>NC_141172.1:9282500-9907500 GCF_055505025.1 Bos grunniens
CCAGCCAAGTTTGGGAACAGTTCTGGCTTTAGCTGTGTTGGTTGGTGGTCTCTGTACTCTGTTTCATGCCTAGCTTCCCCCCATTTCCAACACAGAGCAGAAACCCCAGTCTCCCTGCCATGCCCAGGACTCCAGAAGCTTGGAGAGGATTCTGTCTGGGTCAGGAGGTTTGGCTCCTCCCGGCCCCACTTGGCACGGCTCTCGGTGCCATGGACCCCACCAGCTCAGGGATCCAGCCCCACCAGAGCTATGAGAGGGAGAGGATAGATCCCATGGTCAGAAAGGTCAGGACTGTGACCGCTCCAAGCCAAGGAAGTTGAGGAGGGGATTCGGATCCTGGTGGCTGATGCCTGCCGATGAGGAAGGGTCCCTGTGTTCAGGCTCAGGGTCATCACGGTGATGCCTTGCTCTACAGATTCATTTCCATCTCCAACTACAGCTTATTCTCTCTCCCCTATATCTGCCCTCTCCTCTCCTGCTGCAGGACGTGATGGAGAACAAAGCCATGTACCTGCACGCCACCGTGAGCGACCGTGACTCCAGCTCCATCTTTGAGGAGCCCTTTGATGGCAGGAGCTTGTCCAAGCTGAACCTGTGTGAGGATGGTGAGTGCCGTGGGCTCGGTCTTGGCTGTGAGGTCAGCCCTGCCCGCCCCCACCCTCCCACCCCACCCCACCCCACCCCGCGGCCTAATACTGCATAGGTCGAACTTCATGCTCGGAAAGGTCTTTCCTCATTCATGTGTCTCAACACACCTATGTGACCACAAAATGAGACCCATTTCACAGATGAGCTAGTGGACTCTGAGAAAAGCATTAGGCGTCACATAGCTCGGGCTTCCCTGGTGGCCCAGTGTTAAAGAACCCTCCTACCAATGTAGGAGACCCGCGTTTGATCCCTGGGCCAGGAAGATCCCCTGGAGAAGGGATTGGCAACTCACTCCAGTATTCTTGCCTGGAGAGTCCCCATGGTCAGAGGAGCCTGGTGGGCTACAGTCCACAGGGTCACAAAGAGTCTGACGTGACTGAGCAACTAAATGACAACAATCACGCAGCCCATCGGTCACAGAGCAGCCCCAGCACTGAGTCTCCTCACTCCTAGCCCAGTCCTTTTGCCTCTCTGCCATCCTCTCCTCTTCAGTGAGGCTGGGGTCATGCAAAAGGCAACTGAACCAAGAAGCTCAGACCCTTTCAGGTGACAGATCTTCAATTAGCTTCCCAGGGCTTTTGCAAGGAGGGCTGCATCTCTCCAGGGTGCTCATCCTCCCCCGAGACTAAGGCCCAGGTCCTGGTGCAGAAAGGGACCCCCTCTCAGTGCACTGCGCTGCATCTCTGGGGGCTAAAACCCTGGAGCAAATGGATGCAGTTTCCTCCTGAGGAGCTCAGAGCATCTTGCCAACAGCTGACTCCTCTGCATCCAACACAGAGCTCCACACTGCTGCTGCTACTGCTGCTAAGTCGCTTCAGTCGTGTCCGACCCTGTGCGACCCCATAGACAGCAGCCAACCAGGCTTCCCCGTCCCTGGGATTCTCCAGGCAAGAACACTGGAGTGGGCTGCCATTTCCTTCTCCAATGCATGAAAGTGAAAAGTGAAAGTGAAGTTGCTCCACACTGAATAGGTGCTTAATAAATGCTTGTTGCCTGCATGAACACACTCCTCTTTGCAGTTAGTATAGGAGAAGAGAGCTTCATCCTCACTTCAAAGATGAACTGAAGGAAACTCACGTGAGAGTTTTGTGAAGCTTTGTGATCAATGAGATGGAGATTGGCTATCTTAGTTAGGCTTCTCCAGGGAAACAGAACCAGTATGATGTCTACACTTATGAAGAGACCGATTATGAGGAATTGACTCACCTGGCTATGGAGGATGGGAAGTCCCATGATCTTCCCTCTGTAGGCTAGAGACCCAGGAAAGCCAGTGGTGTAGTTTAGTCTGAGTCAGAAGGCCTGAAATCAGAGAAACCAATGGTATCAGTCACAATCTGAGGGCCAGAGAGGATGAGATGCTATGTCCCAGCTCCAGCAAGCAGACGGAAAGTAAAAAGCAAATCCTGCCATCTTTTGTTGTATTCAGACCCTCCCACCCACACTGGGGAGAACAGTCTGTTCTGATTCCACCAATTCAAAAGCTAATCTCATCCAGAAACACCCTCAGAGACACCCAGAATGTTTAATCTGGGTACCCCACAGCCAACCAAGTTGACATAAAATCAACCATTCCAGATGCCTTCATTCAAACTTTCTCTCAAGCACTATGTTTCACTGTGCTCCACTCTGCCAGCTGCCTTTGTCTTGAAATTCCTCAAAATTAGAAATGACTCCTCATTCAGCCCCATCTTTCCTCCCACCAGGTGCTGAGAGCAGGGAGGGAAGATGGGTGGCTCAGGCAGGACTGGGGATTGTCTCAGCGGGGAGAGGAGATCTGGGCTCCTTTCCAGGTGGTGCTAGTGGTAAAGAATCCATTTGCCAATGCAGGAGACATAAGACACTCCGGTTTGATCCCTTGGTCGGGAAGATCCCCTGGAGGAGGGCATGGCAACCCACCCCTGTATTCTTGCCTGGAGAATCCCAAGGACAGAGGAGCCTGGTGGGCTACAGTCCATGGGGTCTCAAAGAGTTGGGCACAACTGAAGTGACTTAGCACGCACACACCTGCCCTAGTAAACTTCCCACCATCAGAACTGTTTCTCTGGATTCCAGTTAACAGACACATTTTGAGGACCCACAATGTGTCAAGCTATGGGTTAGATGCCAGAGATGCTCCAGAGAGAAATTAAACCATTCTTGCCTTCCAAGGGCTTCTGATCCCAGTGGAAGCGACTGGCATGGAGACAGTTACCCACCATGTAAAGGAGGTAAAAATATGTGATTATTAAAGTCAAGAAGGATGAACACCTTCTGGTAAAGGCCTTAAAGACTGAATATCATTTTATAAGAGAAGAGGTAGATGGGAAAAATATTACCAGCTGAGCTGCACTGAGATGGGCCAGTGTTTCTCTCAAGTTAATGACTCCTGGGAAGAGATGAAGGACCCTGGGGTGTTGATTCACTAGTCAGTGCTCAGCTGTTCCCCATCATCACATCCACAAAGGTCAAGGTGGCTTTTATATCCTTCAACTGCCCTCTCTCCCCACCAGCCCATCAATAGGCCTGGTTTGGCAAGAAAGAACTGGGGTACAGCTCAGAGGGGTAATTGTAGGACCGTGAGGGCCAGTATTGGGCACCAGTGGGGAAAGTCATGGCAGGGAGACCCTGGGGTGGGAAGAGGCCTGGAGGGCTGCTGTTGGGTCATCATTTCTCCTTCTCTTGACCTCTTTGTAACCCCCCTTTACCGAACCTGGGATTTAAAAGGCCATTTGGGGCTTCCTTGATACCTCAGATGGTGAAGAATCTGCCTGCAGTGTGGGAGACCCAGGTTCAATTGCTGGACTGGGAAGATCCCCTGGAGAAGGAAATGGCAACCGGCTCCAGTTGCCTGGAATATTCCACAGAGGAGCCTGGCGGGCTACAGTCCATGGGGTTGCAAAGAGTTGGACACGACTGAGTGACTGAGCACATGGATGAACAAAGACAGGGATCCTTGGAATCTAAAGGAGGCAGAACAAATCAGTTCTAAACCTGATTTGCACATTGTCTGGCTCTCCTGCACACTCATTCCTTACCAGACATGGGGTGGGGGCGCGAGGACTGGAGTACTGAGATGAAACAGCCACCTAAAAGCTCCTGGGTTTCTTGGATTTCCCCTTCCCTGTCATTTCTAAGAGGAAAATGGTGAGCTCTGACTTGGGGAAATTCAAGCCAGATTTGTTCTTTTTCCCCAGCACTTGGCTTCTTTGTCCCTCATCTCCGGAGAGGGAGGAAGGGGTGGGGCTGACAGGGGCAGAGAGAGGTGGACAGAGGTGAGGACCAGCCTGCCCCCCCAGGCTTTGAGTAAATGAAAGCAGAGTTGCTGGGACTCCAAGTCCCTCCCTGTATTTTCCCCCTGAAAACAGGGAGGTGGGAAGAGAGGCAGTGCCTCCACTGGGCCCCAGGGATCTTAGGATCAGCGGAAGCAAAGCTGAAAAACTGCAGCCTAGATATTGAGGTAGTGTGTGTGTCTCTGCGACCCCATGGACTGTAGCCCGCCAGGGTCTCCTGGCCATGGGGATGTTCCAGGCAAGAATACTGGAGTGGGTTGCCATGTCCTCCTCCAGGAGATCTTCCCAACCCAGGGATTGAACCCCCGTCTTCTGTGTAGGACTCGGGCTTTAACGCAGGAGGGACTTTAAAGTGTTAGGCTGTACATGCCTTATTTTCAGGCACTGGAAACCCCTCCCCCCTCTCCTCCTTTACCTTTTTGTCCATCTGTCTTTTCCTCCTACCCTGCTTCCACCCCTTTCCTTCTGTTCACAGGCCAGGTGAGAAGGAAGCTGAGGGGCTATTCAGGCTGCAGCTCCCCATCCCCGCCATGACCCTCTCTGGCGTGGTGCCTCCCACATCCTTCCAGGCTCTCTCCCTTTCACCCTCAGCTCCAGGGTGACACCTTTGGGACCTCTCCATCCTCTGCACCCCTTGGCCGGGCCCCCTCTTAGGACCCCACCTGCCTCCTCCCTGTGTCTGAGCCCCACTGTGGACAGGAACGCGCCCAGGGCAGGGGCCTCATCACCTCTGGGTCTCCAGTGGGGAACCTCACCTGTGTGGTTGGAATTCATGGGCAGGCTCACGGCAGAACGTGACCTCCAAGGTCTTCCAGCCAAACCCTCTCTGACCTTGGTGCCCACTGACGCCTCCCACGGAGGAGAAACCCAAAGAGAGGCTGTCTGGGCCTCGACCCCTCCTCCCCCAGCTCCCTCTGTGCCTGCCCCCTCCTCGCTTACCTCCATGGTCCAGCCTTTCTCTTCCCGCCTGAACCCCTGAAGCCTCTCCTGTCTGGCGCCAGTAGGCGGAGGGCTGGGCGTGGGTGATGTTTGGCAGGGCCTGGCTCCTCCACGGCCCTCTCCAAGGGCCAATGAGAGGTGTTAGTGTCAGAAAAATATTGCAGTCATGCTCACCCCGCGGCCTCGGGCCCTCCACCACGCTCCGAGCATCATCCACCGGCTGCAAATGGGCGGCCCGCGGAGGTAATGAGTTACACATGCGACGCCTGCAGCCAGGCCGCTTGCTGAATGTAGGGTCCGAACTCCCTGTTCCTGCGTCCCTGCCCCATAAAATTACATTATTCTCCTCGGGGAACCCCCACGTCCACTTTCTCAGCCATCAAACCTCCTCAGTTCATACGGCGTAGCTGAGGGCTGGCCGGCAGCCGCCCAAGGGTGGATTTCCAGGCAGGCCCCCAGCTATCTTGGTCCCGCCCCCTCCACAGGTTGGAGAATCCGGCACCCAGGCCGGAGAGCAGAGATGTTAACTCGTGCGGTGCCGCGGTGCGCTCAGCTCCGTGCGCGCTGACTCCGGCTGTGCTCACTGGGGCTGGTGGGCAGGTGCGATCCTGGGTGTCTCTGGCCCCTTTCTTTCCACAAGAGGGAGGGACAGCCAGGGAAGGTGCCAAGAGCCTGGAGAGTGAACTTCGCCCAGCCTAGGATCTGTGCAGTGTGTCTTCCGTTGCCCCTCCACGTCCACCCCCTGCCACTCAGCTATCTGCCTTGTGGGGAGCCACCGCAGCATGGAAGATGGGAGATTGGTGTGTTTATTTCCCAGATCCTGTCCTATGGGGTCACCTTGGGCTGCTGTGTCCTTCCGCCTGAGTTCACAGCTCCTTGTAACCACGCTCTCCACGTGGCTTTCTGCTTCCAGGCTCCAGAAAGTGCAGCCCTGGTGGGCTCTGAGAGCCCAGGACATAAGCCTGAGGGCACCACTCTGGCTCTTGTGGGCGTCTCACACCCTTGGCTACACCTTTGCACATATTCCCTTTTTAAAATCCTGTGACATTCTCTGATTTGAGCGGGCTGTCTGCCTCACTGGGGTCCTGACACCCTCATCCTCAGTGTTCCCATCTGCAAAATGGGAATAATGTTACTCAGCTCTTGGGACCTTGGAGGAATCAGGTTATATAACCTGAATGAAGCACTTCGGACCTAGTATACCCTCAGTACACAGATACTTCACCTCCTTGCCCTTTGGGGAGTCCCCTGAACACCTTGGGGAAGTGGAGAAGGATGGGGGAGACAGAGAGGTCAGGAGCAGCGGCTGTCACCCAGGGTCTCCCAGGAAGCACCCATGCCACTTCTCAGAGCCCCCCGGCCCAAACAGTGTTTTAAGGTTGGTTCCTCCTTTTTCTTAAAGAAAGCAGCGTTTGGGTAGTGGGCTTCCCCATGAAGCCTAGATACTCAAGGAAACCGAGCAATTTCTTTTAGTCCTCCAAATAGTAGAATCTGTAAGGAATATTCTGGGTCCCCAGGGCAGCTGGTTCTGTGGCAAGTCCGTGTCTGTCCACTCCCCACCTCTGTCAAAGTCACTAGGTCCCTGAGGTTGCCTACCGGAAGAGTTAGGGGTGTGTTTCACGGTCGCTGGTGGAAGCTGGCTTTGCTTCAGACCCACGGCCTTGCTCGCCCTGGGTACCTGGGGGCACATATAACATCTCTAACATCCATAGTAGTCTGCCTCATCCATTACAGGATGGCCTTGCAGGGCGGCAAGAAGCACTGGCCCTGGAGTCCCAGGGACTGGGCTCCATGTCAGGCTCTGACACTTGCAGCCTGTGTAATCCTGATCAGGGGCTTCCCATGTATCTCAGGAGTAAAGAATTCACCTCCCAAGGCGGGAGATGCAGGAGACGTGTGTTCGATCCCTAGGACAGGAAGATCCCCTGGAGGAGGACATGGCAACTCACTGTAGTATTCTTGCCTGGAGAATTCCATAGACAGAGGAGCCTGGTGGGCTACAGTCCATGGGGTCGCAAAGAGTTGGACACGACTGAGCATGCAGCATGCAACCCTGTTTGAGTTCTTAGCTCCCTCTCCTCTGTACAATGGAATAATAATGGCTCAAGACTCAGGGTTCTTGCCAAGCGACATGAGTTATTCCACATTTAGTCCTTGCAGTGCCTGGTGTATGCTGAGTGCTCCTAACCATTAGATCTTAGGTCGAGTGTTGTCGCAGCCTTTCTGTCTGCCTGGGTCCACCCTGGGGCCCACCCAAGGCGCTCCAGTTCCTCCTCATGCTCTATTTTCAGTCTTCAGGACAGAGAGCTTCCTCTCTTCCTCGTTCTAGGTTTATCTGGGGTTGATTCCTGGTGTCAGATAACAAGCAGTGTGATGGATGCCTCCTGGCTTTTCTCCATGTCTTTCCTGGACCATCGACCTGGCCTTCCTGGCCCCTGTCAGCCTGTCCATCCACAGTCATGCTGAACTGTGGGTACGTTCCCTCTGGCTGGCACTGCATGCCTTGGACTCATCCAAATGTCCCAGCACCCAGCGCTGTGTGTTGCCCATAGAAGGCATCTTTACTTGCTGAATGGCCATCCACATCCTTGTTCACCAAGCGCAGAAGCACCAGAATAAAGGAGGGCTGAGAGAGTTGAGTTTAAGACATAAGGAACTGGGACTTAAATCATCCAGAGAGGACAGGGTTTTATAGTGCTGCTGATGCAAACAGAAGTGAAAGATCTTGGGTCCTGCCTTCAAGGGGCTCAAAGTCCCCAGAAGAATTCGCCTGCCAAGACGGGAAACGCATTGACTGCTGACAGACCCTGCCTTACAGTGTGATTCATTCTCTAATGGCAGTGCAGTTAGAGGGGAGAATTTCACAGTCTACCTGGGGGAGAGAGGAAGTTCTCCTGTGACATAGGAGTATGGAGGTGTGGACAGGAGCAGTTTTGGAAAGGCAGTGGGGTTCATGGTTAGTAGGTCCTGGTGAGATCAGGGAAGCCTGAGGGGATGGAGAGCACCGGGAAGACGGGAGGGGCAGCTCTCACTTGGGATGTGTGAAGTCGGGATTAAGAAAGGGCCTCGCTTATTGGTAGAGCCAATCAGAGTCTAGTGTGAGCCACATGAGCGATTCTAAATTTTCTAGTAGCCACACAAAAAGATACATCTGAAAAAAATTTAAATACAGGAACATATTTAATTTAATCCAATATATTCAAAATAGTTGGTTGGGCTTCTCAGGTGGTATTAGTGGTAAAGAACCTGCCTGCCAATGCAGGACATGTAAGAGACATGGGTTCAATCCCTGGGTTGGGAAGATCTCCCGGAGGAAGGCATGGCAACCCACTCCAGTATTCTTGCCTGAAGAATCCCATGGACAGAGGAGCCTAGTGGGTTAGGTCCATAGGACTGCAAAGAGTCAGACATGACTGAAACAACTTAGCACGCAGCACACATTCAAAATATTATCATTTTGATTTGTAATCAGTGTAAAAGTGATGGAGATATTTGTATCTTCTTACTCAGGCTGAGCCTTCAAAATCCAGTGTGCATTTTTGCATTCCGAGCCTGTCTTATCTTTGGCCACATTTCAAGTGGGTCAGAAAAGATGTGACATCAGAAGAGAAAGAGTCAGAAGTGGAGGTTGAGAGACAGCAACAGTGATTGCAGAGAGGGGTAGGGGAGCAGTGTGCTTTAGCAATGAGGAAAAAGTGTACAGTCGTGTGATGTGGAAGCTGGGGCTTTTAGGAAGAAGAGAGAGAAGGTTCTGGAAGTAACAATGAGGAGCAAAGAAAAACACCCCCTGCACCTTTAGGTTGGTTGCATGAGCATAGGAAACAGAAATCTACACTTAAGAGAAGCAGGTTTCAGTTGAAACAAGGAAAAAAAAAAAAAAATCTTCCAAGCAGAGGTTGGGGGAATCAGGAATTTTTCAGATGACTGGCTGTGAGGTCTGGGGCCACAGTGGGAAGTTTTCAGCAGACTGGGAGGGAGATGTTAAGGAGGATAAACAGGGCTGCCTGGGGATTGCAGTGGGTGATGGGGAGCCCTGGGGCTTCATGGAGCTGGTAGAAGCCAGGACCAAGGCTGGGATGCTGGTCTTGTGGCAGAGCTGCTGGCAAAGCTGAATGTTGGTGATGGGGGTCTTGGCAGGAGTGCAGAGTCCTAGAACTCCAGCACCCCCTCCCTGGCGTGTGGGCCGAGGGAGGGAGGGGTCTTGTCCTGGAGCACCAGGAGCCCTGGAGATCATTTTGGCCTTTGTGGAGGCAGGGAGATCAGGGGAGGCCAGGGCAGGTGATGGGAGGATGGCAGGGGCCCAGTAGAAGTGATGATGCAGTGTGATATATGCAAACTACCCCAGTGCAATGGCTCCCCTTGATGGAGCTCGTGGCACAGGCAGGCACTGTGCCTGGGGCTGCAATACACCGTCTCCATTAAACCTCAGGTTGTATTATTAGTCCCAGTTTGTCAATGAAAAGATGACGTCTTAGATGAAGTTAATTGGCCAAAGTCACCCAGCTAGTCAGAGGCAGAGCCTGGATTCCAGTCCACAGCTGCCTGATCCTTAAAATCCTGCCCCTCAGCACAGCTCACCTGGTTCACTGCAGTTCCAGGACTCAGAGACCCTGTGCATTTAAGAACCAGGCTGCTTGTGGTGAAGGGCTCTGAGCGGATTCTTGGGAGTTTCAGAGGTGGAGCTGTCCTGGGTTATGACATAGCTAGGGCAGGGCCGTGGGAATAAATGGCTGTGATGCAGGAGACAGATGGGATGAATTATTCTAAAAGGTGCCGCTGGCAAGAAATAGATATAAACCCAAATAGGTTTGGACAAGAGCACAAGGACGGAGTCTTAAGTGGCTTTGGCGGGAAGCCTGGGACAGTAACCTCTATGGATATTAGGTCAGAAAAATGCCCCTCCCTCCCTCTTCACTACACCATCTCCTGGGGCTTCTGGAGTCCAACCTGCCCATGCAGAGTTCAGCAGGAGGATTGGGAAGACATAAATCCAGCCATGACGAGGGGGCCCAAAGAGGTAGGGTTGGCGGGGACCCTGCCCTGCAGACACATATGCTGGCTAACCTAAGATCCAGCCACAGAGCTGGTGGGGACCTGTGATGGTCCCAGCCTTCTGCATGGCGTCCTGAAGCCCACCTGCTCCCTGATGCCTTCCCACTTCCAGTTATCTGGCTTGAGGTTGAGTTCAAGTCAGGATAACCAAGATGTTCACAGCGGGCAGAAGAAACCCTGTCTTTAGGAAATCTTGTTAAAAGAGTCTATCACACAGAGTGAAATAAGTCAGAAAGACAAATATCGTATATTAACCCATATATGTGAAATCCAGAAAAATGGTAAAGTTGAATTTATTTGCAGGGCAGGAATAGAGACACAGACGTAGAGAATGGACTTATGGATCCAACAGGGGAAGGAGAGGGTGGGAGAAATTGAGATAGTAGCATTGACATTAATATATACACTTGGAATTCTCCAGGCAAGAATGCTGGAGTGGGTTGCCATTCCCTTCTCCAGGGGATCTTCCCGACCCAGGAATCAAACCTAGGTCTCCCATCTGCAGGCAAATTTTTTACTGTCTGAGCCACCAGGGAAGCCCCTAATACGTATGCTATCATGTGTAAAATAGATAGCTAGTGGGAACCTGCTGTATAGCACAGGGAGCTCAGCTCGATGCTCTATGATGTCCTAGAGCAGTGGGATGGGGGTGGGTGGGAGGGAGACTCAACAGGGAGGGGATATATGTATATATACATATAACTGATGCACTTTGTTGTACAGCAGAAACAAACCCAACATTGTAAAGCAATTGTATTCCAATTAAAAATAAGAGAGAGAGGCAGCTCCAGGGACGGGGCTGGCTCTAATCTCGGAGATGCAACAGTGAGTGGTAGCGTGAAGCAAGATATTAATTTCTCTTCCTGGGAATTGAACCTGGGTAGCCTGGATGGAAACCAGGAATTCTAGCCATCAGATTAGCAAGGACTAGAGGCTAGAAGCTGTTTTTCCTGGATCTTTGCCACCAGTGAAAAATGCATTTATCCTGGAGGCAGAAACTGTAACCTGCCTGCCTGCTAAGTTGCTCAGTCGTGTCTGACTCTTTACCACCCTGTGGACTGTGGCCCACCAGGCTCCTCTGTCCGTGGGATTCTCCAGGCAAGAATATTGGAGTAGGTTGCCAGCCTCCTCCAGGGAATCTTCCCCACCCAGGAATCGAACCCACCTCTCTTACATCGCCTGCATTGGCAGGCAGGTTCTTTACCACTGGCACCACCTGAGAAGCTCTAGAAACTGTAAATGCAGGTATGAAGTTTATTATTAGAGACATAGCACACCAGCAAGTGGGAGAGAACATAGGACAATGGCTTGTTTAGTTAAGAGGCAGAAGCAAGGCAGAGATGCACTCGGAGAGAGAAAGAGTGTGGGGGTCCCCCTGGTGAGAAGGAGCCCAGTAAGGAGGCAGTTAAGTCATTTATACAGGGCAATTCTTCCGGGTCTTTGTCTTCCTTCAGGCCGATTATCTGGCTTCTTTTTCCACACCTGACCTAGCCTAGGACACTCCCTGGGTGCACACATACCCCTCGGGCAAGATGCATCTCAAAGTGAAGGCTTCTAAGAGGAGTCATTATGACCTGGTGTTATCCCTTGACTTTTGACCCACAAGGAGCCTTTCTGCACAAGTATAATGTCTCCCTTCTCCCAAAAGAGGAGGGAGCAAAAAATCCTTTAATCCTTTACTCACTCAGGGTTTTGCCCCTCTTTGTCCCTGCCACAACTATTACTTTGACTTTTGCCATGACTGTCACCTCAACGTGTTTACAAGAGACAAAGCCTGGCTATCTACCCTGTTTCTGTTGTTACTTCCATTTCGGAGGGCAAACAGGAGGCTGATTGTAAATGCCTTAACTGGAGCCCACCCATCTCAAGAAATGCTGACAGTTGTTAAGTATCCAGTCTGAAGATCACTTCTTCCTTCCCCATGAAATGCAAACAGGAGGCCAGTTGTAAATGTCTAACCTGGAGCCCATCTATTTCCTACATCAGCTCAGGTCTCCTCTCCTGGCACTCAGTGCAGGTTAGTTTCCATCATCCATGGTCACCTTGGGGAGCACAGGGAATCCAACCAGTGGAGGAGGGAGTTGGAAGATAGACAGTGCCAGGGACAGGGGGCAGAGGGCAGCAGTCAGGTCGTGAGGTGCAGACTGAAGAGAATACTGAGCGTAAGGGCAGACAGGGCAAGCTTCCTGTCTGCAGCTTGCAGGAACCCTTTGGTTTCCACTTGCCCTGCTCTCCTCATATGTTGATTCATTCAGCACTCTTCACTTTTTTTATTTTTCAAACTTCTATTTTGCATTGGGGTATAGCGGGTGGCTCAGTGATGAAGCATCTGCCTGACAATGCAGAAGATGCACGTTCAATCCCTGGGTCTGGAAGATCCCTTGGAGGAGACCATGGCAACCCACTCCAGTATTCTTGCCTGGAAAATTCCATGGATGGAGGAGCCTGGTGGGCTACAGACCATAGGATTGCAGAGTCAGACATAACTAAATGATTGAGCATGAAATAGTCAGTTTTTAACAAACAACGTTGTGACAGTTTCAAATGAACGAGGAAGAACATATCCATTCTCCCCGAAACTCCCCTCCCATCCAGGCTGCCACATCAGACTGAGCAGAGTTCCCTGGAGCACTGTTCACCGTGAACAGCGTCTCTGAAAATGATCTTATAGTTTGTCTACAAGTAACAGTGAGCTTGATCTTGTCCCTTTGCCAGATAAGTTCTATCTTGGCATCTTAGTTCTCTGGCCCTTTCCTGACCTCAGTGTACTCTGCCAGATGTACGAATTCACTCCTTCCTTCTGGAGCTGGAAGGATGAAGTCCTTCCTGATGTTCAAACCTGGATGAAAGATGATGTCCCAACCCTAAGGGCGGCTATTAAAATGTAAATGTGACATCTGAAGTATTCTAAGCATTTCCAGGACATCCAAGGGGAGCTGCCTTTTGTGTGTAGGTTTATGGGGCTGGGGATGGGGGCCTCTGAAGGATGCTGACAGACTAAAGGTGAAAAGGACACTGTCACGCCAGGGGGTGGAAGAAAAACCAGCCTTCCAGGAACCTCAGCTTATAGGGTATGTCCTTTCCCTGCCCTCTGTGAATGGCCTTCCTGCTAAAGGCATTTTGTTTTGTGATCAGGAATATAAAAATGGTTGTTCTGGTTAAGTTTTCAAAGCCCAGAGTTATTTCTGGATAGTTTAGACCCTAGGGGGCTTCATTGGTGTTTCAGATGGTAAAGAATCTGCCTGCAATGCAGGAGACCTAGGTTCAATCCCTGGTTTGGGAAGATCCCCCAGAGAAGGGAATGGCAACCCATTCCAGTATTCTTACCTGGAGAATTCCATGGACAGAGGAGCCTGGCAGGCTACAGTCCATGGGGTCGCAGAAGAGTTGGACACAACTGAGTGACTGAACAACAACAATTAAAAATACAGTGAAAAATAAAAGAAACAGCACAATACCTGGATACAAAGATGAATTGGGTGCAGAGAAGAAGCTGTTTCTTATCCCAAGGCCCCAAGATGTCAAAGTATCAAATACAGAAACTAGAAGACACATTTTTAATTTAATTTTGTTTGTTTTTAAGTTGGCTGTGTTGGGTCTTAGTTGTGGCACATGCCCCTTGGCATGTGAACTGTTAGTTCCCCTACCAGGGATCGAACCCACATCCCTGCATTGGAAGGTGAAGTCTTAAGCACTCGACCACCAGGGAAGTCCCTGAATACATGGTTATTGCAAAAGCCTAAACAATGGCTTGGAGGGCCCAGTGTATCTGTGTTCGTTTACTAGACTCTCTTATCTATGCACAGCCAACAAATGTTGATTGAGTACCTACTACATGCCAGGACCTGGGGGATCCAGAGATGAATCAGGGATCTCACAGACCCTGCCGTCTCAGAGCTGACTTAGGACAAATCTGTGTTTTCATTCATTGATTGATGAGTGTGATTCTGTTCCCATTATTGGCTATCTGATCATTGGCCATCTGCCAGTGAAGCTCTATACATGACAACCGTTGGTTCCAGCCCTTACCAGGGGGCAAAGGTTCAGTGGGTCTGAGGACAGTCATCTTTGCTCAGACCCAATAAACTTCCTTCAGTGGCCCAGTCTCTACTGCTTCCTGTGCGGAGGCCAGAGCGGGGATGCTTCGAGCCTGGAGGCCTCAGAGATGGTTCCAGTTCAATTCCATACAGGTGATATGGGCTGTGGCCTTAGGCTTCCTGTCTTTAAAACCAGATCCCCAAGCACCCTAGATGTCCATCGACAGAGGGATGGATAAAGAAGCTGTGAACATGTATATAATGGAATATTCAGTTCAGTTCAGTTCAGTTCAGTCGCTCAGTCATGTCCGACTCTTTGCGACCCCATGAATCGCAGCACGCCAGGCTTCCCTGTCCATCACCAACTCCCGGAGTTCACTCAGACTCAGGTCCATTGAGTCAGTGATGCCATCCAGCCATCTCATCCTCTGTCGTCCCCTTCTCCTCCTGCCCCCAATCCCTCCCAGCATCAGGGACTTTTCCAATGAGTCAGCTCTCGAATGAGGTGGCCAAAGTACTGGAGTTTCAGCTTTAGCATCAGTGATTCCAATGAACACCCAGGACTGATCTCCTTTAGAATGGACTGGTTGGATCTCCTTGCGGTCCAAGGGACTCTCAAGAGTCTTCTCCAAGACCACAGTTCATAAGCATCAATTCTTCGGCCCTCAGCTTTCTTCACAGTCCAACTCTCACATCCATACATGACCACTGGAAAAACCATAGGCTTGACTAGATGGACCTTTGTTGGCAAAGTAATGTCTCTGCTTTTGAATATGCTATCTAGGTTGGTCATAACTTTCCTTCCAAGGAGTAAGCGTCTTTTGATTTCATGGCTGCAGTAACCATCTGCAGTGATTTTGGAGCCCCCCAAAATAGTCTGACACTGTTTCCACTGTTTCCCCATCTATTTCCCATGAAGTGATGGGACCAGATGCCATGATCTTAGTTTTCTGAATATTACTCAGCCATGAAACGTAACACGTCTGAGTCAATTCTAGTGAGAGGGATGAACCTATATCTTGTTATACAGAGTGAAGTCAGAAACAGAAAAACAAGCATCGTATATTAACAAGCATCGTATATTAACACATTGTATGTATGGGATGCAGAAAAATGGTACAGATGAACCTATTTGCAGGGAAGGAACGGAAGCGCAGAGGCAGATAACAGACTTGTGGACACAGTGGGGAAGAGGAGGGTGGGACGAACAGAGAGAGTGGCATTAAAATGAATGCATTACCATATGTAAAACAGATAGCTAGTGTGGGAAGTTGCTACCTAACAGAGGAAGCTCAACTCAGTGCTCTGTGATGACCTGGGGGTGGGAAGGAGGTTCAAGGGGGAGGGGACATATGTATACATAGAGCTGAAACTAACACAACATAGTAAAGAAGTTGTCTTCCAATTAAAATGAAACAGAACACCCCCCTCCCCACCCCCACCAGATACTTAAATGGCCCTTCCAACTCAACTTTCCAACTCAACTGGTGGCAAGAGTTGGGGCAGTGAGACGGGTGGGGGTGGGATATTTAAGGTAACAATTCCTGCCCCGAGCACTCACCGATTCTTCAGACCAAGGCAGACCAGGGCAGGGGCTGGATGTTGCTCCAGCAGCCAGGAAAGAGTAATGATTTAAGTGTGGAAATAGCTGAGCCCTGGCCTCCACGTTGCAAATACATCATCAGATGATTTATTTCCTCTGATGAGATGCCAGGAGAGGAATTGGGAATCTTTTTGAGAGGGATTCCAGGGTCACTCCACTGGAGGAGCGTTTCTGGCCCCACTTTAGACCGAACCCTGAGCCCACTGTTGTTATATATATATACACATATAAGTTTGTTTATTTATTTTCGGCTGTGCTGAGCCTTCTGGGGCTACTCATTGCAGTGGCTTCTCTTGTTGCAGAGCATGGACTCCAGGTGCTTGGGCTTCAGTAGTTACAGCTCCCAGGCTCTACAGCACAGGCTCAGCAGCTGTGGTGCACAGGCTTAGTTTCTCTGTGGCTTGTGGGATCTTCCTGGGTTGTGGATTGAACCCATGTCTCTGCATTGGCTGGTGGATTCTTTACCACTGAGCCACCAGGGAACCCCAACCCTCACCTTCACTCCCTTTGTTGTTTTGGGTCTCTCTGCATTGACACAGCCTTCCTTCCAATCCACGTACTGCCCATGTTGGATAAGAGTACAGGCATCTCCCCTGAGCCCCAGGACCTCATTCTTTTCCTAGCCCCTCCCCTCCTCCTGGGTTGCAGTGACCAGCCAGCTTACCTTGACTGCCCTCTGTCCCCTCCCACCTGGCTTTCTCTCCCAGTCCCTCAGCCCTGGTTGCAAAATTATATGCACATCAGCCAGTCTCTTCCCACTGCTGCAAAATAAGCACACAAGCCCCTGATTGTTCTCAAAAATTTTCATGCAGAGTAACTTGAGAAACAGATAGGGCCGGAGAAAAATAACAAATATTGCAAGGAAGTTACAAAATACCTCTACAAGTACTTGAAGAAACTGTCCTAGGTCATCATAACATCTAAATTGAATTAGCTCCACCCTCCCTCCCTCTCCCTTTCTTAGAAATGGGATCCCATCTGATCACACGGAATACTGTATTTTCCTTTGTCTCTCGCCCTCACAGGGCTGTCTGCCTCGAAGACTCAGGTGTGAGGGCCAGTGGGCCAGTTGGTGCTGGGTGCTCACCCGGACCCCACTGGTGGTGTGGGACCCTCCCAGACTCAGGTCCGGTGAAACTGCTCTGTCAGGTCCTCGCCTCACACCCTCCTTTATTGAGGGAAAGTAAACAGAGGTCCCCGTGAAAGCCAGAAAGCCGTGGCGGTTTCAAAGACAGAGGTCATTTGGGGCTCTCTATTACAATGAACAATGTGGGTGATGAGTAACCAAGTGAGTATGATGAAATCAGCCTTGGGTGGGTTTAACAAGATCCTTTGATGAAATGAGTGCCAAGGTCCCTCCCAGCCATAAAAACCTTATCTCCACCTGCTGTGTAGGAGCTGTGGGACCACAGAGAACAAAAAATAAACAGGCTGTTGTGTGTTCCTGTGCTCTGCCGCTTTAGTCGGGTCTGACTCTGCGCCCCATGGACTGCAGCCCTCCAGGCTCCTCTGTCCGTGGGATTCTCCAGGCAAGAATGCTGGAGTGGGTTGCTGTGCCCTCCTCCAGGGGATCTTCCTGACCCAGGGATTGAACCTGTATCTCCTGCATTGCAGGCAGGTTCTTTACCCACTGAGCCACCTGTCTGTTGTTGCTGAAACTCAAGTAGGTGTCAGTTGAATCATTTCATTCTGTTTTATTTTATTTTTTTAATATTATTTAGACTCAGATTCTTTGGGAAGAAGTTAATACCCACTTTTTTTCTGTTTTTTTTTTTAATTTAAATATATATTAAAACATTTACAATGTTATGTTGGTTTCTGCCATACAGTAATGCAAATAATACCCACTTTTGGTCAAATGCAATTTGTGAGTATTTTTTCAAATGGGAGGCAAATAAATTCAAAATAACTCCCCAAATGCCTTAAAATTATAGTTAAGAAATTGAAAAATCAGGGACTTCCCTTGTGATCCAGTGGTTAAGACTTTGCCTTCCAATGCAGGGGGCATGCATTCAATCCATGATTGGGGGAACTAAGATCCCATATGCCCCATGACCAAAAAGCCAAAACATAAAACACAAACAATATTGTTAACAAATTCAGTCAAGACTTAAAAAAATGGTCCACAGCAAACAAAATCTTACAAGAAAAAAAAAAGATACTGAACAATCAGTTTTGCAAAGAAAGGCTAAATTGATGCAGGGGCTGCCTCAGCGTACTTTCTCAGGCTCTCCCAGCCAGTATGAACAGAGGCAGGCTTTGAACCAGCCTGCTCAGAGCCCCATACCCGTGTTTGTACGCCTGAGAGTGTCAGGAACCCTCACCTGCCTAATACAATACACCCTCCAGGAAACAAAGGCCCTGTGGTTCCGGGGCTCCCATTGACATCGGGAGACCATCTCCAGACTCTTCCTCAGCTCAACTGTTTGGGGCTGAGTAGTTTTCAGATAAATTTTCCTTTTCTGTTCTTTAACCTTTGCTCCTAATCACCTCCCTGCCCTAAGCAGACAGTATTTTAACAAAAGCTCTTTAGGGTGTCCTCTTGTTCCCATGATTAAAAGGAATGCTTTACAATTTTAACCTCAGGGAATAATAAATAGTTTTAGGCAACCCCCTTTTGTGTGTATCCTGTTAAAGAGAAATCAAAGTTTTAAAATGAAGCTCTGATAATAGTGAGACTTCATTGATTTTCCAAAAATATGTCTTCATGTTGTTTTGATAATGACAAATGCCTTACTTCAGAACTGGGTACCTGTTGCCATAGATATGGGATTTCATCATTGAATTGGAATTAAGACATCCAGGGGAACAGCTCAGGCTTCTAGATATCTAAGAAGAGCCATGCCTGATGATGCAACTCAGCCAGGATTAAGTGTCAATTCAGTTCCAATGAATTTCTCCCACAATTCACCTCTATAAGCACTAAGTAGCAATTCCAAATCATGGGTGAATAAGGAAAGCCAAGATTTTATTTTTTGGGACCAAAATTTTGCTCAAAAAATATCTTTTGCAGCCAACAGAAATGTGTCAACTATTTGCATACAGTAACTTTGAGAACCAGTCTTTGCACCAAAAATAAATGGATTACACATGTCTTTGTTCTTGCAAAGAAACTTATTGCGATGGTTCTGCTGTGTGCTGATTGATGGATAGGGAGATGAGTGAGTCTCAGGACACCTTTGGAAGACAAAAATGGAAATCAACAATTGTGAATAATGAGATTAGTACCAAAGGTAAGGGCAAGGTTCTGATATGGTTATTTCAGTGGCAATTAATTTCAACATTCTACCTTCTGGATTATTATCTTGAACATACAAAAAAGTTTTGTTTTGCTTCTCAATAAGAGAAGTCTTCTGTGAAGTACATCAAAATTCTTCCCCCCACAACTTTCATTGAACTGTGATTTAATTACTTTTACTAACATCAGTGACTCTCAGATATGACTATATGCAAGACAGCAGTATTCAAAGTGATCTATGGGTGTGAATTTGCTGTTTTAATAATTAGATATGTCCACTGAGTCGGTGATGCCATCCAACTATCTCATCCTCTGTCATCCCCTTCTCTTGCCCTCAATCTTTCCCAGCATCAGAGTGTTTTCAAATGAGTCAGCTCTTCACATCAGGTGGCCAAAGTACTGGAGTTTCAGCTTCAACATTAGTCCTTCCAATGAATACCCAGGACTGATCTTCTTTAGGATGGACTTGTTGGATCTCCTTGCAGTCCAAGGGACTCTCAAGACTCTTCTCCAACACCACAGTTCGAAAGCATCAATTCTTCGGCACTCAGCTTTCTTTATAGTCCAACTCTCACATCCATACATGACCACTGGAAAAACCATGGCCTTGACTAGATGGACCTTTGTTGGCAAAGTAATGTCTCTGCTTTTGAATATGCTATCTAGGTTGGTTATAACTTTCCTTCCAAGGAGTAAGTGTCTTTTAATTTCATGGCTGCAATCACCATCTGCAGTGATTTTGGAGCCCAGAAAAATAAAGTCAGCCACTGTTTCCACTGTTTCCTCATCTATTTGCTATGAAGTGATGGGACCAGATGCCATGATCTTAGTTTTCTGAACGTTGAGCTTTAAGCCAACTTTTTCACTCTCTTCTTTCACTTTCATCAAGAGGCTCTTTAGTTCTTCTTCACTTTCTGCCATAAGGGTGGTGTCATCTGCGTATCTGAGGTTATTGATATTTCTCCATTAGTAATAGTGTAATAGGAAGACACTAATTTTTCCACTTATGAAGATGATAGAAAACTCCCTTCTTACATAAATTTCAGTTTAAAAAAAGTGGAATGAGGGCTTCCCTGGTGGTCCAGTAGTTAAGAATCCATCTTGCGATGCAAAGGTCACTGGTTCGACCCCTAATCGGAAAGATCCCACATGCCCAGGGCAGCTAAGCCCAGGAGTCACAGCTACTGAAGCCAGGGCATCTAGAGCCTGTGCTCCAAAACAAGAAAAGCCACTGCAGTGAGAATCCCACACACCACAACAGAGTCGCTCCCATCTGCTGCAACTAGAGAAAGCCCCCATGCAGCAACAGAGACGCACAACAGCCAATAAATAAATTTTTAAAAATGGGGCTTCCCTGGTGACTCAGATGGTAAACAATCTGCCTGTAATTCGGGAGACCCAAGTTTGATCCCTGCATTGGGAAGATCCCCTGAAGAAGGGAATGGCAACTCACTCCAGTGTTCTTTCGTAGAGAATCCCCATGGACAGAGGAGCCTGGAGAGCTACAGTGCATGGGGTCTCAAAGAGTCAGACACGACTGAGTGACTAACACACACACACAATAGAGAAAGAAAATAATAGCCCAGGAATACTCAGCTCTGGCAAAATGGTGCAGGCTTCGTGTGGATGTGGTGTGTAGAGTCTGAGAAACCATCCACTGACTGCTTCCAGCCAGCCATCAGGAAGCATGACTCCCCACTGAGATAAACAACTCTCCCAGCCTGGCATGCAGAACCCATTCTGCACATCACTTGGTACTTATTTTTGAGTTGTTGTTTGCTGTTTTGAAGCCAAGGTCTTCTCTAAGGCTCTTGAGCCTCCTTCTCTTGGCTCCTTGATCTCCTGAGATGACACCCTCCTTTCTGAAGGCCATCGAGAATTGAAAAACTTTTCCCTTGATTCTCCTAGACCTTGGAAGAGCTTTTGCTTTGTTTTGGTGGTGCCCTTCTCTCTCTAGATCTGGTTTTGTGTGTGACCAAACAACTATGTTTAATAACTAACAGCTTTGTCTGGTACGTTCCTCAGAACTGTTCTCATATGGAGGAAGAAAGTTTTCAGTTTTCTTCTTAAAGTCAAATGCTCAGTCGCTCAGTCATGTCCAACTCTTTGTGACCCCATGGACCATAGCCCACAAGGCTCCACTGTCCATGGGATTCTCCAGGCAAGAATACTGGAGTGGGTTGTCATTTCCTGCTCCCGGGGATCTTCTGACCCAGGCATCGAACCCTCTTCTCCTGTGTCATCTGCCTTGGCTGGTAGATTCTTTGCCACTGAGCCACCTGGGAAGCCCCTATTCTTAAAGATGCTTACTCCTTGGAAGGAAAGTTATGACCAACCTAGATAGCATATCAAAAGCAGAGACATTACTTTGCCAACAAAGGTCCGTCTAGTCAGGGCTATGGTTTTTCCTGTGGTCATGTATGGATGTGAGAGTTGGACTGTGAAGAAGGCTGAGCACCAAAGAATTGATGCTTTTGAACTGTGGTGTTGGAGAAGACTCTTGAGAGTCCCTTGGACTGCAAGGAGATCCAACCAGTCCATTCTGAAGGAGATCAGCCCTGAGATTTCTTTGGAAGGAATGATGCTAAAGCTGAAACTCCAGTACTTTGGCTACCTGACTCATTGGAAAAGACTCTGATGCTGGGAGGGATTGGGGGCAGGAGGAGAAGGGGACGACAGAGGATGAGATGGCTGGATGGCATCACCTACTCGATGGACATGAGTCTGGGTGAACTCCAGGAGCTGGTGATGGACAGGGAGGCCTGTCATGCTACGATTCATGGGGTCGCAAAAAGTCGGACACGACTGATCGACTGATCTGATCTGATCTGATAAACCTACATCTTAAAGTCATAGTTTTCAAATTTACAAATAAGATGATCAAGCTAGAGAAAAAGAGAAAATTTCAGCCATCTATGAAGGCCTGGGCTTCAAAGCCTTGAGTTACTGCTCCTCCAGCAGACCCTGGGATGAGCTGCTGACACAAAGAATCATTGCCTCTGCAGTACCACACTTGGCTTGTGCCTTATCACCCCACTATACTACTTTATTCCACCTCTGCAATAGTTATCTGTTTATACATCTTCTTCCCCTCAGATGTGAGCATCTGAAAGGCAGTGATTGTATCTTCATCTCTCATTCAGCACGTTTTCTGAATGCCTGCTATATGCCTGTGCTGGTTTAGGAACTGAAAAGTTGGACATAAATGATGCTGACAAAAATCCTTCCCTCAAGCAGCTGCTGTCTTTGTGTTTCCCACTGTCTATCATAGTGTATTAGTTATCTACTGCTGCGGAACAAATTACCCCAAACCTTAGCAGCTTAAAGCAATAAAAATTTCTTGTCTCACTCTGTTTCTGAGAAAGCCATGGGGGTGAAACGACATCTAAGATTTTTTTTTTTCAGATCCAAAATGTTGCTCAGAAATATGTGTATATACATATTTATAATCCCATATATTTAATTTATATATGTATAATCCTATCTGGCAGAAGTCTGGGAGCAACTTAGCTGGGTTGCCCTGGCTCTGGGTTTCTCATGAGACTGCTGTCGAGATCTCAGCCAGAGTGTAGTCATCTGATGTCTTGATTTGGCTGGAGAAACTGCTTCCAGACTCACTCACGTGGCTGTTGGCTGAAGGCCTCAGTTCCTTAGTATGTAGCCTCTCCATAGTGTATTCATGACATAGAGGCTGGCTTCCCCCCAAATGAATATTCCAAGAGAGATAAAGAGCAAGCAAGGAGGGAACAGCAGTGTCTTTTGTCTCATCTCAGGAGTGACACGCTATCACTTATGCCATATTCTATTGGTCACACAAACCAATCCCGGTGGAGTGCAGAAAGAGACTATGCAAGGGGGTGGCATCCTCTGGAAGCCATCCAAAGATGGCTTCCACAGCAGGACAGTGGATGCTTAATAAAAGTCTGTTAGAGTTTTTACTGTTCATGGGTTTTCTCGAGGCAAGAATACTGGAGTGGTTTGCCATTCCCTCCTCCAGTGAACCACGTTTTGTCAGATGCAAAGAGCTGACTCATTGGAAAAGACCCTGGTGCTGAGAAAGATTGAGGGCAGGAGGAAAAGGGAGCAATGGAGGATGACATGGTTGGATGGCATCACTGACTCAGTGGACATGAATTTGAGCAAACTAGCTTGGTTGGTAAAGAATCCACCTGCAATGCAGGAGACCCTGGTTTGATTCCTGGGCCGGGAAGATCTGCTGGAGAAGGGATAGGCTACCCACTCCAGCATTCTTGGGCTTCCCCTGTGGCTCAGCTGGTAAAGAATCTGCCTGCACTGTTGGGAGACCTGGGTTCAATCCCTGAGTTGGGAAGATCCCCTGGAGAAGGGAAAGGCTACCCACTCCAGTATTCTGGCCTGGAGAATTCGATGGACTATACTCCATGGGGTCGCAAAGAGTCAGACACAACTGAGCAATGTTCATTTTTCTTTTTCTGGGAGATAGTGAAGGACAGGGAAGCCTGGCATGCTGCAGTCCATGGCATCGCAGAGTTGGACACGACTTAGTGACTGAACAACAACAGAGATTTTATCTCAACAATCCATAAGTCAAAACCTTTACTTTTTTTTAGTAGACTAATTTTTAGAGCAGTTTTAGGTTTACAGTAAAATTAAGTGGAAACTACAGAGAGTTCCCACATGCCCCCTGCCCCACACATGCACAGCCCCCCTTACAATCAACATCCCCACTAGGGAGGTACACCTGTCACAACTGATGAGCCTGCATTGACATCATTATCATCCAAAGTCCATGGCTTACATTAGGGTTCCCTCTTGCTGCTCTGCATTCTGTGGGTTTAGACAAATGTGCAATGTTTTAGACAAATGTGCAATGATCTGCATCCGTCATTATAGTATCACACAGCATGGTTTTACTGTCCTAGAAGTCCTCTGTGCTCTACCAATCCATCCCTCCTCACTCCCAACCTTTGGCGTCCACTGATCTTATTATTGTTCTCATAGTTTTGCCTTTTCCAGAATGCCATACAGTTGGAATGATACAGTAAGTAGCCTTTTCAGATTGGCATCTTTTACTTACTAATATGGGCTTTCCAGATGGTGCTATCAGCAAAGAACCAGTCTGCCAGGGTAGGAGACATAAGAGATGTGGGGGTTGATCCCTGGGTCAGAAAGATCCCTTGGAGGAGGGCATGGCAACCCACTCTAGTATTCTTGCCTGGAGAATTGCATGGACAGAGGAGCCTGGCAGGTTACAGTCCATGTGGTTGCAAAGAGTTGGACCCGACTGAAATGACCTTGCACACATGCACACATTTACTAAAAGGCACTTAAGTTTCCTCCATATCTTTTCATGGCTTGATGGCTCATTTCTTTTACTTTTATAAAAAGTCAAATAAATGAATATATTACTGACTGCATGGTTTTGGAGCGTTTTCAATTTTCCAGTAAACTTAATACTTTGAATGGTTTACTCAGTTAACATGCTGCTGCCATACTACATTAAAAATTAATAAATGTGTTTTGGGCAGATTTAGTAACTCGTCTTTACCCTATATTGTCTCCTGTCTTTCCCTTATAATCATATTCACTAGCCATCTTGCCAGAATCATTCAGTGGAGTTCTGCTTGTCTAACCATTGGTGGAAAATCTCCGTCTGAAACCCTTGTTCTGTTTAAAACAGATTTTGTATAATGTACAGAGTAATAGTTTGCTAAAAGGACTGAGCTGTCTCAGAGGAGGTTCTGTGTCGTGTGTGTTTGTGGACAAAGGGACCTGTCACCAGTGGCACTTATTAGACAGAAGCCTCAGGTAGAGGAGAAGGGAGCTACTCATTTTTTTTCTTAATTAAAAACAGTTTTTTGACCAGGCTATGCACCATGCAGGATCTTAATTCCCTGACTAGACATCAAACCTGTGCCCCCTGCAGTGGAAGTGTGGAGTCTTAACCACTGGACCAACAGGGAATTCTCTCCTCTTTTTTGGGGGGGAAAAATTAGAACTGTATCATTGCAGTTTGACCCACTCTTACAATGAGCTAGAAACAAACATGCAACAACAAAACAAGATGCAAGTCTTCTTGGCTGTGTGATTTTTTCTCCCCTTATTCTGCCAACACTGAAAGTCAGCACAGACTTGACAATCAAGGGATGATGTTCTTATTAGTGGGAGTAAAAGAAAAGAAGCTTTGCCCTCGTAACTCATTGGTTTAGGAAAATGTTTTCATCCCTAGAGGAAGGAAGAGGTCCTGATTATTTTGTTTTCCTTCTCAAGCTGAAAAATTTCAAACTGAATGGCAATTAGCACTAACCCATCCCTTTATAAATCATGAAGTAGCCTCACTAGTCAATCCATGACTCTGTATTGTTGCCCTTAATCCTTTACTGTATTAATGCTCAACTTACTCAATAGACTTCCTCAAGCTCAGGCAGGAGAAGGCAATGGCACCCTACTCCAGTACTCTTACCTGGAAAATCCCATGGATGGAGGAGCCTGGTAGGCTGCAGTCCATGGGGTCGCACAGAGTCGGACACGACTGAAGCAACTTAGCAGCAAGCTCAGGCAAGGTATAATGTAGTGTTGTGCCTTAGTAAAAAAAGTTATGTGCAAAAAAAATTATATCAACATCTTTTTGAGAGAATAGATTCTTTTTATAATGAACATATAATTGTCCAGTGAAACTGGAACGGTTAACAGAATTTGGTTAAACTTAATTAAACCTTCAAGAGAAATAGGAAGGGGTCAAACAAAGCCAACGAATGGAGAAGCCCAAGATGAATTTGGGATAAACATAAAGATAATGGCGTTTCAGCCTGGGTATCTTCTGGTCCCTCCCGATAGCTAGGCTGGCATCCTTATCATCGTCTCAAGAGGAAGCAGGGCTTAGAGCAGGAGAGCTGATACTAATATTTAGGGACTTCCCGGGTGGTTCAGTGGTTAAGACTGTGCCTTCCAATGCAAGGGCTATGGGTTCGATCCCTGGTCACGAAGCTAAGATCCCACATGCCTTGGGACCAAGAAACCAAAACATAAACAACAGAAGCAATATTGCAACAAGTTCAATAAAGGCTTTAAATTTTTTTTAAAAAAATAGTTGTGCAATACATGATGCTATGCCTATGTTCCTGAGGGAAATAAACTCAGGTTTCTGAGGGAAATAAACTTTTCTCTACTGAGTTGCAACTGGCCAGCCAGCTGTTCTCATGAGAAACAAACAAAAACAACAAAATGCTACAAGAAGCTGGCATATTTAGGAGCAAAACAGGTTATAGATAATACTGTGGAGGAAGAGATAGAAGGTTCTGGAAAAGAAGATTTAGCGTACATTAGAAAAATGTATTTTGCGCAAGACTTAGTGGAAAATCAGGTTAAGTCTTCAAAATTTGCTAACACTTGAGGGTTGACGAGAATGGTAATTGAATTTGTATTTCTTGACAACTTGTTCCAAGTTGTACCCGATGTTTTATGGAAGTATTGTGTAAGAGTTCTACTTAGCTGTTTTAGCAACAGTATTTTCAATAAAATAGAATAAATGTGTGGGAAAATTTTCTTCACTGAACAATACCTCTGGTGAGCTATGGCAATGCTACCTGATAGGTAGTAAGGAGCCCCCGAAGCACCTCCCTGGTGAACCCCAAGGTACCAAGGATCACAAACATCTCAGCATCTTTTTTTTTTAATTAAATAAAAATTGGATATCTTTTGGCTGTGCCTCATGGCATGTGGGATCCTAGTTCCCTGATCAAGGATTGAATCTGTGTCCCCTGCCTTGGAAGCATGGAGTCTTTACCACTGGACGGCTAGCAAGTCCTATCACAGCATCTCTACAAATGTTTTTTGAATACCAATTATTTCAACATCTGTTGTCAGCCTTTTTGGGCTCCCACATCTGCCTCCCTGTGCAATGAACAGTTCTCCAGTTGGCAATACTCTCCCTTGCAGGGGGTGGGGATTGAACATAATATGGGCATGTTATGAAAAAAAAAAAAGCCCTCCATCATTTCTTATCTGCCATGCTGGGAGTCAGGGCAGGATGGCATCTCTTCCTCTCCACTGTCAGTCAACCGAGGAGGTGGAGATGGGTGAGCTTGCTGGCCTCTGTAGCAGTCGTCTTAAGGAGGGTTGAAGAAGAATTCTCGTGGAAAGATGACCTGGAATCAGGACCTGGCATCCTCACCCCAGGGTCTATCCCTTACATTTGACAACCTTTATTAACTGAAGGGGTTGAATTAGACAATCCATGGGGTCCATTGTGCTCAGACACTCAGTCGTGACCGACTCTTTGAAGCTCCATGGACTGTAGCCAGCCAGACTCCTCTGTCCATGGGATATTTCAGGCAAGAATACCAGAATGGGGTGCCATTTCCTCCCCCAGGGGATCTTCCCGACCCAAGGATCAAACCTGCGTCTTTTGCATCTCCTGAGTTGGCAGGTGTCTTCTTTACCACTAGTGCCACCTGGGAAGCCCCAAGGTCCGTTAGAACTCTGGTATTTTGCTGTTCCATTTTGACCAGAACCTGGTGAGCCTTGAATAGTTTCACAGGAAGAAGTTCTGTACTATGTTTTCCTGTAAATCTAAACCCAAGGTTGTAAACTGGTGGTCAGCCCTGACGTATAAATGTGTTTTGTTTACACTCCCTAGTGGTTTTTCCTTTCCTTTGTCTTTTTTCCCCCCTAATTAGTTGTCAACACATAAAAAAGGGAGATTTCTCTAAATAATCTCTGGCTTGTCTTAAAATTTTTGGACCTGTCAACACCTGGCCCTCGTTCTGACATAGCAACTGCTTCCAGATGGGGCATGCACTGCTGGGTTCCCCAGGCCCACCTGGCCCACCTCCCTTCCCTGGAGTTTGCAACCTCTTTTTAAAATGCTCTCCATCTTCTCCTGATCACGGGGGACAATAACGTTTGTAAAGGGCAGCCTATCCTAGCTTTCTCTGCTACTTGCTCTGGCTCCAGGAGGGCGGGTTTGTATGGCCATGTGAGCTGTTGGGATGCCTTGTGGCTCATTCATGAGCAGAGGTTGGGAGGAGAGAGAGAAGCTGAAAAGCTTATCACAGTTCTGAGATGCTCCCTACCATTCCACCTGCATTACAGATGTGCAGAAGGTGTGTGTGGTGACGGGAGGTCGGGTGGGGAGTGCTGCCACATGAACATCCACATGCATCAGGGAGCCATGAGACCAAAAGAGCAAAGCGGCTTTGGGAATTCTCAAATGTCTTTTCCCCTCTTCTTCCTACCCTTCTTGTTAGGTCCATGCCACAAAGGACGAGCAGGTGGCTGCTGTACCCAGCTGGGCTCCCTGTCAGCCCTGAAGCATGCAGTCCTCGGGCTCTACCTGCTGGTCTTTCTGATTCTCGTGGGCATCTTCATCTTAGCAGGTAAGAGCATCCTTTGCCACCCTGGCCTTTAAGGAAGTGAGCAAGAGGTGAGAGCGGATGGGAAATGGGGAGTGGGAGCCTCTGCTGTTCATTCCCACAGTCAGGAGTCCAAACACTGCCCTTGTTACCATGGAAACCACAAAGGAAGAAGCTGGCTGGTCTTTCTGACCAGGCATGATCCCGAGCAGCATTGCTTATGTCATGTTGGGTGAGTTGGATGTGAGGGTGAGAAATCTCCAAGTCCCAGAGCAGAGACCTAGCCACTCTTAAGAGGCTTCTGCCTTGTCCTGACTCATCGTGTTGACATTGCGCATTACCCTGGGCCTCCCCAGAGCTCTGTGCTGTGGTTTGTACTGAGCAGGCTGGTTCCCCTGTCCTGGGATATGATGGAAATAGTTACAAGACACTTCATTGCTGAGGTTAATCAGGGTTGTGGTCAACTTGCTGCCCCTCTGTGATTCCTGGGGGTGGGATGAATTTGCCCCAGGTCAGCCGGGCTCTTCTCCCCAGTTTCTGCTTATAGAATAGGCTGGTGATGGTCTGGATTTTGGTCCACCTTCTCTAACCAGGAAGAAGCAGAGCTCATGGACTCAGGAAGGGATCAGGTGGAGGATCTCATACTTTGAGCATCCCAGCTCACACACAGGTCATCCCACTGGGATGGAGATGATGGGACACAGGCACGGAGGCCATGGTGGTCTCTCCTGACTCCCACCCAGAGGGAGGGATGCTCAATTCCCACCTATCTCTATGGAGATATGAAAGGCTTGACAAAGTGAGGCCAAGGCATCAACTCATTTCGGCATCATTCATCCTACGTGAGTGCCTACTTTGTGTCAGATTCCATGCTAGGATCGGAGACACTGATAAATAAGACCCAGGGGCTCCCCTCCAGGAGGTCCCAGTCTAGGGGACAAGGCAGGAGCACAGAGGCAGAGTCCTGTCTCAGGGCAGAATGCAACAGGGACTATGATGGTGCCTGTGACATTGACACACAAGTGCTATGGTGATCCAGTGGATATGCAGACAGAGGAAGTGAGGGTGTTGCATGGAGATCCTGGTGGGGAGTGTGTGGGGGGTTAGTCAAAGAAAGTCTTCTGACAACGCAGAGCTGACTTGGAGTGCCGGGTGGAGTCCTTGACTTAATTCTTAATTCCTGCCCTTACCTCTGGGGCAGGAAAAGGGAGATTAAACCCTTGCAGATGACCCCTCAGGAGCGACCCCTGGTCTTGTGTCACCTTCTGTCAATGAGTCTAATCACTTGGACCCTGTGCTGGGATATTCAGTGCTGCCTTTGCCCTCAGATTTCCACACTTGGAGCAGAGGGTATCACTAGGGGTGGTATCTGTCTCATCAACCATCAACTTTGACCTGGGGGGAGCAGCCAAGACCAACAATGAAAGAAACTTATGATTCATCCCAGGGACCAAGAGATGATGTCCAGCCAAAGGGTTTTCTTTTTTTTTTTGCACATGTTCTTGGGCTGCTCAGTGAGAGATTGGGATCTGGGTTTTGTGGGCTTGGCAGCCATGACCATAACAAATTTCCAGAATTTTTGGAAAGTGTTTCAGCGCAGCAGGAAAGCTGAGCTATGTTGTTACAACTACTCGGCTGAGTGAGAATTTTTAGGTGATGGAAGAGGGTCTAGAGGTGAGACCCAGGCTGGTGGGGACCCTGGGGCAGGTCCCTGGAAGGCCTGGGAGGCCTGGAAGGGCATCACCTCTTGGGCAGCGAAGGGTTGCTGGGGAATGAAGTTTCCCTTCTGGTGTCTGACAGGCTGCCAGGTGGGAAAGGGTGGGCATAGTTCTGTGTGGTCTCAGAGGGTAGAACTAAGTGAATGGGTGGATTTTGTAATGAGACAAATTCCCATTCAAAACAGAGGAGGGTTTCTAACCAGACAGGATACCCAGCTCAACACAGAGAGTTGTTTTTTTTTTTTTTTTCTCCTGTCTTGAAGTTGAATGGGATTTACGATGACCATTCTGGAAGTTTCGGAAAGGAAAGTGGTGCATGGTTTCCTAATCTCATGGAAAGTTTGCCTTGCTTCCTTAGTTATTCCGTGTGAAAACCTGGGGAGGATTTTGATCATCATAATTACCTTTGAACCCGAAGTTCATGAATACCATATTGCCTGTGGGGGATGAAGATTTAGGGGGTGGACTGGAACCAATCTGATGAAGCAGAGGGTTGGGCTTTATCTCTTGGCTCTGTAGCCTGGCCACTGTCACCTCCCCAGGTTCTTGTCTGGAGAATCATGTGGGCCTCTGGATGGGTTTCCCAGGTGACTCAGTGGTAAAGAATTTGCCTGCCAAGCAGGAGACTCACGTTCAATGCCTGGGTGGGGAAGATCCCCTGGAGAAGGAAATGGCAACTTCTTGCCTGGGAAATTCCATGGACAGTCCATGGGGTCGAAAAAGAGTTGGATACAACAACTAAACAATGACAACAGCCAATAAAGGACTACCGACCCCAGCTACCTGTCCCTTGGAGAGGGGACTTAGGAATGTGATGGATAAGCCTGCGGTTCTTCAAAGGGGCTCTGCCTGAGCTTAGGTAGGAAGTTTCTTCCGATTGCCCTGATTGGAGACCTCCAGGGATGCTCCGTTTAAATCCCAAGGTGATGGGAGATTTATGGTTCAGAGTAAACCAGAGCTAGCCTGGCCTTCTGGTAGATGTCCTGCTGGGGCTGCTCCCTCTTTTGGGACAGAACATGTTCTCCAGTGCCCTGCAGAGGTCACCTGGCACAGGATGGGCCATGGACTGAATTGTGTCCCTTCCAAAATGTATGTATGAAGCTCTAACCCCCAGTGTGATGGTATTTGGACAGTGGGGCTCTAGGGAGCTAATTAAATTATGAGGATGGGGCTCTCATGATGAGATTGGTGACCATATAGGAAAAGAGGAGAGAAACACAGAAAGAGAAAGACAGAGATCTCTGCTAAGTGGGGACAGGAGACAGGGCCCTGTGAAGCCAGTAACAGAGCCCTCATCAACAACCAAATCTGCCTGTGCTTTTTTTTTTTGGCTGCCCTGGGTCTTTGTTGCTGAATGAGGTCTTTCTGTAGTTGCTGCGTGTGGGCTTCTCCTTGCATTGCAGAGCGTGGGCTTCTCCTTGCATTGCAGAGCGTGGGCTTCTCCTTGCATTGCAGAGCGTGGGCTTCTCCGTGCATTGCAGAGCGTGGGCTTCTCCTTGCATTGCAGAGCGTGGGCTTCTCCTTGCATTGCAGAGCGTGGGCTTCTCCGTGCATTGCAGAGCGTGGGCTTCTCCTTGCATTGCAGAGCGTGGGCTTCTCCGTGCATTGCAGAGCGTGGGCTTCTCCTTGCATTGCAGAGCATGGACTTTAAGGACACACAGGCTCAGCAGCTGCAGACTGTGGGCTCTAGACCATGGGCTCAGTGGTTGTAGTGTACGAGCTTAGCTGCTCTGTAGCATGGAATCTTCCCAGACCAGGTAAAACTGGTGTCCCCTGCATTGGCAGTGAAATTCTTAACCACTGGGCCACCAAGGAAGTCCTGCCTACACTTTGATCTTGAACTTTCCGGGCTCTACAACTGTGACAAATGAATGTCTGCTGTTTAAACCACTGGCCTATTATTTTGTTATGGCAGCCCTAGCTAACTAAGACAAGAGGAGTTCTGTTTGAACCAGTCTTAGGCTTCAAAACCTTCTCATTGACACAAAGCTTATACATCTGACAACTGGATGATAAAATCATCCACTGAAGTAAGTGCCATGTCTGGATACCTGGTGGATAATATCTCATTGTAAAATAAATGCTTGTTCTTACTTCAATATTACAAAATTAAAACCTCGTTACATAAATTATTACTCTTTTTTTAAAGGTTTTTCCAATGTGGACCATTTTCAAAGTCTTCACTGAATTTGTTACAATATTATTCTGTTTCATGCTTTGATTTTTTGGCCATGAGGCATGTGGGATCTTAGTTGCCCTACCAGGGATCGAACCTGCACCCCTTGCATTGGAAGGCAAAGTGTTAATCACTGGACTGCCTGGGAAGTCCCTATAAAGTAGTACTCTTATTAAACTTCTCATGGGCTTCTCTCAATTTCTTGGTTTATCCAAGTATTAAAAATTAAAGGCAAATACTGTACCAGTGTTTATGCAACATCTCAGCATCCCCTCTCAGAAGGTTAATCCAGCCATTACTCAAAATTTATTCTCAATTGAGCTTTCTACCCAATCTACCTAACTATCCGTCCCCCCACCAGCATCCTCTTGGGAGCTTTCCTCTGATCCTCCCACATCATCACTGGGTTCTATACCCATGGGATTCCATCATTTCCCAAGGAACCAGCCATTCTTCCCAAATTCCTCTAAGTCTTTCTATGTCTTCAACTATGTGTATGTCTTCAACTCATTTTATTACCTGGACTGGTGGTTCCCCTATTATGTTTCCATTCTGTTCTGGGTTCATGTTTTAGACAGTACAGACTGTCAGGCTTTAGGTTCGTGAACGAGAGAATTGAGATTAGATGGTCATGTGGTCAGAAAGTCCTCCATTTAGCACTTTAGGGAAGATGTCCCCTGTGATGGAGTTCAAGGGTTGGAGGAGGTTCACCCTTATCCATGACTGTTGTGAGACAGCACTGTGATGATAAAGGGTGGTCATCAGGACCTATGTCTTCTTCCCCTTGTCTGTCACAGCTCCACTGAGAAATCTGAATTCCCATCACGGCAATGATACAGCAGAAAGGGGAACATCTGGGGATCTAGTCTGGTGGAAAGAGGGAGCGTTACAACAATGCAGACTGCAGAGCTGTACCAGCAAGAGCTCCTGGTGAAATATGGGCTCCTCTCATGCCTTAACTTAATCCTTCCTTAACAGCAGCAGTCAGTTATTGCCATCAACAGCCTCAGGAAGTGCTTAACTTGCACGTGAGTGCTTAGTGAGTGCAGAGTAAGCCCTGGTGTCTTAGTCTGTTCAGGCTGCCATGACAAACTACCACAGACCAGATGGTTTAAAACGCAAGCATTATGGCGGGCTGTGGGGGATAGGCAGGGAAGGAGAAGGCGAGAAGAAGTATGAGAGAGTGGCACTGAAACATACGCATTCCCATGTGTAAAACTATTAGGTTGGTGCAAAAGTAATTTCGGTTTTGCATTGTTGAACTTTGCCACTTGATATTGGAACACATTCTTAAATAAATGTGGTTCTGTTATTCAAAAAAGAAGAAGAAAACAAATTAAACCCAAAGTAAGGAGTAAAATTAAAAAAACAAACAAACATTAATTTCTCACCGTCCTGGAGGCTAGGTAGTTTGAGTTCAACGTGCTGGCGCATTCTGTCTGATGAGGGCTCACTTCTGGTTAAAAGATGGCTGTCTTCTTGCTGTGTCCTCATGTGGAGGAAAGAGCAAGGAATTTCTCCGGGGTCTCTTTTATAAAGGCACTAATCCCATCCAGAGGACCCCACCCTCATGACTTAATTATCTCCCCAAGGCCCCACCTCCTTGATGGTAATACCTTCACTTTGGGGGTTAGGATTTCAACATATGAATTTGGGAGGAACACAAACATTTGTCTATAGCTGGGGAATAAAAGATACAATTTTTGCTCTGGGAGGATTTAAAAACATAACACACACATGCATTAAAACAGTATGATGTAGTAGCTCACGCTCCATGCCAAATTCTGCAAAGGAGATCCTGGTTCTGGAGAGCTAGAGGGTTGGGGCAGTGTCAGCTTGAGAGAGCTGAACACCAGCTGACCCAAATGTTGTTTAAACTGAGCACTCCTTTTCTTTTTAACTTTTTATATTGGAGTATAGCCAATTAACAGGGCTTCCTTGGTGGCCCAGGGTAAAGAATCTGCCTGTCAATGCTGGAGACATGGGTTTGATCCCTGGGTTGGGAAGATCCCCTGCAGAAGGCAATGGCAACCCACTCAAGTATCCTTGCCTGGGAAATCCCGTGGACAGAGGAACCTAGCAGGCTACAGTCCTTAGTGACTAAACAACAATAATAGCCAACTAACAATGTTGTGATAGTTTCAGGTGGACAGCAAAGGGACTCAGCCGTACATACACATGTATCCTTTCTCCCTTGAACTCCTCTCGCATCCATGCTGCCACATAACATTGAGCAGAGTTCCCTTTGCTATAACAGTATAGGACCTTGCTGGTTATCCATTTTAATACAGCAATGTGTACATGTACACCCCAAACTCCCTAACTGTCCCTTCCTTACACCCTTCCCACCCAACCACTGCAACCATAAGTTCCTTCTCAAAGGCTGTGTGTTTCTGTTTTATAAATAATCTCATTTGTATCATTTCTTTTTAGATTGTACATATAAAGGCATCATATTTCTTTTTCTTTATCTGACTTACTTCAATCAGTATGACAGTCTCTAGGTTCATCCATGCTGCTGTAAATGGCATTATTTCATTCTTTTTTTTTTTAAATGTTTTATTTATTTGTTTGACTGTGCTGGGTCTTTGTTGCTGCACAGACTTTTTCTCTAGTGATGGAGATTAGTGACTACTCTCTAACTGTGGTGCCCAGGCTTCTCAATACAGTGGCTTCTCATGTTGCAGAGCAGGAGGGGCTCTAGGGCATGAGGGCTTCAGTAGCTGTGGCTCACGGGCTCTAGAACACAGGGTTAATAGTTGTGATGCACGGGCTTAGTTGCTTTGTGGCATGTGGAATCTTCCTGGACCAGGGATCTAACCCATATCCCCTGCATTGGCAGGTGGATTTTTTACCACTGAGCCACCTGGGAATCCCTATTTCATTCTTTTTTTTATGGCTGAGTGATATTCCATTGTATATATGTGCCACGTCTTCTCTATAGATTCCTCTGTCAATGGAAATTTAGGCAACTTGTCCATGACTTGGCTGCAATGAATATTGGGTTGCATCTCTTTTTAGATCACTTTGTTTCAAGCAAGTCTGTCCCTGAGTTTGCAATCAGAGAACAGTGTGCTCAGACCCCATATCCCTTTATACCACAGATGACTGATACCATCATGCATCTTGGAATTTAAAGCGCGATGCCCTCAACCTTCCCTGGGACACTGGCAGAAATAGCATGCACAGTGCCATCCTGTGCATCCTGTGAGGCTGCCCTTCAGGACTGTGTTTGTTCTGTCACGTAATGTCCATGAAGAGGGCCTGTAGAGAGAGGTTTCCTGTCTTAGTCTCAGAAGGAGAAGTACTTATCCTGAGGAATGAGTTTGTTTTCATCCAAAGGAGGCTGTGGATCTTAAAGTAATTAAAATCACTTTCAGGGAGGTAGTTAATGCAAACTGAGAGCTGCTATCATCCCCTCGTAGGATGTGTGAATTTGTAGGCAATTAAAATGGGAACCTGGAGACCTTCATGGTCCACCCACAGCAAGTGTATTGACTTCCTGGAAAGTGTTTTTTCTGCTGGTCTCATTTTTGCCTTCATTTAGCGTCTCCAACTTTTTCTTCCTTTACATTGTTCTCATCTCCTGTTATTTAAGAGTATTTCATGTATCCTCATAAACTGCCTTAATCCTTTTTTGGAACAAGGTAGGGTGTTAGGCCCAGTTTGGTCTTTAAAGATAATTCTGGGGACTTCCCTGGTGGTCCAGTGGTTAATACTCTATATTTCCAACGCAGAGGGTTCAGGTCTGATCCCTGGTTGGGGAGCTAAGATCCCACATGTGGCTAGGTGCTGCCAAAAGGAAAAAGCAATGATCTTACCTACTATATTCAGTGCTGCAAGTGCGTGTTGTCTTAAATATGTGAATGAGTGAATGAATGACAGAGACAAGGCAACTTGGAGGGGATCTTATTTGTGCAAAAAAAGATGGTTTTTCTGTTTTAGCCAAGTATCTAAAGGACATGGTAAATATGGAGTTACTGTCCAAGACCATGGCTCATGGAAGACGTAGGTATATAGGTATGTTATATTCAGATACACACTTCATGGTATCTACTGTATTGGCATCACAGCCTTCAGGGAGAATATTAGGATAGACAGGGTCATGCAGTACTTTATTCTGGTTAATGCCATGGACTCTGAAGCCAGCATGTCTGGGTTTGAATCTCCCATTCTCTGTTATCAGCTATGTTGCCCAAGGGACCTGAACTTTCTCTACCTGACTTTCTTCATTTGAAAATTAGAGAAATAATTATACCAGCCTCATTGGGTTGTTCAGTTCAGTCGCTCAGTCGTGTCTGATGCTTTGCAACCCCATGGAGTGCAGCATGCCGGGCTTCCCTGTCTATCACCAACTCCCAGAGCTTGCTCAAACTTGTGTCCATCGAATCAGTGATGCCATCCAACCATCTCACCCTCTATCGTCCCCTTCTCCTCCTGCCCTCAATCTCTCCCAGCATCAGGGTCTTTTCCAATGACTCAGTTCTTCACATCAGGTGGCCAGAGTACTGGAGTTTCAAACTCAGCATCAGCCCTTCCAGTGAATATTCAGGATTGACTTCCTTTAGGTTGGACTGGTTGGATCTCCTTGCAGTCCAAGGGACTCTCAAGAGCCTTCTCCAACACCACAGTTGAGAAGCATCAGTTCTTCAGCGCTCAGCTTTCTTTATAGTCCAGCTCTCACATCCATACATGACTACTGGAAAAACCATAGCTAGATAGTTTTGACTAGATGGACCTTTGTTGGCAAAATAATGTCTCTGCTTTTTAATATGCTGTTTAGGTTTGTCATAGCTTTTCTTCCAAGGAGCCAAGAGTCTTTTAATTTCATGGCTGCAGTCACCATCAGCCATGATTTTGGAGCCCCAAAAATAAAGTCTATCACTGTTTCCATTGTTTCCGCCTCTGTTTGCCATGAAGTGATGGGACCAGTTGCCATGATCTTAGTTTTTTGAATGTTGATTTTTAAGCCAACTTTTTCACTCTCCTCTTTGACTTTCATCAAGAGGCTCTGTAGTTCTTTCCTGCTTTCTGCCATGAGGGTGGTGTCATCTGCATATCTGAGGTTATTGATATTTCTCCCGGCAATCTTGATTCCAGCTTGGGCTTCATCCAGTTTGGCATTTCGCATGATGTACTCTGCATATAAGTTAAATAAGCAGGGTGACAATATACAGCTTTGACGTACTCCTTTTCCTATTTGGAACCAGTCTGTTGTTCCACGTCCAGTTCTAACTGTTGTTTCTTGACCTGCATACAGTTTTCTCAGGAGGCAAGTAAGGTGGTCTGGTATTCCCATCTCTTGAAGAATTTTCCACAGTTTGTTGTGATCAGACAGTCAAAGGCTTTGGTGTAGTCAATAAAGCAGAAATAGATGTTTAACTTAAACTCTTAAACTCTCTTGCTTTTTCTATGATTCAACAGATGTAGCAATTTAATCTCTGATTCCTCTGCCTTTTCTAAATCCAACTTGAACATCTGGAAGTTCATAGTTCATGTACTGTTGAAGCCTGGCTTGGAGAATTTTGAGCATTACTTTGCTAGCATGTGAGATGAGTGCAATTGTGTGGTAGTTTGAACATCTTTGGCGTTGCCTTTCTTTGGGATTGGAATGGGTTGTTAGAGTTAAATAAGCTAATACATATCTAAAGCATTTAGAAAAGTGCCTGGCACACATTAAACATGATAAAATAGGGGGAAGGGTGTGGGATGAATTGGGAGATTGGGACTCATACATATACACTATTGATACTATGCGTGAAATCAATAACTAGTGAGAACCGACTGTATAGCTCAAGGAACTCTACTCAGTGCTTTGTGGTGACCTAACTGGGAAGAAAATCCAAAAAGAGGGGATATATGTATACATATAGCTGATCCACTTTGCTGTGCAGTAGAAACTAACACAACATTGCAAAGCAACTATACTCCAATAAAAAGAAAAACACAATAAAAGTAGTAGCTATTATCATTGTTATTATAGTAATACTACCCTTGGTGGCTCAGATGGTAAAGAATCTGCCTGCAATGCAGGAGACACAGGAGATGCAGATTCGATCCCTGGGTCAGGAAGATCCCCTGGAGAAGGGACTAGTAACTTCCCTTCTCCACTCCAGTATTCTTGCCTGGAGAATCCCATGGACAGAGGAGCCTGGTGGGCTAGTCTATGGGGTGGCAAAGAGTCAGGGATGACTGAGCGACTAATACACAAACAAAACACAGTATTACCGCTGCTGCTGCTAATCGCTTCAGAGTCCGACTCTTTGCGACTCTGTGCGACCCCATAGACGGCAGCCCACCAGGCTCCCCCATCCCTCAGATTCTCCAGGCAAGAACACTGGAGTGGGTTGCCATTTCCTTCTCCACTATCAGTATTATTACTCTTGCCTTTTCTTGCAGTCAGTTAAGCTTGATAATATAAACTGAGAGTCAGAAAAACTTGGGTTTAGCCCCATTTCCTCCACTAACACCCTGTAATCGTGGAAAAAATCACTTCGCCATCTGAACCTTTGTACACTCATTTACAAAATAAGCAGGTTGGACTAGATCAATATTTCTCAAACTTTGACCATTACCTGCATTAACAAATACATTTCACATGACAAGTAGTTCACACAGATATTCATAACTGAAATAATCTTAAATGTGTGATGAATACCGATGACTTTTTATTCTATTCTGTTCACTTAGCAAAAAATGGTCACAATCCATATGTTTCTTTTCTGATCCACAAATGGGGTACAAACCTAAATCTGAAAAACAGTTGGCTAAAGGAGAGTTCTGCTGGTCTATGTGTCTTTCAAACATTCTATGACAAGAGTTATATTCTTTTCGGTATAAGGGCTTCCCTGATGCCTCAAAGTAAAGAATCCACCTGTAAGGCAAGAGATGCAGGAGATGTGGGTTCGATCCCCAGGTCAGTGAGATAGCCTGGAAGAGGATATGGCAGCCCACTCCAGTATTCTTGCCTGGGAAATCCCATGGACAGAGGAACCTGGCAGGTTACAGCCCATGGGGTCGCAAAGAGTCGGACGCGACTGAGCACTTCAGTATATGGATTTTGAGAGAAAATTTCTGAGTTCAAGTCCAGACTGTGTCTCTGAATGTATCTATAATCTTAAGGCAAATCATTTAACCTCTCAAATCCTCAGTTTCCTCTTCTATCAAATAGGATAACAATGGTACTTCCCCGATAGGACTGTTGTGAAGATGAAATTAATTCATGCATGAAAACTCTTAGTGCCTGGCACATAGAAAGTGATCAATAAACATTAGATATGATTTTGGTTTTACTATCATCATCATCATCATTATTGGAATAAGCAGAGAGATTTTGCTGTCAGAATAGCAAAGGATTAGAAACCTCTTCATTTTGCCTGTTCACCCAGTGCCTTTGTGTATAGACAGAGGGAACTAGGCATGCCCAGTGCCGTGGGAGGCGATGTGCTCAGAGCCCACACAGTTTCAATAAACTCACTGGGGTAGGAAGCCTGGAGACCCTGAGGGACCCTGGACTTGCAAAGGCAACGATGGGGTCAGGATGCCGAGAAACAGAACAGTGTCTCCAGCAGTGCGGGTGAGCCAGCTCTGCAGTGCCACTTGGGAGCTGAGCCTTGGAAGGGGTCTCAGGGGGATGCCGTGAACACCCTCCCTCCCAGGGCAGGAACCTCCCCCCTGACTTCCAGACAGAGGAGGCAGTGTGCTCTTCAGAACAGCCACGGACAAAGCCACCACAGCTCCTGCTCTTACGGACAGGAGCCACAGTCCTAGTCACCCTCGACTGTCCCATACTCGCTGTTTCTCATTTCTCTGGCAGGAACAATTCACAATGAGGCTCTTCCCTCACCCTCATGATTATTCTTCAGTGAGTTGAAAACACCAGGCTCAGCAAGCCTCATTCCTTCAACAGTCATTCATGATACCTGGTTTGCAGACCTTTGTGAGATTCCCCGGTCTTGCACATTATAAGTTACAGTTTGTGTGCCTGCTGCTCCCCTTCTAGGCCTTCCCAGGTGGTGCTAGTGGTAAAGAACCTGCCTGCCAATGCAGGAGACATAAGAGACATGGATTTGATCCCTGGCTTGGGAAGATCTCCTGGAGAAGGGAATGGCAACTCACTTCAGTATTTTTGCTTGGAGAATCCCATGGACAGAGGAGCCTGGTGGGCTACAGTCCATGGGGTCGCAAAGAGTCGGACATGACTGAAGTGACTTAACATCATCTTGAGCATCCCCTTCTAGTACAAAAGAAAGCTCCTTCACGATAAGGCACTGTGCCTTGATTGTCTTTGCATTCCCAGTGCCTAGTGTAATACCCTGCACACAGAGTAGGTGCTCATTTAATGTGTGGCCTAAACTGAACACCTCAATATAATGGCCATCCTTCCAACATGTGTGCATGCCCAGTTGTTCAGTCGTGTCTGACTCTTTGATCAGATCACCTTTGATCTGGACCCTCTGTGTATGCTGATGTAGCCTAAATTTGCATGAACCTTCCTGGCAGTGACTCACTGTAACACATGACACCACCTCCAAGTGATGGAGTGCTGGGCAGTCATGAATAATCAGGTCCTCTGCCCACCCACCCCAAGCCCAGATTTCTCCAAAAATAAACACTGCCTCCTGAGGGCTCCTCCATCCCACATCAGTTCAACTGGCTTTTGGTGGCTTTGTTGTTGCCTTTATTTAAATGCAGATCTTGTTAGTGATCCCAGTTCAATGTCATCACGCTGCTTTCTGCCAAGTGTTGGAGCCTGTTGGATGAGTTTGAATCCGGAGTCAGACTTCTGTCACTGAGCTTTGCCTTGCAGCAGTGTGTCATCAGTCATTTCTGGGCCAGCATCCCAAGCTGCTCCCCTCCCTGCAGCCTGCCGCCACGTGGATGGCTCCCAGGAAGACAGGACCCAAGGCATGCCAGCCCAGGCACATGAGCTGCTGTCCCGTGAGGTGAGGCAGGGAACACTTCACAGACCCCCACCGACCTTCAGCCTTAAACCTAAACCTTCCCCTCCTGAGAGACCACCTTTCTTCTGTATCACACCTTGGGCTTCCCACCTTCTCATGATGTCAGGGCTCCCCTGGAAGTACTCCAGCCTCACCTTAGCTCCAGGGCAGAAGGATAAAAAGGCGGAAGAGATTTGACATCCTACAGCTCCACACAAGATTCCACTGGATGGGGGAACTTTATGTCTCTCTGACTCTGATGGAGGCTAACCATCCCTGAGATGAGAAAAGTGGGCCCCTGGGAAGGTCACCTACAAATTTGACAATATGCTGTCTCTATCTTTAGTCAAATTGTTATAATAATTGGATGGGACAGGGCAGAGGACCTGTCTCACCTACATCCCCTAGAATCCTTCTTTTAGATGAAGTGCCAAATCTAGCCACTGCCTGTTTTTGTCAATAAAGTTTTATTCACACACAGTTACACCCATTAATTTGTGTCTTGTCTACAGATGCTTTTGTGCTACCAGGACAGAGTTGAATGGTTATTTCAGAGACCAGGGGTTTCCCCGATGGCTCAGCAGGAGACACAGGTTCAGTATGTGGGTTGGAAAGATCCCCTGGAGAAGGAAATGACAACCCACTCCAGTCTTCTTGTCTGGGAAATCCCATGGACAGAGGAGCCTGGTGGGCTACAGTCCAGGGGGTCGCAAGAGTCAGACACGACTGAGCACAGCAACAACAGAGACTAGATTGCCTGCAGAGCTAAAGGTAATTACTCCCTGGCCCTTTACAAAAGTTTGTCAACCCCTCCCGGGGCTTGTCCTGACCACTAGCAAACCTTTCATTGTTCGCTTCTGGGTTGGGCTTCATGGTTTTCAAAGAATTTTCGCATATGCAATGTCATCTAATCCTTCAAACAATTGAAGGACTCCAGAAAACAGTTCTCAGTATCTGGATGAGGAACCAAGCTCAGGGCAGTTGCCTGTGGACCCCCGCCAGGCAGCAGGAACCTGGACCAGGACAGCAGACATGGGTGAATCTGGGACTGCTCTCACCCCAGATGCCAGCTTGTGGCACCACCTACTGCTCAGTGTCCAAGTGCACAGGAGCTAGAGGTGGACTGCCAGGGTACCGATCTGGCTTTGCCATGTACTGTGTGACCTTGGGCAGGTTATTCAAGCTTCCTGAGTCTTAGTGTCCTTCTCTATAGAGTGGCAGTGGTACCACTCTCACTTAACAGTGCTGTGGTGAGGCTTATGTTAATCCATCCGTATATTCTGCTTACACTAGCCTATGGCATGTAGTTATGAGTAAATATCATCAGTTCTGTTAAATGATTGTGATCAAGAATAATGCCCATCAACTGGGGAATTCCCTGGTGATCCAGTGTTTAAGACTTGCTCAGTCATTGCCCAGGGCCCAGGTTTAATCCCTAGTCTGGGAACTAAGTTCCCACAGCCACAGGGTATGGCCAAAAACCAACCAACCAACCAAAAAAAAAAAAAACAAAAAAACCCTTCCCATCAACTGTACCACAATCCAGCCCTCATTTCACATGGTTCTGGAAAAGACTCCTGAGAGTCCCTTAAGACAGCAAGGAGATCAAACCAGTCAATCCTAAAGGAAATCATCCCTGAATACTCATTGGATGGACTGAAACTCCAGTATTTTGGTCATCTGATGAGAACAGCTGACTCAATGGAAGAGTCCTTGATGCTGGGAAAGATTGAAGGCAGAAGGAGAAGAGGTCGTCAGAGGATGAGATGACTGGATGACATCACTGGTGCAATGGACATGAACTTGGGCAAACTTCAGGAGATAGTGAAGGACAGAGAGGCCTGGCGTGCTGCAGTCCATGGGGTCCCAAAGAGTCGGACATGACTGGGCGACTGAACAACAGTAATACAGAAAGTGTTGAGAGAGACTTGTGAATTGTTTTGATTTCTCTCCCGGAAGCCAGTATTGGAGGAAACTTTAGAGGCACTGTAACACAGCAGCCAGGTCTTGCTAAGAAAAGAGCTTTCTTATTTAAGCAAATAAGCCTGCTTGAGTAAGGCTATTGCTTCCTTCTGCAGCTTTTAACCCCCTCTTCATGGCTCAGTATTTGTACCTGTGAAGTCTACCTTTCCATCTGCTTTCTGGTTCTATCTTCTGCTGTGCGTGCCCTGAGCTATCACGTAGATCTCATCACTAATTGATGACTAGGAGAGTGGTCTGGAATTGAAGCTGAGCCACTAGCTCTTGTTCTCTGCACTTGTGGAGAAAAGTTATAAACTCTGGGAATTTTTTTGCAATGATTCTAGGCATTATGCCTCATCTGCCCCTGCCCAGGGGCTTGGAGCCCTCTGGCATCAAATCCAAAACAACAAATGCTTGTTCAGTGCCAACAGCGTGCCTGAGCACTGTGTTAGACACAGCAAGATGTCAAGAGGAATGAGGAGAGGCCCTGGCCATAAAGATCGTACCAACTGGAAGAGCAGATGTGCACAGATAAACTGTAAAACACAGCATAGAGCAAAGAACAAAAGTTTTGGAACCAGGCAAACCTGAGTTCAAATATCAGTTGATCATTTTTGAGTTGTGATCTGGGAAAATTATTTAAACCTCATTTTAAAAAAACATTACATTGGGGATAATAATGATCACTTGACTGCAGGCATGGAATTAAAAGACACTTGCTCCTTGGAAGAAAAGCTATGACCAACCTAAACAGCCTATTAAAAAGCAGAGACATTACTGCCAACAAAGGTCCATATAGTCAAAGCCATGGTTTTTCCAGTAGTCATGTATGGATGTATATGGATGTGAAAGTTGGAACTTAAAGAAGGCTGAACACAGAAGAATTGATGCTTTTGAACTGTGGTGTTGGAGAAGACTCTTAAGAGTCTCTAGGACTGCAAGGAGATCAAACCAGTATATCCTAAAGGAAATCAGCCCTGAATATTCATTGGAAGGACTGATGCTGAAGCTGAAATTCTAATACTTTGGCCACCTGATGTGAAGAACTGACTCATTGGAAAAGACCCTGATGCTGGGAAAGATTGAAGGCAGGAGGAGAAGGGGATGACAGAGGATGAGACGGCTGGAGGGCATCACTGACTCAATGAGTTTGAGCAAGCTCCAGGAGATGGTGAAGGACAAGGAAGCCTGGTGCACTGCAGTCCATGGGGTTGCAAAGAGTCCTTTGAGACTGAGCGACTAAACAACAACCAGTGTTATGAGGAATCAGTGAAATAACACATAAAGTGTCTTGCACGATTGATCCTGGTTTAGGGGCTCCCTTCTATTGTCTCTAAGAAATCCCTCAGAGCTGGGAAACTGAGTTTTTTGGCTCCAGCTGTCCTTCCAGCTGAGCAGCCCAGCATGGTCTGATGGCTGGCAGGCATCTCTGTGCTCCTTTGTGAGATCTTTTTGAGAGCAAACCAAAGGATGCAAGGAATTGGGGCAGTGTGTGTGCTCAGTCACTCAGCCGTGTATGACTCTCTGAGACTCCATGGACTGTTGCCCACCAGGCTCCTCTGTCCATGGGATTTCCTAGGCAAGAATACTGGAGTGGGTTGCCGTTTCTTCCTCCAAGCGATCTTCCCAACCCAAGGATCGAACCCCCATCTCCTGCACTGGCGGGAGGGTTCTTGCCCACTGAACCACCTGGGAAGCCTGTAATTAGGGCAGAGGGTGGGGTATGGCCCCTTTGTGTGTTCTCGGCTCGCCCTGCTTGGGTGGTCTCATTCCGCAGTCTCCCCTCCTCGGGAAATCCCTTAAGAGAGGCAGGTTGGGCTCTGCTCCAGCTTAGGGCACATGGGTAGCCTCTCCCAGTGATCCCTCACCACACTCCTCTCTGATGAGAGCATCACTCAGGGCTCAGCTGTCATTCTGGGGGCTACCTGGAGGCAGCTCTCCTTTTTCAAGATCTCCTCTCTATGTGGGGTCTTTGGAATCTCCACCCCGACTTAGCACCTGCATGAACATGGAGGAGGGCAGCGAAGGTGTCCAAAGTGACTTCTAGGAGGCGATGGTGCCAGTTCCGAGGGCGGAGAAGTCGGGAATCCTTCAGAGTCCTGGCCATGCTGAGTCACCCTGGGAGGGATTCCTTCTACAAAGTGCTTTGTTTCTCTTTCTTGCTGTTGTCAATGACAACAGGGTCTGGCCAGTTGTCCTTGGACTAACAGACTAATGTTTCAGCATATTATCTGCCAGGGTTTTGGAAAAAACACATCTTCCTGGGAGGAGTGGGGGGGTGGGAAAGGCGTCTCTGGTTTTACCAATTAACACCTGTCTCCTGACCATTAGCAGCCCTGGAGCCTGAATAAACAAGCAGATTGCCTCGGGGAAATCAATGCCCTTTCAGGATCTATAAAAAGCAGTGAGTGCCCTTTGGCTCCGAAATCTACTGCTTGACTCAGTGCAATGATTTCAAAGGAAAACAGCAGGTGTCCAGAAGTCCTAGTATGTTATTCAGCATCACTCAAAACAGGAGAAACCTTGAATGTCCAACCTAAAGGGATTGTTTCGCTAAACGACTGTAAATCAACATAAAGGAATAGTACACAGCCATTCCAAATGATAACTATGAAGCAACACAGAGAAGTGTTTATGAAATCGTGTGTCAAGGGAGAAAAGACTGCCCAGTTGCGTGTGTAGGCTGCAGTGCGATTGGGCAAGTAGATGTGTGCATGAAAGGAGAAAGGGTGGAAGGGAACTTGGAAGAACGAAAACAACTGTGGTAGAGCGAGGCTTATTGGTACACATTCTTCTTTCCCAATTTCCTCTAATGTTGTTGGTGATTTAATAAAACCACCCTTTAAAAAAGCCACAGGAATCCTGTAACCCGGGGAACACAACACCCAGCTCCCAGCGTAGTTTTGACAGCCCTGGATTCATCAACACGCTCTTTTATTGTTGTTTAGTTGCTAAGTTGTATCTGATCTTTTGCGACCCCATGGACTGTAGCCCACCAGTCTCCTCTGTCCATGAGATTTCCCAGGCAAAAACACTGGAGTGGGTTGCCATTTCCTTCTCCAGGGCATCTTCCTGGACCAGGGATCTGGAGTCTCGTGCATTGGCAGGCACGCTCTTTACTGCTGAGCCACCTGGGATGATTAGGACAGAAGAAAATTGTCTGCACAGGCCAGAGAGAGAAGCTGTGGCTCTGGGTGGGTTAGTTTGCATCGGGTTGGGCTCTTACTATCACCTCTAAGGACTGGCTAGCCCAGGGAAGGGCAGTCTCTTCCCAGCCAGGAAGAGATGTCAGAACATTGAAATATACAGAAAATTAAACACATAGACAAGACACAGCCTCCCATGGGGAAGAGGAAGGACCTGGCTTCCTTGGTCTCAGCTCACATGCACCAGTGCAGTGTCCCCAGGGATGGGGGGCACCACTAGTGGGGGGCACTCACGTTCTAGGCTGGGCTCTGTCTTCAGTCTCTCCTGGGCAAGTCAGCAGCCCCCCTTGGAGGACAGGTCTCCACACCATGGTCCAGCCTTTGGCTCTTGGTCTTAACACCACCACTAGCTGTATGGCCAGGGGTGGGAGGCCTTGCCCTGGGGAGCCTGGAAACCTGATCCTTTGGTTCATCAGTGATTATCAGCTGTTGGCTACCTAAACACCTATTCTACTCTTGAGGCTCTTTAGAGGTTATATCAGGGTCTCCAGGTTGATCATGTCTGGACTAGACCTTTGACATATTACCAGCTCGGAAAAGTTCCCCCAATCCCATGACTGTACCCGCTTTGTATCCACTTACCCCATCTTTCCCCTCACTCTTGTATTAAGGCTGCTGGTTTCTGTCACTCACCACTAAACCATGACCTGTTAGGGCCACATGTGAATACCTTTGAATCAAGCACACTAGATTTTGAAGTTACACAGACTTGGACTCTAGTCCCAATCTGCTCTTTTTCACTCTGTCACTTCTGGCAAATTACTTAACTTTGAGCTGCAGTTTGCTTCTTAGTGAGTGGTGATCCTAATGCCATCCTCCGAGCAATGTGGTGACCCTTGGATTGAGGCAGTGTATTGAAGCACCCACCATTTCTCTTGGGAGGAGTCCCAGTACACCATACATTATGGTAATTCTTGGCATGGCCCACATTATAAGCTATTTAGGCCATACTAACCTATTTTTTTTTTCTCTTAGACCTGAGTGCTCAAATAGGTATTTTGTAAGAGATCTAAAGTGTAGAGTGAAAAAGTTGGCTTCAGCTCAACTTTCAGAAAACTAAGATCATGACATCTGGTCCCATCACTTCATGGGAAATAGATGGGGAAACAGTGGAAACAGTGTCAGACTTTATTTTTTTGGGCTCCAAAATCACTGCAGATGGTGACTGCAGCCATGAAACTAAAAGATGCTTACTCCTTGGAAGGAAAGTTATGACCAACCTAGATAGCATATTCAAAAGCAGAGACATTACTTTGCCAACAAAGGTTCGTCTAGTCAAGGCTATGGTTTTTCCAGTGGTCATATATGGATGTGAGAGTTGGACTGTGAAGAAGGCTGAGTGCCAAAGAATTGATGCTTTTGAACTGTGGTGTTGGAGAAGACTCTTGAGAGTCCCTTGGACTGCAAGGAGATCCAACCAGTCCATTCTGAAGGAGATCAGCCCTGGGATTTCTTTGGAGGGAACGATGCTGAAGCTGAAACTCCAGTACTTTGGCCACCTCATGCGAAGAGGTGACTCATTGGAAAAGACTCTGATGCTGGGACAGATTGGGGGCAGGAGGAGAAGGGGATGATAGAGGATGAGATGGCTGGATGGCATTACTGACTTGATGGACATGAGTCTGAGTGAACTCCAGGAATTGGTGATGGACAGGGAGGCCTGGCGTGCTGCGATTCATGTGGTCGCAAAGAGTTGGACACGACTGAGCGACTGAACTGAAGAGATCTAAGTGGGGTTGATTGAGTGGGTGTATCCAGGGTATCTCTTATATTCCAGGGAAAGAGTCAGCATCAGTGTTTTGGGCATTGCTGAGATGGATGAAGTTATCACCACTTTGAGACCCAGGCTCCTGGCTTGGAGCCCCTGCCCTGCCCCCATACTTTAGAGAGCACCCCCCCCCCCACCATCCCTCTGCTGACCACATCCCTTCCCACAAGGCGAGGAATCCTGGGGACCAAGAGAACGTGACCGCCTGGAGCCCTTGACTTGTCCCCCCTGGTTTCTGCACCAGGGACCTGGCACTGAGAAATTTCCTGCCCTGAAGGCCCAGATCTCTTCCAGGACTTTTGGACCATTTGCTGAGGGCAAATCACATTGCTGGCCAGAGAGTGGCAAAGCCTGAGCTGTTTGCAGGTGTTGAGGGGATGGGAGGGTGGAATCAGGATGTTGGGGTCTCCCCAGGCATGGGCGTGAGGCAACACTGTGGTACAGGACCTCTTGGGGGTGGGAGGGTGAGCGTCCCCTCACTAGACGGGGGCCTGGACCAGGTTCCGGGAAGGCGTACACGTTCTCTGGCTCTTGTCAAAGCCCAGGCGTGGGTGAGTTAATGGCTACGAACGTGCTGGTGTCACTGCCTCAGATCCCAAGGCTGCATCCACTTGGCAGTGGCCGTGTGCTAAGCCCAGCCACTTCCTGGGGGCTCTGGACCTCCGCTGGCCGCAGGGACTCTGCCCAGAGACAGTGGGAGCGGGATGCGGGGGGCGGGTAATGCTCTCAGCCCAGGCCTCGCAGGGAGGAAGGGTACTCAGAGAGCCACATGTACTCCCTGGGCCTTCCAGGTCTCTGCTGGGGGCCCTGTTGATGCCCTCAGACTTGCGCAGGAGCAGCCTGCTGGCCCAGCTCTTGTTCTTTCAATGGCAGCTCTGCTCCCGTCAGCTGGGGCAGTGTCCACCCCGCCACCGCCCCCCGTCCCTCTGCAGGAGCCGTGCCTGTGCCCACCAGCCGTCTTCACCAGGCCGCCTGCCGTGGAGGGTGCAGACCCAAAGCACTGCCAGGCTTCAGGCAGGGTGGCTCCCCTCTGGCTCCAGTCCCTGCGAGCGTAATAATTGGTTTCTCCCACGACGAGCTCTTTAATGGGCTGTGGTCAACGCGGAAGGGGGTGGATGATTTATCGGTTACGCTGCCCTCTTCTCGCCTTCTTTGCTCTCTGAGATTTCACGTGGCAACTACGGCCTGATGCCCAGCTACCCAGTTTGTGGTGCCCGAAGCCCCCGCCTCCCCACACGGCAGCTGCCACCCTCACCACCACAGCCGCCGCCACGTCACCATCACGCTCTATTTTACATCTGCCATTTCACTTGGTGAGGTGAAAATTGTCCCCATTTACAGATGAGAAAACCGAGGCTCATGAGACTGCTGGTTCCCACAGGTGGCTAAGTGTCCATTAAGTGTATTATTTATTTATGTATTTTTTTTTACTGTGATGTGCAGTGGCGGGGCGGGGAGGCCTTAGTTCCCTGACCAGGGATCGAACCCACGTCCCCTGCATTGGAAGGCGGAGTCTTAACCACTGGACCACTGGGGAAGTACCTTCATTAAGTTTAATTGGCACCTGTGGTAGGAGTCAGAGCTGGGCTCAGCCCGGGGTTTTCCAACTAAGAGCTCGTTCTACATGCCCGTGTGGTTTCCACCTGGCCCCCAGTGAGGGAAGGAAGCTCAGCTTGGAAGCAGAGTTCTGTCCACAGCTCAGGTCTCCCTGAATTCAACATTGCATCTCCACGGCTCACAGCCTCTGGGTAAGAAGTAGATAGAGAAACTGAGGCATCTGGTTTGAAGGGCAAGGAGGATGGTTTTCCACGAAGAAGGCTATTTCCAAGTCAATCCACAGTTCCATCCATTTGAAACTTGTTCCCATAGCCTGGCCATGCAGGGTTGTTTTTTTTTTTTTTTTTTAATAACATCTGCTTTTCTAGCACACATTATACAAACAGATCCACAGAACGGGTTGTAACGTATCATAAATGACAGTAAAAAGCATGAACTCTCGAGGATGAATTTTAAAATTTTCTTGATAACACAGGGGGTGATGGAGACATTCTCGTTCCTTTCTGCAGCCCACTGCTTTTGATTTAACTAGGCGTTTGGACTGGAATAGTTGTTTTTTTTTCCCCCCCTCTCAATCTTGGAAAATGTCTCACAGCTGTAGCCGCCTGCTCTCAGCTGTTTGTTTTTCTTCCTTGGAGAGGGACTTGGGAAGGTTACCCACCAAACCCCAGGGGAAAAGGCAGTTTGAAGGCGCACCAACCCCGAACACGTGGGGCCTAGGCTGCACTCTGTCTCCCAATGAGCAAAAAAGCTGCCCGGGGGTCCTGACCGCCCCCAGAGTGGGGCTGGCTGCAGGCCCCTCCTCCTTTACATTTAACGGCAGAGAAGGTGGGGGAAGGGGAGAAGGTTCCAGCCCACGGGCCCCAGGCCAGGCCCTGAAACTTCAGTTGTAAAAGCTGAGCTGGGGCTGCATCAGTGGCTCCCAGTCGGCCCATTTATCATCTGGCCTTGGGTGGGACTGACCAGAGCCTGAGTAATGTTTGCCTGGGGCGCGTGTGTGGACCAGCGGGACACGCCCCTCAGCCCCACCCTCACCCCAGGGGACGGGTCCCCAGACCCATCTGAGGCTTCTTCCATCTTCCTGCCCCCACCCCACCCCAGCTCCTCTCTTTAATTCCCCTTAAGCATTTTTTAAAAATTGTGGTAAAATAGACCTAAAGTAAAACTTAGCATCTCAACCATTTTAAAGTGTACGGTTCAGTGGCATTAAGTACATCCACATTGTTGTACAACCATCTCTACCATCCATCTCCAGATTTCTTCTCAAACTGAAACTCTGTAGCCTTGAAACATCAACTATCCATTTCCCCTAGCCCCTGCCCCTGGCTCCCACCCTTCTGCTTTCTGCCTCAACAGATTTCTCTATTCTAGGGACCTCATATATGTGAGATCTACAGTATTTGTCCTGTTGTGACTGGCTGATTTCACTTAGCACAGTTAATAGCCTCAAGTTTCATCCATTTTATAGCATGTGATAGGACGGCCTTCCTTTTTAAAAGGCTGAGTAATACTCCTTTGTGTGTGTCTACATATTTTGATGCTGGGAAAGATTGAAGGCAGTAGAAGGGAGCAACAGAGGATGAGATGGTTGGATGGCATCACTGATTCAATGGATGTGAGTTTGAGCAAGCTCCAGGAGATAGGGGAGGGCAGGAAAGCCTGGTGTGTTGCAGTCCATAGGGTTGCATAGAGTCAGACACGACTTAGCAACTGAACAACAAATATTGCTTTGTGTGTGTCTGTATATACCTTGCTTTCTGTTTATCCATTCACCTATCAGTGGATAGTTGCTGCTGCTGCTAAGTCGCTTCAGTCGTGTCCAACTCTGTGCGACCCCATAGACGGCAGCCCACCATGCTCTCCTGTCCCTGGGATTCTCCAGGCAAGAACACTGGAGTGGGTTGCCATTTCCTTCTCCAATGCATGAAAGTGAAAAGTGAAAGTGAAGTCGCTCAGTCGTGTCCGACTCTTAGTGACGCCATGGACTGCAGCTTACCAGGCTCCTCCATCCGTGGGATTTTCCAGGCAAGAGTACTGGAGTGGGGTGGATACTTGAGTTACTTCCAACTTTTGGCTGCTGTAAGTAAAGAGTATGGGTGTGCAAATAACCATTCAAATTTGTTTTCAATTCTGTTGGGGGTATCCCCCAAAGTAGAAATGGCTTACCCTTTGGGTTTTTGTACTTGAAATTTCCACAAGACAGTCTGACCACCTGAGACCTCTGTTTGCTGGGAGAGACAGCAGAGGTTGAAGGAAATCTGAGAAGAAAACCAAAAGCCATGGAGATAATAAACTTTCATTCTCCCACATCTCTCAGCACAATGATGTCACTGAAATAGAAATGGGACAGGGTTGTTATTAGAAATGCAGACTGCCAGGGCTCAGTGTATGTAAGTCTCTCAGTCATGTCTGACTCTTTGTGACCCCACAAACTGTAGCCCACCAGGCTCCTCTGTCCATGGGATTCTCCAGGCAAGAATACAGGATGGGTTGCCATGCCCTCCTCCAAGGGATCTTGAACGCAGGTCTCCTGCGATGCAGGCGGATTCTTTACTATCTGAGCCACCAGGGAAGCCAGGGTTCATCCCATCCCTAAATCGGAATATCTCCAGGCTATCATCTCAGAGTGACTTGTGTGCCTCTGATTTGCAGCAAGTCTTAGAGCCATTGCCTGTGGACATTCCACTTAGCCGGCTGAAGATGGTTAAAAGGACCTCGTGAGATCCTCTGTGGTCCTGAGCACACTTGGAGTGTGGATAACTGCCAGTCTGCCACACCCGGTGTACTGATTGCCAGATCCTTAGCCATAGCAGCCTGAACCCTCCCTGGTTGGGTTGTCTGCAACAGTCAGTTCAGGCTGCCATAACAAAATACCGCGGATCGGGTAGGTTAAACAACAAAAATTTATCGTCTCATGGCTCTGGAGACTGGAAGTCCAGGGTTAAGGTGATGGCAGGGTTGGTTTCTCTTGAGTCCTCTCTCCTTGGCTTGTAGACCGCTCCCCTCTTGCTGCCTTTTGAAAATTTTTAATTAAATTTTTAAAATTAGTGAATTAATCTTGACTGCCTTCACTTCTGCGTGGACTTTTCTCTAGTTGCTGTGAGCAGGGTGTGGGCGGGGCGCTTTATTCTTTAGTTGCCGTTGGAGCGCTTCTCATTGTGGTGGCTTCTCTTGGTGCAGAGCACAGGCTCTAAGGTGTGTGGGCTTCAGTAGTTGGGGCTCCCAGGCTCTGGAGCACAGGCTCAATAGCTGTTGAGCTTAATTACTGAGCTTAGTTGTTCCTCACTATGTGTGATCTTCCCAGACCAGGAATCAAACCTGCATCTCCTGCATTGTCAGGCAGATTTTTTTTCCCACTGAACCGCCAGGGAAACCCGCTGCCTTTTGACCAGGTCTTATGCCCCTGGTATCTTTCTTCTTAGGAGGACACAAGTCAAATTGGATCCAGGTTCCACCCTCATGGCCTCGTTTGAGCTTACCCCTTTACAAACCTTACCTCCAAATACAGTTAACATTCTAAGGTACTGGGAGTTAGGACTTCAACACATGAATTTGGGGGGCACAGATTTGGCCTATAGCACAATCCTTCCCTCCTTTATTCAATAGATGATTATTTTATTTTATCTCTTTTTTTTTTTAGGGAAACACATGGAGTATTTAATGGGAGGGAAAAATAGTACAATACATGTTGTTAGACACATGGGCAGACTCAGAGAGAGAGAGTGGTATCCTTGTGGTGGTTTGAGTCACTTTTATGGGTCATTTCTTCCGGGTTTCCTCTGGCTGATCACTTTAAGTTGTCTGGTTCAGAGTCCGTATTTGGTACCTCAGTATCCTCCCATGTGTGTGTGCTCATCAACAGATGATTATTTTAAAAAATTTTACTTTGCTCAAACATAACAATACCATCAGAAAATAGGATAAAAATGACTCATAATTCTACCACAAAAAAGTCAATTATTTTTAAGCATCCCAGTTTTGATCCTTAGATATGTGTGTGTAGATGCTTAATTTTAAAGCAGGTGCATTCCCCACGTTGTTGCATGATAGACCTCACAACTGTCATTTTTAGGTCATCATCAAAGTCCACCTAGTGGATATACAACTAGGTAATTATTTCCTAAATGGATCAGTCACAACTTTCCCCAGTTTTTCACTCCTACAAATAAGAATATGATGAATTTCTTTGTGCTATTCCATTTCTCTTCTTTTGGACTCTTCCTCAGGGTAAATTCCCAAGTGTGAGATTATTGGACAAAGGATGTGAACATTTTTGTGGCTCTTGATACATTTTGCCAAATTGTTTTCCAAAAGTATTTGACACTGTCATCAGCAGCGTATAAACACACAAGATTTCACCCGATTCTCTCCAGCATGATGTAGCACTGTCCCACTATTTTTAGAGAGTTTTCATTTTATTTTACATTTCTTTGATAATGAATCATCTCATAAAGTGTTTTTATACATTTGATTATTAACTGTATCATCTCTTAAGAAACTGCCTCTTTAAGGCTTTTTCCAGCTTACCTATGTGGCTAAATAAGTATCTACTACATGCTCATGGGGGACTAAGGCAGTTTAAGGCTTAGTTCTTAACTTCCAGAAGCCTAAAATCAGAAATCACACTTATTTAGTCATTGCTGATTTCTTTGTACTCAGTCCACTGCTTTGCACATTTTGTGTGTTCAATAAAAATTTTGTTGCATGTAGTTTAATCCCAGATAATATGTTTATTTTTTTGCAGTTCAGAGATCTGTATTCCATTCAAAGAAATGCAGGCTCTGAATCCAAAAGGAGTCTGAATCCCAGAGAGATAGCCTGGACCTGATAATCTTACATGCATAAGCGTGGGGTCCTGTGCTCCAGCATAGGGAAGGTGTGCTTGACAGTAATTTTAAAGATTCAGGGTTTGAGGTTGGCAGAATGAATAACTGTGCGATACAGCTGCTCATCAAAAGCTATTGCAATCAAGGCCATATTAATAGAGGTGCAATGTGTAGAATAAGGGAGGTGACAGTCCCATCTAGACAGCTCCTCAGTGTTTGCCCTTTTTTTTTTCTCTTTTCAGTTTTTTATTTTGAAAATCATTTTAAACCTACATTGTATTATGAATGTCTATGTACCCTTCATCGGAGAAGGCAATGGTACCCCACTCCAGCACTCTTGCCTGGAAAATCCCATGGATGGAGGAGCCTGGTGGGCCACAGTCCATGGGGTCGCTAAGAGTCGGACAAGACTCAGCGACTTAACTTTCACTTCTCACTTTCATGCATTGGAGAAGGAAATGGCAACCCACTCCAGTGTTCTTGCCTGGAGAATCCCAGGGACGGGGGAGCCTGGTGGGCTGCTGTCTGTGGGGTCGCACAGAGTCGGACACGACTGAAGCACTTAGCAGCAGCAGCAGCATGTACCCTTCATCTTGGTCCATCAATTGTTAACATTTTGCTGCTTTTCATTCTCTCCCCCATCCTCTCTCATTGTTATTACTATTTTTTTTAAATTGTAGAACCATTTGAAAGTAAGTTGTAAACTTCACCCCTAAATACTTCTGTATGAATTTCCAAGAACAAGGAAGTTTTCTTATATCACCACTTAGAGTTTTTACATTTAGAAATTTAGTATAGGAACAGTACAATCATAAATATATAGTCCATAATTAACTTTCTTCAGTTGTTCCAGTAGCTGAAGCTCCAACACTTTGGTCACTTGACGTGAAGAGCCGACTCATTGGAAAAGACCCTGATGCTGGGAAAGATTGAGGGCAGGAGGAGAAGGGGGCAACAGAGAATGAGATGGTTGGATGGCATCACTGAATTAATGGACATGAGTTTGAGCAAACTCTGGGAGATGGTGAAGAACAGGGAAGCCTGGCATGCTGCAGTCTATGGGGTCTCAGAGAGTCGGACACCACTTAGCGACTGAACAACATCCTTTATAGCAATTTTTTAAACCTACTACAGGATCCATGCTTCTGCTGAAACTCAGCATCTTTTCACCAGGTGCTGAATAGAAACTCAGGAAGTTTTGGGTGAAGTAGAGAAGAGTAGCTTTTCTTGCTTTGCCAGGCAAAGGGGGCCATAGTGTGCTAATGCCCTCAAGACAGTGTGACCCACCCAGGGGCGGGCAGGGAGGAGGTTTATAGTGCTCAAGGAGCAGAGCGTGATCAGCTCTCGGACTGGTTGGCATCAAGGTGAAGTTTCAGGTATCATCCACCCTCTGGTTTCAACCAGTCTAGGGTCCATGCTCCTGTGGTCAGCAGTTTTCATCTGGAGGGGGCGGTCTGCTTCCCGTAAAAACAGCTCAGGAATGTGTGTCAGACCTTTATATCTTTCAGGGAGCTGGGTGTTTGGTGACTCTGTTATGTGGCAGATTTATAGTCTAGATTATTACTAGTTCCTTGCCCCGACAGCTATTCTTTGTTTAAACATCTTCCCTTTTCCCAATCATTAACTCTCGAATCAGCATTTTACTTCAGAAGACGAGGACGCAGGGGCTTGTACACAGTTTCAAAGCCAGGACTACTCATTCAGTTACCATGTTCCTTTAGACTTTCTTTTCTCTAAAATAACTCCTAGCCGTTGATTGTTTTTCATGACAAGGATATTTTTGAAGAACACTGGTCTGTTGCTTAGCATAATATCTCTGTTTGAGTTTGTTTCTTTCTCTGTGATTAGATATCAGTTAAACATTCATGGCAGGACCATTTCATAAACCTTGCTCAGTGAATCCCACTGGGGGAGTATTATGTCATTTTATTCCTTTACTGATGATGTTAACTTCGATCACTTGGTTGAGGGCTTCATTTACTGTAAAGGTACCTTTTATTTCTTTTCTAACTCAAAGTCATGGAGACTCTTTGGTACTGTCTAGATATACTGTAGATATACAACAGTCTCTCACTTAATCATTTCATCATTCATTGATAATTCTTGCCTGAATCAGTTATCATGAATCTGGTCATAAAATGGTGTTTTCCCAGCCCACCCCAGTGACACTAGAGTGGACGCAGACCCTGGAGTGCTGAGGCTGGCTTCAGTTCTGTGCATCTTTCCTCAGTTATGAATTGGGATGTCAATAGCTCGATGTTCGCCATAGCAAGAGTATTTATTAATACACCTCAGAAGTTGGCAAGCGCTACAAAGTGGGATTTTTGCTTTTCCCTCGGAGAACTGGTTGTTAAACATTTACTGCAGGATGCAGATAAGCTGAGACACATTCAAAGGAGAATGGTTTTGGTGGTGAGGGACTTTGAAACCTTAAGGAAAGGGAATCTGTAAAACTATTATATTAATTTAAAAAAATAATAAAAGGAGAGACTTCCCTGGTGGTCCAGTGGTTAAGACTTCACCTTCCAATGTAGGGGGTATGGGTTCCATCCCTGGTCAGGGAACTAAGATCCCACATGGCATGTGGCCAAAAAAACCAACAGAAGCTATACTGTAACAAATTCAATCAAGACTAAAAATTGTCCACATCAAAAAAAAAAAAAAAAACCTTAAAAACAAAAGGAAAGGGAATCTGTCTTCAAATATTAAAACGATGACCTTGTGGGGAATCTTTGTTATTGAGGAGAGAAGAGAACCCATTAACACCCCAGACACTGTGCATTCCCACCACTCACTCACCTTCCCGAGCAGAGCTGAGGGGCTTGGCACCAGAGGGCGGAGGTGGGTGGGGGAGGGGAAGCTTCTCACTCTGATCTTGGAGAAAACAGTGTGGGTGCAGGTCTGCGAGGTGCAGAGGACGCAGAGCTCATGGCTCTCCTATCCTTGGTGGATAGGGTAAAAAGTGGGTACAGAAAAGTGGGTACAGAGTTCCTTCTAAGGATGAGGGATAAAGCAGGCTTGGGTGTCAAAGAACATGAAGACAGTTTTGAATAGCAGCTAAGGGGACTTCTTCCAGCCTACCAACCCACACAAGCAGATCGATGCCAGGTATATTCCAACAGCACAAGGATGGGCCAAGTCAGCACAGTTCTTCTTTTCTGAGGTCCAAGAGGTTAAAGCAAGGGAAGGAGGGTGATGCAGCTGCCGGGGGTTTGTCGCTGATGAGTACAAAGTAGGAGAACTCCCTAGAGGCCCCAGGCATTTGAAAATAGTTCTGACTCCCGGTGCAGCCGGGAATCAGGCATAGCCGGAGGAGGTTGAGTTACCAGGATCAATCTGCCTATTGACAGTGGCAGGTCCCCTCTTGATGGGAAGCTGACAAGCTTGGTGGTGCTGGTGGTAGGAGACAGGGGAGTCAGTGTCCGATTTCTCTGGAAAGCATCCAGTGATTACCAGGTCCCAAGGGAAGCAGTAGGGAAGGGTCATCACCCTTTTCATCCCACAGGGCCCCAGTGGGTAAAGAACCGTGGGTTCAGAGTGCCAGTGAGTCACCAACAGGAGGAAGATGAGGGATAAAATGTGTGTGGGACTGGATGTTACTGGCTGATGGTGGAGAAAACATTTCTTTTCACTTCCCTCAGTTCTTTATTTAATGTAAATGAGGCTTCCATGCTGGTGAAAAGTATAAGATCAGGTAAGGCACATAACAATGTTTTGTAAATGTCAAGCTCTATACAACTCTTCAAAGTACCATTATGACTGTTAATGTCAACTAATTTGATAATCAGGAAGAGAAGGCACCTAGAGTAAAGGGTTACCTGAATACCAATAGTGTGAATTTGAATAGGACTTCTCCATAGATCTGGGGTTTTCTTTCCACATGTTTGATTTCCTCAAATGAGGAAAACATCTACATAAAACACATACCAGAGTGCCTGGCCAGTAGTAAGTGCTCAATTAGAGTTTACCCTTATCTTCAATCTCACAACCACCTTCTGAGATAGATGTTGTTAATTCTATTTTTAGAGGAAACACTCAGAACAATGACTTCTCTTGTCTAAGAACAGAAAGTGAAATCGTGGACAGGATTCAAACCCAGGCCTTTGCACTCTTAAGTTTGATATTCCTTCCAATGACTTCTCTTGTCTAAGAACAGCAAGTGAAATTGTGGACAGGATTCAAACCCAGGCCTTTGCACTCTTAAGTTTGATATTCCTTCCTTTCTAATCTATGTGTGAGGATCCATCCAATTTTCAGAGTCTATGAAATCCTCAATCTAATTCCTTTATATAATCTGCACTTCATGCTAAGATGTCAGTTTTTGAAGAACTGTATACATGAGGTGCATGCAGTGTTCTTTTTAAAATTATAATATGTTAAAAGTCATCATTAAAATTGTTCGCTTTTGTAGAAAAGACTCTGAACCCACATAATCCCACATCCTGATTGGTGATTGTCACTGGCACAATTTTCATATGACTCTTTCACAATACTAAATATTTTTGCAATACTAAAGATATCCAATCTAATCATGCAGGATACTCTGGGGACCAATTAATATTTCAAAATAATTCATACTCGTGGAGTAAGTGTTTTTAATTGGAAAAAATCTGCCTCTTTGGGTAAAATGCTTTTCCATTATTATCAGTGGTGATTCACATGGATGGATGGGTGGGTGGGTGAATGGGTGTTTGACCAAAAAAAGATGCACAACATGTGAGAGCTATGAGTTGTTTTATTTGGGGGCAAAATGAGGACTGCAGCCTGGGGAACAGCACCTCAGATAGCTCTGAGGGACTGCTCCAAAGAAGCAGTGGGGGAAGGTCAGTATATAAGATTTTGATGAAGGGAGAGTTTAAAATAATCAAGTCCTTACTTTCGAAAAGGTTTTCTGCGAGTCACGAGGAGCTGATATCACCATGAGGGATTTAGTGCTTTTCTAGATATGAGGTGATGCAAGGATTGGGATCATGAAACCAATTCCTAAAAATATCTATCTGAAGACCTGTGCCACCAGCTTCCCTAGAGCACAGAGTGCTTCACTCTCCACCCTGAATTCCCTTCAGGGCATGTTGAAGGTTGGCAGCTGCAGCAGCAAAGGGTTCAATCTCTGCAGGGGCAGATGGCAAATGCCCTTGGCAACCACCAGTTTATAGTTGACAGGTGGATGGATGGATGGGTGGGTTGATAACTTATTCTGGTTTCCTGGACAGTGGTGTGGTACCGTATCAATAGAATGAGATAGGAACTGGGTCTTATGATATGTGAGCCCTAGCCCTGATTCTGCCACCAACTATTAGATGACCTGGGATATTTTCATATCACCTTTATCAGCCTTCGTTTCCTCTTCTGAAATTGAGAAGTACGTGATTCTCAAGGTCACTTTTAGCTCAAAGCATCCATGATCTAACTGTACCAGGGGTCCGAATTCTAAAGAACAAAGATACGAGATATCTGACACGTTGGCTGCAAATGTCATGCTCTGAAAAAGGAAACCCAATAAGTGCTGAGATTCCTGGCAAGTCTGGCCCAGATTCCTCACGTGCTTCTTTGTGAGAATAACTTCCAACCTCCTTAAAATACTCTGACAGGCTCAAGAAGCAAAGAAAGATGGATCTGAGGAAACCTGCCAATGGGAAGAGTTCACATCACTCCAACCAAAAGCCGTGTGGAAACCCTAGGGGACTGATCCTGAGCTGTTTGAAAACAAGCACTGATGGAACAGATTGTCCAGAAAGATAGAAACACAGAAACATCCTCGCTGCCTTCACTGATTTTAGACGATAGCCTCATGTGACTGTTGCTGGGGAGGCAGGCTGGAGAGATGGAGGGGAGCATCAGGAGGGCCCCACTGGAGCCTGGGGATGATCCATGCATGGGATACAGAAGAAAGTCATATAGTCTTTTGCATTATTATCAGTGATAATTCACATGGATGGGTGGGTGGATGGATGGATGGATGGATGGGTAGGTAGGCTGACGGATGGATGGATAGGTGGATGGGTGGTTGGATGGATGGATGGGTGGATGGGTGGGTGGGTTGATGGATGGGTGGGTGGGTTGATGGATGGGTGGGTGGGTGGATGGGTGGGTGGGTGGATGGATGGATGAATGGGTTAAATCTGGATTTGCCATTCACTAGTAGTGTTTTTTTGAACAAGCCACTCAATCTCTCTAAGCTTCATCTGCAGAACTGGGCATATAAACATGTCATGTATTCTTTTCTGAAATGGCCAGGTGGATGTGGCCCTGAGAGGAGACAGGTTCAGGCCGAGTTTCTTGTACTCACAGATACCAGAGACAGGAGGCATGCAGGCCACACAGAACCTTATGGGGAAGGGGGGTCAGAAGGCAGAAAACAGGAGTGAGGGGAACAGTCAGGCCCAAGCCTTTATTGGGGTTTCTGTGAGAAAGACAAGGCAGTTCTAGCTAGTTTGAATAATTTTGGTGGACTGTGGGCTATAGACGTGTTCTCTAGTTGCCTTGGGACCAGCCTTGGGAAGATTGAGGCAGAGAAATGTTTTTTGGGGGCAGAGAAAAGAAGTGTGGCTCCAGATTGGATAGAAAAGGGATGCTCCCAGCAGGGCCCTTTGCATCTCTGAGAATTGGCCAGCTTCAGGAGGAGCAGTCTCTCCCCTGCCAGAAAAGTTTCTTAAGATGTCAGAATATCATAATATACAGAAAATAATTATATATACAGGCATACCTCAGAGATCATGTGGGTCTGGGTCCAGACCACCACAATAAAGTGAATATTTCAATAAAGTGCATCACAGGAATTGTTTGTTTTCCCGTGTGTATAAAAGTTATGTTTACACTATCCTGTAGTGTATTAAGTATGCAATGGCATTGTGTCTAAAAAAAACAATGTACGTACCTTAATTTAAAAATACTTCATTGCTAAAAAATGCTAGGACTTCCTTGGTGGTCCTGTGGTTAGGATTCTGTGCACTTCCACTGCAAGGGGAATGAGTTCAATCCCTGGTCAGGAAACTTAGATCTCACAATATGCATGGTGTGGGCAAAATAATAAAATAAAATAAAAAAATGCTAACCATCATCTAAGCCTTCAGAGAGTCATAATCTTTTTGCTGGCAGGGCAGGGGAAGGAGGGAGGAGAATTGAAATATGGCAAGAATCACCAAAAAGTGATGCAGAGACACAAAATGAGCAAATGTTGGGAAAATGACACTTGCTTGATGAAGGGTTACCACAAACCTTGAGTTTGTACCAAGCACAGTATCTGCAAAGTGCAGTAAAGCAAGGTGTGATAAAACAAGGCATATACACGCACATACAATGCAGGACACATCTCATCTGAGAAGCTAGATATTTGAATGGTGATCTCAAAGGATCTCAAAAGTTAAAATACATGTCAACACCCAAATTAAAAGATTGAAAATATTAATTTATTTTTGGCTGTGCTGGGTCTTCGTTGCAGTGCGGGCTTTCTTTAGTTGCAGCGAGCAGGGGCTACTCTCTACTTGCAATCCATGGCTTTCTTATTGCGGTGGCTTCTATCGTTGCAGACCACGGGCTCTAGGCACGAGAGCTCAGCAGTTGCAGCTTCCGGGTTCTAGAGCTCAGACTTGGAAGTTGTGGCCCATGGGCTTAGTTACTCTTCAGTATATGGGGTCTTCCTGGACAAGGGTTTGAACCCATGTCCTCTGCATGGGCAGGTGGATTCTTATCCACTGGACCACTTGGGAAGCCCAGGTTTTTATTTCTTTATAGCTATGTTCCACTAATAAGTCTTTGAGGGCCACTTTCTAGAAATAACTGCAATAAAGAGGCTTGGAAATCAACACCCGCTTTTACTGTCTACCCTAGCTTCTTTCCAGTTAATCTCCAGTAAAGGGCCTCACTTATATGGGTTAAATTGCATCCCCTCAACATTCAAGTGTTGAAGTCCTAACCCCCAGTACCCCAGATATGACTGTATTTGGAGACAGGCCTTTTAAAGAGGTGATTAGAGTCAGATGAGGTCACCAGGTTGGGCCCTAAATCAATATGATTAGTGTCTTTATAAGGAAAGGAGATTAGGACACAGACATGCACAGAGGGAAGGCCACGAAAGACACAGGAGGAATGAAGCTACAAGCCAAGGAGAAAGGCCTCCAGCAGAAATCAGACCTGCTGACACCTTGATCTTGGACTTACAGCCTCCAGAACTATGAGACAACTAGTTTTTAATTTCTGTGGTTTAAGCCACGCAGTCTGTGCTATTTTGTTATGGTAGCCCCAGCAAAGTAATATACCACTTATTTGTTTTTTAAAAAATACATTTTAAAAAGAAGGCAAATATAAGGACAGATAAAGGGAGTGTTAGGGAGTTTGGAATGGACGGGTACACACTGCTATATTTAAAATAGAACCAACAAAGACCTACTGTATAGCACAGAGAGCCCTGCTCAAAGTAATGTAGCAGCCTGGATGGGAGGGAAATCTGGGGGAGAATGGATACGTGTATATGTATGGCTGAGTCCCTTTGCTGGACACCTAAAACTGTCACAACATTGTTAATTGGCTATATTCCAATATAAAATAAAAAGCTTTTTAAAAGACCCATAAAAGGAAGAAAGGAAACAATAATAACAAAAAGCATACCCATATATAGAATGGTTTTTAGATCTGCTTCTCTCAGGATGGGGCTTCCCGTGTGGCGCTAGTGGTAAAGAACCCGCATGCCAGTGCAAGAGACGCAGGAGATGTGGGTTCGATCTCTGGGTGGGGAAGATCCCCCTGAAGAAAGGAATGACTACCCACTCCAGTATTCTTGCCTGGAGAATTCCATGGACAGAGGAGCCTGGCAGAGTACAGTCCATGCAGTCGCATAGAGTCGGACACGACTGAGTGACTGAGGACACACGCGTGCACCCCATCAAAATGCTGCATTTCCTGACATTGCTCGTAATGATTTCAGATACTCTGGCCTCTGAAGTGAGGGTCCTGGGAACAGCCTCCTCAAGAAGAGCCTTTTTCATCATAATTTGTCTTGGATCCCATTTCCACGGTCATCAAGACTGAATTATGAGAGACTCCATTGGCTTGGACCACTAAAGGGAATGCCTGTGCCAGGAGCACAGAGCACCCAGCACACCTCTGGGGAAAGTAACCAACATATCGGTGGAGTTTTTCTTCCTCTGAGGTTGTGCCAGGCCATCCTAATGTGGATATCCATGGCTGTCTGCTGGCCGGCAGTCAGCCTCCTCTCCACACATCCCCCAGTTCAGAGTCTGTGCTCCTCCATGGGCCAGAGACAGGTCTATGCATAAAGGCTGGGCATCTGGGTTGCACTGTTTCAGAGATGCCATCTGCATCCTTCATGCTTGTTTCTTGGATCCTGCCTGAAGGACCTAAAACTGGCCACTGGGCTTACTTACTTAGGGAGCCCTCTAGTCCCAGAACTGACAAAGGCCTCTGCACACAGGCATTCAGGACAGCACACCCATGTGGGTAAAGCATGTGGCCCTGGGAGCCACTGGTTGATGAGTCTTCTGGTGAACAGAGCATCAGAAAGCTCAGGCCACCTGGGCAAAGACGGAGCTTCTGGTGGTTTCCTTCTCAAAGGGCCTCCTGCTACTCTGCGCTGTGGCTGCAAACTCCTGGCTCTCTTCTGTGTGAGTGCAGGGGATGGTGGGCTGCAGACAAATAAGCCAGTCTCCAGCCTGTAGATGATGATCCAGGACATCCTGCTGAGTGAGCTCGGAGCGGGGACATGTGATATTGGGTAGGCCAGAAAGTTTTTCAGGTTTTTCCAAAACAGCTTACTGAAAAATCTGAATCAGATTTTCGGCCAATCCAGTACTTAAAAAAAAAAGTTAATAAGCTCACCCCAAATGTACCAGGGTGGCTCAGATGGTAAAGAATCTGCCTGCAATGCAGGAGACTTAAGTTCGATCCTTGGGTTGGGAAGGTCCCCTGGAGAAGGGGCCTCTGGGCTACCCAGTCCCATATTCTTCCCTGGAGAATCCCATGGACAGAGGAGCCTGGCGGGCTGCAGTCCATGGGGTCACAAAGAGTCAGGCATGACTGAGCAACTAACACTAACACTTTCAAACTTACCAATCTGCTGCTTTCCTCTTTGGGTCCTTATACATGTCCTCTAATACCTCACCTGCCCCGTCTGCTTCATTTCCCCTGCCTCTGCCCTTCATTTGCAAAACACACATTCAAAAATAAAATAATCCAAAATTTCCAGAGAGTGAGAGCAGGGCAGTAAGCCCCAAGCATGGGGCCCTTTTGCATGTGGGGCCTTGTCACACACCACAAGGCTGGCCCTGGTTTTCTCCTACCTCTTGGAAACTGGGGAGCCCTAGTGAAAATGTGCATCACTTTAAGTGCTAAAGATCTACCGATAACCTTTTATGCAATTTGGAATGAGCATTATGGTCCAGTTTTAAATGAATTTTCTATTAAAGTCACATGTATCTAGATCTCAGGAAATCCAGCCGGGTGTTACGGACCTCCTGAAAGAAAGCCTCCTTTCTTGTCTCTTTCTTGGTGCTTAAATTGAGGTGTCTGACTTGCAGTTTCATTTCAGCCCCATCCTTTCCCAACTCTTCCCTCAATGTGTCTGCATGCGTGCTCAGTTGTGTCCGACTCTTTGCGACCCCAGGGACCCACCAGGCTCCTCTGTCCATGGGATTCTCTAGGCAAGAATACTGGAGTGGGTTACCATTTCCTTCTCCTGGGGATTTTCCCGACCCAGGGATCGAACCTTCATCTCCTTTGTCTCCTGCATTGGCAGGCGGATTCTTTTACCATTGAGACACCCGGGACGCCCTTTAATGTGACGCTCTGTGAATTCTGACACCCACCTTCCTCCCATCAGCATCATGAGCCTAAATGAGGACAAGGCCAGGATGGCTGCATGGGACAGTGGAACAGCCAGGCAGGTCCAGCTCCTACTCACAGATGGTCACTGCGTCGCTTGAGTTTCAATTTTTGATCTGTGATATGGTGATACCATCTGCCTGTAGGCTTGGAAGGACCACACAGTTCTATGGCCCCTGACTGCATTCTAGAATCTGCTCCCTTCCTCCACCGGCCTTCTCCATCAGACTAGGATGCCAGTTCTCCATGCCCCGCACCCCCTGACACCCAAACCACTAACAAGTCCCTCTCACTTCTAAGGCTGATGCAGGACTTCTGCTCAGGTGGCCTGGAAAAAAGGGGGAGAGATACTTTCTGTTGTTTGTTTTGTGTAAGGGTGGGGCCAGCAGGGCCTTCATAAACCAAGCATCTTGAGCTTCCTTTCACTCTTTCCTACCTTCTCAAGCTCCTTCATCTGAACACAGGCAGAATTCCTACTTCACAAGTGTGCTGGGAAGATGAAACGAAGTCACTCCTAACAAGAGACTAAAGCTGTGTTTGGCATATTTTTGTTCAATCGCTAAGTTGTATCCAACTCTTTGTGACCCCACAGTCTACAGCACTGTCCTTCACCATCTTCTGGAATTTGCTCAAACTCATGTCCGTTGAGTCGGTGATGCCATCCAACAATCTCTTCCTCTGTTGTCCCCTTCTCCTCTTGCCCTCCGTCTTTCCCAGCATCAGGGTCTTTTCCAAGGAGTCGGCTCTTTGCATCAGGTGGCCAAAGTATTAGAGCTTCAGCTTCAGCGTGTGGTAGGTGCTTAAGAAATGTCATCTCCCAGCCTGCTCCCCCAAGTAGACTTTGGAGTTCAGAATGGGGCTGACCATCCCTGCAGCAGGTATGGAGGACAAAAGACTGGATAATGGGACGATGACCCCAATCCATCCTTATTTATGCTCTGGCATCTCTGGCCTTCTCTGAGCCTCTTTTTTACCCTTTGAGGATATTAGGAATACTTGCAGCACTGCCTACCTCCCAAGATGAATTATATTTTAAATTAAGGGAGATAATGAGTGTGAAACTTTGTACAAAGATAAAGGGTTATTAACACAAGTGCTCAAGGCTTAGGTCGCCAAACCTCAAACAGAACACTTTGCTTTTCTTCCTCCAGCTCACAGGCACCTCCCCTGCTCTGCTGGCACGGTGGGTGTGTCTGATGTGTTTGGGGAACACAGCCTCTCTGGTCAGTCTGGAGCATCTTGACTTCACCAGCATATGATCATTTTTTAATGTGCATAAAAGATGATTATGAAACAGGGAGCCAGCTCAGGGCTGGGGTCTGGGTGGGAAGACTGCAGGAAATGTGTTTGTGTGACTCACCTAGCCCAGGGTGTGGCCTGACAGATATTCATCCATCAATCAAACATTATTACAAAGTGTACATGAACACATTCATTAGGATTCAGCAATTAGTACTGAATCAGAATCTGAATTAGAATCCATGATTCCTGCCAAGCAGCCTAACTCCCACCTGGGTTTATGATGGGGAACTCACTACCTTTAAAGCTTATTCCCTATTTGTGCGTCTCTGTTAAAAAGTGTATTCTAGGGACTTCCCTGGTGGTGAAGACTCCATGTTTGCACTGCAGGAGGTGTAGTTTAGATCCGTAGCTGGGAAAAAATAAGGTCCTGCATGCCACGTGATGTGGCCAAAAATAAATAAATAAATAAGTAATAAAATAAATGAAAAGTTTATTCTGTGCTTTCCACCCTTTCAGTTCAGTTCAGTCGCTCAGTCGTGTCTCACTCTTTGCGACCCCACGGACTGCAACACGCCAGGCCTCCCTGTCCATCACCAACTCCCGGAGTTTACACGTGCATTGAGTCGGTGATGCCATCCAACCATCTCATCCTCTGTTGTCCCCTTCTCCTCTTTCCCTCAGTCTTTTCCAGCATCAGGGTCTTTTCCAATGAATCAGTTCTTTGAATCAGGTGGCCAAAGTATTGGAATTTCAGCTTCAGCATCAGTCCTTCCAATGAATATTCAGGATTGATGGTGTCACAATGGGAGCTCTGAACCCCAATGACCTGAATCTAAAGTCAGTCTCCTCTGTCTACCAACTATGTGACCTTGTGAGTTACTCGACCTCTGTGTGCCTCAGTTTCCTCATTTGGAATAGGAAGATCATAACAACACTTATAGGCTTATTATGGAATTAAATGCATTAATATGGGAAGTACTTAGAACATGTCTGGCACAGAGTGAGGACTTGGGAAATGCCAGTAATTATTGTTACTCTACAATTTATCTTCCCCTTTGTGAAAGTATGAAAGCTAAAGAATAGTTAGAGCAATTAAAAGTAAATACAGCAGGCAGAGAGATAAATGAACTGTTTGCATAAACATGAATTAAGAGAGTCACACTCAAGGAAGAATTGTTCCCTGTTGAGGACAGCAAACATCTGGAAGGGATTAAGTGGGGGTAAGAGGGGGTGGGGTAGTGTGAGCTGAGAACACACTGTGACTGCTGGAAGGAGAGAATTCATTTCTGGGGTGGGTAAGTGATCCCAAAAGAGGGAGGCTGCTCTGGGCTTCTACAGCACGACTGGATGCCCAAAGAGTATTTACTCTTTCAAATAATTTCGTTCTGATTAGACTGAGTACCTAAAATACCCATATCATTCATTTGAGCTAATTCATTAAATTAAAAAACCCAGAAATCAAATTGTAAAGATAGGTAGGTAATGCATTGCCTTGAGAAAGTCACTTCTAAAATGCAAATATACTAACATAAAATAACAGGCTACCATTTTGTATCTGGAGAAGGCAATGGCAACCGACTCCAGTACTCTTGCCTGGGAAATCCTATGGGCGGAGGAGCCTGGTGGGCTGCAGTCCATGGGGTCTGGAAGAGTTGGACACGACTGAGCGACTTCACTTTCACTTTTCACTTTCATGCACTGGAGACGGCAATGGCAACCCACTCCAGTGTTCTTGCCTGGAGAATCCCAGGGACGGGGGAGCCTGGTGGGCTGCCGTCTATGGGGTCACACAGAGTCGGACACGACTGAAGCGACTTAGAAGTCACTTCATGGGATTTTCCAGGCAAGAGTACTGGAGTGGGGTGCCATTGCCTTCTCCGATCTGTGACATTAACCATATGAAAATTGTAATAGTGCATTGAGGTTTTATTGAAACTGGCACATTTAAAAATCTATAATGTACATGTGTGTGCTAAGTCGCTTCAGTCATGTCCGACTCTTTGTGACCCCATGGACTGTAGCCTACCAGGCTCCTCTGTCCGTAAGATTTTCCAGGCAAGAACACTGGAGTGGGTTGCCATTTCCTCCTCCAGGTGATCTTCCCAACCCAGGGATCGAACCTGAGTCTCTTATGTCTCCGGTATTGGCAGCTGGGTTCTTTACCACTAGCACCACCTGGAAAGCCTATAATGTAATTACAAATAGGTATAACATACAGGAAGTGATTTGGCTAGAATTTTTTTCTTTTCTTTTTGTGATTTGGTTGGAATTTTTAAGAGTTATAAAAATGTCTATAACTGTGGCTCTACTAATCCAGCTTCTAGGAATTTATTGGCAGGAAAAAATTCAAGAGAAGGAGGGACCTTTCTGCACTTGTTTTCGATGATTAAGAGTGGGTAAACTACCAGGCATCTCCCTGATGGGCTCTTAGGCAGCCATCAGAAGGATAATTATAAAGGACAGATGGGGAAAGTGTGAAATAATCATTCACAAATTTAAAAAGCACAGGAATTGAATTGTAAAGACTGGGTATGCATTTGGATGGAACTAGAAGAAAATGGAAAGGAAACCAGTGTTCTTTGTTGGAGGTTGTGAGATGGTGGAAGAATTTTTTCTTTCTTTCCTTTCAGTTTATGTTAAAATTGGTTGTGCAATGAAAAATGATCAAAGACTCAGATGGACTCTCTAGGAAGGGGTAGCTGATTGTCAACCTTCACCATATGGGCAAGTTTCAGTCCAGTTTTCTGAGAGAGACAGGGTCTCAGATCTGAAAGCTGGGGGCTGATGGGCAAGGCGGGTGGCCTCCCAGGGCACAGGGACCACCTGCAGAGGGAGGGAGGGAGGTGCTGGTGGGAGCTGGCGGAGAGTGGCTTTAAGGGAAACTGCCTCCTTCACGGGGTTGCCTCTGACAGGCCTGAGCTAATGAGCATTAAAATCAAGTACTTGCACTGTTCCTCTTAGTCATTCGCAATCCCAAAGTTAAAACCAGAATCGACAAACCTAGTGTTTACTCCTTCTGATGAGCTGCGGTGTTTCTGAATCTCAGAGCATCCAGAGCACAGACTGACACTAGAATATCAGGCTTTCTGGTTTCCAACCACCCTGTCTCAAATACTTGTCAATCAGTCTGGTCGAATATCAGACAAACACAATCAGGCCCTGGCCTGCGATGACTTCTTAGGCAGACAGTTCCTGTGGTTGCTTGGGTTGTGATTGCATCATGGATTCATTTCCCCAGAACCTTTACTTCTATTGACAACTCTTTTTAAAAAAGATTTCTTTATTTGGCTGCGTAAGGCGTTATTTGCAGCAGGCGGAATATTTCATTGTGGCGCACGGGCTTTCTAGTTGTGGCTCGGGCTTAGTTGCTCTTCAGCATGTGAGATCTCAGTTCCCTGACCAGGGGTCGAACTCATGTCACTTGAATTGAAAAGTGGATTCTTAACCACTGGACCTTTCCAGGGAAATCCCTTGACGACTCTTTGACTAACTTTTCAGAGTAGTGGGGCATGAAGGGAACCGCTGGACCAGGAGTCAGGAAGCATGCCGTTAGGCAGATCATAAATATGCTCATGGTTTCAGTCTCTTTATCTGTAAAATGGGGAAACTTTTTACCAAAGACTGCCTAGACTCAAAATCAATGATGCAAGTCTGAAAAACTCAGTTTGGGCCATAGTAGAGAGTCTTCTGCCCAGAATGAAGTTGAAGACCCCTCTTCCAAACTTCGCCCAGTCTTTATACACCGTGGAAAGAAACAAATTTAGATCAAGCCCCACCCTGTAAGGGGATGTTGACACCCTGTTATGTGCAGAAGAGGTTAGCCAGGCGGTATGGACGCTCAGAAGCTAGTCAGGAGACAGCTGATGAAGGAACTGCTGACTTTAACCAGAAGCATTGTTACATAGCCAGGATGTGATCACTGTCTTTGAGATTCTGAAGAGCTGTCTTGTGGGAAAAGTAAAATTCACTTGCTTTCTGTGACCTCAGAGGGCAAAATCAGTGGTTAGAGAGTACAGGGAGGCAAATTTCAAGTCTGAACAGAATACAGAACATTCCAGCACTTAGAACTAACTGAAAGTGGAGAGAATGGCTTTGAGCAGAGGTTGGGCATATGCTTTTCTTGGAGATTAAAGTGCTGAGTGAACACTTTAATTTTGTTGACTATTGTCATTTTTTTGTTTCTGGGTGTGCCATGTGGGATGCAGGATCTTAGTTCCCAGACCAGGGGTCGAACCCTGCCCCCTGCAGTGGTAGCACTGGATTGCCAGGGAAGTCTCAAGGGAGAATTTGAAGTGGGGCTCAAATGCTCCTCTAATGCTGTGAGCCTCTGAATGTAATCTGAGATGACTTACATCCTCCAGGGCAGCCACCATAAATGCTGTGCACTGGCAGAAGCATCAGCTACAGCACCCACAAAACCACCTTCCTCAGTCCCAGCTTGAGGTTCAGGAAAGAGCTAGTGTATATGGATCCCCTCATCACTTGAACAAGCTGTGTACCAGATTCCCCAGCCCTCTCCATCCCAAGATTTCCAAGGCAGAATTCCCTCTGTGCCTCCTTCGCCTCCACCTCCTACTCTGCCCCACCCCCACTACTAGTTTCCATCTTTCTGGTGTGTAGATCAGAGAGGGAGACAAAGATGTGGACAGTGCACAGCAAACAGACCAGCATTCCTAGACATCCCAGGATGTACCAGGGTTTGCTGTGTCCCTAAGTGCTCCATGAGCATGCAGGAGACACCCGATGCTAGATGATAATGACTCAGAGGCACGCCCCTCCCCTTCATATTGTGAACTAGCTGCTTATAATCAAGAAAAGGAAACCTCTTTTTCAAGAGAAAAGGGTGGAAGACCATTGAGGTGGTTGTCTGAGGAGGGAAATGCACATGTGCTAATTCACTCAGTTGTGTCTGACTCTCTGCAACCTCATGGACTGTAGCCTGCCCGGCTCCTCTGTTCATGGGCCCAGGCAAGAATACTGAGTGGGTTGCCATGCCCTCCTCCAGGGGATATTCTCCACCCAGGGATCAAACCTGAGTCTCTTATGTCTCCTGCACTGGCATACGGGTTCTTTACCACTAGCGCCATCTGGGAAGCCCCAGAGAAGGGAAGGTATGGATGTAAAAAGCATCTCCCCTAGCCTAAAGGGAATGGGATCCCGAATTGGGGAGTGGGAATTACCAGCGCTGCCCGGAGCCTGGCTGAGTCTGCTGCTGGCATGGTCCCTTTAGGCAGTTCCAGAGCAGACTTGGAGGGCAGCATCTGGGTTCCAGAGCAAGCAAGCCCTCTGGGTTGGAATCCTGTCTCCATGTCTTACTTGCTGTGCTGTCTGAGGCAAAAGTAACAGCTTTAGCCGTAAAGAGGGGTAAATAAGGGTCCTTTGCTGCTCTTTAGTTGCTCAGTCGTGTCCGACTCTTTGCAACCCCATGGACTGTGTAGCCTGCCAGTCTCCTCTGTCCATGAGATTTCCCAGGCAAGAATACTGGAACGAATTGCCATTTCCTTCTCCAGGGGATAAGGGTACCTCCCTTCTAAAGTGGAGAGGATGACACACAATATTGGAGGGTAATGCTCGTGGAACTGCTGATGCCTGATCCTTTCCAAAATAAAAAAAAAAAAAAAAGAGAGAGAGAGAGAGAGAGAGACCGGTTCCTACGGATCAACCTCATCCATAGATAAGTCTGTGCGTGCATGCGTGCGTGCGTGCATACAGGCTAAGTCGATTCAGTCCTGTTGGACTCTTTGTGATCCCATGGACTGTAGCCCGCCAGGTTCCTCTGTCCATGGAATTCTCCAGGCTAGAATACTGTAGTGGGTCGCCAGGCCCTTCTCCTGGGGATCTTCCCAACTCAGGGATGGAACCTGCATCTTTTATGTCTCCTGAATTGGCAGGCGGGTTCTTTACCTTTCGCCACCTGGGAAGCCCATAGATGAGTCCAGGGGTTCCCAAACTCAACCGCATCTTATAACTACCCTGGGCTCTTTTTAAAATTCCAAAGCCCGGGTCACCTCCCAGACCCATCCAATCACAATTTCTACAGGTGGGATCCCTGGCCAGGTGATTCTCACGGGCAGACGTGTTTGGGGACCACACTGGCTGAACACCGTTTAGGGGATGTGTTAAGGCGCTCAGCCTTAGCCACTTCTGCTTTTCCTTCCTCTAGTTGAGCGTCTCCTGCCGGGGCGGGGGTTGGCGGAGGATCTCCGCAGCCGTCTCATCTCTCCACCTCCTCCTTCTCCTCCATCTCCGCAGTGTCCAGGCCCCGGAGCTCCCCGGACGACCTGAAGGCGCTGACTCGGAACGTGAACCGGCTGAACGAGAGCTTCCGGGACTTGCAGCTGCGGCTGCTGCAGGCCCCGCTGCAAGGGGAGCTGAGCGAGCAGGTGTGGAAGGCGCACGACGCGCTGCAGAACCAGTCGGACTCGCTGCTGGCCCTGGCGGGCGCGGTGCAGCGCCTGGAGGGGGCGCTGTGGGGGCTGCAGGCCCAGGCGGCGCAGAGCGAGCAGGCGGTGGTCTTGCTGCGGGAGCGCGCGGCCCAGCAGAGCGACGCGGCGCAGCTGGAGCTCTACCAGCTGCAGGTGGACAGCAACCGCAGCCAGCTGCTGCTGCGGCGCCACGCCGGCCTGCTGGACGGGCTGGCGCGCCGGGTGGGCGCCCTGAGCGACGAGCTGGCGGACGTGGGCGGCGCGCTGCGCGGCCTCAACCTCAGCCTATCCTACGACGTGGCCCTGCACGGCACGCGGCTGCGAGACCTGCGCGTGCTGGTGAGCAACGCCAGCGAGGACGCGCGCCGCTTGCGCCTGGCGCACCGGGGCTTGGAGCTGCAGCTCAAGCAGGAGCTGGCCGTGCTCAACGGTGTCACCGAGGACCTACGCCTCAAGGACTGGGAGCACTCCATCGCGCTGCGCAACATTACCCTGGCCAAAGGTATTCCCCTTTCCGCCACCCACCGGGCCCTCGGGGACTGCGAGGGCCCTTACCGCTCAGCACTTCTTCCCACATGATGCACACGACTCCCTTAGGCCTGGGAGTCCCACTCCCTCCCCAAGCCCACACCTCCTTTATTAAGTCTGGCCCTCAAAGACCCTGGAGTGTCCCATCCAAATGGATTATGTGCATTTCCAGGCCTGCACAGGATAAAGGTCCTCCCTGCCACCCCGCTCCTCCCCCAAGACAGCACACACTCTGTTCACACCCCGAGCCATGAGAATGGCCAAGGGTGGCTCCCGAGGCCCTGGGTGGTCAGAGCCTTGGATGTACCAGCCAGAGCCTCCAAGAGTTTGGGGTTGGGGAGAAAAGCAGGGCTCAAACTGGGGGTAGGGGTGCTCCCCCAGTGTCCTGGTGCTTCCATTGTGTTGGGTTGCATCCCCGACATCTACAAGGCCTGCACTTGGCCAGCTTCAGGACCAAAGAGAGAGCCTGGAGTCAGCAACAGGAACATGGATGGTTCACCGGAAAGGGGAGCTGACAAGTCTGAAGCAAGGTTCTGCAGCGACTCTCCACTGTGTGTGGCAGACATCTGGCAGGTCCTGGCCGTGGTCTTTGCTCCTGGGGGAAGGGGAGATTGCCAGTTATAGGGGGATTTGATGTGGGGTGGGCTCATTGGTTACCAGGGAAACCAGCATAGGGGCACGCCCCTCACCTCCCCTTTGATAAACTGTCACTAGCTAGGGCCCAAGGCAAGTATGTAGGAAGGTCAATGATGTGAGTAGGTGTGGGTGAAGCAGGCATTGGTCAGGTGGGGGATGGACAGAGAGCAAGAGAACAGCCATTTTGGGTGGCCTGACCATACACAGGTGGAGCTACAAAAAGTGGGAGAATTCCAAATTTGAACCTGCTCTTCCAGGCTGTTATAAAGCCATAGTTCATCCAGGTAGAAGAACATATTTTATTTTCTTTAACAGTGTGTTAGCTTCAGTTTTCACTCTTACATATAATGGCAAAAATGTGCAGGCCTCCATTTGGCCTATTGCTCCAGGTCCACAAACATCAGCATCTTTACAGCCAACCTCCCTCTCTTGCAAACCTGACTGACTGCACCCCTACTCACCTCTCCCCAATTCCTTCCCACTGGTGTCCACCCTGCACATCATTGTCAGAGGCACAGTTTGTGAAATGTACTTTCCCTGCACGACCCACTGCTCAGAACCTGCCATGACTGCCCCGGAGTCTGCCAGGTTCACCAAAAGTCCTTAGGCTGACAGTGGACAATGATAATACCACTTTGAACATCAGCTCTGTTGGGTACCAGGCCAAGTGTAACTCATAGAATGTCTTTTAAAAACAATCATGAGATTCAGGAAACTGCTCACAGTGGCAGTCTGGGAGGTGATGGGCCAGGATTCCAACCCCAGCTTTTCTGATTGCAGAGACGATGTGCTTTCCATTGCATCCCTGTCCCCAGCCTGTCTTTCCTACCTTCTCCTCCACCTGGTCCCCTGTACCAGGGTTCACTCTGCAAGGGCCAGTCGAGCAATGTCAATGCATAAAGTGACTTCGGTGTCAGGGCAATAGTAAGGGTTATGACAGGTCTGGCCCGTTTTGGCCTCGACATAGACAAGGTCTTCCCATTTTTTCCAGAGAAACCAGAAACATGGAATGTTCTAGAAATTTTTTAATTGTTTAACTCCGTGGGCCAAATACTACATATCTGTGGTTCCTGTATGGTCCGCAGACAGCCAGCTTGCACCCTCTGCCCTGTGTGAAGCATCCAGTCCAGTGGGACATGTCTTGTCCCTGCCCTGGAGATACACCCCTCCTTGCCCACTCCCTTGGCTTTCATCCAGCCATTCCTCCCACTGCAAAGCCCCCTTCTTCTTCCTCCTCATCCAGACCCCACTGCTCCTTCCCATCTCACTCAGACCCACCTCCTCCAGGACCCCACTGGCCTCTCTAGTTCACTGAAGTCTCCCTCCTCTGAGATTCTGTATTTTTCAGAGCAGAAAGTAGTCATGATGAAGACTTCTACTTATAATACTTTCCAAGTCCGGTTTATAATAATAAAACATCATTTGGTTTTAAAGTGGGTCCCCATCACCAGCTGTGAGCTTGTTTGAAGGCAGGGTTCACTGGAGAGCCAATAGGATTTCTGCAGAGAAGCAGCTGAGGCTCCAGGAGGAAGTACCTGGCTTACTCCAGGCCACACAATTAGAAATGATCCAACCTAGGGCTTTTGTTTTCAACAGCTTTAGTAAGGTATAATTTGCATGGCTTTCCTAGTGGCTTGCTCAGATGGTAGAGAATCTGCCTGCAATGCAGGAGACCTGGGTTTGATCCCTAGGTTGGGAAGATCCCCTGGAGAAGGAAATGGCAACCCACTTCAGTATTCTTGTCTGGAGAATCCCATGGAAATGGCAACCCACTTCAGTATTCTTGTCTGGAGAATCCCATGGAGAGCCCATGTCATCAGACGACTGGTTTTCTTTCTTGGGTGACTTTGGGTTTCACGTTTCAGAAATCAAAGAACAGGAGACAGTGTGTCTTCTTCCAAATCCACACACCTGGGGTCTCAGCTTCTTGTTTCCTTGACCTCCCCAGTCTGCATGCTAAGTTGTTTTCAGTTGTATCCAACTCTTTGCGACCCCATGGACTGTAGCTTGCCAGGCTCCTATGTCCATGGGATTTTCCAGGCAAGAATACTGGAGTGGGTTACTGTGTCCTCCTCCAGGGATCTTCCCGACCTAGGGATCGAACCCACGTTGGGTTATGCCTCCTGCATTGGCAGGCAGGTTCTTTACCACTAGCACCACGTGGGAAGCACCACCCCAATCTGGTCAGTACTTAGTAATAGCAGTGATGCTGAATCATAACCTACAGTGAACCTACAGGTGAACAGACATTTTGTCAACTTTAATTTTCTACATGGACATTAACGATTGCTAATCCTCACATCCTACAAAAATGGTGTTACTGAACCCATTTTATCTTTTTTTTTTTTGGCCATGCCACGTGGCATGTGAGATCTTAGTCCCCCAAACAGGGATTGAACCTGAGCCCCCTGCAGTGGAAGCGCAGAGTCCTAACCACTAGACTCCCAGGGAAGTCCCTGAACCCATTTTATAGTTGAGAAACTGATGAATTTCCCAATGTTTTTTACAATTGGCAAGTAACAAAGTGACAAAGCCCAGGTTCAAAGTGGGTCTTTCTGGCTCAAAAAAAGCATGTTTTTGTCACTAACTATGGTACTTTCCAGGGTGGAGAGAGACTGGCTAGGAGCCATGAAGACAGAAGAGAGAGTGGTCCCTCAGGTCTATCCCTATATTGGGAGGTAGTCACTCCTGTTGGGCTTTCCCGTGGCTCAGATGGTAAAGATTCTGCCTCCGATGCAGGAGACCCAGGTTCTATCCCTGGGTCAGGAAGATCCCCTGAAGAAGGGAATGGCAATCCACTCTAGTATTCTTGCCTGGAGAATCCCATGGACAGAGAAGCCTGGCAGGCTACAGTCCATGGGGTTCCAAAGAGTCGGACACAACTGAGCGAGTAACACTTTCAAGGGAACACTTTTCCACCAGGCACTCCCCCTCCCTTCCTCTTCCGGTCCACAGATGATGTCCCCGTGCTTCTTGCTGGTGCAGCCTCCTTGGCCTTATCGAGCATTTCACATTCTTAGTTTCTGAGTCCACTCTCCTTTTGGCTCAAGCTAAAACAGCTCCAGATCACCCATTTGCCATGGTTCTTCCAGTGAAATCCTCCGAGCGGTCTTTCTTTGGTTCTGAAACTAAGTTCCACCCTTGCTTCCTTTATACCGAAATTTCCTCTGGGTTCTGCCCAGGACTGCCTTGTAGTCTTCAAGCTTCACATCTTTTTAAAATTCGTATTTATTTATTTACTTTGGGCTGTGCTGGGTCTTCGTTGCTGCACCGGGCTTTGTCCGGTGTGGTGCACGGACTTACTGTGGTGACTTTTCTAGTTTCGGAGCATGGGCTCTAGAGCACGGCTCAGTAGTTGCAGCATGAGGGCTTAGTTGCCCCGTGGCATGTGGAATCTCCCTGGACCAGGGATCAAACCCCCTGAATTGGTAGGAGGATTCTTTACTGCTGAGCCACAGGGGACATCCCAAGCTCTGCATTCTTGATGGGCTGCTGGCTCTTCAGAGATGAGCACCATTCGGCCCCTGCCCCTCCCAGGACCTCCACTGTGCTGTGTCTCCCTGTCCCTCCTCCCTCTCTCATGGTTGCTGGGGAAGTTGCTGGGGACCCAAATGGTGTGATTAAAGAGAGTTCCCTTTGGCATAGCGGAATATAATTACCATGTAACTGCAACAACACAAAACTCTACCCTGGCTTTTGGATAAGGGATTTTTAGCAGATAAGCTTTGCTGAATTTGTATATTGTGGTCTGAGTGGCTTTTGTTGACTAGTTTTGTTCAGTTCCACTCAGTCTTTAAACACAGACACACACCGCACACCCTCCCACTCTGCCTTTTCCTGGCTCAGAATCCACAAATGCTCCACTGTGTATATTTTTATATATATGAACTTGTTTATGTTATTCTTGAGCATGACCCCAAATGGTTGCATTCTCTCACTTTGTTCCACAGTTTTCTACGGGTTTTGCCTCTGGCTTGTCTTTTGTGTACATTCACCGTGGTGCTCTCTGTTTCCTGCTTTGCGTTCTCAGCACTGATCAGGTCTGTTGAAATCTCTCTGCGGTGCTGAAAGAAGCAGAGAACCTAGATGATCAGGCAGGTGAGGCGTTCCAGGAGAAGGAAAGCTAACCAGAGAGGGGAGGCTCCCAGGAGGGGTAGTGTGTGAGCAGGGGCCTGACGGCAAGACTCTGCAGCCACGTGTTCAGCTGCAGCAGGCTCTGTTCGCTACATGGATGTTCGTAGACTCCCAGAAGGTTAGAGTGACAGATGGGCTCTGAAATCAACTAGCCCATCCCTCGTTTTGTAGTTAAGGCCCTGGAAGCTCAGAGCAGAGAAATGACCTGCTGACATCAAATCCCCAGCCAGTGGCCCTGCTGGGCTAGAAAATTCATCTCTCAATTCATGAAAGCAAGTTGGCAAAGCATACTTATCTGTGGGCTGCTTTTTCAAGGAAAAAAATAGACCATCTAGTAGAGAGTCCCATTCAACAAATATTCATATGTAGGGACTGTGTCTCCACCTCCCCTCACAGCGAGTGGCAGGGGGCTCTATTGTTTCACCTTCCACATCCAACTCTGCTGGGAGGGGAATGGAGCAGATAATATTTGAATGAGCTTTCTTTTTTTTTTAAAGAATTTATTTATTTTTGGCTGCCCTGCGTCTTCTGTAGGCTCTTTGTTGCTGTGTGCAGTCTTTCTCTAGTCGCAGTGGGTGAGTTTCTCATGTGGCTTCTCTTGTTTGGAGCACAGGTTCTAGGGTGCAGGGGCTTCAGTAGTTGTGACACACGGGCTTAGCTGCCCTGTGACATGTGGGATCTTTGTTCCCAGACCAGGGATTGAATGCATGTCCCCTGCGTTGGCAGGCGGATTCTTAACCACTGGACCACCAGGGAAGTCCCTTGAATGAGCTTTAAGCTTCTCCTCGTTCACACTGTCACTGTCTCATCGTCTGTGTTTCATTGGAACAGTCAGAGCACAGGTGAGATGAGGTCCTGCTGGGACAGGAGGGGAATGCATGCTGTGGAAGTCATTGGTTGCACCCAGCCTTGCCCACTGACCCTTTGCCTGAGGCTCTGGGGAAAGCTGGCTTTGCAGGCTGGCCACAGCCTGGTGCATATACTTGGGGCCCCAGAGAGGGTACACGAAATGAGGCTCGAGAGCTCACGACAGTGTAAATGTCAGTGTAAACGTCAGTGACGAGAATCTGGAGCCCCAGTGACATCAGGGAAGTGGAAGCAGAGCCATTACTTGCGGGACCCCACCTCCAGCAGCCGGCCTGGGATTAGCATACTTCTGCTGGAGTGTTTACATTACAGTCTCAGGTCACTGTTTCGCTGGCTTCAGGCCTGCCGCATCAGCTATCAGTGAACATTTGTTCTTGGCAGGTCATTGTCTAGATTCCAGCACCCACGGGTCCCCCACTGCATCTCTCATTCCAGGATCCGGGAAGGGAGAATGAATTGTCTTTCCCTTCCCGCTGGCTGATCCTCAGAAGAATCCTGGTGTTTCTGCCCAGTGTGCGTGCGTGCTCAGTCGCTCAGTTGTGTCCGACTCCTCGCAACCCCGTGAACTGTCGCCTGCCAGTCTTCTCTGTCCATGGGGTTGTCCAGGCAAGAATACTGGAGTGGGTAGCCATATCCTCCTCCATGGGATCTTCCCGACCCAGGGATCGAACCCAGGTCTCCCACCTTGCAGGCGGATTCTTTACCATCTGTGCCACCAGGAGAAGGCCTTCTCCCCAGTCCCCAAATCCTTTGTTCTGAGCTGGAGATGCTTCCAGCTGAAGCGGCTCAGGGCAGTCGGGTGAGTGCAGAATTGCGCTGGGGGGTGGGCTAGACCGGTGGACAGGCAGGGACCTAGGCATGGGACTGCTCTGCTCCCACTTCCCCTGTCCTCTGTGGCAGGAGCTGGGAGAAGAATGTTGACACCAGGCCAGAAGCACAGTGAGGGACTCTGGTCTGTTCCTATGATTGAGGAGAAGTGGACTCTGCTCCTCCTGTCCCAGCTTACTTCTTTTCCGACCTGCTCCAGTGATAGAAAAGATGAGATGGCGTAGATGGTGAGAATCTTAAAACTCATCCGAATGTTACTCAAAGAAAATGAAAAAATGCATTTGCAGGAACATGAATGGGCCTAGAGATGATCATACTAAGTAAATCAGACAGAGAAAGACAAATATCATATGATGTCACTTACATGTGGAATCTGAAGTATGATACGGATCAACATGTCTATGAAACAGAAACAGACTCGGAGATACAGAGGACAGACTTGTGGTTGCCCGGGGGAGGGGGAGGCAGGGAGGGATGGATTGGGAGTTTGGGATTAGCAGATGAGAAGTATTAGGTATAGAATGGATAAACAGCATGGGCCTACTCTGTAGCACAGGAACTATATTCAGTATCCTGTGGTAAACTGTAATGGAAAGTATGAAATATATCAGTTCAGGTCAGTCACTAAGTTGTGTCCGACTGTTTGTGACCCCATGAACTTCAGCACGCCAGGCTTCCCTGTCCTTCACTATCTTCCAGAGCTTGCTCAAACTCATGTCCATTGAGTCAGTGATGCCATCCAACCATCTCTCCCTCTGTCGTCCCCATCTCCTCCTGCCTTCAGTCTTTCCCAGCATCAGGGTCTTTTCCAATGAGTCAGTTCTTCGCATCACGTGGCCAAAGTGTTGGAGTTTCAACTTCAGCATCTGTCCTTCCAGTGAATATTCAGGACTGATTTCCTTTAGGATGGACTGGTTTGATCTCCTTGCAGTCCAAGGGACTCTCAAGAGTCTTCTCCAACACCACAGTTCAAAAGCATCGATTCTTCGATGCTCAGCTTTCTTTACAGTCCAACTCTCAGACCCGTACATGACTACTGAAAACCTAACTCAGGATCTGACTACTCAGGACCTGACTTGATGTCATGTTCTCAGGAAGCCAGGCTGACAATCTGGAGCTTGCTTGGACTCCTCCCTTTCCTCTGCCCCACCCCCTTCACGGCTCTCATCCAGGTGATTCCCGAGGCTTGTCTCTCCCTCCTTCCTCACTGCCTCCCTCATCGGGGTCCTCCCGGCCTCCCTTCCTGGCTCCAGCTTCTCTCTCTTTCCCACTGTTGCTGTCTGATTGATCCTGTCAGTGTTCAGCCTTCTTTATAGTCCAACTCTCACATCCATATATGACCACTGGAAAAACCATAGTTTTGACTAGACAGACTTTGTCGGCATATTGTAAATATAAAAATATTATAGATATATAACTGAGTCACTTTGCTAAATAGAAGAAACTAGCACAGCATTATAAATCAACTATACTACAATAAAATTAAAAACAATGCTCATGCAGGGACCACTGGGATGGCTTACACCATATAGCAGCTTCCATGACTCCCCAGAAGTCATTCCTTGAATCTCACTCATGTCCTGGATGCTATGTGGGGCCCAGGGCCATGGAGAGCGGGGCTCTAGCCCCACAGGTAGGCCTCTTCTCCTTGGGGACCACAGTCTGAGAGAAGTGACAGTGACAGGCACGTGGATACAGGGTGGCCTGTCCAGTCTTGGATGCTTCCCTGGGGAATCTGTGCACAGTGATGCTCGGGGCTCCTCCCAGCTCTGAGATGTGGGGGTTCCGCCCTGGTGCCCTCTGAGATCAGAGGGGTGAGTGTGAAGGTGAGCTTCAGAGCTGAGAGCGACGGGCCTCTGAGAAGGGAAAGGACTTGGCTAGTATTTGGGGACACCATGAGGAGAAAGCTTTGGCTGAGGTGGAGGAGAGTTTGTATCGAGAAGCATCAGACTGTGAGTTTGCAGAAGGGGTCAGGTTGGGAATGATTTGCAGGAGTCTCCAACAGAGAGGGCTGCTCGTCGTAGTGTGAGGGGCTTCCGAGGGCTCTGAGTTCACCTGATTTTGATGGGATCAATTGGACAGCAACAGTGGGTTATTGAGAGAAGCTGGAGCCAGAAAGGGCTCCACCCCTATGAAGGAGACAGGAAGGAAGGAGGGAGAGACAAGCCTCGGGAATCACCTGGATGAGAGCCGTGAAGGGGGTGGGGCAGAGGAAAGGGAGGAGTCCAAGCAAGCTCCAGATTGTCAGCCTGGCTTCCTGAGAACATGACATCAAGTCAGGTCCTGAGTAGTCAGATCCTGAGTTAGGTTTTCAGTAGTCATGTACGGGTGTGAGAGTTGGACTGTAAAGAAGGCTGAGCATCGAAGAATTGATGCTTTTGAACTGTGGTGTTGGAGAAGACTCTTGAGAGTCCCTTGGACAGCAGGGAGATCAAACCAGTCCACCCTAAAGGAGATCAGTCCTGGGTGTTCATTGGAAGGACTGATGCTGAAACTGAAACTCCAATACTTTGGTCACCTAATGCAAAGAGCTGACTCATTGGAGGAGACCTTGATGCTGAGAAAGATTGAGGGCAGGAGGAGAAGGAAGTAACGGGATGAGACGGTGGGATGGCATCACTGACTCAGTAGACATGAACTTGGGCACACTCTGGGAGCTGGTTAGGGACAGGGAGGCCTGGTGTGCTGCAGTCCATGGGGTCGCAAAGAATCAGGCATGACTTAGCGACTGAACAGGAACAAATAGATCTCAAGAATGCATCACCAGCAGTCAGCGCTGATTTGAAGAAGTGCTTGGTCCTCAGAGCTCCAGACAGCCTGGCCCCTTGAGACCCAGACTGGCCACATTCCAGGCTCCTCTGAGTCAGCCTGGCTAGTACCACCCGAGGACACGACTAAGCCCTGGAAATCAGCACCTGCCTTTACTAGCCACCCTTGCTTCTTCCCAGTTAATCTCTAGTAAAGGTCTTCACTAACCACTTGCTGTTGTTGTTTAGTCTCTCAGTCATGTCTGGCTCGTCACGACTTCATGGAGTATAGCCCACCAGGCTCCTCTTTACATGAGATTCCCCAAGCAAGAATACTGGAGTGGATTGCCATTTCCTTCTCCAGGGGATCTTCCCAACCCAGACATTGGCAGGCAGATTCTCTACCACTGAGCCTCCAGGGAAGCCCACACTAAGCACTTAGTTGTATCTTAAAAACTCTATCCACGTGTAGGATATTTTTAGAATCTGGCTCTTATTGAACTGGCAGGGGGGGTTCAGATGGGGCTATTCTAATAGCCATCCTCAGTAATCTCAGCATAGTTCTGATGAAGCATTTTGAAGAGTAGGGTACAAGTGGTCAGGGACAGTCTTGCCACTCACAGGTTCTCAAGCCCGTTTATATCCACCATGTCACTGAGTTCCCTTACTCCTCACTGCAAATACCTGAGGAAGGAATTTCTACTTAGATTTTACAGACCCAGAATTTGAACCCAAGATCTCCATCCTCAAATCCCACCTTCCAAGTGATGTCTGTCTCCTTGATGCCTCTCCATCAGAGTTAGTCCAAGAGATAGCATCCTGTTTTTGCCAGAACTGCTGCTGGGAAGGTCCATGTGTTGGGTCACACCCACCTTGGAGTGAATAGAAGAAATGGAGGACGTGGTCTCTAGCATCAGTGACCTGGTTGAGCCCAGGGTGCTGAGTTTCCTAGGGCAGGAAGGAGGGCAGGAAGGAGCAGGGAAGAGTGAGAAGGGGTGGAGTGGTCTGGGGGCAGGAGAGGGTGACAGCCCTGTGACTGTGATGACAGAGATTCAGGAACTGCTGTCAGCAACCTTTGCTGCAGCCTTGACCTGGCCAGGGGATTGCTGGCGTGGGCATTATAAAGCTCACTTGCTTCTTTCCCCTCTCTTTCTCTGCAGTATAATCTTAGGCGTGTTCCCGACAGGTGTGGTGTCTCGGTCCTATTGTCTGGAAGCTGAGGTCCACATGGCCAGTCTTACTTTGTTTTTCTTCCTATAAAAGAGGAGTGAAAGTGGATCAGTCGTGTCCGCCTCTTAGCGACCCCTTGGACTGTACAGTCCATAGGTTTCTCCAGGCCAGAATACTGGAGTAGATAGTAGTAGTAGCCGCTCCCTTCTCCAGGGGATCTTCCTAACCCAGGGATTGAACCCAGGTCTCCCACATTGCAGGCGGATTCTTTACCCGCCAAGCCACCAGGGAAGCCCTGGTGAAGAGAGGAAGATGATTACAAACCGCGGTCCTCCTCACATGATCCATGCCTTGTTTAATGATTTGTGCACTTTTCAATTGTTGATTCCTTTTTTCCTCTGTTCTCATGCCATTGGATTCTTAAACCGCTGTCAACTTTGGTTAGGGTCTGAGGACAGTGCCAACTTTGGGAATGTATCAGTACATCTTGATCTTGGCCGCCTGGCTGTTTTGTGTGTCTTAACACCCTCTGATCTCATATACTCGTTCATTCGGCAAGTATTTATTGAGCAAGCATGACTGCTAGGGGGCGAGTATACATGTTTCGGTTTCCTAGGGCTGCATGGCAGAGCAGCACAACTTGGGTGGCTTTTTGTTGTTTACTCAGTTATGTCCAACTCTTTGCGACCCCATGGACTGTAGCCCACCAGGCTCCTCTGTCCATGGGATTTCCCAGGCAAGAATACTGGAGTGGGTTGCCATTTCCTCCTCCAGGGGATCTTCTTGATCCAGGGATTGAACCCAAGTCTCCTGCATTGGCAGGAGGGTTCTTTACCACTGAGCCACCAGGGAAGCCCCTGGGTGACTTGAAACAACAGAAATCGATTCTCTCACTGTTCCGCAGGCTGGAAGTCTGAGATCCAGGTGTGCACAGGACCATCCTCCCTCTAAAAGCTCTGGGGGAGGATCTTTCTTGGCCTCTTTCTCTACTTCTGATGTTGCTGGCTATCCGTGGTGTTCCTTGGCCTGTAGACGCGTCATTCCAACCTCGGCCTCCATGGTCACCTGGCCTTCTGCCCATGTGTCTGTCTGTCAGGACACCAGAAATTGGGTTAGGACCCACCCTACTCCAGTCTGACCTCATTTTAATTAATTACAGCAGCCAAGACTCTCTTTTCAAAGAAAGTCGTATTCTGAGATCCCGGGTGGACCTGAAATTGGCAGGGACAGTTTGACCCAGCGCAGTACAGTTGGGGCATTTTCCTTGGTCCTCTTTTTTGTCTCACTGAGCAGCCAGAATGGAGAGTTTAGAATCTGGGTCTTCACAGCCAGTACAGGGATGCCAAGGGTGTGGTCCTGTCTCGGGGAGCTGGCCATTTTCTTGGGAAAAAGAGAACATGTACACTTGTGACTACAGGACATGGCAGTGTGGGATAAGCATCAGATTGTATCAAGGACATGTGTTCAAACAGGCCCTGCCCACATGTGGCAGGAATGATGGATCAGAGAAGGCTTGGCCACGAGAGTGGCAATGAGCAGCCTTGGTGGGGCAGGTAGTGATAGGAGATTGATGGGGAGGGCCCCCTGGCTCACCAGCCTGGGAATAGCAGGCTGCAGGGCATGAAGGGACAGGTCTCTTCTGGGAATGATGTGACGTCTAGCATGATGAGTGAGGCCGGGTTGATGGGGCCAGACAGCCCTGAGCTGATCCACGGCTCCCTCACTCATTAGCTGGCTGTGTGGTCATCTGAACCCAGAATGTGTGGACTGAGTCGGATCACACAGGCTAGAATCCCTGCCATGCTGGAGCCTCACCGTGGAAGGAGGCCCCACCAGGGAGCATTTAGAAACCCCTTCTTCCATCCAGGTGCTCAAGCTAGAAATCTGAACCTGATCCTGGCTGCCTCCTCTGCTTTCACCTACATTAGCCAAGGTCTGTCTCTTCTACTTCTTAACAGCCACTGACATCCCTCCTCATGGCTACTTCCCTAATTCAGGGCTCCCCTACCTCTCAGCTGGGTGCAACCTCCTCCTTAGCCTCCCTGCCTTTATTTCCCCCTGTTCCCATCCCTTTTCCAACACCGCAGCCCGAGCACTCTTCCTTGTGTGCAGATCTGGCCACACTTGTATTTCAGGTCCCTCCTGTGGCTTCTGGTGCCCTCGGGGTCAAGTTCAACACTTGCACCAGGCCTCAGAGACCCTCTACTTTCTCATCCTTCTTACCCCATCATGTGTCCCCCTGGCTTCCAATCCTACCAACTCTTACAGATCTTTAAGGTCTTATGGGGATTGTTCTCTCTGCCTGAAACTTTCCCCTTTCACTGTGTCTTAGATAGTTAAGGCTGTTATAACAATACCATGGGCTTCTCTGGTGGTTCAGTGATAAAGAATCCAGCTGCCAATTCAGGAGACTTGGGTTTGATCCCTGAGTCGGGAAGATCCCCTGGAGAAGGAAACGGCAACCCACTCCAGTATTCTTGCCTGGGAAATCCCATGGACAGAGAAGCCTGGCGGGCTGTAGTCCATGGGATCACAGAGAATCAGAACATAGCAACTAAACAACAATACCACAGACTGGGTGGGTGGCTTAAAAGGCAGAGTTTTCCTTCTCACAGTTCTGGAAGTTGGAAGTCTGAGACCAGGATTGGGTTCAGATGCAAGCCTTCATCCTGGCAATGGCTGCCTTCTTGCCACATCCTCCTATAGCAGAGAAAGCATGCTTGCCAGTACAAGTGTGAGGAAGGGAGGGAGAGAGACTGCTCTCAGAGGTCTCTTCTTATAAGGGCACTAATCCCATTATGGGGGCCCCACCCTCATGACTTCATCTAACCTTAATCACCTCCCAAAAGGCCCCAACTCCAAATACCATCACATAGGAGGGTAGGGCTTCAACACATACCTTTGATGTTGGGATGAGGGAGCCACAGACATTCAGTCCATAACACACTCCCACTCCTCCCTTTACTTAGCCACTTCTGTTCCTCCTTGCAATTTCACTGTGGATGTTACTTCTTCCAGGAAGGTTTCCCCGATTTCTGCCACCCCCACCCACAACACACACACATACAAAGGTGGACTAAGTAGAGCCCCATGTGCCTCCAAAGCATATTTTTGACACTTCCTTTCTGTAGGAGTGAGGGTTTTTTTTCTTTTTAATATTTATTTGGCTGCCTCGGGTCTTAGTTGCAGCACACGGAATCTTTCACTGTGGCCTGTGGGCTCAGTAGTTGTGGCCTGAGGGCTTAGCTGCTCTGCATCATGTGGAACCTTAGTTCCCTGACCAGGAATCAAACCCGTGTGGCTGCATCACAAGACAGATTCTTAACAGCTGACCCACCAGGGAAGCTCCGCAGAGGGGGTTTTTGTTTTCTCGGCAGGCGACCTGCTCCAGAAAGCTGTCCTCTAACCTGAGTGCCGTTTGTCACCCTTTCAGGACCACCGGGCCCCAAAGGTGATCCGGGGGATGCAGGGAAAGAAGGCGAGCCTGGAATCCCTGGACTACCTGGACTTCGAGGTAATGGAGGCCCCGGGAGGGACCTGGACATACCAGGAAGGGAAGGGGCTCTCCCATCCATCCCTGACTTTCTGTTTTATTGTTGATGTCGGTGATGGGGCTCTCAGGACAGTCCCCAATTGACTCAGCTTTAGACGCCCTGTTCTGTTAAAAGACTAAGAGGTTGTTGGTGTAACGTGGTGTGTTTTAGTCTCTCAGTCGTGTCCGACTCTTTGTGACCATGTGGACTGTAGCTGTCAAGCTCCTCTGTCCATGGGATTTCCCAGGTAAGAATACTGAAGTGGGTTGCCATGCCCTCCTCCAGGAGCTCTTCCCCACCCAGGGATCAAACCCAGGCTTCCATGTAGCAAGCGGATTCTTTACCATCTGAGTCACCAGGAAAGCCCTGCTGTTAATATAAGTCAGTTAAAAAAATAAATAAGTTCTTTCTGATTTGGAAAGCTTAAAACATTTTTTAAGTAGTGTAACACTAAGATGGAGCAAATCCTTTTCCGTATAAAGTACCAGGATCTGAAGGACAAGAGTGCACAGGAGTCTTACAGCTCCCTGAACCCCAGGTTAGGGCCCCTGAGACCAGGATCATCAGAAGGAATCAAGGGCGTCCTCTGATCCAGAGCAACCCTTCAAGTATGCCACACCCCCTCGGCATTTCCTGGGTCCCCAGCACTTGACCCCTTGCTTCTGCGGAAACCACCCCAGTCAGTAGACACCCGTCCTCTCCTGCCCTTTGCTACCTGCCCTAGTGACAGCCTGGAAGGTCCAGTAGCTGACAGGGAGGGTACTTTGGGACCTTCTGGAAAGAATGTGTTCTCCTTAGATGCCTTGTCTCAGGAGTTCCTGTTCCATTGCCTTATCAAACTTTGCATCCCAGCCTGTCAATTCTGGAGCCTCTGCTGTGAACAGCATTTTTCTAGGAGAGTGTAGAGTCTTCTTGGGGCTTCCCAGGGGGCAGGAGACGAAGGAGACATGAGTTTGATTTCCTGGATTGGGAAGATCCCCAGGGGGAGGGCACAGCAACCCTCTCTGGTATTCTTGCCTAGAGAATCCCATGGACAAGAGAAGCCTGGAAGGCTATGGTCCATAGGTCGAAAAGAGTCAAACATAACTGAAATGACTGAGCTTGCACACACTTAGAGTCGTCTTAGTCAGCAGTCCCCAACCTTCTCGGCACCAGGGACCGATTTCATGGGAGACAATTTTTCCTTGAACGGTGAGGTGGGGAGATAGTTTCGGGATGAGTCAAGTGCTTTAAATTTACTGTGCACTTTTTTTCTATTATTATTACTTCAGCTCCACCTCAGATCATCAGGCATTAGATCCTGGAAGTTGGGGACCCCTATTCTAAGTGATGTAAGAAAAGGGGAGGCTTATCAGGGGAAAGGTATCTGCTTATTTATGTCAGGAATCACACCTCCAAACCCTCTCCTTCCTAAATCTCTAAGGAGGCTGCAAACAGGGGAGGAGGCAGAGGCTGGTGGAGGCGGAGCTCACAGCCTGGCCTTCACTCCTGGCCTCCGCCTCTCAGCGCAGCTCCCTAAACTCAGAAGTTAAGGATCCCCAAGGGCTTCCAGAGCAGTCTTTTTCTTCCTCAGTCAGTGATGGGATGGGGGACCCCTGGGCATATCGTGCATGAGATTCAGAATTCCATGACAGCAGGGCTGTTGGCCTACAGGAATGTTATGTTAGGGGGCGGAGGGGAAAGGAATCAAGCCCTTTTCTGAGGTCTTTCCACCCTCTTGGGACCCTGGTCATTTGGTGTTTGCTGTAGAGAAATCATAAGTGAAAGGCAGATTTCTTCATGTCTTGGAAAAAGGTCAAAGAAAACGAACTAACATTCAAAGCAGGAAAGAACAATTAATTAGTTAATCAGAGTGCCCTGCTTTGCAGAGATAACTTTGGGCTTAGGTCAGGCCTCCAGGGGTGGAGGCCTCACTGGGTAAAAGCAATTGTTGACTTCTGGTCTCTATGGTGACCTGCAGCTGGTGTCACGGGCCTTGGGGCCAGGAGCCCTGGGGCCTGATAGATCAACAGCTTGTCTCACCCCAATTATTGAGCTTTTGGACTTCCTCCCTCCTTGTCAGCCTGCCATCCCCTTCTCTACACTTCCCTGTGTTTGTTGCAGGGAAGGGACCTTTCTATTTTTTTTTTTCTATGGAATGAGGAGTGATTTCATCTTCTTCCTACCCTAAGTACCAATAAGCCCTTTTCATCCAGCATGAGATGAAGCCAACCCATTAGGGCTAAGATCCTGTCTCCAACAGTGTCTGCTGTGTGACCTTGGGCAGGTTGCCTCACCTCTCTGGGCCTCAGTTTTCTCATTGGTAATACAGGTGGAATAACACCTCAGATTATGGGCAGAATTAAATAAGATACTTAATAAAAAGCGTTCAGGAAAGTGCCTGGCACATTCAAAAGGCTCAAGATATTTTTGCAAATCTAAATCTCCAGCGTAGGTAGAGCTAAAGAGAGCTCGCCCAAATGAGTTTGGCACCTCCGACATTGCTCACAATAGACTCGGACCTTTCTTTGGGAGGGATCCAGACTCATTGGGTTAAAGGTGCTGACGGGGAGAGTTTGTGTTGGCCTTTTGAGATCTGTTTTTGCAGCGTCTTTAACTGAAAAAAATCAAGAAGCAGAGGCAACAGGAAGATGCATGGTTGAGCCAGACAGTGGTCACTGAGGGCCCTTCCAGTTCTGAGTCTGAGGCCCCAAAACTTTCTTGTCTCCCCTAGGTCTGCCAGGGGAGAGAGGGACCCCAGGACTGCCCGGCCCCAAGGGTGATGAAGGGAAGCTGGGAGCTACTGGGCCAATGGGCATGCGTGGCTTCAAAGGTAACACTGCATCTCAGAGCATGCTTGCTTACCACCCGCCCCTGAACACCAACTTGGGCACTGGACTATGGACTGGGCTCAAATTCTGGTTCTGCCACTGACCCGCTGAGTGACCTTGAGCAAGTCACTGAATCTCCTTAAGCATCTGCTTCTTTTCTTCCTTTTGGCCATGCCATGTGACATGCGAGATCTTACCCTGGATGAGGGATGGAACCCATGCCCCCTGCAGTGGAAGCGTGGAGTCCTAACCACTGAACCACCAGGGAATTCCCATTAATCATCAGTTTCTGCATCCCCAAACTAGAAATCCTCATGATGCCATATTTCACAGGGCTCTCATGAGGGTTACATGGAATGCATATGAGTGAAAACGCAGTAAATTCTAAAGCACTATAGAAATGCAAGGGCGTGTTCCTGTGCTTGCAGTTCAGTGACGTAATGAGAGGAAACCAGGTCAGGAGAACAGAGACTGCAAACCCAGGCTACCCCTGCCCCCAGGACGGCCAGATTCCTTACAGTTTGTCATATTCTTTTGGTCCCCCAAATAGTTAAAACTTTAAACAGTTCTCAGATTTCCACTGTCAATAGTGTTTCTTCTGACTTGTTTTCCTTCATGTTAATAGTCACCTTGTTCATTTTCAGGGGAGCCCATCTTTGCATGTTCATTTCGAGTCTCCAAACCTCCTAGCACCATTGCAGAAGAAGAAATCTGACACTCTTTCCCTGGCCTTTGCCTCCTCCCTTGTTCTCACCCCACATCAAGGATGACCTGTTGATCTTGGATCACTGGGAATTTTTATTTTACTTTCTGCCTGGTGATTAAACAGACTGAGGTTTTCCTTCCTCTTATATCCACATTTTTAAAAATTGATTTTTAAAACACATTACAAAAGCAGCGCATGCTTACTAAAAACAATTCAACAATACAGAAATGCATAAAGTCTAAAGTATACAGTGAGTGCCCTCCTTCGTGGTCTCTTAGGTGCTTACTCTTCAGAGTAACTACTGCAAACACTTTGGAGCACATCCTGCCAGACTTTTTTCCAAAAACACATTCATATTTACATATATGGTTGCCTTTGTTGTTTTTTTTTTTTTTTTTTCCAAAACTTGGATCACACAAGGCATCTTCCCTTGGAACTTGCTGGCTTCCTTTTTTTCATGAGAGAATTTGCCATAAGCTTTTGATTTGTAGTTGATTTTCTGGAGGCACTTGGATGGAATCCCCTGGTCTTTTTAATGTCCCCTTGAGTGGTGTCAGGACCTTTCAACTTCTTTGTAGAGTGAGATGTTAGCTGAGAAAAGAGCTTTGTTCTTTTAACCATATCCTAGGAAGGAAATGCCACAATTCCCTGGAAACTCCCTCGTGTTGTATAACCTCCTTCACCAAAAAATCTGCCCGATGTAGAACCTATGTTTCTCCTTGTAACTGAAGACCCTCCCTGCTTCCTTTTCTTCCTGCATGCTTATTAGAGCAACCTTGGATTTAAGCTTCTAAAATTTTGGCTATTTAGTAGGAATATCTTTTCTTTGTCTGCTCCCTATGGGATACCATGCACTCCTTTAAGTCCGTGCTGTGATGGTCCTCTGTGTTTTAATTAAGAGGGAAGGAAATGTCTCGGCTTGGTGCCCACCCACCCTGCTCCCAAGGAGGACTGGACAGACAGCATAACTGACTCAAGCTCTTACCCTTCCTGCCATACATGCCCTGCAGGTCTGCGGGCTCCTGCCTCAGCATTTCTCTGGTTTGGGGTTAATGTCTCCTGCAGATAAGACTTTGTTCACCATGTGGATTTATTTCCATTTCTAATGTGGGTTTTCCTCCTCTGTTCTAGGTGATCGAGGCCCAAAAGGGGAGAAAGGAGAGAAAGGAGACAGAACAGTGGATGCCAGTAAGGAAATTCTGTTGGGGTCACTGGATTCTGGGTCGGCACAGGTGTGGCTGTTGCCCCAAGCAGCCCCACAAGTTTTGGGGTCTGGAACATGGAGCCATTGGCCCTGACTCCAGTGTCAAAGAAGCTACCTACCTGCTCTAGGGCTCAGTTTGTCCAGCAAGAGAGAATTATACCCAGGGGCACAGGCTATGTTTCCAGTGGTTGTATAAGGGTCTGGAAGCAGACTGCCCAGGCTTCTTTCTGGTTGCCTCACTACGTAATGTGTGCCTCAGTTTTCTCATCTATAGAATGGGAATTAAAAGTGTTCTTACATCATAGAGTCATTGTGAGAATTAAATGAGTCAATCCATGTAACTGGTGGTTAGGACACATGGTTAGGACTCAGTATTAATTATTAGTATCCTATGTAATACACCAATTCAGACAGACTTTCTCAAATCATCAGAGATGCTTGCTAAAATTCAGTTACTGACTTCATTAAAGAGCTTGACCTACCTGGGTGGTTATATGGGGAAAGGTGTTGAGGCTAAGCAGAAACCTGTTTGTTTTTTCCCTCTGCCACTAACTGAGCAGTGATGCTGGAGATTTCATTTGGCAGACCACTGAGTCCAGAAATGGATGTCTCTCCAACCAGGGTCCTTCCTACAGTGTTTACGAGGGAAGTCAGCTTATCTAGTTCTAACACTCTTTTCCAGGGCTTATTTCCATTATGAAGGGCTCCATGTAGAAACTTGGAGAGACTGCCAGAGAATAGCGAGCCTCCAAGCCAAGTTTCAACGAATAGAGTTTTCTAGCCAAGTTAAAAAAATGGTACCAGCACATAGTATTCTGGGGGCTCTGAAATCTACCATCTGGGTAAAGGCTCAAGCTGTTTACCCTCTTCTAAGGCATATGGGCTCTGGTGTGGGCTCTCCAGGAATCCAGGGCCTGGGGAAATGGACAGACACCACTCTAGATGCACACTTCGGACCCAATGTGAGGGTTTCCTGAAGGCTGATCCTTGGTTTCAGTGGATCCTTAAAGTGACACTTCCATCCAAGCTATGCAGGGCCAAGAGACCTTGATCTTGAATAGTACCTTCTCCAAAGTCCGTGAACCTTTATCTTGCCTCCTCCTTCCTCTGCCCTTTCCTTTCCTAGGACGGTGGTTAAGGATCCAATAGGAGAAATGTACGTGATAGCTTTTTGTCTCTCTGAAGCGCTGGGTGTACCTGAGCACAGGTATGCCCATATCTACAGGGACCCCATACGCTCATCTTCTATTGCTGTGTCGTGCCAAGTTGCTTCAGTCGTGTCTGAATCTTTGCAACCCCATGGACCATAGCCCACCAGGGTCCTCTGTCCATTGGATTCTCCAGGCAAGAATACTGGACTGGGCTGCTGTGTCCTTCTCCACACCTTACCGTGGATGCTGTAATCCACAGCAAACTATGTACTTTCTAGCATTATCTAGAGTCCCTTTCACGGAGAAGGCAATGGCACCCCACTCCAGTACTGTTGCCTGGAAAGTCCCATGGATGGAGGAGCCTGGTAGGCTGCAGTCCATGGGGTCGCTAAGAGTCAGATACGACTGAGCGACTTCACTTTCACTTTTCACTTTCATGCATTGGAGAAGGAAATGGCAACCCGCTCCAGTGTTCTTGCCTGGAGAATCCCAGGGATGGGGGAGCCTGATGGGCTGCCGTCTATGGGGTCGCGCAGAGTTGGACACGACTGAAGTGACTTAGCAGCAGCAGCAGAGTCCCTTTCAAGGACAGCCAAGGGCTTGACTGGGAGTGTCTCAGCTAGAAGAGATATGCTGGACCATGCAGGAGCCAAAAAAAAAAATGAAGGCAAAGGAAGGGAATCTGGATGTGATCTAGGATGTCAGTGATATATCTGAGTCACATTTCTTTGAGAGCTGGGCAAACTACTTTGTCTCTTGAACACTGCCTTGTACAGCTCTTTGCTGACTGTTGACTTTTGGTAAACAGTGCCAAAGCAGCTGAGAAGGACCCTGACATTCCCCTGTGAAATGGAGAAGTCCTGATGGGGTGGTGGGAAAGGAGGGACAGTGGAAAGATGACCTCTGAGAGGGATAGCAGAGACACCGCCCACCCAGTGCGTACCCACGGGTGCTTGTCAGACTCTTTAGCAGCTTCTCCAGCTGACTCAAGAGCAGGGGGTGGGCTGCGCTGGGCAAGCCTGGAAGAGCTGTGCGCTGTCAGTCACCATGCAGCCCATGGGGATGTTTTCATCTGTTTGCCTTGCCTCGGTGGGCCCAGCTGGGTGGGCTTTGCAGTGGGATTGGGCCCTGAAGCTGGGGGCACAATGTATAGGGGAATGGGTGTGGGACAGAGCTGAATCGCAGAGGTTGGGGGCTCCCCCAGGCATGGGCAGGGAGCCTGGGGGAAGGGCATCTAATCCACGTGGCCCTGGAGCCTCTATTCTGCACTCAGAGGCTGGCCAGCCCCTTCTCAGGCACTGCTGGTGTTCGTTTTTGCCCTGAAGGGGCTGTACCCTCCCTGGAGCCCAGAGCTCAGATAGCTGCCCCCGACAGGACCCCAAAATGTCTCCATTGGTGATGGAGCAGGAAAGTGGGGTGGCTTTGCAGGTTCAACCCCATCGACAGGGGACTGTACATGCAGCATGCAAGGCATTAAAGACACACATAAGCATTGCAGACCCACCAGGCTGAACGGCCTTGTCTATTTCCCATTCTCAGAGGCCTGGAGTGGGGAGTAGAGACTCTCAGGGCAAGGAGCAGCGGCTGGACAGACACCCAGGCCTCGGCCTTCCCTGATTCTGGAATGAGAGGAAGGCCTCTGGTCTTTTTTTTGGCCGCACTGGATCTTCGTTGCTGCACATGGACTTTTTCTAGTTGCTGCAAGTGAGGGCTACTCTCTAGTGTGGTGCTCAGGCTTCTCTTGTTGCAGAGCATGGGCTCTAGAGCGCATGGGCTTCTGTCATTGTGGCTCCCGGGTTGCAGAGCACAGGCTCAATAGTTGTGCACAAGCTTGGTTGCTCCTTAGCACGTGGGATCTTCCTGGATCAGGGGTGGAACCTGAATCTCCTGCATTGGCATGCGGATTCTTTCCCACTGAGCCAGCAGGGAAGCATCCCCGCCTCTGCACCTTTTTTTGGTGCGCCTCAAAGCTTGTGGGATCTTAGGTCCCTGACACAAGGATTGAACTCACGCCCTTGGCAGTGAAAGTATGGAGTCCTAACCACTGGACCGCCAGGGAATTCCCAGGCCCCTGGTCTTGAAGAGGAGGAGTGGGCTCCTTAAACAACTTCGAGGTGCCCCCACCTGGAGATAGAGGTGACAGGGCCTGAGGCTGAAGGAGGGCGATTGAAGCTCTTCGGGGCTGAGACCTGGGTCTTCCCACGGCCTCCACCCACCAGCCTGCCTCTGCTCATGCCAAACCCACACTGTAGTCAGACTCCTGGTTATGTTTCCACAGAACTCTGGTCCCAGAGGCATTCACTGGATCGCTGGGACTGAGGTTCTGAGGAGGGGCCAGGAGATCATCTTACAGAAAAGTGAGGAAAGTCTGATCCATGCTGAGTGCCTACTTCTGGAGGGGGGTTCTTAGTCATTCCTCCAGCCCAGGGCAGCCCCGCCATGAGTTCCCAGGGGTGAAAGAAAAAGTTCTCAGCCCAGGGCTCCACCTTCCTTAAAAAAGGATGTGGTAGAGGAGGAACCCTCCTCGAGGAACCCAGCTTGCCCCTGAGGCCTGGAACCTTTACCAAACACCTCCTACCCTGGTGGCACAGTGGTAAAGAATCTGCCTGCAATGTAGGATCCCCAGGTTCAATCCCTGGGAAGGGAAGATCCCCTGGAGTAGGAAATGGCTCCAGTATTCTTGCCTGGGAAATCCCATGGACAGAGGAGCCTGGTGGGCCTCAGTCCATGGGATCCCAATAATCCAAGATGACTTAGCAATGAAACCTCCACCACCACCTCCCACCTTTAACAGCAAAAAGCTAAAACTCCAGCAGGTGGGGGTGTTACTACATTAAAAGGATTGATGAGAAAAAACATAGACCCCTCCTCAGGTCAGAATCAGAATTTGACGGTTTTCCTTTGAAGAAGGCATTATAGCAAAGACTTCTCAGGACCCATTTTTTAAGTCAATATTAAATTATTTTTCAGAACAAGATCTTGTAATTATTGATCCTTGTTTTGGCCTGGAGTCATAGGGTTTTAGAGTCTTAGGATTTTAGAGTCATAGGGGTTAGATGGTGTTTCAAACCATCTTCTCTTCCACTCCAGACAGCTGGACAGAATTCCCACAGTCTCCCAGCTAGGTCATCGCCAAAGTGAGGCTAAATAGAATGCAGAGCTTCTGATTTCTGCTTGATGAGAGGTAAAGGTCTTTTGTTGTTGTTGTTTGTTTGTTTGAGGCAAGGCTGGTACCATGTTTGGCTTTTGAGAGTTTGGCCAAGAACAAAAAAGTTAGATTTGCGCATCTTAAGACAGGAAGACATTTGTTTTACCCTCATCAATGGTCCATTTGCAAGAAAAATAAATAGTACTTTTGCAGCGAGGGAGTAAGTAAAGGATCTGTGTTGTTTAAGCCCCACAGTGTGGATTTCAAGCAGGATGTAAATTCAGATTGTTTAAAAATGTTTCCTCAATTAGGATTCACATGGGGAAAAGCATGCAGGAGGGGCCAGGGTGAATTCCAAGCCAGAGCTTAGCGATAGCTATCAGTAGCATCTCAGAAAAACTGAAAAATGGTTAACAGCTTGTGTGTGTTTTCAGTATGTAAGGAAGTAGGTTTCTGTGTGTTTGGCAGGGTGGGGAGCCAGTGGACACCCTGCTAAGTCACTTCAGTCATGTCCAACTCTGTGCGACCCCATAGACGGCAGCCCACCAGGCTCTACTGTCCCTGGGATTCTCCAGGCAAGAACACTGGAGTGGGTTGCCATTTCCTTCTCCAATAGTGGACACCCTAGCATGCAGTATATAAGCTCAAAATAAGTTATCAGGATGGTGGTTTCTAGACAGTTCTTTTCCATCACTGCTGAGATGTCTCTGTCTCTGCTTTAACCAATTCTCAATGTTTTGTTTTGTTTTCTGGCTATGCCTCACGGTATGTGGAATCTTAGTTCCCCAGCCGGGGTTTGAACCCATGCCTCTTGCCGTGGAAACTCAGAGTCTTAACCACTGGACCGCCAGAGAATTCCCTCTATCTCTCTTTTAGGACCTGTGTGTGTGTGTGTGTGTGTGTGCATGTGCGCTCATTTGGATCGCTTCATTTGGATCTGACTCTTCAAGATGCTATGGACTGTAGCCCTCCAGGCTCCTCCATCCATGGGATCCTCCAGGCAAGAATACTGCAGTGCGTTGCCATGCCTTCCTCCAGGGGATCTTTCTGACCCAAGTCTCTTTTGTCTTCTGCCTTGCAAGTGGGTTCTTTACCACTATCACCACCTAGAAAGTCCCTCTTTCAGAATATAGGATGCAAAGACCATCCACTGGAGTCTATGAATTGCCTTCCATCCATCCCTGTCTCTGGAGATGCCAGGGAACCTGTCTGGGATAGTGTAGCGCCAGAAGCTAGCATTCTTTCAGACCTGAGGGACTGAATTTGTTGCAATAATGCTTCTTTCAGACCAGACTTTTTATGTACACTTATATCTATTAGTCCAACTGTGTGCACATTTTATTCCTGGTGCAACTTTACTACCTCAGCAACAGCATGATTTGAAAGTAAACCACACTTCCAAGTTAAAGTAGGCACTCACTCAGGACTGCTAACCAACTAGCCCACATTTCACTTAACTCTCCAGTCCTATCCAGGAGGCATAAATCATGTGCCTGTTAGAGAGATAAGAAAGCTGAGGAAGAGGATAAGGAGCCCGCCCCCACCCAGCGGCATTCATCCGGGGCAGAGTCAAGACCCAGGACGGGTCTGGAGTCCACTAGCAGTCCATCTTGGATTCTCTTTGATTCTCGGATTCATTCTCTCTGGCCTTTGACCTGGGGGTCAGCATGGGGTCCTTGTGGGCCTCTCTCCTTAGTGGGTTTAATATGAAATTGCTAATTTCTTTCTTACCAATGCTCATTGTTTAAAATTTATTTTTATAATTGAAGTTTAGTTGATATAAAATGTCATATGTTATAGATGTACAATATAGTGATTCATAATGTTTAAACATTATACTCCATTTACAGTTATCCCAAAATATTGGCTCTGTTCCCAAGCTGTACAAAGCATCCCTATGTCATACCTAATAGTTTGTACCTCTTTACCCCTCCCCTTGTCTCGCCCCTCCCCTCTTCCCTCTCCCCACTGGCAACCACTTGTTTGTTCTCTGTGTCATTGAGACTGCTTCTCTTTTGTTATACTCACCAGTTGTATTTTTTACTTATTTTTTTAGTTTTTTAAAAAAGTTCTCGATGTGGATCGTTTTTAAAGTCTTTACTGAATTTGTTGCAATAATGCTTCTGTTTTATGTTTTGGTGTTTTGGCCCCAAGGCATGTGGGTCTTAGCTTCCAACCAGGGATCAAATCTGCACCCGCTGCATTGGAAGGTGAAGTCTTAACCACTGGACAGCCAGGGAGATCCCTAGTTGTACTTTTTTAGAGTCTCAGTTACTTTTAAGAGACTTTTCCCCATCTCAGAGTTTGTTCTTTATTTCACCAAGCCCTCACTGTCTCACCTGCTTGGGGGCTTCTGGGATCGGCCACACTAAAGTCTTCATGCCTGGGATGGGGGCTCTGCCTCTGACAGCAACACTTCCCCCCTCACGGGCTTTTCCTGTTCTTCCTGACTGATTGTGTTCAGTTTCTGCCTTTGTTCATCCTTTCTCTTTATCCTCACATAGTGTCCCTGACAGAGGCAAACACCACAGAATGGTGGAGATGGAAAAGTGTTTTTTAAATGTTTCTTCCCTTCCCTTTATTTTTGGTGATTGAGAACACACGGAGATACAAAACTCACTCAGAAAAATTGTCTCGCGGCAAAGCAATGGTTTTTCCAGTAGTCATGTTCAGATGTGAGAGCTGGATCATAAAGAAGGCTGAGTGTCGAAGACCGGATACTTTCAAACTGTGGTGCTGGAAAAGACTGTTCAAGGGAACAGTCAGTCTCTTGAACAGCAAGTCTTGAGAGTCCCTTGAACAGCAAGGAGATCAAACCAGTCAATCCTAAAAGAAATCAACCCTGAATATTCATTGGAAGGACTGATGCTGAAGTTGAAACTCCAATACTTTAGCCACCTGATGCGGAGAGCTGACTCACTGGAAAAGATCCTGATGCTGGGAAAGATTGAGGGCAGAAGGAGAAGGGGAGACAGAGGATGAAATGGTTGGACGTGAGTTTGAGCAAATTTTGGGAGATGGTGAAGGACAGGGAAGAGTGGGGTGCTGCAGTCCCCGGGGTCACAAAGAGTTGGACATGACTGAGCAACTGAACAAGAAATACCACTTCGGGTGCTGGCTGGAGCAGAGTAGGCAACACTTGAGAGAGAAATGAGCACAAGGACGGAAGATAAGGAGTGCTGGGAACCTGGTAAGAACTGAGCAGACACAGGCGAGGCCTGTCCTGAGGGTCAGTAACCCAGCCAGCACAGCACAGAGCCAGCTTGGAAGGGAGTCAAGAGGGCAAGGGATTTGTCTCACTTCTGTCACAGAGAAAAGGTAGACGTGTGGAAGGAAAGAAACGCTTAGGGAAGAGAATGTCGGTTATTCACTTACTTAGCGAACATTTGCTGGGCCTTCGCTGGAGACCGGGCCCTGGCTGAGGGCCCCATGAGGAAGGCCTGTCCTCACCTTGAGGAGCTCAGAGGCCGGCAGTTGAGAGGAACACGCAACATTCCTCAGAGAGCATGGTGGGGGCTGTAGGAGACGAATGTACAAAGGGGGTCACTGGATGATGTGTCTCTGATCCAAGTCTTGAAGACCAAGTTGGTGTCCATCTGGGGCCTGGAGAAGGTGAAAGAATTCCAGGTAGAGAACCTCATGTAAAACAGCAGAGCACTGTCTGATTAACCCAAAACGTTCGGTGCAGCAACCTTGGCAGGAATCGAAAACTGAGGCCAGGAAGGCATCTGGGGATCCGTGGACAGGAGGTCAGGCTTGGTCTCTGGGCAGCCAGGATGAGCGGCAAGCAGCGTGTGAAGTGGCAGCAGTGGGAGGTGAACAGCCAGGTGGAGGCCCAGCTAGAGGCAGGACCCAGGCCGGGACATGAGCCCCAGCCGTCCACAGTGGCCCTCGGCACCTCAGCCGGAGCTGGCGCCCGGCAGGCTGGCTGTGCCCCCGACGAAAGGTCCACTTTGGGCCCAGGCTTCCCTGCTGCCTCTGCTCTGCTCTCACTGAGCTACTTCCCTTAGAGAAAATCCTGTTTTTCAGAATCCCCGATTTCCTGAGAAGGAGAGGGGACAGGCGGGCTGCAGAGCAGCAATCCTGAGATCTGAGTGCCCTTCTGACCCAGCCATGTGGCCTTGAGGTCACCCTCTGAACCTCTCCAACCGCAAGTTCCTCTTTTCTCCTCTGCTCTGTGCACGATCTGGCCCTGTCGGCATTCCGCTTTGCCAAGAGCCTGTATTAAGCTTTCCGAAAACAAATCCAGTGACTTTTCCTGAAAGCTTCCAGCGACCCCTTCCAGGAGAACTTCAGATTGCTCCATGCAGAAAGCCGGTCAGTTCCGATGAATCCGAGCCGCCCTTGGTTTGATGGCTTTGAATAGATCCAAGAAGCCTAGGAAAAACACGAAGCTGGGCTCCTTTAAGAAGCCAGGGGGTGAAGTGGGGGAGTGTGGTGGGAATAGGGGGGCTGCCTGAGAGCCTCTGATGTTCCCAGCCGAGAAAACAGAGGGAAGAGCTGAAGCTTGGGCCCTGGGGCAACGCAGCCCCCTTGGAGAATCTGAGATCTCACAGAGAATCAGGATGCTGGGAGGTCACTAACAGGCCCACTAGGATTTGTGTTCTGGGTTTCCCAGGTGGCGCAGTGGTAAGGAATCCATTTGCCAGTGGAGGAGATACCTGGGTCACGAAGATCCCCTGCAGAAGGAAATGACAACTCTCTCCAGTGTTCTTGCCTGGAGAATCCCATGGACAGAGGAGCCTGTCAGCTATGGTCCATGGGGTCACACAACAGTTGGAGATGACGTAGCCGCTGAGCACACAGTATCTGTGTTTATTGCATGAACCATATGCAGCTGACACCCATCCTCCTGGGGGCCTGGAGGACCACAGCATCCCCCTGTCCTTGGCAAACAGCTGGTGGTTTCTGGGATCTGCCCTGAAGAAAACTTTTAGTAATACAAACCTCAGACCGAAGGTGAGTGAGGCATTTTCTACAAAAACAGTGCCTTGGAACCACTGAAGAATTGAAGTTTTAGTCTTTGATGTGGGTTTTGTTTGAAGAAAGCTTTAAGTTGAGACATACATTAAAACCAGGAATGGTTAACGTGTTTATTGAGAAAGCAACTCAACCAAGTCAGGAATTGTTCGTAATCCCCGTGACCCTGTACTCAGTCATCTTAGGTTGGGTGGTAAAGGTGCTAGAGGCAATAGCTTAAGCCAGGGAGGTCCCACCACTGTGTCTTTTTGATGTAACTGGATCGGAGTTAGCTGCCACTGCGTTCGTTTCACGGCTGCACTTCCCCTCGTGTCCTTTGACCATGGAAAACTGCCTCAGGGATGTACTTGGAACCAATTGTTCAGATGGGCTTATTTCCCCTGGTGCTGAATTTCAGCCGCTCTTCCAAAGAGTGCTGCTGTGGAATTCTGAGGGAACAAAGAGGTAGGCAGAGCCTGTGGACACATCCCAGGAGGTCCTGTGGATGCTGTGGTCGGGGAGGGATGGCTGGTTGATTCACTGACTTAGAGGCTGGGCGAGTCCCTTGCCCCAGTGCCTCTGTTCCCACCAGGATCCTGGGGGCTTATATGGCGAAGCGAAGGGAAGCGAAGCGAAGTCGCTCAGTTGTGTCCGACTCTTTGTGACCCCATGAATCACAGCATGCCAGGCCTCCCTGTCCATCACCAACTCCCAGAATTCACTCAAACTCACGTCCATCGAGTCGGTGATGCCATCCAGCCATCTCATCCTCTGTCATCCCCTTCTCCTCCTGCCCCCAATCCCTCCCAGCATCAGAGTCTTTTCCAATGAGTCAACTCTTCGCATGAGGTGGCCACAGTACTGGAGTTTCAGCTTTAGCATCATTCCTTCCAAAGAAATCCCAGGGCTGATCTCCTTCAGAATGGACTGGTTGGATCTCCTTGCAATCCAAGGGACTCTAAAGAGTCTTCTCCAACACCACAGTTCAAAAGCATCAATTCTTCAGCGCTCAGCTTTCTTTATAGTCCAACTCTCACATCCATACATGACCACTGGAAAAACCATAGCCTTGACTAGACAGACCTTTGTTGGCAAAGTACTGTCTCTGCTTTTGAATATGCTATCTAGGTTGGTCATAACTTTCTTTCCAAGGAGTAAGCGTCTTTTAATTTCATGGCTGCAGTCACCATCTGCAGTGATTTTGGAGCCCAGAAAAATAAAGTCTGACACTGTTTCCACTGTTTCCCCATCTATTTCCCATGAAGTGATGGGACCAGATGCCATGATCTTCGTTTTCTGAATGTTGAGCTTTAAGCCAACTTTTTCACTCTCCTCTTTCACTTTCATCAAGAGGCTTTTTAGTTCCTCTTCACTTTCTGCCATAAGGGTGGTGTCATCTGCATATCTGAGGTTATTGATATTTCTCCCGGCAATCTTGATTCCAGCTTGTGCTTCTTCCAGCCCAGCATTTCTCATATGTTAGAAGAACTCTTTACGGTGTATGTCATTGTCCCATTTAACAGATAGGGAAACTGTTCTGAGAGGTTAAATTACTTGCCTAAGGTAGAGCTAGAAAGTGGTGGACCCAGTGCACAGGCAGGATTCAATGATTTAGAGGGACTTCCCTGGTGGTCTAGTGGTTAAGACTCGATGCTCCCAATGCAGGGGGCATGAGTTTGATCCCTGGTCAAGGAACTAAGATTCTGCATGGTGCAGCAAAAACAAAACAAAACAAAAAAGAAAAAAAGAGAGCAAGAGAGAAATGAAGATTTTGGGGACTTCCTAGGTGGCCTAGTGGTCAAGACCGTGAGCTTCCAATGCAGGAGGAATGTGGGTTTGTTCCTGATTGGGGAACTGAGATCCCACTTGCTGCACACCCAAAAATAAAAGAAAACTAAAAACAAAGAGCAAGGATTTAGAATACACAGATGGGGAAGCAAGCATTCCAGCCAAGCGTCTCAGACCTTGAACTTGAAAGAGAGCAGAATGGAGAGAGGAAACAGGGAAGGGTGGGGACAGTATGAACGAAGCCAGAGGGTGTGGAAGAGCCTTTTTAGGAAAGGCCAACAGTCTTTTTTCTTTGTTTTTTTTTTTTTTTTAAATTAGACTATTTATTTTGTATTTGGGTATAGCCAGTTAACAGACAGTGTTGTGATGGTTTCTGATGAACAGCAAAAGGATTCGGCTGATACATACACATGTATCATGTATATGTGTACATGTATCTGTTCTCCCCCCAAGGGCTTCCCTGTGGCTCAGAGGTAAACAATCTGCCTGCAGTGCAGGAGCTGCAGGAGACCTGGGTTCAATCCCTGAGTCAGGAAGGTCCCCTGGAAAAGGGAATGGCAACCCACTCCAGTATTCTTGCCTGGAGAATCCCATGAATGGAGGAGCCTGGCTACAGTCCATGGGGTCGCAGAGTCGGACTTGATGGAAATGACTTAGCATGAGCACATTCTCTGTCAGACTCCTCTCCCATCCAGGCTGGAAAGGCCAATAGCATTGGTCATGAACCCTGCAGGTAAGGCAATGGTCCGTGAAGGGTTTAGAGGAATGCCGTGTGAACATCAGTGCCTCCTCACTGTTACCTATGTAACAGAGTAGGGTTTTGGGATCATGGCCTTTCTCCTGGCTCTACAGCTTTTCTTGCTAGTTCTAAAGGCCTGTTGACCCTCTCTGACCCCTCACTGCCCTTTGAGAAGCCCAGGAACAAATGCAAAGCAAAGGACTCCGCTCTCTGCCCAAGCCGCCCAGTAAATTCCTACAAGTCCAGTTCCCAGCAGAGCTTCTGTTAGCAACATCCTCCCGCAGTGATGGGAGTGAACCCCTGCTTCAGGACTGGGCAGGGAAAGCACTTCATTTATTATTTGATCAGACACATTTTTATTGAACACCTGCTAGGAGCCAGCCAGCCATGACTAGCATTGTTCTTGTTCAGGCGCGCAGCCGAATCTGAGTCTTTGCGACCCCATGGACTATAGCCCGCTAGGCTCCCCTGTCCATGGGATTTCCCAGACAAGAATACTGGAGTGGGTTGCTATTTCCTTCTTCGGGGGATCTTCTCGACTCAGGGATTGAACCTGCATCTCCTGCATTGTAGGTGGATTCTTTGACTGCTGAGCCACTGCTGAAGCCCCACAGGGCATTAGAGAAACAAAATCAGCCAAGACAAACTCCTGGTTTCTAAAGATATGCAGTAGAGTTGAGGGGGCCAATGGGTGAGTCAACAGTTAAGAAAAAATAATCCAGCATAAAAAGGACAGTGATAATTGGGAGGTACTTCTGCTATTCTTTCTGCCCAGTAAGTAAACCCCTCCCTCAAGCAAAGACACAGTACAGTGACCTGTGGGACTGCTGGACTGGAGACCACGTGTGGTCACTTTATCACAGGACCTTGAGGAAGTCACTTTCCTTCAGAGTCTCAGTTTCCTCATCTGTATAATGGGTATCATACCCACCACCCCGGAGGAGGACTGCTAAGATCAAATGAGACCTAAGAAAAATGCTTTGAGGAGGCATAAAGCACCATATTTAGAGTCAGTTAGGGTTCAATTCCTGGGTCCGGAAGATCCCCTGACCTTCCTGGGCATGGCATGGGCCTGGCAACTCACTCCAGTATTCTTGCCTGGAGAATCCCCATGGACAGAGGAGCCTGGCCAGCTACGGTCTATAGGGTCGCACAGTTGGACACGACTGAAGCAACTTAGCATGCACACCCACACCATTAGGAAATAGCATTTTATAAAGTGCACCCACAGGCCAGACCACAGTTTAAAAGCAATGCCCTCCAGCAGAGCCTGGCTGGAAATTCCTTAGGCTTGTGGAATGACTCCTGTCCTTCGCATACGGACCACATTTACCGTGGATGTCAGGGGAAAGAGCAGTGCCCTGTCTGGACAGCACAGAGCCCTCATGCTGCAGGCCAGCTGGGGGGCACGGAGAGTTCTTTCTTCACAGGGAAGAAAAGTTCAGCCTCCTTAAAGGGCAGCCGGTCTAGATTATCCCTGGGGCTCCGCTCTGCAGCTGCAGAGCATCAGAGCCTATTTTCCCAGCCCCACGTGTTTATTTCTGTTCCCCACAACCTCCTGTCTTTTGACTTGTTTTGCTTTGGCAGGGTCTGGAAGGCAAGATAAACAAACCTAAAGGAGCTGTGAGATTTCAAGATTATGCCGGGTTTCCCCTCCTCTTGTCTCTTGAGAAGCAAAGTTCCCTGGACTTTTGGGCCCTTCTGATGCATATCCCAGCAGGGTCTGGGGTACTTAGAGATTGGTTCTGTTCCGGGAGCCCCTCATCCATTCATTCATCCAGTCACTCACTCACTCAGTACCATTTGTTGATGGCAGCATGTCAGGTTTCTGCCTGCAAGTGAGGCTACGAGTGGGAACCACAAGAATGTTGAATGCCTGTCTTCTCCAGAGATGACTATGGTGGGGGCATGGGAGCTGGCTGAGCGAACGGTGCTAGGCGATTTCTCATGTGTGGGGGCCATGGGTCAGGGAGGCCCTCCTGGAGGAGGTGGCATTGATGTGCCTTACAGCAGGGGCCCCCAGCCTCCAGGATCTAATGCCTGATGACCTGAGGTGGAGCCAATGTAATAATAATGGAAATAAAGCACACAATAAATGCACTTGAATCATCCTGAGACCATCCCCTCCCTCCTCCCAGTCTGTGGAAAAATTGTCATCCACGAAACGGGTCCCTGGTGCAAGCGCATGGCAACCCTCTCCAGTATTCTTGCCTGGAGAATCCCCATGGACAGAAGAGCCTGGTGGGCTGTAACCCACTGGGTCGCAAAGAGTCAGACATGACTGAAGCGACATAGCACGCACGCCTGCACCATTAGGAAATAGCATTTTATAAGGCACACCCACAGACCAGCCTACAGTTTAGAAGTGATGCCCTGCAGTGGAGCCTGGCTGGAAAAAGGTTAGGGACCACTGCACAAGACCCAGCTACTGTGAAGTTGTGTAGCCCAGGCTTTATCCTAGATCTGTCCCCTACAGCAGTGCTTTTAGCCCTGGCTGGACATTTACAACACCTGCCATCTGTTCAGAAATTTCCCTTCCCCACTTTCCCACTGGTTGATCTTTTTTAAAAAAAACTTTTTATTTTATACGGAGGTATAGCTGATTAGCAATGTTATGATAGTTTCAGGTGGACAGCAAAGGGACTCAGCCAACCATATACATGTATCCATTCTCCCCCAAACTCCCCTCCCATCCAGGCTGCCACATGACATTGAGCAGAGTTCCCTGTGCTAGACAGCAGGTCCTTGATGGTTATCCATTTTAAATAGAGCACCTCCTGGTTGATTTTGAAGCACTCAGGTGATTCTTAGAGACATCCTATGGCCAGGAACTGCTGATGTCCCAGGCTCTTTCTCTTACTCCTAAAGACACGCTTTCCTGCAGCTCCAGAGGACTGCTGGGAGACAGATGAAAGGCACTTTTCGTGTGGAGAGGGAAATACTTGTCTTCAGTGTTCAGCCGGCTCTGTGGTTTGGAAATGAAGGGCCTTTGCTCTCCTCCCCGGCTCCACTTCGGAGCAGCTATGTGACCCTAGGCAAGTTATTTGACTCTTCTGGGCCCATTTCTCCTCTGTTCAGTGAAGGTCATAATGACTAACTCATGGAGCCGTTGAGAAGAGTAAATGAGCAAAGCCGTGGTTAAAGCACTCTGCCCCAGGCCTGACATGCCGCCCCATGCAGGCACTAGGTGTCCATGAGTTCCCTTCGTCATCCATCCTTGACTTGAAATCTCTCCCTGGCAGAATCCACCTTTGTTGTCGCTGAGTTTGGGATGGTTCTAAGCCAGGTGCAGACAAGCCCCATAGGCAGTGGGTAGTTCTAAAGGGTACCCTAGCTCTCAAAACCAGTTTCCAAGATGATAGCTACTGGTTGTTGAACTGTCCTCCCAGGCCCACGGAGAGGCAGAATAATGCAGCCACTCCCTCGGCTGTGCTCCCAGCAGACGCTAGAGAAAGACAGTCGGCATCTTGCCCCCTCAATTATAACCCTGAAACCCGAAGTAAATAGAGTAAAGTAAGGTAGGGAATAATTGGATGAAAAAAACCCTGGAGCCATCCAGAGATGCCAGCGCCCCGTGAGTGAAACCAGATGCAGGTTTTAAAATCCTGGAATGGATTCCCCAGAGATACTGTCAAGTTCCCTTCCATTCCCAGAGGCAGAATGAGCAGCTGTCAGGCCTGATACAGAGTGGAGAGGAATGCTGTATATGCAGTGGGAGAGGGGGGCGGGTTCAAGGCCAACATTGACATTCAATGCCAAGGCCAGGGCACCTGGGGTAGACCCAGCCTGCTTTGTCTAGGACCTTGCTTTTCCTACCTATATGTCTACAAGGCAAAGAGAACAAGGATTTGTTTTGAAAACAGAATCCCTACATACTAGATTTGTGCTGGGAGCCCCCGAGTGGCCTCAGCCCTGGCTCACATTCCTAGACCTTTCCGGAGCAGTCTTGCCTAACGAATCACATCCAGCTTGCATTAGTGAGTAGAAACTTGCTGACAGCAGGAGCCAGTCTTCTGCCTACGCCCCTGTCCCCCTCCCCTCCCAGGCTAAGAAGCCAGGAACTGAGCCCTGGGGAGAGCAGAGGAAGTTAGGAGGAGATTAATCCAATTGGAGGGCTAAGCCTGCCCCACCTCCCCCCCCATCATTTCCCCCACTCCCCAAGCAGCAGGCTTGCTTTGCAACAAGAGTCTCAAGAGTATATCTTGGGGACTTCCCCAGCAGTACAGTGGTTAAGACTCCACGCTCTCAATGCAGGGGGCACAGGTTCGATTTCTGGTTAGGGACTAAGATTTTCCATGCTTCACTGCATGGCTTTTTTTTTAAAAAAAAAGGGATATATCCCTGATGGGGCCACTGGTACCCAAGCCATCTCCATAAGTCATGAAGATGTCTCAGAGCTGACCACAGGTTGCTGGGCAAAGTGCAGGCTGGTGGGTGGGGCTCACAGTGATGGGTGTCCATGACGGGCCAAGTCCTTGACATGCATACTTGCTCCCAACCATCACCATTTCCCCCAATGTAAGGAGAGGTAAGTAGAGAGCGGTCCCATCGCGTCTTTAGTGGAGCCAGAATTGAAACCCTGTTTCTAAGTCCAGAATCAGCCTCATGCCACTCTCCCCTGCTGCCTCCCCACAGGGATCACCATGCTTCCCTCCATCTGAGTTCCCCACCCAACTCAACACCCAAGAGGCGAGTAGCTAACCAGCCCTTCGATGGGTGCATGGGATCACAGGTGCTGTCTATGGGCATTTTTGGTAACAAGGACCAGAGACTCACTGGGTCACTTCAAGTAATGCGGGTATATGGTAAGGACACCCAGGAAGACTTCAGAAGACTAGGGTTTGTAAGACTGTAGGCTTGCAGAGCTTGGAACAAGGTCTTTAGAATCCAAGACAGTTCTGGTGGCCTCAGGACCAGGGTTCATGTCTTCACTCTAGTGTCTCATGTCCAACATGGCTTATTCATTCCACCTTCCTTGCTTCTTTATACTTCTGCTCAGCTCTGTGTTACCCCTTCTAGGTTTCTGCATTATTTGTGGTGGTTTGTTGTTGTTGGTCAGTTGCTAAATCTTGTCTGACTCTTTTCGACCCCATGGACTGCAGTGTGCCAGGCTCCCCTGTCCTTCACTGTCTCCTGGAGTTTACTCAAATTCAGGTCATTGAGTCAGTGATGCCGTTCAACCATCTCATCCTCTGCCACCCACTTCTCCTCCTGACCTCAGTCTTTCCCACCATCAGGTTCTTTTCCAATGAGTTGGCTCTTTGCATCAGGTGGCCAAAGTATTGGAGCTTCAGCTTCAGCACCAGTCCTTCCAATGAATATTTAGAGTTGATTTCCTTTAGGATTGACCGATTTGATCTCCTTGTGATGGTTAGAAAAGCCCAAAGACACTGTGGCGATTACCTAGAAGAAGCTGCATGTGTCAAACAGTGGTGACATCTGTAACCCACAACTAAGTGTAAAGAAGTTGTTGCTAGAGGTATCTCCAGAAAATGCAAAGGCTTCTTCATCCATATATCATATTTAGTTCTTCTTCATAGTCTGGCCTCATCTGTGCCTGAGGGGCCACCCTGTTTAACTGAGGGGCTAAGAGCATACTTGAGGTCTTGGTGCAGGACGGTGGATGAGAGCCTCATTGTCAATCCCAGGAGTGGCCTGGGTAGTGGGCAGGGTCAGCAGAGCAGATCAGAGAATGAGGAGGTGGGTTCCATGGTCTGGTCCTGCAGCTAGGCAGAAAGCTCCCAGCAGGGCTTAGAACTATTGAAGCGCTGGAAAACTTGCTGGTGAAATGATTGAACCCTTTGATCTGGGAGAGAGCAAGGAGCTCACCCAGCCAGAAAGGGCCAGTCTCCTGCTCTGGGTTTCCTATTTCAGCTTCCTCTCCTGTGGTTACCCAGCCAGACAAAAAGTGATGCTGTTGTTTGAGGTTGTGATGGAAGGGACTCTTCTCTGTCTGCTGCCTTGTATAAAAAGGCAGATCCTGGACTTTTCTGGTGATGTAGTGGATAGGAATCTACCTGCCAGTGCAGGGGGCATAGGTTCAATCCCTGGTCTGGGAAGATTTCACATACTGAGGAGCAACTAAGCCCATGCACCAGAGCTACTGAAGCCTGTGCACCTAGAGCCTGTGCTCTGCAACAAGAGAAGCCGCTGCAATGAGAGACCTGGACACCACAGTGAAGAGCAGTCCCCACTCACCACAGTTAGAGAAAGCCTATGCAGAGCAACAAAGACTCAGAAAAAAGCAGAGGAGAATCTGTGACCCCAAATCTGGAGCTGTAGGGGAAACAGAGCAGTGGAGTGTCCCTGCTATGAGTGGTAACCAGGAAAAACTCTGCCCAGGACTTAGTGGCCAAGGGCTTGGGACAGGCTGTCAAGTTAGCAACTCCCCATTCATCCTCCAGGTGTTCAGTGAGGAGCGGTGCTCGGTGTTTCTCTTGAGCTCAGGTCTCCCAGAGCAGAGGTGGAGTGTGGGCAGAACTCTTCCTGCAGATAGCAGGGTGGGAAACCCAGTGGTGGTCCCTACTCTCCACCTGCAAACCGTGGGCACATGTCCAGGTAGATTCCAGTCTGCAGAGTAGACTGAACAAGAGAACAGATGTCATATCCTCTTCACTCAGGGGGTTCCCTTTGTGAATCAAACTCAGATATCCACTTGGGAACTGCTTGGGCACGGTGGGTTCTTCAGGGTTGCGTGCCAACATTTTGCTCAGGAAGGACTTCCTGGGGCTTCACTGCGGTGAAAGGTGAAGAAGGAAGTGGAGACCTGTTGGTCAAGGGCAGCTGTTAAGGGAAGTAACATGAAGTTGTGAAAGCGTGAGGACCTTTGTCCCCACCTGAGCCATCCCCTCTGTCTACTGGGTTAGGAGTGTCTGAGTTTTATTTTTTTTTAATTTTCTTTTTATGAGGACCATTTTTAATGTCTTTAGTGAACTTGTTACAATACTGCTTCTGTTTTATGTTTTGGTTTTTTGGCCCTGAGCCATGTGGGATCTTCGCTGCCCAACCAGGGATCAAACCCAAACCCCCTACCTTGAAAGGCCAAGTCTTAACCACTGGACCACCAGGGTAGTCCCAGTGCCTGGGTTCTGAACAATCCGAACCACTGCCTTCCACCTCCCTCTACTGTCCTGTACAGAGAGAGGCATCTCCTTGACCCCAAACAGCCAGGCACACTCCATGGGGACCACTCTGGGTGGATGTCTAAGGAATTAGCTCGCTGGACTTACAGGAAGTATAACGGGGCATGTGGGGTGGGGGGCATTGGGCACAGGCTGACGCAGCCTCCTGGACACCTCCTCTCATTCTGTGGGGCTGACACAGCTGTGGGGTGAGCGCATTTCCCAGTGGTGGTGGTTTGCTTGGTGGGAAAGCGTTGCTCTAGGGCAGAAACTGCTGGGAAAAGGCAGAGTTTACACCCTCTGCCCACAGAAACCCAAACCTCTTAGCAAGTCGTGACGTTCGTCTCAGGCTGGAGAGGAAGTCAGCGCTGGCTTCACTGGGGGGTTCCCCAGGCGGATTCCCGGAGGTGGCGTGACAGCTCGGCCTGGGTACGGCCTGCCTCTGGCCGCCCCTGTAGCTCTTAGGGCAAAGCAGGCCAGGCTTACTGTTCGTGGGACTGCCCCTTTAGACTGTCTGAGTCCCTCATTGGGGCAGTTAGCATCATAATCAGATCAAATCTCAGCTTATGGTTTTCCTCAGGGCGGTAGCCACAGGGATGTGCTCCTGTTAGGGGGAAGAAAGGATTAAAAAATTATAGCTTAGAGACCTCCCTGGCAGTCCTGTTCTTAAGATTTCACCTTCCAATGCAGGGGGTGTGGGTTTGATTCCTGGTTGGGGAGCTAAGCTCCCATATACCTCAAGTCCAAAGAACCAGAACAGAAAATGGAAGCAATATTGTAACAAATTCAATAAAGACTTAAAAAATGATCCACATCAAAAAAAAAAAAATCATAGCTAGTGCTATGTTCCATAAGATGGCGCTAGATCAAAATTTGCCTCATTGATTTTTTTGGGACCTGCAGTGTCTGCTGACCCCATGGGCAAGGGACTGTGTTCAGCCTCCATTGTAGGGAGAAGTCCTGGATCTGGGGGACCTGGGAACAAGTGACAAGGGACAGGCTTCAGTGCTTGATGAGTCAACTCTGGTGTCTGGTATCTGGGTGTGCGTGGGTTGGGGGACACACACATCCCTGAGACTGATGGGGGCTGTCACCTTGCTTGGCGTGTGGGGAGCATGGGGCAGAAACAGTCTTGAACTTGATGTTCTGAGCCCCATAATTATGGTTACCGTATGCTTCCAATGTTTTGAAGTTGTCCTGTTTCCAAATATTCTTTTGCCACTTCCATATACATTGAAGCCTCCTGGGAACTCTAACATTTCAGCATCCAAGTGACACTTTCCAGATTTCCTTCAGCACTCGCTATAATCACATGTCAGACCACATCCTTATTTTCTCATGTAGAATGTATGGTCATCGAACCAACAGCTTGAGTTCTGGGTCCAGAGCCCTGGGGTCGTCCTACCGAAAGAAGAAGTCAGTGTGGGGAGTGAGTAGAAGAGACGAAGGTGTAATAAGGAGGGTGTTGGAAACATTGGTAGCCATGATGCTGACTCTCCATTCAGGCTCCCAACAAAGTCACTGGCTGTGTCCACTAGACAGGACCTGCCCTCCGGGGTACGTGCTATCTGAGTGTATTCATTTGTGCATGCTTTCACTGGGCCCAGCCTGGGCACGTCTAAGTACCAGGCCCTGTATCAGGCTATGTGACCTGGCCTCAGAATTCTCCCAGTGTCCTAAAGAGTCAACAGGCAACTGTTACACGAAGTGATAAGATATGTCCGCAGCAGGGGTCTTGGATGGGAATGGGTGACCACAGGAGGCTTTTTTTGGGAGATGTGACATCCAAGCTTGAGATTTAAAGGACGTGAAAATGTTAGGCCAGAGTACAGAGCAGCTTTTTTCCTAAGATACAGGGGTCCGTGTTCTCCCTCAGCTCTTTCAGGTCCCCACTCAAGGTCTTCCTTGTCTCCCCATCTGAAATGGCACCCCCTCAAGCTCCATTCCCTTCCTTGTCTTCTTGTCTATGATGGCACCTTCTACTCATCCCCTTCTCTGTCTCCAAGATGGTGCCTCCATGCTCCATTCTCTTCCTTGTCTCCCCATCCAAGATGGTGCCACCTGACCCTCCATTCCCTTCCCTGTCTCCCCGTCTAAGACGGTGGCCCCCACCCTCCACTCCTTTCCTTGTGTCCCCAGCCACACTGGCGCCCTCCATGCTCCATTCCCTTCCTGTGTTTCTGTTCTTGTCTCTGCACCATCACTACGTGGCCATAGTTATATTTGAATTTGTTTCCCAGCTCTGTGACTAGTCTCCTCCACTACAATATAGTCCATGAGGGCAGAGACTTTGTTCACGGATCTATCCATCGCTCCTACAACAGGACCAGGCTCCTAACAGATGGTCAGTCACTTATTTGGCAAGATGAAGAAGTGAGTACAGTGAGCGAGGCTAGCCAGAGCGGAGGATAAGGGGGCATCTCTGAACGTCAGCTGGGCTGCCTGTACCGCACCACACTTCTTCCTGTTATTTGGACCTTGAACTCGGCCTCGCCTGCTCTGGGATGCACAGCCTCCTCCTGCCACTCTCCCTTTACTGATGACCCCACACGGAGACTGCCATTGGCAGCCTCCTGGCCTGGCGTGGCCCACGGCCCACGGTGACAGGGTGCTGACAGAGGCGAGGCAGGTCTGGGAGAAATCAAGACTGACATTTCAGCCTCAGCCAACACGCCAGGGCCAGACGCCCAGTCCGGGCCAGGCTGTGTTTGTGGCTGCTGGCTCCAGGTTGGCTTGTCATGACGGCTCCCGGGTGGTGTCTCTGTCTCAGACCTGGCCTCTGAGTCCCGCTGTGCTCATTGTTTTCCATCTGGAGGAGTCTCTGCTCTCTTGCTCATTCTCAGCCTCTTCTGATAACCTGGCTGGAGTTTATAAACTCATGTGCAAAGAATAGTCAGGGATGACGGATGCATGAGTGCTCAGTTGCTCAGTCATGTCCGACTCTTGGTGACCTGTATGAACTATAGCCCACCAGGCTCCTCTGTCCTTGGGACTTTCCAGGCAAGAATACTGGAGTGGGTTGCCATTCCTTTCTCCAGAGGATCTTCCTGACCCAGGGATCGAACCCGCATCTCTTTCATCTCTTGCACTGGCAGGAGATTCTTTACCAGCTGAGCCACCAGGAGACACCCCAGCAATCCTCCTTATTGGTATTTACCCAAATGAATTGAAAACTTATGTCTATACAGAAACCCGAACATGAATGTTTGTAGCAGCCTTATTCATAATTCCTTCCAAGATGCCCTTCATTGGGTGAATGATAGTTAAACCATAGTACATCCAGACAATGGAACATTATTTGGTGCTAGAAAGAAATGAGCTATCCAGCCATGGAAAAAGGAGCCTTAAATGCATATTACTACATGAAAGAAGCCAATCTGAAAAGGCTACATACTGTATGATCCCAACTGTATGGCATTATAGGAAAGGCAAAGCTATGGAGACAGGAAAAAGATCAGTGTTTGCCAGGGGCTAAGGGTGGGGGTTGGGATGAAGGGATGGAGCACAGAGGAGTTTTTAGGTAGTGAAACCATTCTGTAGGATACTATGTTGGTAAATACAGATGACACCACCCTTATGGCAGAAAGTGAAGAGGAACTAAAAAGCCTCTTGATGAAAGTGAAAGTGGAGAGTGAAAAAGTTGGCTTAAAGCTCAACATTCAGAAAACAAAGATCATGGCATCCGGTCCCATCACTTCATGGGAAATAGATGGGGAAACAGTGGAAACAGTGTCAGACTTTATTTTTCTGGGCTCCAAAATCACTGCAGATGGTGACTGCAGCCATGAAATTAAAAGACGCTTACTCCTTGGAAGGAAAGTTATGACCAACCTAGATAGCATATTCAAAAGCAGAGACATTACTTTGCCAACAAAGGTTCGTCTAGTCAAGGCTATGGTTTTTCCTGTGGTCATGTATGGATGTGAGAGTTGGACTGTGAAGAAGGCTGAGCGCCAAAGAATTGATGCTTTTGAACTGTGGTATTGGAGAAGACTCTTGAGAGTCCCTTGGACTGCAAGGAGATCCAACCAGTCCATTCTGAAGGAGATCAGCCCTGGGATTTCTTTGGAAGGAATGATGCTAAAGCTGAAACTCCAGTACTGTGGCCACCTGATGCAAAGAGTTGACTCATTGGAAAAGACTCTGATGCTGGGAGGGATTGGGGGCAGGAGGAGAAGGGGATGACAGAGGATGAGATGGCTGGATGGCATCACTGACTTGATGGACGTGAGTCTGGGTTAACTCCAGGAGTTGGTGATAGACAGGGAGGCCTGGCGTGCTGCATTTCATGGGGTCGCAGAGTCGGACACGACTGAGCGACTGAACTGAACTGATGTTGGTGAATACATATTATACATTTGTCCAGACCATAGAATGGACAATACCAAGAGTGAACCCTGGTGTAAACTCTCTACTCTGGGTGGTTACGACATGTCTCTGTGTGTTCATAGATTATAAAAAATGTACCATTCTGGAGGCAGGTGTTGATAGTTGGGGAGGAAGCTATCCATGTTGGGGGTGGGGGGGGGTCTATACCTTCTTTCTTTTTTAAGTTTTTCCTTTTTTCATTTCATAGGATATCTAGCATCACCAAATGTAAAGGGAAAAGCCAGTTCTCACATTTTTATTTAGTGCTATAATTACTAAATTTGGATTTCACCTTGATCTTGAATAAAGTGATTAAATAATGATCAGCAATTAGCAAGAATTTAATGCAATCCATGCAGAAATTTGTATTAGATTTCTATTGTAGCTGTAAAAAAAAAATTATAGAATGCTTCATGAATTCACATGTCATCCTTGCTAGTCTTCCCTGTATCGTTCCAGTTTTAGTGCATGCACTGCCAAAGCCAGCACTGTTCCTGCTTTTCAGTTTTGCTATGAACCTAAAACTACTCTGAAAAAAAAAGTATTAAAAAAGGTGGAGAGAAGGGCAGGGGTGACACCATGGTTTCTGCTGGCTGCCTGCTTGGCCTTCACTGGAGCCCCAGCGTCCTCCCCACGCCGGGTGGTGATGAGGAGCCGGGGAGGGTTCCTGGGGGGCACTGCTGTGTCCAGGCTCGGGGGAGTGACCGTGACCCTGCGTTGCTCCTGGCAGGTGGCGTGGAGGCGGTGATGGTGCGGCTGGTGAACGGCTCGGGCCCGCACCAGGGCCGCGTGGAGGTGTACCACGAGCGGCGCTGGGGCACCGTGTGCGACGACGGCTGGGACAAGAAGGACGGGGACGTGGTGTGCCGCATGCTGGGTTTCCCCGGCGCAGAGGACGTGCACCGAACCGCTCAGTTCGGACAAGGTAGGGCGCCCACCAGAGGAGGACGTGGGGCGAGGGACCCGAGTCCTAGGCCTGCCCTCCCATCCGGGGTCCCCTCGATGGCAGTCCTGCCGAGTGCCACCTGGCCTCCACCTGGGTCCTTCCCACCCTGGGGGGCCCGCAGCCTCCAGCCATCCGTCTCCAGACAGTTCTGACCGTTAGAACATTCCTTCCTTCCCTCGAATTGGACCCCCTTTCTCTTTTTGTCTCCTGCTGGCCTCCACTGTTGTGGACTGAGTGTCTGTGTCCCCCTACCCCATCCCTCCCCAGCCAAATCCATATGGGCTTCCCTGGTGGCTCAATGGTGGAGAATCCGCCAGCAATGCAGGAGACACAGGTTCCATCCCTGGGTCAGGAAGATCCCCTGGAGAAGGAAATGGCAGCCCACTCCAGTATTCTTGTCTGGAGAATCCCATGGACAGAGGAGCCTGGTGGGCTCTAGTCCATGGGGCTGCAAAGAGTCAGACACGACTGCGTGACTGAACAACAACGTATTCATATGTCGAAATCCTGACCCCCAATGTGATGGTATTAGGAGGTGGGGCCTTTGAGAGGGTGTCCAGGTCACAAGTGGAGCTCTCATAATGGAACCTTAGTAAAGGAACCTAAGGGTGCTCTGCCCGCTTCCGTGAGGACACACAGGAGCCTCCTAGTCTGAAGGGGGCTCTGCCTAGAACCTCAGCATCCGAGCACACAGGCACTCTGACCTTGGACTCGCATCCCCCGGATCTGTGAGAAATAAACATCTCTTGTTTACAAGCCGCCCAGTCTGAGCCCACGAAGACAATCGCGCTCACTGAAGCGCTCTTGTGAAATCTGTTGTGACAGCTGGTGGAGAGCAGCCGATTGACCCCAGCATCCTGGCCTCTGGACTGAAAGGCCCAGTGCGCAGAGAGTTCAAAGGGTCCAGCTCCACAGACGACAGCCCACCGGGGGCGAGTGCTTCCCCCCACCTGAAGCTGTGCCCTGGGTCTCAGCCTGTTTTCTGCAAGGAAAGCTGCCATCTTTGTTTGCAGGCGAAACAGAAGTGGGGAATCAGTCCTCACTTTCCCATTTTCGGCTCTGATGAGGACTTCTCCCTAATATGTGGAAGCAAAACGTTTTAGGGGGAAAAGTCATACATTCTTTTAGAAAAGCTGCACTAGGCCACTTGACTGTCATAGGAAGGGTTAGCCTAAAACTCTTCCATCCTCCCTTGATTTAAAAAAAAATGTTTTCTTTAATTATGAAAGTCTGATAACACTTTTACAGAAGACTTGGAAAATACAGAACCAGGTTATATATAGTTCTACTTTATTTTTTAAAGTAGATAAATTAAGATGTTTAGTTGGAGTTTCAATATCAACCTCTCAAAAATGAATAGAACAAATACTCAGAGAAGTAGAAGGATATGATAGATCTGAAAAGCACTGTGAAACCAATTCAACATACTTAACATTTATACAATTTTCACACAAAAGTAAGATACAAATTCGAGTTCCCATAGAATAAAAACTAGGAGACACTGGAACATATCTGGTTTCCCTTATTGCTCAGACGGTAAGGAATCTGCCTGCAATGCAGGAGATCCTTCCTTGATGTTTGTATCCTACGGCATGAGGGGAAGCCCTACAATTGTCACTCAAGCCTTTTTAAAATTAATTTTTACCAGAGGGTAGTGGCTTTACAATGTTGTATCGATTTCTGCTGCTGCTGCTGCTAAGTCGATTCAGTCATGTCCAACGCTATGCAGTCCCATAGACGGCAGCCCACTAGGCTCCCCCGTCCCTGGGATTCTCCAGGCAAGAACACTGGAGCGGGTTGCCATTTCCTTCTCCAATGCATGAAAGTGAAAAGTGAAAGTGAAGTCGCTCAGTCGTGTTCAACTCTTCACGACCCCATGGACTGTAGCCTACCAGGCTCCTCCATCCATGGGATTTCCTAGGCAAGAGTACTGGAGTGGGGTGCCATTGCTTTTTCCAATACATATACATATATCCCCTCTTTTTTGGATTTCCTTCCCATTTAGGTCACCACAGAGCATTGAGTAGAGTTCCCTATGCTATGCAGTAGGTTCTCATTAATTATCTATTTTATGTATAGTATCAATAGTCATATATATGTCACTCATGCTAAGTCACTTCAGTCTCGTCCAACTTTTTGAGACCTACAGACTGTAGCCCACCAGTCCAGGACAATCCTCTGTTCATGAGATTCTCCAGGCAGGAACACTAGAGCAGATTGCCATGCTCTCCTCCAGGGGATTTTCCTGATCCAGGGATCAAACCTGCAAGTCTTACATCTCCTGCATTGTCAGACAGGTTCTTTACCACTGGTGCCACATGGGAAGCCCTTATATATGTCAGTCATAATCTCCCAATTCCTCCTACCCACTCCTCTTTCCTTCTTGGTATTCATACGTTTGTTCATTACATCTGTATCTCTATTTCTGCTTTCAATAGGATCATCTATACAATTCTTCTAGATTCCACATATATAAAAATATTGTATATTAATGCCACTGGAGTCTTTAAATCAGGCGGTGGAAATCCAGACTCGATTCTACATTTGCATCAGATTTGCACCATTAAATATGAATATGAAGTGGCTCAGTTGTGTCTGACTCTTTGCAACCCCATTGACTGTAGCCTGCCAGGCTCCTCTGTCCATGGGATTTTCCAGGCAAGAATACTGGAGTGGGTTGCCATTTCCTTCTCCAGGGGATCTTCCCGACCCAGGGTTTGAACCTGGGTCTGCCGTGCTGCAGGCAGACTCTTTACTGTCTGAGCCACCAGGGAAGCCCTAAAGGTGAACTGTGGCCCGACCTCCCCATCATTGTCCAGTAACTTAGGTCATGTGATATTTGAGACCTGGGCAGGTAGGCAGGCCAGGTGTTACTCACAGGTCCACAGAGGGAAATGGGGCCTCCTGTCCCAGCTGCACTTCCTTCTTCCCAGAGCAGCTTCTGGCTCCTTCCATGGGCAGGCACTAGGCTCAGCGCAGGGATGTGGAGTTGTCTCTGACAACATAGTCTCTGACCTCAGCATGTTCAGTTTAGGGGGAGGTGGACATGTTCACAGATTCTAAACAGCATGCAAAGGGCTCGCCTGCCCTGCCAACTGTGGGGCGGGGCGGGGTGGGGGATGCCCACCTCTCCTGGCAGAGGGCGGGTTGCGCCTCAGGTCCAGATGCCCCTCTGACCACAGATTCCCTTCAGAGAGGTGCCCAGACTCCTGACCCCAGTCGGCTCACCCTCAGCCTCACGGAGTCCCCCAGGCTCCCGGCCTCAGCCCCGCCTTCCATAGTCTCTGTTTCTCTTACAGATGTGCTTTCTGTCCTTCCAGGCAGGACTGCAGACCTGTCCCTCCCCTTCCCCTCACCCACTCCCCTGTCCCTCCTCTGTTGAGTCCCTGGGTCCTACAGATTCTACCCGTGTCGACCTCTTGGGCCCTTGACTCCGTCCCCTCCTCTTTGTTCTCACCGTTCTTGCCTTAGGCACTCAGGCTGGGTAGAGCAGTGGCTCGGAGCTCAGGCTGTAGGTCAGAGCCTAGCTAGCATCCCATATCTGCCACTTTCTGGTTGGTGTCCTGGAGCAGACTTCCTCACCTCCCCAGGCTTCAGCCCTCCCACTTTTGCAGGAGGATGGCAAATGAAAAATGAGATCGTGTATGGCAAGCAATAGCCCAGCACAGGCCCAGGTGCAGTCATTGGCTGCTTGTTGGGAGGAGGTGGGGCACCCTCCTGGAGCTCTTTCCCGGACGCCCTGCTCCCCACCTCCTCTTCCAGGCCTTCCTCTTCCTGCCTACCAGGGCTCTTTCTAAAACGGTCTCCTGCTTGTCACTCCCCTGCCCAACGCCCAGTGGGTGTTTACTGCTCTCAGGATCAAGTCCGGTTTCTCAGCTTAGTGCAGCAAGGTCTGTCCTAAAGTGCCTCACTCCTCAGCGGAGCATCCTTCAGCCACATGCACCCAGATGTGGGCTCTGAGCTCATACAGCTGTTTTCGATCTCTGTGTCCTATCGCCTGCTCTTCCTCAGGTTTGCAATACCTTTCCCTCCTCTTCACCTAGTTAATTCCTTTTCAGTTTATTTGCTGTTGTTCAGTCGCAAAGTCGTGTCTGACTCTTTGCAACCCCAAGGACAGTATTCCAGGCTTCCCTGTCCTTCACTATCTCCTGGAGTTTGCTCAAATACATGTCCAGTGAGCCGATGATGCCATTCAACCATCTCATCCTCTGTCATCCCCTTCTCCTCCTGCCTTCAAGCTTGCCCAGTCAGAGTCTTTTCCAATGAGTGATAGGTACTGCATAAAGTGGCTCCAATACTTTGGCCACCTGATGGGAAGAACTGACTCATTAGAAAGACCCTGATGCTGGGAAAGATTGAAGGCAGGAGGAGAAGGGGACGACAGAGGATGAGATGGTTGAATGGCATCACTGATTCGATGGACATGAGTTTGAGCAAACTCCGGGAGTTGGTGATGGACAGGGAAGCCTGGCATGCTGCAGTCCATGGGGTCGCAAAGAGTCGGACACAACTGAGCAACTGAACTGAACTGAAAGTGGGAGGGAGGAAGGAGGAACCGGAGGAGAGTGCGAGGAGAGAAGGAAGGAAGAAACTTTTGTGCCTGCAGAATCTGCATCCTCCCCGAGCCATACAAGAAACTGCCGAGCCTGGCATGCTCTTGGTGGTTTGGCACCATAAAACTTTTCCTGGCCAGGGCTCAATAATTAAATGATCAGTGTCCCTGGGAAAAAAAACAAGGAAAGACCCAAGTGAGAAAGACTTGGAGATGATTTTTTTTTTTTTAATTTTAAATTGGTCCAAGAGCTGTTGGAGAGGGAGGGAGTGCAGTTGGAGAAGATGGAAGTGATGGCTGGATCAGGGTCCAGAAAGAGATGGAGGGGGTGAGACCAGGGCAGCACCCAGGGAACTGGTCCTGGACCCACTGAGAAAATCTGTGAAACATGCAGACAGACAAAGGAGGTGAGGATGGGTACAAATGCAGGTGGATTTGTAGGTGGGGGTGGATGGATGGATTGAGAATGTCCATTCTAATTATATTATTATTAGCATTTTTGCTCTTTTTTTTCTTAAGATCAAATTTAAATACTTGGAGGTAGCTTAGTGCAAGGGTCAGCAAATATTAAAGGGCCAGCCAGAAGTAAATATTTTAGGCTTTGTGGGCTAGATGGTCCGTCTCACAACTATTCAACTCTGCAGTTGTAGCACCAAAGTAACTACAGACGAAAGTAACTGCAGTCTACAAGGTAGATGTTCCAATAAAACTTTATTTACAAAAGCAAGAAGTGGGCTGAATTTGGTTTGCCACCTCTTAGTGATCCATAAAGTGCAGTGTATATGTGCTTCTGTAAGGAACAGGGACTAGACTGGCTGGACATCAGAGGTCACTATCTCCTCCTCCCGTAATAGTTGTGAGACAGGTCTGCTAACCTTTCTGGGGCCTCAGTTTTTCTTTCTCTTAAATATCTATTTGATAGCTGTCCTGCCTGCCTCTGTGTGGTGCTCTGATGGCAGCCCTTAGGGGTCAGTGTAACTCATTCCTTCTATTAATATTACTCTAAATAAACATGAAGCAGCTCAAATGTTAGTTCCATGAAGCAGAGATTTTTTGTTTTTTCTTGTTTTGTTTTTGTACCATTTTTAAAGGTGACTTTCCCTTTACACTTATAACAGAATATTGGCTATAGTCCCCGTGTTGTACAATACATCTTTGTAGCCTATCTGACCCCCAGTTGTTTGTACCTCCCAGTTCCCCATCCATGTGTTGCCCCTTCCCCTTCACTACACTACTACTACGAAGTCGCTTCAGTGGTGTCCGACTCTGTGCAACCCCATGGACTGCAGCCTACCAGGCTCCTCCATCCATGGGATTCTTCAGGCAAGAACACTGGAGTGGGTTGCCCCTTCCCCTTCACTGGTACCCACTCATTTGTTTTCTGTACACATGCATTTTGTGGTATAGTCGTTAGTTTGTGGTGTTATCTTAGATTCCTCCTATACGTGATATCATAAAGTATTTGACTTTTCTGACTTATTTTGCTTAGAGTAACGCCCTCCAAGTTCATTCATGTTGCTGCAAATAGCAAAGTTTTGTTCTTTTCTGTGGCTGAGTAGTATCTCATTGTATATCTAATATATACCGCATCTTCTTGATCCACTCCTCTGTTGATGAACACTTCGGTTGCTCTCCTATCTTGGCAACTGTATAATTACAGTGCTGCTGTGAACATTGGGGTGCATGTATCTTCTTGAATTAGTTTTTGTTTCTTGTGGATATGTACCTGGAAATGGGATTGCTAAATCATATGGTAATTCTGTTTTTCGTTTTTTGAGAAACCTCCATACTATTCTCCACCAATTTATATTCTTAGCAGCAGTGGGTTTTTAAAAAAATCATTTTCTGTTCACTCATGTAGCCCAAACACCCAGAATAGCACTGAGCGTGGAGTAGATGCTTAAATATTTCTTGAATGAATGAATGATGAGAATAAAATAAAATCTCTGCTTACTCATCCCAACCATCCCCTCACATTCCAACAGCCCCTAAGGCTCCAAGTGTCAGAAGACCTGGCCTCTGGTCCCACTTTTGCCTCCATAAGATAAAACCTCATCGTATAGCTTCAGTTTTCTGATTCTAAAGTGGGGGAACAGAGAACCCCCTTCCTGCTTCCTAATGGGGCTTGTTATGGAGTTCACAGAGAGAACCCGCATGGAGGAGCAGACCTAATCTAGAGCAGGGCTCTCAGACTTGAAGGCATGCTGACTGGTGGAGATGCTGTTAAGATACAGTGTGTTAGTCGCTTCAGTTGCGTCCGACTCTTTGTGACTGTAGCCCACCAGGCTCTTCTGTCCATGGGATTCTCCAGGCAAGAATACTAGAGTGGGTTGCGTGCCCTCCTCCAGGGGATCTTCCCGATGCAGGAATCAAACCCAGGTTCAGGTTCCACTGGGTACAAGACTCTGCCATTGCTGATGAGCTCCTGGGTGATACTGACCTCCTGGTGCTCAGGCCACACAATGAGTGTCAGGTGTTAGCTCTCATGGATGTCAAATGACACAATGATTGGTACCTGGATTCATGAGAGTTCTAGCCTCTCTGACACGCGGGGAGCAGAGATGATCTGCGAGTTCATTGGCCCCTTTAGTGATGTCCCAATAACTGCAGATACGAGCATTGCTGATTTAACAACCCTGTCCTCATTTTCGGAGAAGGCAATGGCACCCCACCCCAGTACTCTTGCCGGGAAAATCTCATGGACGGAGGAGCCTGGTGGGCTGCAGTCCATGGGGTCTCGAAGAGTCAGACACAACTGAGTGACTTCACTTAAACTTTTCACTTTCATGCATTGGAGAAGGAAATGGCAACCCACTCCAGTGTTCTTGCCTGGAGAATCCCAGGGACAGAGGAGCCTGGTGGGCTGCAGTCTCTGGGGTCGCACAGAGTTGGACACGACTGAAGCGACTTAGCAGCAGCAGCAGCAGTCCTCATTTTATTAGCTCTTCCATGACTGAACATTAGCTAGAACTCCCTAGCCAAACCCCAACTAGAGTTTGGAGTTTTGTGATCCTGTGTACGCATTAGGACTGGTAACCTTGGGCCTGTTTTGTATTTGTCAGTCTCCTTCATTTGCTGCTTTATTTGTTTTGGGTGTGACTAATCCCACGGAGCTCTTGGGTCTGCAACCTTTTCCTGGGTAATTTGTAAGCTGATGTGTTTTCCAGGAGACATTTAATCTGAGAATTTTTGCTCAGCCTCAAAGGGCTTATTGTGTAAGAGGCACACTGTATCCGGCCAGGGAAGAGGCTGTGATGAACAAATAACATTAACAAGGACAGCAGAAAGAGATCTCTCCTCCCAGCTCTGTCCCCTAGTTCACTGCTCGGCAATCCGTTGAGCAGATACCGAATATCTCAGCATAACAAAAATATGTCCAAACCACTAAGTCCTTGCAATCAATTTGTTGTTGTTCAGTCGCTCAGTCATGCCCGACTCTTTGTCACCCCATGGACTGCAGCATGCCAGGCTTCCCTGTCCTTCACCATCTCCTGGAGCTTGCTCAAACTCATGTCCATGGAGTCAGTGATGCTATCTAACCATCTCATCCTCAGCCGCCCGCTTCTCCTCCTGTTGTCAATCTTCCCCTGCATCAGAGTCTTTTCCAAAGAGTTGGCTCTTTGTATCGGTGGCCAAAATATTGGAGCTTCTTACTGGGCAGCAAAATGGTTTAGTTGTTCCCTGGATGCTCTTTCCTGTGCAGTCCAAGGGTGAGTGACAGGTTTTAAGGATTTTAATACTCAAAGAGTCGGACATGATTTAACAACTAAACAACAACAATACTCGACAATTCCTCTAAAAGGAGAGGTTGTCTAGCTGCCGAGTGACGGGACAAGGAGGCATGGTGCTAGGATCAGATGCTAGGATCCCTGAACTGCCTTTCATGTAGGGTTTTGGTGCATTTCAAAGCCCTTTAAAATATAGGAACTATTACTTCGTTTGGGCTTCCTTTGTGGTTCAGCAGTGAAGAATCTGCCTATGAAGGCAAGAGACTCGGGTTCAATCCCTCGGTCAGGAAGATCCCCTGGAGAAGGAAATGGCAACCTACTCCAGTATTCTTGCCTGGGCAATCCCATGAATAGAGGAGCCTGGTGGGCTACAGTCCATGAGGTTGCAAAGAGTTGGATACTACATAGCGACTAAACGACAATTACCTCGTTTAACCTGCCCAGATTGACATGGTAATATTGGAACACAGTTTCTGACCTTCAACCCCATGATTTTTGGTACCAGCTCTTGAACGTAACAAGTAAGTTTACCCAGTAGGTTCTCAGTTTACTTAGCTTCAGCACCAAAAGTCTCACGTCCTGGGAATCCCCTCCCACTTTTACAACTGAAATGGTCCTCCTGGATGGGCTGAGACTTGAGATTTGTCCTACTTGTTGTAAAGCCCTATTTCTGCTGTACCAGAGAAGGCGATGGCACGCCACTCCAGTACTCTTCCTGGAAAATCCCATGGACGGAGGAGCCTGGTAGGCTGCAGTCCATGGCGTCGCTAAGGGTCGGACACGACTGAGCGACTTCACTTTCACTTTTCACTTTCATGCATTGGAGAAGGAAATGGCAACCCACTCCAGTGTTGTTGCCTGGAGAATCCCAGGGACAGGGGAGCCTGGTGGGCTGCCGTCTGTGGGGTGGCACAGAGTCGGACACGACCGAAGTGACTTAGCAGCAGCAGTAGCAGTGCTTCTCAAACTTCAATGCAGGACCACTTGGTTCAAATGGTTCTGGTTCAGTAGGTCCTGGGCAGGGCATGAGGCTGTGTATTTTTAACAAACTCTGATGCTACTGATCTAGGATCACACTTTGAGTAGCGAAGCTCTAACCTAATGACTCCATGGGCGATGGGAGCCCTGAAGCTCAGGCAGCATTCCAGAGGGCTCCCGAGTGAGCTCCCACCATTAAAGATGTGGCTTGGCCATCAGCCCAGAGAACCCACCAGAACATGGTTGATGGCCCTGCCAGTTCATCAGTGGGGGCTCCAGGTGACTTCTCCCCTCCCCGCTGACCTCTCTGACCCCAGACAAGCCCTCTCCACTCCCTTGAAGCCTCACCCAGCTGACCTATTCCCTTGACGTTCATTGAAGACCTCAGTGCCAGGTCTGTGTGTCTTGAGACTCGGGTATAATCCTGGGAAAACCAACTAAAGGCTCCCTGTATGGGCACCTTCAGACCATCAGGTTGGTCCTCCTAAGAGCTGAGTGAACAGGGCAGGGTGAACAGGTGGGCAAAACTCAGCTGGATTGTCTTAGGGACCTTGTATTTTGGGAACTGGCCTAGTTTGTTACTGAACTGTAACCTAGCTTATGCTTACGGATGCTTCCGCCTGTCATAACATATATGTCTGGTGATATTGTTAGTTTCTGAGATCTGCTGTCATTCCAAGGACCACTGTTTGACACTCATTGTGTGAGACTATCAGCTTTAAATTTCAAAATACTGGAGGTGATGTTGACACTGAGATATTTGGTTATGGGGTACTGGATCTGTCTGAGTTAGATCTTTCTGACATTGTCCCTCTGATTATGTCTTGTCTGAATATTCAGCAGCAAAGGCTGCAAGATACATCTCAACAGAGGGGACTTCCCTTGTGGTCTAGTGGCTAAGACTCTGTGCTTCCACTGCAGGGGGCACAGGTTTGACCCCTGGTCAGGGAACTAAGAGCCCACAGGTTATGTGGCATGGCCAAAATCTCAAAAGCTATTAAGCATCTTGTATAAAGTGTGGGCCTGAGAGGCAGCAAGACTTGGGCTTGAGTTCAGACTCTGCCACTTACAAGCTGAGCAACCTTGCACCAATTGCTTTCTGAACCTTAGTTTTTCCGTCTAGAAAAAGGGTTATTCATGCCCATCTCACAGCACCACGGTGAGAATGGACGAAGATCATATGTTTAAGAAGCCCGACACATAGGAGCTGCTCAGAGAATACCAGCATGGTTATTGTTTAGTCGATAATTTGTGTCTGACTCTTTGTGACCCCATGGATTGTAGCCGACCAGACTCCTCTATCCATGGGATTCTTCAGGCAAGACTACTGGGGTGGGTTGCTATTTCCTCCTCTAGGGAATCTTCCTGACCCAGGGATTGAACCCACGACTCGTACATCTCCTGCATTGGCAGGTGGGTTCTTTATCACTGAGCCACCAGGGAAACCCATCCTCACTGTCCATTATTTTTATTCTGCTTTCAAGAAACTGAGCCTAGAGAAGACGTGTTGGTCTTGGTGGAGTGGAGAAGGCAGGGGGAACCACTCAGTTAGAGAATTGACAGCAGATCTCAGGACAGACAGCGTGCTCCCGTCTGTCCTGCACTCCTGCATCTTTGCTAAGACATCGTGTCCACTTGTCTCCACAGGCACAGGGAGAATTTGGATGGACGATGTCGCCTGCAAGGGCACCGAGGAGAGCATCTTCCGCTGCAGCTTCTCCAAGTGGGGGGTGACAAACTGCGGGCACGCTGAGGATGCTGGCGTGACATGCAAGAGACACTAACAGTGGGCACAGCCCGAGGTCCGGGCCCAGCTGCTGAGCCTCCTTCCTGCATTCTTGGGGTGGGGGCAATGCTCGGGGATCCCCTGGCCACGCCTCTGCCCTCCACGCCCAGCCCAGCACCCCCAGACCTCTGTAATTCCCATCCCAGGACCACGGTGACCTGTCACCCTCCTCCTCTTGGACATCTGTTCCAAAGCACAACTCTGGGATCCACTGCCTGTCTCTCCCTTCCGCCACGGTTCCTGCATGGAGCCCTGGTCAACTGGATCGCCTTTTTCCAGAGTCTTCTAAACACCGTGCCCTCAAGGCTACCTGTCCATGTTCTCTGTGGTCTGTGAGTTACAGATGGATCCTGGCGACCAATGCAGCAGTGAAGATGGGTAGGAGGCATCCCAGGTTGATTACTCTGCAGATCATTCCCAAACCTCAGGCCAAGAGTTTTGACCAGCAAGAGACGATACTGAGTGATTCGCCTTCCCCTCTTTCCTCTGCCTCTGCACAGCGTTTGTTAGTTTGGGAAAGTGACATAGAGGAGGGGCGGCTCTAGGAGTGAGAGGGAGATGCCAGCCTTCTGCAGGAACCAGTCTGGATTCCAAGAAGGCAAGTGAAAGGAACATTTACTGAGTGACTGCCATGTGTGCTACATAATATCTTGGGTGCTCAATTCATGTATCACTTTGCAGCACTCCTGCAAGTCATGCTGGCTTGGGTACCACTTGACCTCCAGGTAGCACTCGACTGACCCATTCACCTAGCCTATCAGTCAGATGGAGAATGAGACCATTGTTTCGACCTGAACTCTCATTATGTCTTTGCTTAGACTCAAGCAAGAAGCTGGGGTGCAGCACAAGTTGACTAAAAGATTACATACTCCAAATCCCATAGGGTATAAGTTCAAGGTTGGATGTGACTGGCTCCCAAGGCAGCCATCCACATAGGAGGATGGATTTAGAGGGTGACATGGGAGCTATCTGGGCTAAACCAAGGCCAACCCTCAGTCATCTGGCAATCAGGATTAAAGCCACGTTGCCTGTGTCTCAGAGCTATCTGGAGGCGATGATACAGAACCTTCCAGGCCTCTTTGGGTGTCATCCTGTGGTCAAGAAAGCACATGTCCTGATGGAGCCTATAAGACTGGAAGGAAATGCGGATTCCCTACTACATCTAGGGGAAGAAGAGGCTGTGGGCCTCTGGGAGCCCTCAGTCTGCACCCCTTTCCTAGTGATGGGGAGATCAGAGTCTGCTTTTGACATGAGGAGCAGGTCATGCTGGGCATTTCTGTGTTCTAGGCCTGGGGAGCTTCATGGTAGCAAGTGAGCATAGGCCCAGAGACCTTGGGGGAGTCACAAACTCAGACACGCCTCAGATCGCAGTCACCTGTCCTACATGGTGGGCATCGCCTGCCTGGGGAAAGCGAGGGCTGGGACCCTCTGGGGATGAGACCAGCAAAGCTCCTGGCTGACAACTAAACCAGTACATGCTATTGGTTGTTCTTTGCTTATAATATGCTTATTATCTGCTATGTTTACATAACATGCATGTACTCATGCATCTTTTCCCAGAGCCAATACATGTATGCATATATGAACACGGCACTCTTTACTACATAGCTCAGTACATCGCAAAGTTTGCATTTTAAAAAAAGAAAATACTCAAGGTGGAAGAATGTCACATTAAGTGAAATAAATCCCTAAGTTTGTTCTGACAAAGAATCCAGTTATCCCAATGAAGACCCATGTAACTTTCTTACCTGGTCTTTTCATTCGGGAAAACATAAGTCTTGCTTTACATCAATGAAAAACCATGGTGATATGTGTTTGAACTTTAAAAGCAAAGTCTACTAGTTTACATTCCTACTTAAAGGGACGTGGAAATAGCCATGATCCTGTATTTCAGGGACTAAGGGAAATTAGGCCAGGCCTAAAATACATTAGACCTTTTGTAAGAATTTCAATAAAGCTGAAAATATGATGCTAACAAGTTTCCCTCACATTTTTTCTCATGAAAACCCAGTGAGCATGGGAAGGAGGCGGGCAAAAATTGGATAGGTCTGATCATTTTTCAGCAGGAATTGGTAGAATGGACAGCTTATGAGAAGCTGCCTTAATACTTCCAGAGGACGATAAACATAGTCTAGACCAAGAACTTGATGGCATATGAAGTCTTAAGTTACCTATTAGGTAACCTAAGGAAAGGGTCTCAAGCAAAAGAATGATAATCAAGACCCAGCTCATAAGAGAATTGCTTTTGTATTCCTAAAGGAAAGTCCACCTGTCAATTTCTCACTTCTCCAGAGCTGTTGGCACAGACAGTAAAGAACCTCCCTGTAATGCAGGAGATCCAAGTTCGATCCCTGGGACAGGAAGATCCCCTGGAGTAGGAACTGGCAACCCACTCCAGTATTCTTGCCTGGAGAATTCCATGGACAGAGGAGCCGAGTGGGGTCACAGAGAGTCAAACACAACTGAATTCTTACTTGGGGATGTGCTTTCATCCAGAGTTCCATTAACACAGAAGAAGACCACCCAAGGTCTGAACCCCCCAGTGAGAAGCAGGAGCCCCCAGGCCCAGGACCGGGCAGTGTGTGGGGTGACCTGGGTCATTGGGTAGTCCCGGTCACATGCTCATAGCTGCACCTCCGGGAGAACCTCATGGCCCCAGGCTGGCCGTGGGCCCTAATAATTTGCCAAAGGAGATCAAAAAGTAGACTTTCTGGAAACACACCAGAGGCATGGTTTCCTCCTCTAAAAAGCCAGGTGATACCCACCCCCAAAGAACTGTGGCTCCCACTCTATGTTCAGGCTACGTGGAGAAGGGAACTTCTCCCCTCGAATGTCTACAAGGCCCCAGGTTTCCCTGGTCTCAAATACCCGAGAACCCATGGTGCCTGCATGGGTTGTAGTCAAGCCGACAGCTGTGGTGGGTTTGAGTCACAAAAGAAGTTACGGCACTCTCCACCACAGTCACCTGGGGGCTTCTTCAGCCTCATTGTTTCCTGACGGTTATTCTGACATTTCTATGAGATGTCAGCTGTGTGAAGCACCTGTCTTTCTCTTCTTGGAACAGCTCTCCCTTCAGCCCTCCACGGAACACCTTTCCCATCCCTCCTTTTCTCTGCTCCTCCACCTTTTGATTCTGGGAGCTGAGTTGAGTTCTGACTGAGGGGAGCTTTGTCACTGAATCCTCTTCACCAGCTCACCCCCCAGTGAGAACAGGCTAAGGAGCTTTCCAGGAGGACTCTTAGTCCCCTAGGGTAGTGGTCTCCAATCTTTTCAGCACCAGGGATCAGTTTTGTGGAAGGGATCAATTTTTCCACAGACTGGGTGGTTGAGGGGAGGAGGTTTCAGGAGGATTCTAGTGCATGACCTTTATTGCGCACTTTATTTGTATTATTATTATCTTGTGATATATAATGAAATATATACAGCTCACCATCATGCAGAATCAGTGGGAGCCCTGAGCTTGTTTCCCTGCAACTGGATGATCTCATCTGGGGGTGAGGCAGTGGCAGCCGCTCCCTATTGCTAACACCACCACCTCAGCGCCACCTCAGATTGTCAAGCATTCGATTCTCACAAGGAACATGCAACCCATATCCCCGCCTTGCATAGTTCACAGTACACTTTGAGCGCCTATGAGAATCTGACGCCTCTGCTGAGCTAATAGGAGGTGGAGCTCAGGTGGTAACCGGAGCAATGGGGACCCGCTGTAAAAACAGATGAAGCTTCACTCGCTCACCCACCGCTCACCTCCAGCTGTGCGGCCTGGTTCCTGGCAGCCACCCGCCAGTATCCGTCCATGGCCCGGGGGACTGGGGACCCCTGCCCTACATGGGGACCTCCCACCCTAGCTGGAGGGAACTTGAACAATTCCCAGCTCACTATGAGCTCTGCTCTCAGTGCTTTCCTCAGAAATTGTTCTACCCAGCCTCCCAGGGTTCACACAGATTCAGCAGACAACATGAGGGAACCCTGTGCACTTTTCTGGAACTTTCTTTACGTGGCTCCCTAGTCTCAGATGCTGTGCCCAGCAAATTCCAGCCACCTTGGCCTTCTCAACCTCCAATTTCTGTCTCCTCACCTCATCAAGTTTCAGCAGAGAGCCTAGGCCAGTGCAGGCTGACCTCATGGGCTGTCTTTTTCTCAAGGAGCACAGACTTGTGCTGCTGTTGCTGCTGCTAAGTTGCTTCAGTCGTGTCCGACTCTGTGCGACCCCATAGACGGCAGCCCACCAGGCTCCCCCGTCCCTGGGGTTCTCCAGGCAAGAACACTGGAGTGGGTTGCCATTTCCTTCTCCAATGCATGAAAGTGAAAAGTGAAAGTGAAATCGCTCAGTCGTGTCCGACTCTTAGCAACTCCATGGACTGCAGCCTACCAGGCTCCTCCATCCATGCGATTTTCCGGGCAACAGTACTGGAGTAGGGTGCCTGAGGTCTAAAGTCTAAAGATACTTTGTCAAGTATTTTGACTCCCTACGTCGTGTCTGGCTCTTTGCGATCTCATGAACTGTAGCCGGTCAGGTTCCTCTGTCCATATGATTTCTCAGGCTAGAATACTGGAGTGAGTTTCCATTTCCTTCTCCAGGAGATCTTCCCAACCCAGGAATTGAACCCAGGTCTCCTGCAGTGCAGGCAGATTCTTTACCACCAGTGCCACCTGGATCCAAGTCTTATTTTCACAAGTTATTAGATGAACTTCCAGCTTCAGGACCATCACCTATAACTCAGAGTATCCTACATGCCTTATGTTACAAATATTTTTCGAGAATATATTAAAAGGGTTTAAAAAATCTAAAGGGTTATGCAAATTGTTTTTGTTCAGTCGCTAAGTTGTGTCTGACTCTTTGCAGCCCCGTGGACTGTAGTACTGCAGGCTTCCCTGTCCTCCACTATCTCCCAGAGTTTGCTCAAATTCATGTTCATTGAGATGCTATCCAACCATCTCATCCTCTGTCGCCTCCTTCTCCTTCTGCCTTCAGTCTTCCCCAGCATCAGAGTCTTTTCCAATGAGTTGGCTCTTTGCATTAGGTGGAAAGTTTTGGAGCTTCATCTTCAGCCTCAATCATTCCAATGAATACTCAGGGTTCATTTCCTTTAGGATTGACTGGTTTGATCTCCTTGAAGTCCAAGGGACTAATATTTATATAATAACATGGAAGACTTTGACCTTTGGTTTACTGGAAAGATGGTTATTATAATTTAAAATTTTAAGAATTGATCGAGACAAGACGAATACCTTAATAAATAAATTCTGGGACCAAAATAAGTATAGTTCATTATAGTACCATATTGTCAGGGTATCCACCACAGATTTATCTGCATTGTCAAGGAAACACAGAATTTGGGTTTTTTAAAAATTCACTCTATGGGAGTCTGCTCATGAGACAGAAGGGCCTCTAGGTCCAATTCTTTTCTGGAAGGGCAGACAATGAAGTGTCTGTGATGTGAACAGCTTCAAAATACATTTTGCAGCCCATTTCTCCAGCTTTACTGAGTAACAGGCCAGAGTGTACAGGAACTTGAAGGGCAGAACAGACAGGAGAAATGGGAATAAAAACTTTCTGTAGTTCCCGCCACTCTAGAAAGCCCACTGTTAGCTCTCTGGTGACATCTGCAGGCCAACAAGAGAATGACACATTTGAAAGCCTTCCAGGAAGAATACACCCTCTAGGGTCAAATCAGAGAAGGCAATGGCACCCCACTCCAGTACTCTTGCCTGGAAAATCCCATGGACAGAGGAGCCTGGTGGGCTGCAGTCCATGAGGTCGCCAAGAGTCGGACATGACTGAGCGACTTCACTTTCACTTTTCACTTTCATGCATTGGAGAAGGAAATGGCAACCCACTCCAGTGTTCTTGCCTGAAGAATCCCAGGGACAGAGGAGCCTGGTAGGAGGCTGTCCATGTGGTCACACAGAGTCGGACATGACTGAAGCGACTTAGCAGCAGCAGCAGCGGGGTCAAATCAACCAGATTATTCTAAAGCCGACTCTAACGTGCATAGGAATCACCTGGGGATTTGGTTTAAACTCAGATTCTCATTTAGTAGGTCTGGTTTGGACCCAAGATTCTGAAGGTCTATTTCCTGGGTGATGCCCAAGGCTGCCTGACCACCTCACCTGTCAGGCAGCATTGAATGTCAGAGTTGGGAAGGGTATCAAAAGTCATCTGTTCAACCTCCTAATTTGACAGGTGAGGAGGCATGAGAGCAAGGGGAGAAGGCAGGCACCCCCACAAATATAAGTAATGTAGGATGTTTCATTTCTCTCAGTCTGCCTTCCATGTCTATAATAATAAACTACATGAGCTCAGAAAGGTTTTCCAGCTCTTATGCTTAGTGATGACATTACTTGCTCAAGGCCACAGGTCTAGTCTTTGCCTCTTCTGACGAGCTCAAGAGATCAGGTTGGATGGCAGAGGCCCCTGAAGGTTAATCCAATTACCAAGTGCCTTGGGCATAAAGATGGCTGTTTTGTATAATTGAATGATTTTTTTTTTTTTTTTTTTCTTTCCTGTTTCTCCTTGACTTCCTTGTGCTCCTGGCTGGGAAAGTAACTAGTTCTAGATGAAGTAGAAGATGTTCCTGGTTTCCAAATGAAAGTGATATTTTCCAGATGGTAAGAGACCAGTCCAGATTGCAGAAGGGGAGTCCAGGGTCAGAAATCACAGAAATTCTACTGTCATCTCTAGCTGCAGTTACAAAGAAAGGGCAACTCCCAAAACAGTCGCTTCGGCACATCGCCCACCAGGTTACAGCAGGGCTACCTCACCCTGAGCCTCCTGTTCCCCAGTGCACCCACCTCTCCAGATTCTGTGGACCCCCTTCCCTCCCCCACCCAATGTCACAGTTGCTCCCTGTAGCTGTGCTGTGGGGAAAAACAAACAGGACTGTAGATTTTTAATTCAAGGACATTTGAAGACAAATCCAGCTAACTCTGAACGACATTAGGTGTCCTTGGTCCAAGTTTTGGAGTGAATTACCTTAAAAAAAAAACAAACAGCTGACGCTGCATTTTACAATTCAAGGCCTTGGAGTGAATTACCCCCAAACCACGATTAATTGGCAGAATATGAAAATAAGCGCTGACTCATGGAATTCATTAACATTACCATTTAAAGTAATAGTTCAGCTATATGAAATTAGAAATGCAAGAAGTGGACACTTGTGTGTATGATCTGGCATGGAGTAGTGGAAAATTCCCTGAGCTGGGAAACAGAAGATAGGGGATTTATTTCTGAATCTGCCACTTACTAGATGTATGTCCTTGGGCAAGCTATGTAGCCTCTTTGGGACCCAAATTCTTACATTTGTAAGATGAAGGACTGTGTTAGATGGTCTCTGAGTTCCCTTCCAGCTCTGATTTTTTTCGACCTCAAAACCTGTATGCTTGTTTGCTTGCTAAGTCGCTTCAGTTGTGTCCGACTCTTTGCAACACTATGGCTTTGCAACCCTAGCCCGCCAGGCTCCTCTGTCCATGGGATTCTCCAGGCAAGAATACTTGAATGAGTTGCCATGCCCTCCTCCAGGGCATCTTCCTGACCCAGAGATTGAACCCACATCTCTTACATCTCCTGCACTGCAGTCGGATTCTTTACTACTGAGCCACAGAGGAAGCCCCCAAGCCTGTAAAGGTTTTAGAAATTCTACGAAGAAGAATGCTAGTAAGGGCTCTCTTACACCTTAATGTCACACACACAACTGTCTCTCCTGCTCAGGAACTGTATACAGTCATCCCTTGGTATCCATAGGGAATTAGTTCTAGGATCTCCCATGGAGACCAAAATCCAAGAATGCTCAAGTAGGTTATATTAAATGGTGTAGTATTTGTATGTAACCTACACACATCCTCCCAGATATTATAAATCATCTCTAGGTTACCTATAACACCTAATCCAATGTAAATGCTATGTAAATACAGTTGACCCTTGAACATCTTGGGGGTTAGGGATGCCAACCCTCCTTGAACTAAAAAATTAGAAGCGAACTTGACAGTGAGCCCTCCATATTTGAAGTTCCACTTCTGGAAATTTAACCAACCTTGGGTTGTGTAGTACTGTAGTATATATTGAAAAAAATTGGTGTGTAAGTGGATCTGCACGGTTCAAAGCCGTGTTGTTCAAGGGTCAACAGTAGTCGCTGGTTTGGGCAGATTCAAGTTTTGCCTTTTGAAATGTTCTGGATTTGGGGGGAATATTTTTCACACATGGTTGGTTGAACTGCAGACTCCAGAAATTCAAAGGCCCACAGATGCAGGTCAACTGTACACAGCTAGTTGTTTGTCATCTAGGACCTTGATCATATTCAGTTGTGTTTCCTTACCGTGTAGTAGGACCTTATAAATGTTGAGTAAAATGTTTAATGAAAGGAGTCAAGTCTTAAGTTAGAACTTTAAAATCCTGGCAAGGCTTAAGAACATAATTTTCTTGGTCATACTTCCAGTTACTGTCCCACGTGACTCCTCTTTAAAGCCAAATGTTACGAGATGACAGCTGACTCCATTTCCTCTCTTCCTCCTGACACCTACCCCTTGAGGGACACTGAAAGAGTTCAAAGCTCACCAATGATTTCTGTGTTCGAGTGACATTGTGAAATGTGCTCACTTGGTCTTGGCACTGGTTCCTGGGACAGAGTTCCTAAAACCCTTGTAATTTCCCTGTGATGAGGATAAGAGGGGAGCTTAGAGACGAACTGGGAGAAGGCAATGGCAACCCACTCCAGTACTCTTGCCTGGACAATCCCATGGACAGAGGACCCTGGTAGGCTGCAGTCCATGGGGTTGCTAAGAGTCGGACACGACTGAGCGACTTCACTTTCACTTTTCACTTTTGTGCATTGGAGAAGGAAATGGCAACCTACTCCAGTGTTCTTGCCTGGAGAATCCCAGGGACAAGGGAGTCTGGTGGGCTGCCGTCTATGGGGTCGCACAGAGTCAGACACTACTGAAGCGACTTAGCAGCAGCAGCAGCAGGAGAGACGAACTGAGAGAGTAGCACTGACATACGTATGCTATTATGTGTAAAACGGGGAGCTAGTGGGATGCTGCTGTATAGCACCGGGAGCCCAGTTTGGTGCTCTGCAATGATCTGAAGGGGTGGGATGCGGGGGTGGGAGGAAGGTTCAAGAGGGAGGGGATATATGTATACCTATAGCTGATTCACTTTGTTGTACATCAGAAACTATTACAATATTGAAAAGCAATTATACTCCAATTTAAAAAAAAAGGATAATTTGCTTGAATAACCATGCTTCCTTAAGCCAGCCAGTTATTTGTGGCCAATCAGTGCTGACCATCATCTTGGATGATCATCATCAATAAAAATAAACCCTTACATGTGCATAGTATAAGCTAAATGAAGGCAGCTTTACATGTTATCTGATTTGGCTTTTGTCATTGCTCTGTGAGGTGGTTACGGCTGTTATAATTATGAGTGTGTAGTTGGAGCCATAGAGGCACAGCCAGTTTAGGTACGTTGCCTGAAGTCACATCGCTGGTGCTAGCATCTGAATTTTTGTGCCTCCTTCCCAGATTCGTATGTTGAATCCATAATGCATAATTAACTTAGTGGTATGAAAAGGCAATAGATGTGTCTGGCAAATAGAATCTAAGGTAAGAGGCAATTGTAGTGATCCAGGAGAGAGAACAGGGTTGTGGAGAAAGGAAATAGCTTTAGACATGGACAATGAGGGCCCTCCCTGGTGTCCAGCGGCTAAGACTCTGCGTTCCCAATGCAGGGGGTCTGGGTTGGATCCCTGGTTAGGGAACTAGATCTCACATATTGCAATTAAAGATCCCACATGCTGCAAAAAGACCCAGAGCAACAAAATAATTTTTTTTTTTTTACAAATAGAAAAGGATGGTGAGGACCAAATTCTAGATATATTAAGAAGAATTGATAGGAGTTGACTGGCTCGAGGTAGAAGGTGCAGAAGAGGTTTCTGAAAGCATCAACAGAAAAACATCAGAGAAGGAGCAATTCTTTCAATATGGAGGGAGTGGATGGAGGTGGGAGGAACACACAGATTCAGTTTGAGTCGAAAATATGAGCTAAAAATGGGGTATATAGGTTTCCCACAAACACTTGTAATACAATTCGCCCACTTAAAGTGTACAATTCAATGGTTCTTATTCTCTTCACAACATTGTGAAGCCATCACCACAATCAATTTTGTAATATGTTCATTGGTCCCAAAAGAAAGCCCATACATTTTAGCAGTCACCCATCTTTCTTCTATTTCACCAGACCTAGGCTACCGCTAACCTACTTTCTCTATAAATCTGTCTATTCTAGACATTTTGTAAAAATGGAATCATGTAATGTGTGGTCTCTTGTGACTGGCTTCTTTCACTTAGCATAATATTTTCAAGGTTTATCCACGTTGTGGCATGTGCGTTTCATTTCTTTTAAATTGCTGAATAATATGCCATTGTGTGCATAGACCACTGAGCTACGTATGCTCAGTCATGTCCGGATTCTTTGCAACACCATGGACTGTAGCCTGCCAGGCTCCTCTGTCCGTGGGATTCTTCAGGCAAGAATACTGGAGTGGGTTGCCATTTCCTCCTCCAGGGGATCTTCCCAACCCAGGGATCAAACCTGAGTCTCTTGTGTCTCTTGCATTGGCAGCTGGATTCTTTACCACTGCGCCACTTGGAAGACTACAAGTGATACCTACTCATCAACTGATGAGTGTCTGTTGTTTCTACATTTTGATTCTTAGAAATAACACTGCTATGAATATTTGCACAAGAGCTTTTGTGTGGGCATAAGTTTTCATTTCTCTTGGGTTTATGTGCGGGAGTGGAATTGCTGGGCCATAAGATAACTCTATGATTAAACTTTTGAGGATGTGCCAAACTGTTTTCCAACGCAGGATTTCTACCAGCCGTGTATGAGATTTCCAGTTTCTCAATCTCCTTACCAATGTGTCGCTGGGGCTGATGAAAACTTCTGGTGGCCTACCTCTCCCAGGAAGATACCATATCCCTTTAGTAAGAGTTGGAAGGAGAAGGAGCCCTGTGTCCTTGACTTCACCTTCCTGGAATAGAGTTTCTGTCGCACTGATCTGGAAGTGGGGAGGAAATGGATGAGTCATGGTTCAAATGCTACAGACCCTCACTGTTCTTACCAAATTTTACTATGTTTTCTTAAATAAGTATTTCTTTATGTTCTGTATACCCTAAGGACAATTTCCAGAGACTTTAAATGTTAGGATTTAAAGAATAATTTTCACTAGTTATGCTTGTTTTGCTGGAGGCTGCAGAGCATTTTTCACTGTCATCCTGGAAGAGGAAACCTAAATGTGTGTAATTTAGAGCTGCCTAAGACTGTGGTAATTTACATGCAACATGGAAAACTGTTACACAGGGAACATGTGCTCTATGAAATTGACTTTGAGAAACACTGATGTAGGCTAATCAAGCTCTGCAATAAATGGGAAATTAGATGAATTTGAAAGGGATAATATTTAATTATTAATGGAAAATATATTGACCGCACCCCATTCAACAGTGGGATATTTTTATTTTTAACAATTTAATTATTTGTTGTATTTGGTTGCGCTGGGTCTTTGTTGCTGTGCAGGCTTCTCTCTAGCTATGGCGAGCAGGGGCTACTCTTTGTTGCAATGTTCAGGCTTCTCGTTGCAGTGGTTTCTCTCGTTGTGGACCATGAGCTCTAGGGTGCATGGGCTCAGTAGTCGCAGTTCCCTGACTCCAGAGCACAGGCTCAATAGTTGTGGGGCACAGGCTTATTGCTCCAAGGCATATGGGATCTTCCCAGACCAGGAATCAAACCCCTATCTCCCGAATTGGCAAGCAAATTGTTTACTGCTAAGCCACCAGGGAAACCCCAGAATATTTTGATTTTTACTCTCAAAAGGAAAATCATATTTATCTCCTTCCATAAATTATGTATAACCAAAACACTCCAGTACCTAACACCCTTACAGGCAAAGACATTCTAGAAGTTTCAGTAAACCACCAGATCCTATGCCTCTGAGTTTCACGGATCAGTTAATTTCCAAAAAATATCGGGAGGCTGTTTTTAATATTTGCCACATAAGGACATCTTTGAAAAACCATTTACACAAACCATTAACATTTCAGATCTGAGAGGGCATTTGAACATCCATAAAAAGAAGAATGTCATAATCAAGATTATGAAGGAAAATCTTTTAAATAGAATGCATTTAGCCTTCTAAAATGTCATTTATTCCCCCTTTTTAGTCTTTTAATGGTGGTCCTGTGGAGACATTGTTACAGACTGATTAGAAATCTGGCATTTTGGAACCATCAAAATTTGTAAGCTGAACAAAGAAAAATGGCAAATTTAATGGGCTCCCTTCTTTTTGCAAGGCAGTGCTACCCCAATCCTACATTTGGACCTAGACTTAATTCCTATCCATATGGAAAAATCAAAATAAACTGAGTGAATAGTTTTTTTTTACCAAAATATTTAATAAACAGTTTTCTAAATACATAGCTATTAGATATTTACATCTTTTCTATTCAAGTACTTGTCAAAGAAACTTGGAAAAGGAGAAGAATTAAAAGACAATAGTATGTATTAACATATGTAAAATAGATAGCCAGTGGGAATTTTCTGTAGTCTCAGGGAACTCAAAGGGGCTCTGTAACAACCTAGAGGGGTGGGAAGGGCAGGGAGGTGGGAGGGAGGTTCAAGAGGGAGGGGACATTGGTATACCTATGGCTGACTCATGTTGAGGTTTGGCAGAAGCCAACACAATACTGTAAAGCAATTTTCCTTTAATTAGAAATAAATACATAAAAAAAGATAACAGTATGTACATTGACATCAGCCATAATTGGAGATTAAGTGTTCTAGATACTGTAATTATTGAATGGGGAAGTAAGAGGGGGTATGAGATGTCAGATTTACACAATTTTCAGAAATAGAGCTATTTTGTAAAACAAGGAACACTTACGTTCGTTATTGTAAGGGTTAAATCCCAGGGTGCTTTTCTGTTAGCATAATATATCTCTGAAACATTCTCCTGCCCTTGAAGCACAGTACAGCTGCTCTGGGCTCGATCCAATTTAGGCTAATATCTCTGTAATTCTTTATACGGCTAATAAAGTCTTTGGAACCTTCTTACTGTGATTAAACACTAACTAAGGCCTTGCCAAAGACACTTAGCAAAGAACTGGCATTGTAGGTTTCCAGTAACAGAATGACCACGGGCAGTCAAAGCAATGATCAGAATCAAATCCTCTGGAAATTATGTCACATTTGAAAATAAGCAGTTGGCATTCATTTCTGGCACCGTGGATTTTGTGGTCGATGCATCCCCCGCGCAGTGTGTGCTGGAGGTGAACAGAATATGTCACTGGTGCCTCCTTTTCCATTTTGAATTCCATATTGCTTCCCCAGAGAATCACGAGAATTATTTCTCTCTCCTTTTTTCCTTTTCATAAGAGGTATCAGGTAATCCACTCATCCCACAAATTATTTGGAAGATGAGGAAAAGCTCGGGCAAAGCAAAATAACTTCCAAACCAAATAATGTGTCTTTTTGTCTCTTCTTCAGAGTATGAAATGTTTTGAAATAAATAACAATTCTGGAAAAAAATATCCTCCCTGGACTTTAGGGTTGGGGAACAGAGCTTAGCTTCCTTTAGACCCAAGGAACTCTGGCTTGATGACATCCTATGCTTTATAGATCAGAATGGTCCTTTCCTAAAGCTTTCTTTCTGTCTGAGCAGACCTACCTGCCTTAAAAGTCAGTACATTCAGGGTTTGCTTAGCTAAAGGGTTTCTGTTGTAGATTACTGTTGACCAGTTGCCTCATCCAGGAATCTGGATTCTAGATTAAGCTTTGGTGACTGGTCCATAGGAAGGTTCATAAGCAAGAAGGGGTTCTAACGTGAGAGAATCAGAAAATCTGGATCACAGATGTGTGTTGAAATGCAGGTTCAGGATCTAAAACTGAGATGATGCGGTTGATTGTCAGGGAATATACGAGGCATAGTCAGGGAATATACGAGGCATAGTCAGGGAAAGAAGAGAAATGAAAAGTGTCCAGGAAAAACTCATCCAGTGTGTCCTGGACTGACCCATCTTGTCACAAAGCAAGCCCAAGAGAGGACACTATTCTTCCGCAAATGTTTCCCAAGGAGTAATAATGGTTAGACCTGAACCAGGGATACAAAGATCAAGGAGAGACTTTCAGGACTAAAAAATGAGAAAGTAGGCACATGTACTTGCTTTCACTTCCTCCTCTAGGTCAGAATACCAGAGTGGGTAGCTGTCGCATTCTCCAGGGGATCTTCCCAACTCAGGGATCGAACTCAAGTCTCCCACATTGCAGGCAGATTCTTTACCAGCGGAGCCACCAGGGAAGCCCAAGAATACTGGAGTGGGTAGCCTATCCCTTCTACAGTGGATCTTCTTGACCCAGGAATCGAACTGGGGTCTCCTGCATTGCAGGTGGATTCTTTACCAACTGGGCTACCAGGAAAGCTGGGGGGAGAAGGCTATGGAATTTCCCGAAAGTTTAGGACCTGGTGGCAATTATAACTTTTGAGAGGGAGGGGAGTTGTGAAGGTGTGGCTAACATTGGAAAATTGGTTGCAAGTCTGTTTAAGGAACAGTTAGACCTAGAAACAGTGACCAAACCAAAAGAAACGTTCATCCCTAGCACCCAGATTGTGGTATTGAAATATCCTTCTTTAAAAAGAAAAACTTAGGGTCTTTTTTGAAGAAATGGCTGATACCAAGTCGGAGGCAAGAAATGTACAAGATGAATCTAAAACATTTTGTCGTATTAATTGAAAATGAAACTGGGAAAAACCATTAAGGTCATGTAAACAGGAATCAGGAGTCGACTTGAAAAAACTGTTGTTTGTTGTTGTTTAGATGCTAAGTTGTATCTGACTGTTGTGCAACCCCATGGATTGTTGCCCACCAGGCCTCTGTTCATGGGATTTCCCAGGCAAGAATACTGGAATGGATTGCCATTTCCTTTCCCAGGGGATCTTCCCAACCCAGGGATCAAACCCGAGTTTCCTGCATTGACAGGCGGATTCTTTACCACTGAGCCACCAGGAATATATTTAACAAAAAACATGAAAACCATAAGGCATTGCTGGGAAGACCTAAAATAATGGAGAGGTATACTTCGTTTATAAACATGAAGACTCAATATTACTAAGGAGTCAAATTGCTCTATGGATTCAACACAATAGAATTAAATACCAACACTTTTTTTTGTTTATACTGTTAAGATAATTCTTAAATTTATGTGAAAAATCAAAGCACCTAGTATAGTCAAAACAATATTGAAAACAAAAAATACAGTTGGAAGATTTCTACTACTTGATTCAGAGACTCGCTATAGTATGCTAATCAAGCCAATATGATTTTGTCATAAGGACAAGCAAACAGATCAAAAGAACATATTAGAAAGTTCAAAAATATAACCATATATATACTGTCAATTGATATTCAACAAAATCATGAAGGGAAAAATCTTTTCAATGAACAGTGCAGGAAGAACTGGAGACGTATATGGTGGGGGTTCGGGTGGGATGAGGGATGAACTTTGACCCCATCTCCTGCAATACCCAAAAGTTGAAATGACTATAAACCCAAATTAAAAGCTAAAATTGCACTGTGGTGACCTAGAGGGCTGCAACTGGAGGGGAGTGGGGGTAGGGTGAGAGGCAAGCTCAAGAGAGAGGGGATATATGTGTACTTACAGCTGATTCATGTTGCTGTGCGGCAGAAACCAACACGACACTGTAAAGCAATTATCCTCCAACTAAAATTTTAAAAAAGCTTTGAGAGAATTTGTAATGATATTTCTATTTTTAATGCACTAAAGCTAAAGATTTTTATTTCACAAACTAACATTCCAGGACTAGCTTTCTAAGAACTCTGTACCTGTATATTATAACAACCTATACACTGCAGGAGTTTTTAACCATCCAAAATTGAGATATCACTAAATTACGGAATTTTACTACTAGAGAATCTATACTATCATTCGATCTTAGATGACTTGTGTTAGATAACATATCTAAGTGCTTAGTATTGGGAAAATATTAGGAGATAAATTTTAAGTTATAGATTTAGAGTGGCCTTGATAATTTATTTAGTACCCTGATCTGGAGTAAATTCTAAGATACCTAGCATAGGCCCAGAGAAATATTCAAAAGAACTGACAATGGGAAAATAAAACTGAAGAAGTGAAGAAAAAAAAAAAAAACCCAACAAACCTAGAACTATAAAGCTTCTAGAAGAAAACTTAGGATTTCCCTGGTGGTCCAGTGTTGAGAATCCACCTGGCAATACAGGAGGCACAGGTTTGCTCCCTGCTCTCGGAAGGTCCCTCATGCCTCAGGGCCACGAAGCCCACGTGTCACAACTACCGAAGCCAGTGCTCTGTAACAGGAGAAGCCACTGCAATGGGAAGCCTGTGCATGCAACTGGAGAAAGCCTGCATGCAGCAGTGAAGACCCCGTGCAGTGAAAATTAATAACATTATTTTTTAAATAAGAAAGGACATAAAAAGCACTAACCATGAAACATTGCTAACTTTGACTTCATAAAAGGTTCAAAAATCTGTTCATCAAAAGATGTCAAGAAAATCAAAAGACAAGTCAAAGACTCGGAGAAAATATTTACATTACATACAACAAATGAAATATTTGTGTGTCGAGTATATAAATAACTTGTACAACTCAGTAATAAAAAGACAACCAACCCAACTGAAAAAAGGACTAACCATTTCAACAGACACTTTGGAAAAGAAGTAATATGATTACCAGGCATATGAAAGGATGCTCAACATTATTAGTCCTCAGAGAAATAGAAATTAAAAGCACAGTAAAATACCACTTTGCACTAGAAATAAAAGCATACATTGTGAGTGGGAGTGTAAAATTGGAAAAATGGTTTGGCAGTTCCTTATAGAGTTAAATGTACACATGCCCCATGACCTAGAAATTCCAGTTTAAATATTTATCCAAGACTAATGAAAACATATAGCCACAAAAAGACATGTGCAAGAATATTTATAGCGTTGTATTCACAAAATAGCCCCAAATTAGAAACAGCTCTAATATCCATCAGCAGAAGAAAACAAGAACAAATTGTGACATATTAATTCATTAAAAAATAAAAAAGTACATGTTGTATGGCTTTTTTTATATGAACTTCAAGGATGAATAAAACTAATTAGATGATGGAAATCAGAATAATTGTTACCTATGAGTAGTGGAGATTAATTTTGACTGCAGTGTTTATTACCTAGATGTACTCATTTGTGTATTGTGTGTGAAATAAGTGAAAATTTTCAGCTGTGTATATAAAACCTATGCATTTCACTGTAGGTGAATTTTTTTTTCTTTTTCTTTTTTTGGCCACATTCCATGGCATGCAGGATCTGAGTTCCCTCAACAGGGATCAAACCCATGCCCCTGCAACTGAAGCACAGAATCCTAACCACTAGACCACCAGGGAAGTCCCATGTATGTGAATTTTGATTCAACAGACATTAAAATAAATATATTGTCCAAAGTAGTCTTTTTTGAAAAAGGAACTTGCAGAAGATGCAAACAAAAACAAAACTAAAAACATGTCTTCAGTCTTGATCTGGCCTGAAATTTATAACTCTATTCTATTGGATTTTTAGGTCTAAACCACAAGGTGAACTCAAGGTGCTGTCCATTCAGCATAGTGGATGCCTCTCCTGGCTTCCTTGCCTCCCAGCTCCCTGCCTGTCCCCCACCTCAGAGGAGCAATATCCCAGCAAGTCCTTTTGGCTTTTTTCTCCTTTGACCAGGTTCCGATAGTCTTCTTGAGGGACTAACTTCCTTTTGTTTTGGTGATAGGCCTCTAAAGGCCTCACAATTTCTACAGATTCAAGTGTTAATTGCTCAATCATGTCTGACTCTGTGGGATCCCAGGGACTGTAGCCTGCCAAGTTTCTCTGTCCACGGGATTTCCCAGGCAAGAATACTGGAGTGGGTTGCCATTTCCTTCTCCAGGGGATCTTCCCTACCAGGGATCAAACCCGGGTCTCCTACTTTGCAGGCAGATTCTTTATAACTGAGCCACCTAGAAAACCCACATATGAATATGTGATTTTTTTCAATTTTTTTTAACCTGGCCTAGGATCACTTGGTCAATGAATAACTGAATGAATTGATCCACTTCTGAAATTTACATGAGCAGTTCTTAGAGTGAAACCCCTATTACCACTCTCAGGGGAAAGCCTCATCAAAGACCACTTAAGTTCAGGCTTACAATCTAAATAAATAAACAAGTGAATAAATAAAAGCTCTTTCCCTCTCTCCCTCCATCCAGCAGTCATTTTAATAAGCTACATACCTAGCTTAGGACTGTTCTCTGGTTCAGGATTTGTGCTGAAAATATTAATAGGTACATGAAGGCCTATAGGTATTGAGGTCTTGGGGGCCTTTTCCTTCTGATATCCATCTAGCTCTTCACCCGTAGAGCAACCATTAAAAAAAAAAACGATGTATCATGTTGCTGGAAAAGTGATTTCTGGTTAAGGGCAGCCTGGTGGTAACAAGCTCTGGGCTTGTTTTTATGGCTCTGTTTCATGGGATTTAATATATGGTACGTGTGTACAGCCCGACCAGCTTCTCCATTTAACTAGATCCCTAGAGGAAAGGGCCTGAACCTATGATTTTCTTACGTCTTGAGAACATCTGGTTTTTTCTCTTAGTCTATTTAGTATATGCTGTTGCCTTAGTGGCAGGATAATTTCCAACAGCATGCCGTAAGCAGGATTTGCATTTCATCTAAACTCTCTATGCATTCCACATAGGTATTGGGTAGTTGAAGTGTAAACCACCAAAACCTCTTTCCTGTTTCCCACTGTATTGATTCACCCTAAGAGGCTGAGAATCAAAATGTTTTCTGGCTGAATTCGAAAGCAAAGAACATGGGAGAGCAAAAACAACAGCAGGGTGCCGAAATTGTGGCCAGATGTCAGAACCAGCTCAGAAGTCTTACACAATCACTGAGGATGGAATACTCATCTTTGTTAGGCATTAAGTAGGCGTCTTCCCTGAGGGAAGGTTCGAATTCCCTGTTCCATCTTCCCAGTGTCCTGGACCACAATGGAGGAAGGAACTCATCAATTACAGACCACTCAGATCCCAGCACATGTTTCCAAAGCACTTCTTGTTTTTCAGGCCCCATATTCCCAGAACAAGCAAAATTTCATTTCTTGTTGGGTGGTAGGAAAAGTCAGAGCTGCAAGTGGAAATCTTTAGCCATTGAGGATGAGTAAAGGCTGGTGGAGTTTAGTCTTCCTAACAGGCAGTTGTGTGGAGGGCTTCCCAGCTCCTACTCTGCTCCAAGCTTGCAGCTGCACTCCCGACCCCAGATCCCCAGTGTTAGGAAGCTGCTCCAGACAAAAATATTACCTCTTAGAGTTCACCCATATTCCTGTTCTTATTTTCTGTCTCTCTCTTTTTAAAAAAAAAATTATTTATTTATTTTTGGCTGCAAAAATAAGTATTTTATTCTTAGTTGCAACATGTGCTTCTTGCTAGTCATGACCTGTGGGCTCTGTAGTTGCTACGCGCAGGCTTAGTTGCTCCACAGCTTGTGGGATATTAATTCCTGGATAAAGGGTCAAACCCACATCCCCTGCATTGAAAGGCAGATTCTTAACCACTGATCCACCAGGAAAGTCCCTGTTTTCTCTTTTCTATCCTTAAATATTTCCAGCTCGTGATCACCATCCATCTGAACTGACACACCCTTTTGCTGTCCTTTGAGGGAGCGGGGAGAGACCAGAGTATGAAGCCAAAAGTAATTAAACTGTAATAAGACGTCATGTTTGCCCAGTAGTTTAGCTTTTTCCTACTTCCACAGGTGCATCCATGAGGCAGATGATAAAAAATTAGACCAAAGGTGGTTTCTCCATGACATTCAGTGGGAAGGGTCATGGTCAGAAACATTGTCTAAGAGGCAGCAGGCTTCAGCAGGTGTTCGGCCTGTTGTGGAATGAAGAGTATGAGTGAGGTGACGAGGGGATAACCCGTCCTTTGCCTCTTCCAGCTTCTGGTGATTGTCAGCATTCCTTGGTTTGTGGCCACAGGCCACCTCTTTAAGTCAGTATCCTCAAATCTCTCTCTGCTCCCTCTTCACACTGCCTTCTCCCCTGTGTGTCTGTGTCAGTCTCCTCTGCTTCCTCTTCTAAAGATCCATGTGGCTGCATTTAGATCCCACTGGATAATCCAGGATGATATCCTCATTTCAACATCCTTTAACTTAATCCAATCTGCAAAGACCCTATTTCCAAAACAGCTAATATTTACAGATTCCAGAGATTTAGAACCCCATGTCTTTGGGGGCCAGTCCCTTGGACAGCCAGATCAAACCAGTTAATCCTAAAGGAAACCAACCCTGAGTGTTCACTGGAAGGACTAATGCTGAAGCTGAAACTGCAATACTTTGGCCACCTGATGCAAAGAGCTGACACGTTGGAAAAGACCCTGATGCTGGGAAAGATTGAAGGCAGGAGGAGAAGGGGACAACAGAGGATGAGATGGTTGGATGGCATCACTGACTCAATGGACATGAGTTTGAGCAAACTCTGGGAGATGGTGAAGGAAGGAAATCTGGCATGCTACAGTCCATGGGGTCGCAAAGATTCACACATGATTTAGCAACGGAACAACAACAACAACATTCAGCCTGTTACAATGTCTTTTGCCCATTTTCAGACTGGATTGATTTCTCAACTGCTGAATTTTAGGAGTTCTTTATGTAATAGTCTAGAATTAAATCCTTTTTGGACATGTGGTTCACAAACATTTTCTTCAGTTCTGTAGCTTGTTGCTACATCTTCACAGCATCTTTTGCAGAATTAAAGTTTTGTAATGAGGTTCAATTTTTTGATTTTTCTTTTTTAAAAAGTTACTTTTTTACTTATTTGACTGTGCTGTTTCTTAGCTGCAGCACATGGGATCTTTAGTTACAGCATGCAAGCTCTTTGTTGCGGCACAAGGGAATCTAATTCTCTGACCAGGGACCGAACCCTGGCCCCCTGCATTGGGAGCACAGAGTCTTAGCTACTGCAGCACCAGAGAAGTCCCAAGTTTTCTTTTTACAGAGCATACCTTTAATGTCGAGTCTATAAACTCTTTACCTAGCCCTTTGTTCTGAAATTTTTCTTTAAGTATCACCAGTGTATTTCTAAATTTTTTATAGTTTTGCTTTATACTTTTTTTCCCTAAAAGTTTTATTTTTCTTGTTGTTTAGTCTCTGTGTCTGACTCTTTGCAACCCCAAGGACTGTAGCCCTCCAGGTTCCTCTGTCCATGGGATGTCTCAGGCAAGAATACTGGAGTGGGTTGCCATTTCCTCCTCCAGGGGGAATTGATTCCCAATCCAGGAATCAAACCCTCATCTCCCACATTTCAGGGGGATTCTTTACTACTGAGCCACCAGAGAATTATATGCTTTACATTTTGTATTTTTTTTTTTTCTGTAAGTTTTATGTTTAGTATTTTACATTTAAGTCCATATTTTCCTGGCTGTTTGCCAGGATGGGTTTTATTACACAGTTGTGAAGATTTCTTGGATACTGTGGTGGACTGTGTTACTGTTTGTGTTATGTGTCTTCCCTTTATGAGCTTTCTATATCTGTTCCTATTGCCAGGCAGGAAACTAGGAATGTCATGTTCAAGAATATCCACTGTAACTCTGATCCAGGGGTCAAGAGACCACCACTGTCACTGCAGACATCTTTCAACGGCTACAGAGTGAGTGACCAGGTACCAGAACACAGCTGCTGAAACCTCAGACTCCACAACTCTGCTTGCCATGTGATGTATGTGAAAGGATGTGAAAGGGATTCCATCTCACTTCTGCGTTTCAAATCGCACCCAGTTCATCTCATTGACAATTTCCAATTTACCAGCAGAGCCCCTCACTGTGTCCAACAGGCTCCAACACATGGGAGTTTTAGGGGGATGCAAACATTCAGTCCCTAACAGCCAGCAAACACTGATTCAGGGGCCGTGGCTAAGACATTTAAGTTGCCAGCTCAGACCGGATTCCCAGACAAATTGTCATTCTGTGTCACTGAAGGAAAGATAAATTCTCTGTGCAACAGTGTTTATCCATCTTGTCATTCTCTCGGGTATTCACCGAACATTTCTGAGCACTCATCTACGCAGGCAGGAGAGGGCTATGGAGCTGACATTCTAGTGGAGGAAGACAGAATAGAAAGAAAATTCCATTGTACTGGGGTACTTGTTGGGATAGGGAGAATTGGAAGGCATTCTGGGATCATAGAGGAGAAATCACATAGACTGGGGCCATTAGAGTATGTCCTGGGGCAGGCAGCACTTAAGCTGAGAGCTGATGGATGAGTAGATGCTGAGCCAGTCAGAAAGGGCAGGAGGGCTTTCCTGGCAGAGGGGGACTCATGTGCACGTGGTGGAGACATGAGAAAACACGTGTGTTCCAGGAACTACCTTAACTCAGTATAAGGGGAGACCAGATTCAGAGCTAGAGGAACCCAAGCTAGAGACACTCAGTCAGATGCTAAGGGGAGGTATTTTTCACTCTGAACTTAATGAGGAACGCTGAAGGATTGCAAACAGGGGAGTGCCATGACCAGATTTACACTTCAGGAAGATTAATGAGGCAGCAAAGTGGAAATCAGGGATTCCTAGGTGGCACAGTGGTAAAGCAACAGATGCTGGAGATGCAGGTTTGATCCCTGGGTCAGGGAAGATCCCCTGGAGGAGAAAATGGCAACCCACTCCTATATTCTTGCCTGGAGAATCCCATGGACAGAGGAACTTGGTGGACTACAGTCCACAAGGTCGAAAAGAGTTGGTTACGACTAAATTGACTTAACATGCACACAGTGTGAAAATCAACGGGAAGAAAGGAGTGACAGGAAGAAGGGGGGCAAATTAGGAGTCATCAATAGAGACAAGTGAGAGTTTATAGTCCCAGGTGGAACGGGGAGGAGGACAGAGATTTAAGAGATCCATGAGGAAGAGTTGTCAGAACTTGGATGGATAAAGGAGAAGAGAAGCTCCGGGCTCAGGCCTTGGGGACAGATGGAGGAGCCACTCACTAAAACTGGGACGCAGAAGAGCAGCACCAAGATGGGGCGTGGGGTGGGGGCCTCAAGTGCCCTTAGCTGTGGACCCAGTGGCTTTAGGATGCCAGTACAGCACCCTAGGGACATGTTGACTGGTTGGATACACAGATAGAAGAAGAACAAATTCTGAAATTTTCTTTTCTTTTCTTCCTCTCCCCTAAACGTTCTCATCATTCTTCTAGCCAATCAGCAGTATCCATATGGCCTCAAAGAAAATTGAAATGCAATAGCAGTAGAAAAGAGGGGAAAAAAATTAATATCCCTCCCCCCACCTTTAAACTAGGCTCAAAAGGGGAGGCGATGAAAGGAGCAGAAGTTTAAGTTTATGCCATAAAAAGATGAGGATGCAAATGTTCCTTTGCGCATAACCAACCAAGAATCAAATACAGAGTCTGGGTCTCTTTTGCCTAAGCCAGGGAATCCAGGCCACTTACACTCTGGGAGAAATTACCGGTTCAGGTTGGAAACTGTTTCCTATGACGACTGACTGGGGTGCAAGATTTTGAGATTAATGATTACATTTTACAGGCAATAACATTAAGCTTGTGAAGTTCAGATGTTTCTTCTGATAATCTCTGGAGGTACTTTTATAGTTACAAGATGGGGAACAGGATGGTTATAAGTCTTTACCCAGGGACCTTCATTCCTGTGACTATTTTCTGCTTCATCTTACACCTGTGTCAATATCCTCATCTCCCTAGGGTTTCTTTGCACAGGCAGTGCTTAATTAAGGCGCTGTCAGGCTCTGGCTTTATTAGCCATAAGAACAGAAAACAGAGACTTGTAAAATTGTAGAACTTAATAAAAAGCATAGCAAATTATAGGCATTTTTAAAAAGATGATGAGGTGTGTATTATGCCTCCGCAAAAAATATCAGAATGAGAATAGAGGGAAGGTACTTCCCAGGTGGCTTAAATGATAAGGAATCCACTTGCAAATGCAGGAGATGCAGTTCGATCCCTGGGTTGGGAAGATCCCCTGAAGGAGGAAATGGCAATGCACTGCAGTATTCTTGTCTGGAACATCCCAGAGGAGCCTGGTGGGGTACAGTCCATGGGGTTGTAAAGAATGGGACGTAGCTGAGCAACTGAAAACACACACAGAAAGTGACCATCTCTGCTTAGGAGAGGGTGGCCAAAAATGGGAGGGCCCTGAAGGTGGAGACGTGTGTGTGTGTAAGATGGAAGAGGTTTTGAACATGTTTGTTAAAGAGGAACTCTAAGCTCGAGTTCAAATCCTGACTCTACCGTCTACTGGCTCTGTGACTTTAGGCAAATTACTTAACCTCTCTGTGCCATTTGGGTTTCCTCATTTGCGAAAAATGGGCTTTACAACTATAGTTACCTACATTATAGTCTCCTTTGTATTGTGTTGTGTGTGTGTTTCTTTCTTTGGACACTTCCCTACCCTTCCCTCATCCCCCTCTGCCTAAGCTCCTCCTGAGCAGGAGGGGGCTCTGGTGACTTAATCATCTTTGTGTCTCTTTCAGTGATTGCTATAGTATATCTTCTGCAGTGGGCATTCGATACACATCCGGCACATAGTAGGTGCTCTCTGGGCTTTCCTGGTGGCTCAGACAGTAAAGAATCTGCCTGCAATGCAGGAGACTTCCGTTCGATTCCTAGGAGGGGAACATCTACCGGAGAAGGGGAAGATGCTATCTAAATATTTGTTGAATAAATGAACACATTCCTTTGTAGCTCAGCTGGAAAAGAATCTGCCTGCAATGCGGGAGACCTGGGTTCGATCCCTGGGTTGGGAAGATAACCCTGGAGACGGGAAAGGCTACCCACTCCAGTATTCTGGCCTGGAAAATTCCATGGACTGTATACTCAGTCCATGGGGTCGCAAAGAGTCGGACACTACTGAGCGACTTGCATTTTCACTTGAAATGAAGGTAGTGGTTACAAGAGGTAGCAAAATTTCTGAGTATCGATGTTTCTTCTCAGTCAAAAACGATTGCTACTCAAGACAAGTGCATTTTTAGTTACACTGTTTCAAGGCCAAATTTGTAGTAAAAAAGACAAAAGAACCATCACACATTCTGGGCACAGCGTTCGTAACTGGGAAAGGATTTCAGCCTAAATACAGGCATACATTTTCTTTTTAATTGGAGTTGTCCCTCTGAAGGGCTGACAGTGGCTGTAAAAGTCAGTTCGTTTCTACCTTTTATTTGGCTTCAAAGCATCCCTATTGGGTAGTAAGGGAGAAGGAAATGGCAACCCACTTCAGTATTCTTGCCTGGAGAATCCCAGGGACAGAGGAGCCTGGCGGGCTGCTGTCTATGGGGTAGCACAGAGTTGGACACGACTGAAGCGATTTAGCAGCAGCAGCAGCAGCAGTGGGTAGTAAGGTGGGATCGATAAACAGAGGGGAAAGGCTGAAAAGAACAGGAACGGCGAATCCGGCTTGGTGTGTCCTTTGCGCCGCCCCGTAGTTCGCGATCGACGTAGGGGCGGTGCGTGCGCTATTTTGAAAGCCCGGCGGGTTCCCGTCGGAACTACGGTTGCCGAGTCCGTGTGTTGGCGGGTCGGACCCCACCCCCTCACCCCAGAGGGGCGCGGAGTGTTGGGGGCTGCTCGGGACCAGTTTTCAAGACAGCCTTTCCCTGGACATCTCGTCGTCCCACCTCGTGGCTCTGGTAAGGAGAGAGATTTTAGGGAACCTGCCGCGAGTGGGCCTGGCCGGGTGTCCCGCGCCCCTCGAGCCGCGGCCTCTTTGCTTTTTTGACAACTTGGGGCCTGGAAGGAAGGTGGAAGACGTTGGGAATATGCATTAAACTGGGAATTATCTTAGGAAGCATCTTGACGACCCGCGTGCGCATCAGACTTACGGGGTACGGTGGGGATTCGAAGAAAGAAATCGCTCTTTTCTCAAATCAGAGCTCGACACTACTTTTTATGGAAGCCCGCCAGGGTTCTCTGTCCATCGGATTCTTCAGGCAAGAATACTGGAGTGGGTTGCCGTTTTCCCCTCCAGGGGATCTTCCCGACCCAGGAATCGAACCTCCTGCATTGGCAGGCAGATTCTTTACCATTAATGCCACATCGGACGCCCAGGTGCTGTTTATTAAGGGATATTAAGTGGCTCTATGCAGCATTTAAGCAAATGTTCTCTCTTCCTCCCAGTTTTTTATGGACAATCCAAACGAGCTTACAGACAGGTAGTAACAGTTTGCTTTACAGTAAATCTAATACAAAACCAAACCTTTTTTCAAAATAATAGTTAATTTTTTAATAAAAAGGATTTTAAAAGAAATGTTACGGAAGGAAAAAAAACCCTGTATTAACTTGCTTGTGTATACAGTATGTACATTGTATTTTCATAGATAATTTTAAACTAATAGTTTATTGAGATGTAATTAACATATCATGAAATTCACTCTTTTGAAAGTGTACAGTTAAGTGGTTTTTGGAATAGAGTTGTGCCGGGGTCCAGCCCCGGTGGATCCAGGGAATTCGAAGCGGGGCCGGCGTCTGCGAGGATCAGGAAACAACTGCTTAATTAAACGTTAATTAAGGATATAAACAGTAATAGAATAAGGACAGCTCAGTGAGGAAATTGAGTGGAGAAAAGAGGCTGAATAATTTAGCCAGAAGGTGAGAGAAAGAACGACATGGGGAGACCAAGTTTCGGTGAACAAGGCCCGCACTTTATTTTCCAAAGTAGTTTTTATACCTTAAGTTATGCATAGAGGATAATGGGGGAAGGGGTAGAGTCATGCAGTAAGCCAGGCTTTCTTCCTGCAAACTTCTCATATGCAAAAGTTTAGGTGATTTGCATCATCTTCTGGCCCAGAGGCCTATTAACATTTTAAGACCCTTTCTTCAGAAAACTTATTTTTCTCTAAAGGCGGCTAGTCAGGCGCCACCCTCCAAAAGCATTAAAGTTGCATTCCTATAGGGCAAAGGTGTGGTGGGCTACAACAAGAAAAAGAATTAACTCAAGGGTCCAAGGTTACAAACATTAAAATTACTACTTATACCAATCATATTAATCAATACACTGCCAGGAACACAGCAGGTAAGGGATATGGAAACTTAGCAGCAAACATTGGCCCAACAAGTGAAAAACCCTTCACCAATAAAATTTCTAATCAATCTTTTAACTACTCAAAGGAATCTGTGTTTAGACAGTTTAGAACATCTCCTGCCTCTCACAGTTGGGAGGCTCTGAACAATCACATGTGGCCGGAAAAACCTATTCAGGCAGGCTAGAGGATTTCCAAAGGAGTTTGTAGGTTGAAACACTGTCACACCCAGGAACTTTATTAACTGGAGCTGTAAGTTAACTCTCTTTCTAGAGAGAGGTAGTGGGGGACAGGCCCCCCGCCCCGCCGCCCCCCGAAAAGTCAGAGGTGTAGGTGAGAACACAAAGCAGAAAGTAGGCAGACTCTGGTTTTGGGGGTAGATGCTCGAGAATTTCCAGGGGGACTCCTGAGGCTCGATCCCGCCCTTGCGTATCCGAGCCTCCTTCCTCATGACCTTTGCCACGGGCGGAGTTCCTCACGCTGGCTCCTGGCAGTGATAGACTTCCAGTTGAGCTATTCCAGATCCTGAAAGATGATGCTGTGGAAAGTGCTGCACTCAATATGCAATATGCACTCAATATGCAGTATGCCGGCTCCCGGCAGAGTTGAATATATTAAACCACTACCTAATTTTAGAACATTTTCATCACCCCAGAAAAGATGGCATACACCCACTAGCAGTCACTCCACATTCTCTCTTCCCTTCAGCCCACAACAACTAAGCATTTATTTTGTCTGTGGATTTGCCTGTTCTGGATATTGTGTGGAAAAACAATCATATATGTGGCCTCTTGTGTCTGCTTTCTTTCACTTGGCATAAGGTTTTCAAGATTCTTTCATGTTGTAGTATACATGAGTACTTCATTCCTTTTAATGACTAAATAATATTCCCTATGTAAAATATATACTCTGTTGAATAATATTTTATTGTGCGTAGTATCGGAGAAGGCGATGGCACCCCACTCCAGTACTCTTGCCTGGAAAATCCCATGGATGGAGGAGCCTGGTAGGCTGCAGTTCATGGGGTTGCTAAGAGTAGGACAGGACTGAGTGACTTCCCTTTCACTTTTCACTTTCATGCATTGGAGAAGGAAATGGCAACCCACTCCAGTGTTCTTGCCTGGAGAATCCCAGGGACGGGGGAGCCTGGTGGGCTGCCGTCTCTGGGGTCACACAGAGTCGGACATGACTGAAGCGATTTAGCAGCAGCGGCAGCAGCAGCAGTGTGTAGTATATGCCATATTTTCTTTATCCATTCATCATCTGATAGCTTTTTCTGTTTCCTTTTTTTGGCTATTAGGAATAATACTGCTTACAAAGCCAAGCTCTTAAAAGCATATAAAAGATCTGTTAATAACTACTCCTGGGAAGTGTGGGAGGGTACGAGGTGATTTTCTTTTTTTTAACCAAGTGCATATATTATTTTAAAAATAAAATAAAAATCCACAATCATTAATAGCATGACCTTGGGTATGTAATTTTACTTATCTTTAATTTTAGTTTATCTTTCTCCCTCTCTGGGTTTCAGTTTTCTCATTGTAAATACAACTGGACTAAATATTTGTCATGGTCTTTTTCAGTTCTCAAATTTTTTGTAAATAAGTGATAGTATTATAGGAATTTTTTCTTCATGAATGAAAGATGTATTCTTTATAACTGCAGTGTACCTTTCTATTCATTTTTATCATAGGACTTTAAGCAATTATTACAATGGAAGAAACCAATAATTTCAAGACACCAAGCAGATTATCTGAAAAAAGGAAATCTGGTAATCTATAAAACCTTTCTTCATTGTTACTGATATCAGAAATGTCTTCATAGTATTATAGTTAAATCCTTTCATTGTTATCTGTCACACAAGAACAGTTTTAGTATAAGTCATCTTTATAATGTTGATCTCAAGAAATAAGACTTCTTTTATAGTTCAGAGTTTGGTCATCTCTGATCTAATTTTATTGACATTCTAGCAGATTTGTAGGTTCTCCTAGGTGAAGAAGCAACTTAACTTGAACCTCAAAGGAACCACTTTATCTTTCCCCCTCTATGTATGGGAAGGGTATTTTCCAAGGCAATTCAGTAGACAGGGTAATCTGTCACTTCAATTTGACAAGCCCTTTGGGCTTCATTTTGTTGTGCTGCAGCCTGGAAAGTGTTTCTAAGCAGTAAGTTAGGGCAGTGATAGGACTCATCTCATTAGTTTCTCTCCTCTCAGAGTTCATAGTCCTGCCCTGCCGATTGTCAAGTATGTGAAAACCATTATATTTTGTCAAATTTTCTAGTTGTTCATGGCAAAAGGGCAATCCAAGAGCAGTTAATTGTTCATGAGCAAAAGTAGGACTGCTCTATCTCATTTCTTTTAATAACCTTATACTACTCTGTAATATAGATATGCTATAATTATGACTCTAATGATCACTTAGGCTTTTCTTTTTTTTTTTTTTGTAGCTACAAAAGCAGATCCCACTATTGGCATGCATGCACGCATTCACGTGTGTATATGGTATCTTTGGCTGCATGCCGTAGCGCAGGCATTAGCAAACTTTTTGTAAATGGCAGATAGTAAATGGTTTAGGCTTTGTGGGTCACATAGGAACCCTTTTGCCATCGTCTTCTTCCTTTCTTCTTTCTTCCTTGCCTGCCTCCCTCCCTTCCTTCCTTCTTTCCTTGATTTTTGCCTAAATTAGTCGTTACTGTGATTGCCGAAAAATGATATTAATAACTTTTTTTCTTTGTGGTGCTTTGTATGTGTCTCTGTCTCCTGAAGTCCTGTTTACTATCTCCAGAAGGCTCAGCTCCTGGAGAAGCTGAAGGTGTGTTTAGAAGGGAATGTTCCAGGAAGAGTTAGAGGTTTGGAGTCCAGACTGATATTATCAAGTACACTGAATCTGTCTCTGTTTCCCCTGTTCTGGCTCCAGAGAAATAAGACAGTCACTGGTGAGACAGCTGCCATTCTGTGTAGTTTCTTTTTTTTTTTTTATTTTATTTTATTTTTAAACTTTACATAATTGTATTAGTTTTGCCAAATATCAAAATGAATCCATCACAGGTATACATGTGCTCCCCATCCTGAACCCTCCTCCCTCCTCCCTCCCCATACCATCCCTCTGGGTCGTCCCAGTGCACTAGCCCCAAGCATCCAGTATCGTGCATTGAACCTGGACTGGCATCTCGTTTCCTACATGATATTTTACATGTTTCAATGCCATTCTCCCAGATCTTCCCACCCTCTCCCTCTCCCACAGAGTCCATAAGACTGTTCCATACATCAGTGTCTCTTTTGCTGTGTAGTTTCTATACCTTGAATTCTCTCATCTCCAGGATCTTGTCCCTAATTGTCTTTGTTCTAAGGCCTCCTCGGTTTTTTTCTTTTCTGGACATGGAATCTAGTTCTTCTGTTTTGAAACCAGATTTGAATTCTTGACTCTGTAACCCTGGCTTCTTTAGCAAGTTGCTCTCTGGAATCAATTCCATGATAAGAGTTGTGCATAAATGCCTTGATGAGGGTGTGTAATTGAGAGGAGTGTAGCTGGTATGACACTGTCTTTTCTACTTTGAATCTGCTCTTAAGGGTGATCTTGGTATTGGCTTGATTCGAAGTCATCCTCAGGTTCTGATCTTTTCTGGAGTCAGTTCTAGCTCTTTGATTCTGAAACCAAATCTGGATTCTAGGCTCTTCAGTGTTATTAAAGGCAAGTCTTCATTTGGTAGCGTAATCTGGATAAGGGTTTTGGTTAAAAGTGTTGATAAGGGTTTTCCGTTGACCTGTGAATTTGATATAGCTTCTGTCTATACTTTGTTGCCATGGTGTTAGAGTTGTCTTGGGCCATGTTGGAAGAGAGTCATGAAGTCTAAGGATTCAACCAAGAGACTTTCTTTATCTGTTTTTTTAACAACGCTTTTAAAATGTAAAAATCAATTCTTAGCTTATGGGTCATATAAAAACAGGCTGTTTTGCTGACCCCTGTTTAAGTGTTCCTGTAGAATAGAGCTCCAAAAGTAGACTTGGTCAAAGGTATCCATTGAAAGTTGGGACACATAGTGTCAAATTGCTCTGCAAGACTTTGCCAGTTAATTCCCTTAACAGTGATTTATTGAGAACGTTAGGATGCATCTGTGGAGCTCTTTTCAAATACTAATTTTATTTTTTATTTCTCTTTCTGACATTTAGCATTATGTTTAACTCCATGTATAAATATTCCTGCCTCTCCATTTATGCAGAAGCTTGGCTTTGGTACTGGGGTAAATGTCTACCTTATGCAAAGGTGAGTATAAGATTTCACGTTAACATTTTTACATGGAACCATAGTTCCACTGTACGTGGAGACAAAAAGGAATGTGAACATGCAAATATTTAGACCTGGGGTATGTTCATATTTTTGCCAGAGCTCTACCTGGTACATCTTTCTCCTAGCTTCCTCTTAATGGGTTATTAAAGGAGAGGTAATTTGTAATTTTTCCTTGGCTTGTGTAGGAGGGGAAAAGGACACAGAAAAGGGATTCCTGTGTGATAATAACACAGGATTCTCAATAAGAAAACTTCAAAGAGGATACCAGTGTTGGGAGATATCAGTGACTATTAATCCCTTCTATCTGGAGAGTTGCCTTCTCAGGATATTCTCTTCTAAAGAAGTAATATTTTTATTTATGTCATCATTAAGTGAGAAGGGCAGATACCTGATTCTAAAGTAGGAAAATTGTATTAAAAGAAAAATGGAATACTAGAATAGATGCTTATAGCTAATAATATTACATATGGCAACAAACACATTATTACAAAGTTGTTTCTTTTATTCATTATTCTGTACCTAGTTTCATGTTTATTAAGTGGCAAACAGTTATGTACTGTTTAGTGCTCCCTAAGAATTAGCCTGATTAGTCCAAGGCAGCATATCATTAGCTTTTCTAGGTTTACGTTGTTTCAAAGAAATACTTCCTCAAGTAAAAAGCTGGTGAATCGAGACTAGTATAGCAGTTATATGTAAGTGGGTCTTCTTGAAGTGTCTTCGCAGCTTAAACACCCCCTTTTGTGTGTTTGTCTGCTGTTAGTTTTTTGAACTTCCATTTTTTAATGTCTAAAACTCTGGCTTTAAGTTATTTTGAAAGAAAAAACTTATCACAATTTCGTGGCTAGTCTCATTTTTTCTTCCTTAAAAAAGTTTTTTTAGAATGTGAAGTGTGTTGTTAGCAAAGTTATACTGTATGTGACTTAATTAGAAAACTTCATTGGAAATAGCAGTTCCCGCCTGACCCTCCCAGTCCTCAGTGTGGCTCTGTTAGCTTGGGATTTTCCTTTATAGTAGCCTCAGTTCAGTTCAGTTCAGTTCAGACGCTCAGTCGTGTCCAACTCTTTGCGACCCCATGAATCGCAGCACGCCAGGCCTCCCTGTCCATCACCAACTCCCGGAGTTCACTCAGACTCACGTCCATCAAGTCAGTGATGCCATCCAGCCATCTCATCCTCTGTCGTCCCCTTCTCCTCCTGCCCCCAATCCCTCCCAGCATCAGAGTCTTTTCCAATGAGTCAACTCTTGGCATGAGTGGCCACAGTACTGGAGTTTCAGCTTTAGCATCATTTCCTTCCAAAGAAATCCCAGGGCTGATCGCCTTCAGAATGGACTGGTTGGATCTCCTTGCAGTCCAAGGGACTCTCAAGAGTCTTCTCCAATACCACAGTTCAAAAGCATCTATTCTTCGGCGCTCAGGCTTCTTCGCTAGATTTCCTTTGCCTCTCAGGTGAATTGGATCCTCTATTTTTCTTGTTTCATGTCTTAGTATTTCTTGGTTTCCATCTCATTCTGGTTGAAGACATTTGTTAGTGCCCCATGAAAAACAGAAGATACATTTTTGAGAATTTACTTTTCTAAAAATGTTTTCATTTTATGCTTGTACTTGAGTGGCCTTTTTTGTTTTTCTGGGTTAGAATTCTCATTCAGAAGTATGTTCTCCCCAGAATTTTGAGAACATTGTTCACTGCTGCTGTTGAGAATTCTGAAGCCCCTCTGACGCTGAGTCTTTGTGTTTCTGTTCTATGTTGTCTCCTCCTCCTGCTGTCTTATAACCTTATATGGTCTTTTGTTTGTCACCGCTGTTCTGCATTTCACAGTGACATGCATGGGTATGGCCTCTTGGAGCCTGAAAATTCCTATTAAATTTTTGAGAGGCTATTTTTAAAAATTACTTTGTTGATCATGTTCACCCCTTTTTATCTGTCCTCTGTCTTGGATGTGGGATTTACTGGCTTAATCTTTGATCTACCTTTATTTTATTTTATTTTTGGTCTGTTTTTCTATTTTCTCTTTTGTTCTATTAATATTTTCTGGGAAATCTTCCCAACTTCATTTTCTGATACTTCTATTTAGTTTTTCATTTTTGTCTATCTTGTTTTTAAAAATTATCTGAAAGTTTTCCTCTTTAAAAAAAATATAAATTTATTTATTTTAATTGGAGGCTAATTACTTTACAATATTGTAGTGGTTTTGCCATACATGGACATGAATCTGCCACAGGTGTACATGTGTTCCCCATCCTGAACCCCCCTCCCACCTCCCTCCCCATCCCATCCCTCAGGGTCATCCCAGTGCACCAGCCCCGAGCACCCTGTCTCATGCATTGAACCTGGACTGGTGATCCGTTTCACATATGATAATATACATGTTTCAATGCCATTCTCCCAAATCATCCCACTCTCGCCCTCTCCCACAGAGTCCAAAAGACTGTTCTATACATCTGTGTCTATTTTGCCGTCTCGCATATAGGGTTATTGTTACAATCTTTCTAAATTCCGTATATATATATATATATGTGTTAGTACTCTTGCCTGGAAAATCCCATGGACGGAGGAGCCTGGTAGGTACCAGTCCATGGGGTCGCTGAGGGTCGGACACGACTGAGCGACTTCACTTTCAATTTTCACTTTCATGCATTGGAGAAGAAAATGGCAACCCACTCCAGTGTTCTTGCCTGGAGAATCCCAGGGACAGGGGAGCCTGGTGGGCTGCCATCTATGGGGTCGCACAGAGTTAGACACGACTGAAGTGACTTAGCAGCAGTAGCAGTAGTATACTGTATTAGTGTTTTTCTTTCTGGCTTACTTCACTCTGTATAATAGGCTCCACTTTCATCCATCACATTAGAACTGATTCAAATGTATTCTTTTTAATGGCTGAGTAATATTCCATTGTGTATATGTACCACAGCTTTGTTATCCATTCGTCTGCTGATAGAGACATCTAGGTTGCTTCTATGTCCTGGCTATTATAAACAGTGCTGCGATGAACATTGGGGTACACGCATCTCTTTCAATTCTAGTTTCCTTGGTGTGTATGCCCAGCAGTGGGATTGCTGGGTCATAAGGCAGTTCTATTTCCAGTTTTTTAAGGAATCTCCACACTGTTCTCCATAGTGGCTGTACTAGTTTGCATTCCCACCAACAGTGTAAGAGGGTTCCCTTTTCTCCACACCCTCTCCAGCATTTATTGCTTGTAGACTTTTGGATCACAGCCAATCTAACTGGCGTGAAATGGTACCTTATTGTGGTTTTGATTTGTATGTCTCTGATAATTTACTCCTTGGAAGGAAAGTTATGACCAACCTAGATAGCAATTCAAAAGCAGAGACATTACTTTGTCAACAAAGGTTCATCTAGTCAAGGCTATGGTTTTTCCATTAGTCATGTAGGATGTGAGAGTTGGACTGTGAAGAAAGCTGAGCGCCAAAGAATTGATGCTTTTGAACTGTGGTGCTGGAGAAGACTCTTGAGAGTCCCTTGGACTGCAAGGAGATCCAACCAGTCCATTCTGAAGGAGATCAGTCCTGGGTGTTCTTTGGAAGGAATGATGCTGAAGCTGAAACTCCAGTACTTTGGCCACCTCATGCGAAGAGGTGACTCATTGGAAAAGACTCTGATGCTGGGAGGGATTGGGGACAGGAGGAAAAGGGGACGACAGAGGATGAGATGGCTGGATGGCATCACTGACTCAATGGACGTGAGTTTGAGTGAACTCTGGGAGTTGGTGATGGACAGGGAGGCCTGGCGTGCTGCAGTTCATGGAGTCGCAAAGAGTCAGACACAACTGAACAACTGAACTGAACTGATAATGAGTGACGTTGAGCATCTTTTCATGTATTTGTTAGCCATCTGTATGTCTTCTTTGGAGAAATGTCTGTTTAGGTCTTTGGCCCATTTTTTGATTGGGTTGTTTATTTTTCTGGAATTGAGCTGCAGGAGTTGCTTGTATATTTTTGAGATTAATTGTCAGTTCCTTCATTTGCTATTATTTTCTCCCATTCTAAAGGCTGTCTTTTCACCTTGCTTATATTTTCCTTTGTTGTGCAAAAGCTTTTAGGTTTAATTAGGTCCCATTTGTTTATTTTTGCTTCTATTTCCAATATTCTGGGAGGTGGTCATAGAGGATCCTGCTGTGATATATGTCGGAGAGTGTTTTGCCTATGTTCTCCTCTAGCAGTTTTATAGTTTCTGGTCCTATGTTTAGATCTTTAATCCATTTTGAGTTTATTTTTGTGTATGGTATTAGAAAGTGTTCTAGTTTCATTCTTTTACAAGTGGTTGACCGGTTTTCCCAGCACCACTTGTTAAAGAGATGGTCTTTTCTCCATTGTATATTCTTGCCTCCTTTGTCAAAGATAAGGTGTCCATAGGTGCATGGATATATCTCTGGGCTTTCTGTTTTGTTCTATTGATCTATATTTCTGTCTTTGTGCCAGTACCATACTGTCTTGATGACTGTAGCTTTGTACTAGAGCCTGAAGTCAGGCAGGTTGATTCCTCCAGTTCTATTCTTCTTTGTCAAGATTGCTTTGGCTATTCGAGGTTTTTTGTATTTCCATACAAATTGTGAAATTACTTGTTCTAGTTATGTGAAAATACCATTGGTAGCTTGATAAAGATTGCAATGAATCTATAGATTGCTTTGGGTAATTTTCACTATATTGATTATTTCAATCCATGAACATGGTATATTTCTCCATCTATTTGTGTACTCTTTGATTTCTTTCATCAGTGTTTTATAGTTTTCTATATATAGGTCTTTTGTTTCTTGAGGTAGATATATTCCTAAGTATTTTAATGGAATTGTTTCCTTAATTTCTCTTTCTGTTTTCTCATTGTTAGTGTATAGGAATGCAAAAGATTTCTGTGTGTTAATTTTATATCCTGCAACTTTACTATATTCACTGATTAGCTCTAGTAATTTTCTGGTGGAGTCTTTAGGGTTTTCTATGTAGAGGATCATGTCATCTGCAAACAGTGAGTTTTACTTCTTCTTTTCCAATTTGGACTCCTTTTATTTCTTTTTCTGCTCTGATTGCTGTGGCCAAAACGTCCAAAACCATGTTGAATAGTAGTGGTGAGAGTGGGCACCCTTTCTTGTTCCTGACTTTAGGGGAAATGCTTTCAATTTTTCACCATTGAGGATAATGTTTGCTGTGGGTTTGTCAAATATAGCTTCTATTATGTTAAGGTATGTTCCTTCTATTCCTGCTTTCTGGAGGGCTTTTTTTTTTAATCATAAATGGATGTTGAATTTTGTCAAAGGCTTTCTCTGCATCTATTAAGATAATCATATGGTTTTTATCTTTCAATTTGTTAATGTGGTATATTACATTGATTGATTTGCAGATATTGAAGAATCCTTGCATCCCTGGAATAAAGCCCACTTGGTCATGATGTATGATCTTTTTAATATGTTGTTGGATTCTGTTTGCTGGAATTTTGTTAAGGATTTTTGCATCTATGTTCATCAGTGATATTGGCCTGTAGTTTTCTTTTGTGGCATCTTTGTCAGGTTTTGGTATTAGGGAGATGGTGGCCTCATAGAATGAGTTTGGAAGTTTACCTTCCTCTGCAATTTTCTGGAAAAGTTTGAGTAGGATAGGTGTTAGCTCTTCTCTGAATTTTTGGTAGAATTCAGCTGTGAAGCCATCTGGTCCTGGGCTTTTGTTTGCTGGACGATTTCTGATTACAGTTTCAATTTCCATGCTTGTGATGGGTCTGTTAAGATTTTCCAACAGAAAATCTTGGAAAGTTGTACTTTTCTAAGAATTTGTCCATTTCTTCCAAATTGTTCATTTTATTGGCATATAATGCTGGTAGTAGTCTCTTATGATCCTTTGTATTTCTGTGTTGTCTGTTGTGATCTCTCCATTTTCATTTCTAATTTTATTGATTTGATTTTTCTCCCTTTGTTTCTTGATGAGTCTGGCTAATGGTTTGTCAATTTTATTTATCCTCTCAAAGAACCAGCTTTTGGCTTTGTTGATTTTTGCTGTGGTCTCTTTTGTTTCTTTTGCATTTATTTCTGCCCTAATTTTTAAGATTTCTTTCCTTCTACTAACCCTGGGGTTCTTCATTTCTTCCTTTTCTAGTTGCTTTATGTGTAGAGTTAGGTTATTTATTTGACTTTTTTCTTGTTTCTTGAGGTAAGCCTATATTGCTATGATGCTTCCCCTTAGCACTGCTTTTACAGTGTCCTGTAGGTTTTGGGTTGTTGTGTTTTCATTTTCATTCGTTTCTATGCATATTTTGATTTATTCTGTGATTTGTTGGTTATTCAGCAGTGTGTTGTTCAGCCTCCATATATTGGAATTTTTAATAGTTTTTCTCCTGTAATTGAGATCTAATCTTACTGCATTGTGGTCAGAAAAGATGCTTGGAATGATTTCAATTTTTTTTGAATTTACCAAGGCTAGATTTATGGCCCAGGATGTGATCTATCCTGGAGAAGGTCCCATGTGCACTTGAGAAAAAGGTGAAATTCATTGTTTTGGGGTGAAATGTCCTATAGATATCAGTTAGGTCTAACTGGTCTATTGTATCATTTAAAGTTCGTGTGTCCTTGTTAATTTTGTTTAGTTGATCTATCCGTATGTGTGAGTGGGGTATTAAAGTCTCCCACTATTATTGTGTTATTGTTAATTTCCCCTTTCATACTTGTTAGCATTTGCCTTACATATTGTGGTGCTCCTATGTTGAGTGCATATATATTTATAATTGTTATATCTTCTTCTTGGATTGATCCTTTGATCATTATTTAGTGTCCTTCTTTGTCTCTTTTCTCAGCCTTTATTTTAAAGTCTATTTTATCTGATATGAGTATTGCTACTCCTGCTTTCTTTTGGTCTCTATTTGCGTGGAATATCTTTTTCCAGCTCTTCACTTTCAGTCTGTATGTGTCCCTTATTTTGAGGAGGGTCTCTTGTTGACAACATATATAGAGGTCTTGTTTTTGTATCTATTCAGCCAGTCATTGTCTTTTGGTTGGGGCATTCAACCCATTTACGCTTAAGGTAATTATTGATAAGTATGATCCCGTTGCCATTTACTTTGTTGTTTTGAGTTCGAGTTTATCCACCCTTTCTGTGTTTCCTGTCTAGAGAAGATCCTTTAGCATTTGTTGGAGAGCTGGTTTGGTGGTGCTGAATTCTCTCAGCTTTTGCTTGTCTGTAAAGCTTTTGATTTCTGCTTCATATTTGAATGAGATCCTTGCTGGGTACAGTAATCTGGGTTGTAGGTTTTTCTCTTTCATCACTTTAAGTATGTCCTGCCATTCCCTTCTGTCATGAAGAGTTTCTGTTGAAAGATCAGCTGTTATCCTTATGGGAATCCCCTTGTGTGTTGTTTGTTGTTTTTCCCTTGCTACTTTTAGTATTTGTTCTTTGTGTTTGATCTTTGTTAATTTGATTAATATGTGTCTTGGGGTGTTTCGCCTTGGGTTTATCCTCTTTGGGACACTCTGTTTTCAACTATTATTTCCACAAGTATTTTCTCATGGTCTTTCTTTTTGTCTTCTTCTTCTGGGACTCCTATGATTTGAGTGTTGGGGCGTTTAACGTTGTCCCAGAGGTCTCTGAGGCTGTCCTCATTTCTTTTAATTCTTTTTTCTTTTTTCCTCTCTGCTCCATTTATTTCTACCATTCTATCTTCTACCTCACTTATCCTATCTTCTGCCTCCATTATACTACTGTTGGTTCCCTCCACAGTGTTTTTGATCTCATTTATTGTATTATTCATTATATACTGACTTTTTTATTTCTTCTAGGTCCTTGTTAAACATTTCTTGCATCTTCTCAATCCTTGTCTCCAGGCTATTTTTCTGTAACTCCATTTTGTTTTCAAGATTTTGGATCATTTTCACTATCATTATTCGGAATTCTTTATCAGGTAGATTCCCTATCTCTTCTTTGGTTTGGTGGGCATTTGTCATGTTCCTTTACCTGCTGAGTATTTCTCTGCCTTTTCATCTTGCTTATATTTCTGTGTGGTTCCTCTTTATTGTGGAGGTTCCTTGCTGTGGATGCGGTTGGATGGGTGGCTTGTCAGGGTTTCTTGGTTAGGGAAGCTTGTGTCGGTGTTCTGGTGGGTGGAGCTGGATTTCTTTTCTCTGGAGTGCAATGAAGTGTCCAGTAGTGAGTTTTGAGATGTCTGTGGGTTTGGTGTGACTTTGGGCAGCCTGTATATTGAAGCTCAGGGCTATGTTCCAGTGTTGCTGGAGAATTTGCATGGTATATCTTGCTCTGGAGCTTGTTGGCTCTTGGGTGGTGCTTGGTTTCAGTAAAGGTATGGAGGATTTTGATGAACTCTTATCGATTAATGTTCCTTGGAGTCAGGAGTTCTCTGGTCTCTGATGTTCTCAGGTTTTGTACTTAAGCCTCCTGCCTCTGGTTTCAGTTTTATTCTTACAGTAGCTTCAAGACTTCTCCATCTGTCACTTCCAAAGTGGTTCCCTCTTTTTATTTTAGCTTCTGTTTGCTGGTCTCTTCAGTGTCTAATTTCCACCCTGACACAAGGGGGCGATGGTGGTCACGTTTTTAGGCTCACTTGTTCAGTAGTGCTGTGGGGAGGGAGGAACACTGCAAAGCAGTATCACTGGCGTGTGTGGGGAGTGCTGGCAGTGTTTCAGCCGCACTGGGTTTGCCCCCGCTCACGGCGTGTATGCTTCCACGGTCTACACTTCTCAGGCTCTAGGTTGCTCTGCCGGGAACTGTCTTAGGCCGGCCCTGCGTTGTATGCATCTCCCAGGTCTTAGCCGCTCAGGTTCAGGTTTTCGGGTACTCCACAAAGGCGCAGATCGTTTGGGCCTGCGTTTTGTGCCCGTCCCAGGTCCGAGCAGCTCAGGTGACCAGGTGCTTGGTGAGCGCAGTCACCCCCAGGTGGGGAGGGGGTGTGTCTTATTGCCTCCCCCGTCCAAGCTGCTCGGTTTTCTGGGTGTACAACTGGCGTGCCTTCTTAGGTGTGCCGTGTATCTCTTCAGGGGAGCTGATCTCTGGCTGTGACTCTCTCAGCAGATGTCAACTGTCCAGAATCCCAAGAAGTCTTGGTTAGCAACGAAGCCTGCTTGCAGTTTGGTAGAGGATGCCTCTCTGGGGCCATGATTGCCCGCTTCCAGCTCTGGCTGCCCTCGCCTGCCTGTCTCCCGTGGGGGATGGGCTGGTCCATAGCTGGCTAGGTCTGCTCAGTCTTTTGTTCTGTGAGCAGGCCTGGCAGTGTCTTAGGTTAGGGCTTTTCACGGGATAGTTCTCTCTCTTTTTTGTCTCTCTCTCTGTCTCTCTCTGGCCACAGTCTGGGTTGCTGTCTCACGTTAGTTCCCTTAGATTGCCCTCAGGGCATTCAGGCCCGGTCCTTACCCTAAACAATGCAGTCTGCGGCTCCCTGTCCAATCCCTGCTTGCTAGTGGTGGATGTGAGCGTCTGGGATGCTTCTCTGCTGGGAGTTGCCGTTAGGCATGTAATCTGTGGGTTTTAATTATTTATTTATTTTTCCTCCTGGTTATGTTGCCCTCTGAGATTCCAAGACTCGCCAAGGACCCGCTGGTGGGAGTGTTTCCTTGTGTTTGGAAAGTTCTCTCTTTTTTTAAGACTCCCTTCCCGGGACAGATCTCCGTCCCTACCTCTTTTGTCTCTCTTTTTATCTTTTATATTTTGTCCTACCTCCTTTCGAAGACAGTGGGCTGGCTGCCTTTCTGGGTGCCTGATGTCCTCCGCCAGCATTTAGAAGTTGTTTTGTGGAATCTGCTCAGCGTTCAGATGTTCTTCCGATGAATTTGTGGGGGATAAAGTGGTCTCCCCGTCCTATTCCTCCACCATCTTAGGACCACCTCTCAAGTTTTCCTTTTTAAGATGGCATCCCATGTCTTGTGGGGATGCTAGACATGTATATCTTGAACCTGGATGTTGATAACACAGGTGTGTTCAAGTGTGAAAACTCACTGAGCACTGCAGGCACATTTGGTCATGAATTGCTCTGTTGCTACATAGACCGCAGGTTCTCAACTGTGTCAGTCTACCTCAGGCTAAATACCTTCTGCTTTTTCCCTTTCAAAGTCAGTCTTCAGTCTTCAAACTGAAGTTTTATTTCAGTGGTACCTGAGAGGGATCAAATTTATATGTGTATGTTCATTTTAATTCAGAGTATATATTATTTACTGTTAAATTTGCATTGCTGGATTAACCCAACATAGTTGTGATGTATTATTATTTTTTAATAAACTGATAGAATCATTTTGCTATTGTTTAGAATTTTTGCATCTGTAAGTGAAATTGGTTTGTGATTTTTCTTTTTCTGTTGTCCTGTATGATTTTTGTCCCTTTTCATTCTATTCCCTGGAATGGTTTGTATGAAATGGAATGATATGTTTCTTTACAGTTTAGTAAACTCAACTCTAAAATTATCTATGTTTTGTATTTCTTGTGGGAAGATTTTTAAACTCTTGATTACGTTTCTTCTTTTATCAGTTTTCTTAACTTTTTTAAAGAATTTGTCCATTTTACCTTTTTATTGGCTTAAAAGTTCTAGTATTCACTTGGATATTTTTAAAATCTCTGTTGTATATGTCCCCATTTTTGTTGGCAGTATTGTTTGTGTCTCCTTTTGTTTTTCCCTTGTGCAGTCTCAACAGAAATTTGCCCGTTGTATTAGCATTGTCTGTGAACCATCTTTTGCCTTGGCAACATTTTATTCAGATTTCATAATAATATCCTTCTCATTCTGTAACCTATAGGTTAGGATAGGATGTAGGTAGGTTAGGGCATATGGAAAAGGTGAAGATGGACTCGCTCACTGAGTTATAAATAATCCAGAGCTATGGGTACCCCTTGAGACTTGAAAAATACATTTTTATATTAAAAGAACATGGAAGAGGTTATTCCCAAATGCTATTGTTATCTAAAACTGGAGGTTTAAGAATAGTTTAAGTAAACTTATGCATGATAGATGTATATGAACTGAGAAATCTAGTGATCCTTTGAATACATGTATTCTGATGTTAAAAAAAGGTCCTGCAGTCACAGAGCTGTGCCCATGAGCTAGTACAGAGCTGAACATGATTTCTTGGTTCCATCTCGTTTTATGTTCTTATGGTTGAACTTTGCAATCTTTAACTTTTGAGGCTCTTTGGCTTGTGCCCAAATGCTGCCTACATTTTGTTCTTTGTAATTGGCCGTACTCATAAATGCCTACCTTACGGGGTGAACAAACCTTTCCCTGACTTCATGTCACCTGTTTGTTTATTTAGGCCTCAAAACAGGTATACCTTAAATGTTCTTCAACAGCTGCATCTTCCTAGAAAATAGACAATTTACATTTTTTTTCCTATTAGTATGTTTATTATTTTCTCCCTAAACATATGTATATAGTGAGAAGTATATAGGATGAATTGTTTTGTCCATTAGAGGCATAATATTTGTTGGTAAAAAACAGTCTGTTATTTGCATGATTACACACGAGCCAAATGTATTTTGTACATTTCTTCTTTAAATTGTTTCTTAGAAATTAATGTTTATTACTTTAACATTCTATAATTTATATCTGGTACATATAGTTAAATGCTTTTTAAGTAGTTGGTAGTGACATGATTGAGTGAAAAAATTAGAAAATACTATAGAAATTTTGAAGTTTAAAATCTATAACATTTTGTCTTTTTCCTTCTAGTTTTCTCTTTTTAACCCTTCCTTTCCAAAGATATCAGACTTCTCTTGTAATCAGTAGATTTATCAGCTGTATGTACACAGTTATAAAGGATATATAACAGAAATGTTGATAGTCTAAAATATTTACAAATTAAAAAAAGAAAACTAAAATACTCTCAAAGTCTTTTTCAAAATGTGGAAGTTCCTATTAGTCATTTGAACTGTATTATGGTTATTAATCTTTCTGTACATTTTTGGTTACTTATTTTTTAAGATCTCCAAGAGGTTTGTCTCATTCTCCTTGGGCTGTGAAAAAGATTAATCCTAGATGTAATGATGAATATCAGAGTATGTATCAAAAGAGACTAACTGATGAAGCTAAGATTTTGAAAACACTCAATCATCCAAACATTATAGGTAAGTTCACATATTACTTAATAACAGTATCTAGTATAGTATCTTGTTTATCTGAAATGGTTTACATAAAATCTTAACTGCTTTCACTAATAATAAGTGAAGAAAGGCGTGATGGAGTTTGGCAAGAATCCAATTAATGTGAACATTGTGAAATAAAAATTAGTGGGACTTCCCTGGCGATCCAGTGATTAGGACTCTGTGCTTCAACTGCTGGGGAGCGTGGGTTTGATTCCTGGTAAGGGACCTAAGATCCTATAAGCCACCTGGCTTGGCCAGAAAAAAAAACATAGTGTATATTTTTAGATGCAGCAAATTTGGAAAACTCAGCAGTGGCCACAGGATTGGAAAGGTCAGTTTCCATTCCAATCCCAAAGAAAGGCAATGCCAAAGAATGCTCAAACTACCGCACAATTGCACTCATCTCACATGCTAGTGAAGTAATGCTCAAAATTCTCCAAGCCAGGCTTCAGCAATACGTGAACCATGAACTTCCAGATGTTCAAACTGGATTTAGAAAAGGCTGAGGAACCAGAGATCAAATTGCCAACATCTGTTGGATCATTGAAAAAGCAAGAGAATTCCAGAAAAACATCTATTTCTGCTTTATTGACTATACCAAAGCCTTTGACTGTGTAGATCGCAACAAATTGTGGAAAATTCTTGAAGAGATGGGAATACTAGACCACCTGACCTACCTCCTGCGAAATCTGTAAGCAGGTCAAGAAGCAACAGTTAGAACTGGACATGGAACAACAGACTGGTTCCAAATTGGGAAAGGAGTATGTCAAAGCTGTATATTGTCACCCTGCTTATTTAACTTATATGCAGGGTACATCATGGGAAATGCTGGGCTGGATGAAGCACAAGCTAGAATCAAGATTGCTGGGAGGAATATCAATAACCTCAGATATGCAGAAGACACCACCCTTATGGCAGAAAGCAAAGAAGAATTAAAGAGCCTCTTGATGAAAGAGGAGAGTGAAAAAGTTGGCTTAAAACTCAACATTCAGAAAACTAAGATCATGGCATCCAGTCCCATCAGTTCAGTTCAGTTCAGTCACTCAGTCAAGTCCGACTCTTTGCGACTCCATGAATTGCAGTGCGCCAGGCTTCCCTGTCCATCACCAACTCCCGGAGTTCACCCAAACTTATGTCCGTCGAGTCGGTTATGCTATCCAGCCATCTCATCCTCTGTCGTCCCCTTCTCCTCCTTCCCCCAATCCCTCCCGGCATCAGAGTCTTTTCCAATGAGTCAACTCTTCGCGTCAGGTGGCCAAAGTACTGGAGTTTCAGCTTTAGCATCAGTCCTTCCAAAGAACACCCAGGACTGATCTCCTTCAGAATGGACTGGTTGGATCTCCTTGAAGTCCAAGGGACTCTCAAGAGTCTTCTCCAACACCATAGTTCAAAAGCATCAATTCTTTGGCTCTCAGCTTTCTTCACAGTTCAACTCTCACATCCATACATGACCACTGGAAAAACCATAGCCTTGACTAGACGGACCTTTGTCGGCAAAGTAACGTCCTCTGCTTTTGAATATGCTATCTAGGTTGGTCATAACTTTCCTTCCAAGGAGTAAGCATCTTTTAATTTCATGGCTGCAATCACCATCTGCAGTGATTTTGGAGCCCCCATAAAGAAAGTCTGACACTGTTTCCACTGTTTACCCATCTATTTCCCATGAAGTGATGGGACCAGATGCCATGATCTTCGTTTTCTGAATGTTGAGCTTTAAGCCAACTTTTTCACTCTCCTCTTTCACTTTCATCAAGAGGCTTCTTAGTTCCTCTTCACTTTCTGCCATAAGGGTGGTGTCATCTGCATATCTGAGGTTATTGATATTTCTCCCATCAGTCTTGATTCCAGCTTGTGCTTCTTCCAGCCCAGCATTTCTCATGATGTACTCCAGTCCCATCAGTTCATGGCAAATAGATGGGGAAACAGTGACAGACTTTATTTTTTGGGGCTCCAAAATCACTGCAGATAGTGACTGCAGCCATGAAATTAAAAGACGCCTGCTCCTTGGAAGAAAAGTTATGATCAACCTATACAGCATATTAAAAAGTAGAGACATTACTTTGCCAACGAGGTCCGTCTAGTCAAAGTTATGGTTTTTCCAGTAGTCATGTATGTGAGAGTTGGACCATAAAGAAAGCTGAGTGCCGAAGAATTGATGCTTTTGAACTGTGGTGTTGGAGAAGACTCTTGAGAGTCCCTTGGACTGCAAGGAGATCCAACCAGTCCATCCTAAAGGAAATCAGTCCTGAATATTCATTGGAAGGACTGATGTTGAAGCTGAAACTCTAATACTTTGGCTACCTGATGTGAAGAACTGACTCATTTGAAAAGACCCTGATGCTGGGAAAGATTGAAGGTGGGAGGAGAAAGGGATAACAGAGGATGAGATGGTTGGATAACATCACTGACTCAATGGACATGAGTTTGAGTAAACTCTGGGAGTTGGTGATGGACAGGGAGGCCTGGCTTGCTACAGTCCATGGGGTCTCAAAGAATCTGACACTACTGAGCAACTGAACTGAAGTATATATTTAAAACTTCATAGGAATAGATACAGTCATTATGCTATTGGTACCATGGAGAATTCAGGAATGTAAAGTCTTCATTTGTGTAATCTCCTTTTTTCATTTTTAATGTAAGTAAGTCTGGTGAAACCATTATATTTAGGAAGGCATAGAGTATAAAACGGAGAAGGCTTTGGCACCCGACTCCAGTACTCTTGCCTGGAAAATCCCATGGACAGAGGAGCCTGGTGGGCTGCAGTCCATGGGGTCGCTAAGAGTCAGACACGACTGAGCAACTTCACTTTCACTTTTCATTTCCATGCATTGGAGAAGGAAATGGCAACCGACTCCAGTGTTCTTGCCTGGAGAATCCCAGGGACGGGGGAGCCTGGTGGGCTGCCGTCTATGGGGTCGCACAGAGTTGGACACAACTGAAACGACTTGGCAGCAGCAGCAGCAGAGTATAAAAACATTTCAATTTGTGATACTGTTGGCCAACACTGAAGACATTTAAAATTAGATCTACTAAATAAGTTTTGTAAGCACTAGCTGTTTCATTTTGTGTTTGACAGTGTTGATCCAGATCTGTTTTCAGTCACATTATTGTAAAGAATGAAATACTTTTGTTCTTCCCTACTCCAGTAAGAAAATGACGTATTTTCTTTAAGGTTACCGTGCTTTCACTAAAGCTAGCGATGGCAGTCTGTGTCTTGCTATGGAGTATGGAGGTGAAAAGTCTCTGAATGACTTAATAGAAGAACGAAATAAAGATAGCCGAGATCCTTTTCCAGCAGCCATAATTTTAAAAGTTGCTTTGAACATGGCAAGAGGGTTAAAGGTAACTATGCTATTATGTTTTGAATGAGTTTTGTGGAACCTAAAAAAATAAATACTTTATTTACAATGTTGTGTTTAATTTCTACTGTACAGGAAAGTGACTCAATTATACATGTATCTCCTTTTTCACATTCTTTTCCATTGGGGTTTATCACAGGATGTTAAATATAATCCCCTGTTCTTTACAGTAGGACGTTGTTGTATATCCATCCTATATATGGTAGTTTGCATTTGTAACCCCAAACTCCCAATCTTTCCCTTTCTCACCCAGCCTCCCCCTTGACAACCACAAGTCTGTTCTCTATAACTGTGAGTCTGTTTCTGCTTTGTAAATAAGTTCATTTGTGTATTTTATATTCCACATATAAGTGACATCATATGGTATTTGTCTTTCTGACTTAGTATGACTAAGTCCATCCATGTTGTTGGAAATGACATTGTTTCATTATTTTTAATGGCTGAGTAATACTCCATTGTGTGTGTGTGTGTGTGTGTGTGTGTCTATGTCTGTGTCTGTGTCTGTTCATCTACTGATGAACAGATACTAATATACCTAGTTACAAGGTGAATTTTTTTTTCCCAAGAGAGGGAGTTGCCTTAAATCTTTATAGAATCTTTCATATTGAAGAATGTACTGTTTTGATCAACAAAGTATTGTTAGAGGCCTTCACACCTTCACATGGCCTGAAATAATCCAAGTCAGGAAGTTTTGCTTATAGAGATTGCATGTTAGATTTAGTTAATTGGACTGTTGTTTAGTCATTATTCCTGGGGGTGTATTCTAACCCTCTGTTGCTGTAAACAAGCCTTTCAAAGATTTCTTTGTGGGATGTTATTAGACATTGTGAATATACATCTATAGTCAAATGAAAAAAATCCTCTCAGGGTTATACAAATAAACTATTGTATCTTTGAATTAGACATACTGTTAGAGATAAAAATTCTGTATCCTGAATAACTTAAGTAATCATGGCTCCAGAAAATTGTTGGATGACTCAGAAAAACAGATTATGTAATGTAGTGATGTCAAGAATTGCATGTTGAGTTCAAATAAAATTGATTCATGAAATGTAAAACTGGAAAAAGGCACTATTTCTAAATATATATTTTAATATTTTATAGAAAAACATTTTAAATAGGTTGGATAAGCTAATAATTTGAATCATTTAATTATTTTAATTGTGTATATATAATGGAATTAATAAATTACATTATAAATATATTTGAGCATATTCAATTTATGGTTAACAATATTTAAATAAGCACAGTAAGTGTTCCAAGTTCAATACCAAGAATTGTTTCTGCATCTTTTGCAGGCCCAGGTCATAGAGTATAGATGCCTAAATGCTGATGAATGAAAAAATAACTTTTGTAGGACGTTTTTGATTATGGATGAATATTATCACTTGTCATTTCTAAGAAAGGGTTAAAATATAGCCTTAGATTACATTACTGCTTCCTCTTTTCCTTGTGAAGTATGTGTAGTGTTATCTCAACAATTTGTTTGAGATAACTGTGTCATTGTGAAGTTTAAAAAATTATTTCTAAAATAATTGTCCATTTTATAAAATTGTAGTATATTTTGAAATCTGCAGTATCATCTTTGATGTATAAGTATGTGAGGTTGGTTGGAAAATTAAAAGTTGGCTTATCTATACATAGACATCAATTTCCAAAGAATCTTTCAGATTTCTGGTCAGTATGGTAGACTAAGAGGTAGCGTGGGATGGTTCCTTCTCTAGCATCAAATAGTTTGAAATGATAGACACAAGTCTGCATGTTAGGCAGGGAGTTCAGGTTGTTGTTTTGTTTGAAAGTTATATACTTTTTTATTAGTTTCTATTTTTTCTCAGATATTTTAAATTTTTCACTATTTTAGTATCTGCACCAAGATAAGAAACTGCTCCATGGAGATATAAAGTCTTCAAATGTTGTTATTAAAGGCGATTTTGAAACAATTAAAATCTGTGATGTAGGAGTCTCTCTTCCATTGGATGAAAATATGACTGGTAAGCAGAATTCTAATTTTTAAATGGTTTCTGTACAGTTTTTAAGTTTCTATTACATATTTAAAAATAACAAGTTCACATTCTTCAAAAATCAAAAACTATTAATAAAAAGTGTATAATAAAAAATATCCCTTCCTATCTCTGTTCTACTCAGCCTCCAGCCCCTTCCCTTGCTACATACACAATATAAATTATTGGTTTCTCATTAGTATATATTTTAATTGAAGAAACGTGGAGAAGTGTCTCTAACCTGCTTTGGGATTTTTAAGTAGTAAAAGATCTGGGAGTAGAAAATACAATTTTTATAAGGTTTTATAAAGAAATTGATTTAGCATCAGCATAATGACAAGATTTGGGAAACTGCTAGAAGAAAGTGGAATGGGAGCAGGAAAGAGGATTTCTAACTAAGGCCAGTCTTCTGCGTTTTGCCCCTTGGCCCAGCCTACCTCATTCTTCTCTTTTATTGTGAATACTAACCATTCTCTTCTCAGGGAATTTAAATATGTTCTTTCTTCTTCTTCTTTTTTTATTTTTTACTACATTCTTTTTTAAAATATTCTTTTGTATTATGGTTTATCTAAGGATATTGAATACAGTTCTCTGCTGTACAATAGGACCTTGTTGTTTATCCATTCTATATATAAAATGTTATGTGGCTAACCCCAATGTCCCACTCCATCCCTTCCCCAACCCCCTCCCCCTTGGCAACCACTAGTGTCTTCTATACCAATGATTCTGTTTCATAGGTAGGTACATTTGCCTCATATTTTAGATTCCACATATAAGCGTTATCATGGTATTTGTCTTTTTCTCTTACTTCACTCAGCTTGATAATCTCTAGTTGCGTCCATGTTGCTACAGATGGCATTATTTCTTTCTGTTTTGTGACTGAGTAGTATTCCATTGCATATATGTACCATGTCTTCTTATCCATTCGTCTGTCAGTGGTCATTTAGGTTATTTCCATATCATGGCTTTTGTGAACAGTGCTGCTGTGAGCATGGTGGTGTTTGTGTCTCTTTGAATTCTATTTTGGTCTGGATATATGCTCAGGACTGGGATTACGGGATCATATTTTTAGTTTTCCTGAGAAACCCCCATACCGTTTTCCACAGTGACTATACCATCTTACATTCCCACCAAAAGTGTAGGAGGGTTCCCTTTTTTCCACATCCTCTCTGGCATCTGTTATTTGTAGGCATTTTAATAATGGCCACCCTGAACCCGTGTGAAGGTGGAACCTCATTGTAGCTTTGATTTTCATTTCTCTAATAGTGCTGTCCATCATCTTTCCACGTGCCTGTTGGCCACTTGTATTGATTTGGAGAAATGTCGGTCTGTTTAGGTCTTCTGATCATTTTTCTATTGGGTTTGTTTTTGTTATTGTTGAGTTGTATGAGCTGTGTGTGTGTTTTGGAAATCAATCCCTTGAGTTGCATTGTTTGCAAATATTTTCTTCCATCCTGTGGGTTGTCTTTCATTTTGCTTATGATTTTTGCTGTGGAAAGCTTGTAATTTTGATTAGGTCCCATTTGTTTATTTTTATTTTTATCACCTTGGGAGACTGACCTAAGAAAACATAGATATGATTTATGTCAGAGAACGTTTTGCCTATGATCTTTTCTAAGAGTTTTATGGTGTCTTATGTTAAGTCTTTAAGGCATTTTGAGTTTTGTGGTTGGTGAGGGGGTGTGTTCTAATTTCATTGATTTACATAGAGCTGTACAACTTTCTTAGCACTGCTTGCTAGAGAAACTGTAGGGAATTTAAGATATGTTCTTGATGAGGAACAGAGCCAAAATCCAGAAGCCTCAAAGAAAACCACTGCTTTCAACATATTATTTAATAAATAACATTTAAGTTTGCCTCTTTATATAAATATAAGGGGTGTGTGTGTGTGTTAGTCGCTCAGTCATGTCCGACTCTTTGCGACCCCATGGACCATAGCCTGACAGTCTCCTCTGTCCATGGGATTCTCCAGGCAAGAATACTGGAGTGTATTGCTGTTCCCGTCTCCAAAATATAAGGTATAGGGGAGGCTAATACTGTTTAGAACTTACGTACATCTTAATTTCCAGTTAAAGTCTATAAGTTGAATTGAAGGAAAACACCAAGATAAACAGATTGACTTCCTAATAATGTCTGTAATCAATAAAGGTAGAACTGGATGAACCCTTAGGCCAAATAACTGGTACAAGGTTATAACTTCAGCAAATAAAAGGAGAAATTGTCAAAAAGAATAAAAATAAGATTTTAGCATAATTGTCTCAATCATTAATAGATCTAATAGACAAACTAAGATGTAGCAGGTCTGAGTAAATAGTAAGTTCATTTTCTATGCATTAGAGTATTTATTAAAATTGACTAGTTAGGTTACAAAAGAAAACCTCAAGTTACAAAAGTAGGAATAGGCTAAAGGCTAACAAAGGTCCATCTAGTCAAGGCTATGGTTTTTCCTGTGGTCATGTATGGATGTGAGAGTTGGACTGTGAAGAAGGCTGAGCACCGAAGAATTGATGCTTTTGAACTGTGGTGGGAGAAGAGTCTTGAGACTTCCTTGGACTGCAAGGAGATCCAACCAGTCCATTCTGAAGGAGATCAGCCCTGGGATTTCTTTGGAAGGAATGATGCTAAAGCTGAAACTCCAGTACTTTGGCCACCTCATGCAAAGAGCTGACTCATTGGAAAAGACTCTGATGCGGGGAGGGATTGGGGGCAAGAGGAGAAGGGGCCGACAGAGGATGAGATGGCTGGATGGCATTACTGACTCGATGGACATGAGTCTGAGTGAACTCCGGGAGTTGGTGATGGACAGGGAAGCCTGGCGTGCTGCGATTCATGGGGTCGCAAAGAGTTGGACACTACTGAGGGACTGAACTGAACTAACATTCATTATCTTCAGAGCTATAAATATATAAATTCATGTACAGTTGGAAATAAAAACTCAGTTTTTTCAGGCATTTAAAATATTTGTAAATAGTTCTTAGCTGAGAAGTAGTGAGATTCCAGTTACATACTATTTAGAGAATAATGAGAATGTAAGAGCAAATCAAAACCTATTTGATATGGTCCAAAAGCATTCAAAGGAAAACACTGTCATTATTTAACCTTTATGAAATTGAGTTTTCAGCTGAAATTAGAAAAAAAAAATGAAACCGTAAAAGAAAAAAGCAGAAATGAATTAAAGATCTAAAAGTTTTGCAATATCCCAGTATGATCTATGTTATTTTAGAACATGTCAAAGAGAATGTAGAGATTATCCTTGAGGATACATGTTCAAACACAGCCAGGAAAATCCTGTGAAAAAGTGTTGAGTAGGAATTTTCTTGACGAGGTATTAAGGATTATGAAACTGTAGTCATTAAAGCAGTGACACTAATGCCAAACTAGACAGAAAATTTCAACATAAGAGTCAAAAGATAATTCCCAAATGTATGAAATTTGTTATATGATAAAGGTGACATTTTTGTATTAGTGGAAAAGAGGTAGTTGAATTAGTAAATGATGGTATCGGTTTATTTTAGAGAAAGTTGTTTTCTTTTCTCACACTCTAATCTCTGTAGATTGAAGATTTTTTAAAAAGTAACAGAAAAAATTGTTGGTAAAGATAATGTTGGGCTTAAGGAGGACACGAGAGGTAGAAACCACTTTTTAAAAGAAGTCATGACTGCTAAAAAAGTCATTGAAAACTTTCCCCATTCTAGTATGAACAAGAGTATAGGCCAACATACTCTCATGCACTGCATAGAAGTCGTAATTTATCATTCAGGTTAAGATCAGTTTTGCTATGGTAACATAAACCCTCAAAAACCTCACTACCTTAAAACAGGCAAGGCTTATTTTTCAAGCTGCATGTCCACTAGGCCTGTGTTCCACTCCATGTCATTCTCACATTAGGACCTGACATGCTAGGATGTCTGTTGTATGGAATAATGCCGTCATTGTGCCCATCATTGTGTGGACGGTGAAAAAGCTCTAGAGCTGCACTGTCCACTGCAGTTTTTTGGTTGTTTAGTCACTCAGTCGTGTCCAGCTCTTTGTGACCCTATGGACTGTAGCCTGCCAGGCTCCTCTCTCCATGGGATTTTCCTGGTGAGAATACTGGAGTGGGTTACCATTTCCTTCTCCAGGGGATCTTCCTGAACCAGGAATTGAACCCACGTCTCCTGCACTGCTTTACTGCTGAGGTACCAGGAAGCCTGTCTACTACAGTAGCCACTAGCTGTGTATGGCTATTTAAATTAATTAATATATTAAAAATTCTTTAAATTCATTTTCTCAGCCACCTTAGCCACATTTCAAGTGTTCAGTAGCTATGTGTGGTTAGTGACTACCATACTGAGATAAAGAACATTTTTATCATCACCAAAGTTCTGTTGAACAGTGCCACCCTAGAGTCTTGCCCTGACAATTAAATGCTCCAGTTCAGAAGTGACACAAGTCACTTCTTTCACAAGTCACTGCCCTGAACTAGTCAAATGGCTTCACCCCAAAACATGACAGGCCAGAAAGTGTGGTCCTTCTGTGTGTCTAGAAGGCAGTCCTTCTGTGTACGCAGATGGTGAGGAATAGCAATAGTAATTACCAGTGTGTAGCCTTTTCAGAGGGCAGTTTAGATATATGTATATTCTCTGAAAAACAACCCTTAAAAATGTTTATGCCCTTCAGTCCTGTCATTCCATTCCCAGGAATACATTCCAAAAAAATAATTGGGCAGTATGGGTATTTTTTACATTAATCTGTTACATTAATTTCTGCAAAAGTCAAAAGCTAGGACTAGGCTTACAGACGGAGAAGGCAATGGCACCCCACTCCAGTACTCTTGCCCGGAAGATCCCATGGACGGAGGAGCCTGGTAGGCTGTAGTCCATGGGGTTGCTAAGAGTCGGACACGACTGAGCGACTTCCCTTTCACGTTTCACTTTCATGCATTGGAGAAGGAAATGGCAACCCACTCCAGTGTTCTTGCATGGAAAATCCCAGGGATGGCGGAGCCTGGTGGGCTGCTGTCTATGGGGTCGCACAGAGTTGGACACGACTGAATCGACTTAGAGAGAGAGAGAGAGAGGCTTACAGAAGAGTTGTAACAGAAGAATCAAAAGCCATGCAAGCTTGAAAATAACGCATACTAAGAACAGCAACAGTCCCAGTAAAAATGCTAACACCTTAGATTTTCACTGCCAGGCAGCATCAGGCCTGTACAGCCATGGACCCTGTGTTTGTGCTTCCTTGAAGGTAAATGTGATGGCATTTACTGTCAATAAATAAAAAGTTAAAGTAAAAATTTGATTTGGCTTTCTTAATAAAGTATGATATCACTTATATGTGGAATCTTCCCCAGTGACTCAGTTGTAATGAATCCGCCTGCCAATGCAGGAGACACAAAAGACACAAGTTCAATCCCTGGGTTGGGAATATCCCCTGAAGAAGGAAACGGCAACCCATTCCAGTATTCTTGCCTGTAGATTAGCGGCCTACAGTCCATGGGGTCAGAGAGTCGACAGGACTGAGCAACTGAGCACACACTTGTGAAATCTAAAAATGAACAAGTGACTGTCACAAAAAAGAAACAGATAGGGAGAACAAACTGGTGATTACTAGTGGGGAGAGGGAAGTAACAAGAAAAGGATAGGGAATTAAGAGATACACACTGCTGCTGCTGCTAAGTCGCAAGGATACACTGCTATTGTTGTTCAGTGGATAAGTCGTGTCCGACTCTGCTCCCCCATGGACCGCAGCACACCAGGCTCCTCTGTCCTTCACTGTCTCCTGGAGTTTGCTCAAATTCATGTCCATTGAGTCGGTGGCGCTATCTGTCCATCTCATCCCCTGCTGTCCCCTTGTCCTTTTGCCTTCAATCTTTTCCTGATGAAAAGTCCATATGTTAATGATGGTAATTTCTGGGTTGATTATGTACCAAATATTTTTAATACTAAGTATAGTCAGGCACTGTGCTAGGAACGATATACAGGAAAAAAGGACACAGTCCTTACCCTTTAAAGATTCCTAATCTAGATGGAAGTTCCCTCAGCAGCCACCTTGGTTATCTGATGACTGTTGCCGGTATGGCAGTGCTTAAGTTCAGGTAACCCTTATTTTACTTAATAATGTTGCCAAAGTGGATAGTGATGCTGGCAATTCAGATGTGCCAAAGAAAAGCCATGAAGTGCTTCCTTTAAGTGAAAAGGTGAAAGCTCTAGACTTAATAAGGAAAGAAAAAAAAAATTGGATGCTGAGTTTGCTGAGATCTACTGCAACTTCTGTGAAATTTTGAAGTAGAAAAAATATTCACACTAGTTTTGCTATTACACCTCAAACCTTAAAAGTTATGGCCATAGTGTGTGGTAAGTGCATGGTTAAGAAGAAGGCACACATTTACACAGTAAGATAATTTTGAGAGTGACTACATTCTCATAACTTTTATGATAGTATATTGTAATTGTTCTATTTTATTATGTTATCTTTGTTGTTACTCTTATAGTGCCTAATTTATAAATTAAACTTTATTAAAGATGTGCATGTATAGGGGAAAAAAAATATATATATATATGGTTTGATACTGTCCTTAGTTTCAGGCATCCACTGGGGATCCAGGAATGTATCCCCCAGGGATAAATGAGAGGAAGGGGGCTGCTAAACCAAAAAGGATAAAATAATTGAAGAATAAGTCAAACCAAAAGTCTGACCTTTTTATTGAACACCATAAAACTTCATTGAGAGCATTAAGATGTTAAGTGAGAGATCATGATTATGGATTGACAATACTGTTAAGATGTTAATTCTTCCCAGATTGATCTAGTGATTCAATCTAATCCCAGGTTCAGCTAGAAAGCTGACCTTCTCATGAAAATTGAGGTGTTGCCTCTTAACATTTAAATGGAAACACGAGTGGACCTGTGTCGTTCCTGGGCAGAGAAGCTTTAAGGGCCTCTGTGTAATTCCACCTGTCCGTTCTTCCCTGATGTAACAATCCTAGATTCAGGGAAGTGGTCGGCTTTCAGCTGAAAGACAGTGTAGTTTGAAAAAGGAAGAAATGGAGGCACAGATTTGGTGATCTGCTCAGGGTCACAGAGCTTGCACAGGTCTTTGAACCCGGGTGAAGCAGTCTGGCTCAAGTCTGTCTACATTTATACCCCTTTCTAAGAGAATTGCTTTGGAACAAAGGTTCGTCTAGTCAAGGCTATGGTTTTTCCTGTGGTCATGTATGGATGTGAGAGTTGGACTGTGAAGAAGGCTGAGCACCGAAGAATTGATGCTTTTGAACTGTGGTGTTGGAGAATACTCTTGAGAGTCCCTTGGACTGCAAGGAGATCCAACCAGTCCATTCTGAAGGAGATCAGCCCTGGGATTTCTTTGGAAGGAATGATGCTAAAGCTGAAACTCCAGTACTTTGGCCACCTCATGCGAAGAGTTGACTCGTTGGAAAAGACTCTGATGCTGGGAGGGATTGGGGGCAAGAGGAGAAAGGGACGACAGAGGATGAGATGGTTGGATGGCATCACTGACTTGATGGACGTGAGTCTCAGTGAACTCTGGGAGTTGGTGATGGATAGGGAGGCCTGGCGTGCTGCGATTCATGGGGCCGAAAAGAGTCGGACACGACTGAGCGACTGATCTGATCTGAAGAGAATTGTTTCTCTACACCCTTGCCTACGGACTAGCTTTTTGAATACTTAACAATCTGATAGAGAATACCTGTTTTTATGAGGTTGAATGTATTTTCATGTTTACTGGCTATATTTATTAACCTTTAAACTACCTGTTAAATAACTTGCCCATTTTTCTTTGGGTCGTTTGCCTTTCTTAGTGGTTTCTGGTGCTTGCCCTTTTGATCAGTTTGCGTCTCTTACTTGTTTCAGTGACTGACCCTGAGGCCTGTTACATTGGCACTGAGCCTTGGAAACCTAAGGAAGCTCTGGAGGAGGATGGTATTATTACTGACAAGGCAGACATATTTGCCTTTGGTCTTACTCTGTGGGAAATGATGACTTTATCTATTCCACACATTAATCTTCCAGATGATGATGATGATGAAGGTATAACTACTTATTTTTAACATAAATCCCAATCTCTCAGTTTGAACTTAAGAATGATTTATAAATTGGGGCTTCCCTGGTAGCCCAGATGGTAAAGAATCTGCCTGCAATGTGGGAGACCTGGGTTCTTCCCCTCCAGGGAAGATCCTCTGGGATCTTCTTAAACTTTAAGAAGGGAATGGCTACCCACTCCAGTGTTTTTACCTGGAGAATTCCATGAACAGAGGAGCCTGGTGGGCTACAGTTCTTGGGGTTGCAGGGTCAGACACTGGTTTAATCTCATACAAATGAGATGTAGATTGAGAACAGGGAGATAAATTGAGAAAATCCAGAGGAGCAAGAAATTACCTTAAAAACTCCTCTTGCCTGAGAAAATGATTGGAAAGGTACCCTAGTAAGGGGATTGGGGTGGCTAACCTTTAAATCCCTGACAATAATTGATCTACACCATGGCAGGACAGTTGAAGAGACTGCCTGTGTAAAATGAAAAGCATATTGGATGATGAATTCTTATTTCAGAACAGTGAGTTTGGGCAGTTGCTAAACTTTTCCATGATTTAAATTTTTAATTTAAATTTTAAGTTAATTGATTTTAATTGTTTCTAACTCCTTCATGAGCAGATAAAACTTTTGATGAAAGTGATTTTGATGATGACGCATACTACGCAGCTTTGGGAACTAGGCCACCTGTTAATATGCAGGAACTGGATGAAACATACCAGAAAGTAATTGAGCTCTTCTCCGTATGCACTAATGAAGATCCTAAAGACCGTCCTTCTGCTGCGTGCATTGTTGAGGCTTTAGAAGTGGATATCCTGTGATCAACTCGTACCCATGACTGCTGGAGCCTCAAGTATGGCTCATGTATATAGCCGTTCTGTTTACCATGATACATTTATGTAGTTATTATGATGATCCATAATTATTAGATGGAAGTGGCCTATTGTAGGACCACAGATAGCACCTTATTAACATTTGAACAACTGTTTCTATTATAAAGGTAGTTCATGTATGCTTATGTTAATAAACATTAGAAATTGTAAAGGGTTTTCTATAAAGTTTAAGAAACTACTAAAAAATTTGAACTTGTTTATATAGATTTAAAATAGTGCTATAAAAACTTATGTCTAACAATTTGGGCAGAGTGAGTTTTATTCATGATCTTTCTCAGATGTTCTCTCTTAATGGATCTACTGAAATGAGCACTTTGTGTATTACAGAATAAGTCTACATTTCCTTACCTCTTAAAACCTTTTGCTGGCCTTTCTTGGTTGATGTGCTTATTAAATAGGGTCACTGAGACCAGAGACCTGGGATATGGCTCACAAGAGGAGTTCCCTGGGTACATCCAAACATTTTTGGTTAAGGCTTGTCTTGTTCCAGAGCTTTGGTTTTTGCTTTAATTTGTTGAATGAATATTCTGTACTGGTATCTTTAATATTTTTATTTACTGATCTATATCTTAAGCATATCACAGTATTGGTGTAAATAAAACTCTAATAGGACAACATGGAATAAAGGACATGTCAGTTACCCAAAGGTGTGTTATCCTATTTTGTACTCCATTGTATTGAGTCTTGTCATTAAACTTATTGAGTGAGTGTTGTCATTAAACTTATTGAGTGAAAGCAAGTTTTTCCCTCTTTCTTGGCCTTATTTTGTTAATCTGTAAAATGAGAGTGATTTGAATCCTTATTTTCTATCTGTGAGCCACATCTCCCTGGGATTTTTCAAGTACTGAATTGTGCTTGTGAATCTACTGATACATCTAGGGTAAAAATTACTGTGATGTAGGGGATCTTAGATTAAGAACCACTGCACTCTGGGCTTTAAACAATTCTGGAATTCAACAGAAGGTTCCTTTTAGTATGAGATTGTACCAAGCAATACTATACAGATCATTAATGGCTTATCTTCTGTAAAAAGATCATTAAAGTGTCAAGAAAGTGAATGGAAAACTACATATAAAAAGCATGCTGCTTGTTATAGTCTCAAATGCTACATGAGAAAAGGCCGAAAAATTGGTGAGCTAAGAATCTAGGAAAAACTAAGATTCCTTTCCAATACCAAATAAATGAGCAGAAATTTTAAAACAAAACCTATCATAGAAAATAGAAGACATAATAGGGTCAACAATGCCAAAAGTTGGGTCTTTATCAGGTCTCATCTAGAGAGCAAAAAAGACATGTCAAGACAGAAACATCACTGCAGATCCTAAGCATACCCAATCTCATTCATAAATGTGAAAAATCCCAAACAAACCCAAACTGATAATATAAAAAGGAAAAACTTCATCAAGACCAAGTTGGATCTATTTCAGGAAGGCTAGCCATGAAATTAAAAGATGCTTACTCCTTGGAAGGAAAGTTATGACCAACCTAGATAGCATATTGAAAATCAGACATCACTTTGCCAACAAAGGTCCGTCTAGTCAAGGCTGTGATTTTTCCAGTGGTCATGTATGGACGTGAGAGTTGGACTGTGAAGAAAGCTGAGTGCTGAAGAATTGATGCTTTTGAACTGTGGTGTTGGAGAAGACTCTTGAGAGTCCCTTGGACTGCAAGGAGGTCCAACCAGTCCATTCTGAAGATCAGCCCTGGGATTTCTTTGGAAGGAATGATGCTAAAGCTGAAACTCCAGTACTTTGGCCACCTCATGCGAAGAGTTGACTCACTGGAAAAGACTGATGCTGGGAGGGATTGGGGGCAGGAGGAGAACGGGATGACAGAGGATTAGATGGTTGGATGGCATTACTGACTCAATGGACGTGAGTCTGAGTGAACTCCGGGAGTTGGTGATGGACAGGGAGGCCTGGCGTGCTGCATTTCATGGGGTCGCAAAGAGTCGGACACGACTGAGCGACTGAACTGAACTGAGGTTGGTTTAACATTTAAACAACCATATTAATATAAGAAAAATCAAAGGATGGAATTTTGATAAAGTTCAGAATCTTCAAGATGTTTAAAGGAGTCTGAGAAACCTGGGGACAGAAAGGAACTTCCTTAATATAAGAAAAGGGCCCATATCTAACAAAATCTATAGTAAACATCATTTTACACTAACTTTGGCCACCTCATGTGAAGAGTTGACTCATTGGAAAAGACTCTGATGCTGGGAGGGATTGGGGACAGGAGGAGAAGGGGACGACAGAGGATGAGATGGCTGGATGGCATCACTGACTCGATGGACATGAGTCTGAGTGAACTCCAGGAGTTGGTGATGGACAGGGAGGCCTGGCGTGCTGCGATTCATGGGGTCGAAAAGAGTCGGACACGACTAAGCAACTGATCTGATCTGATAGATTGGAAGTGAGCATTCCACTGAAAGTCATATGTTGGTAACTAATCCCCAATGTGTTTGTATCTGGAAGTGGGGCCTTTGGAAGGTAACTGCAAGAGGGTGAAGCCCTCACAAATGGGATTGGTGCCCCTATAAAAGAGATGTGAAATAAAATTTGTATGGCAAGACAAAAACAAAACAGAATGTTCTCTGCTCTTCGGCTTCTCTCCGTTCCCCTATGCACTATGTACCTGGCATTATGCGTTGACCAAACCTCCCCATCAGCAGAAATACCTGCCAAGACATAAAGATGGCTAACAGGCACATGAAAAGGTGCTCAACATCCCTAATTAGAGAAACTCAAAACTACAATAAGGTATCATCTCATGCAGTTCAGAATGGCTGCTGCTGCTAAGTCGCCTCAGTCGTGTCCGACTCTTAGCGACCCCATGGACTGCAGCCTACCAGGCTCTTCCATCCATGGGATTTTCCAGGCAAGAGTACTGGAGTGGGTTGCCATTGCCTTCTCCGTCAGAATGGCTATCATCAAAAATCTACAAATAATGCTCAATAATTACATAAATGCATAAATAATACATAATGCATAAGTAATAAATGCATCAATAATCTACAAATAAATAGGGTGTGGACAAAAGGGAGCCCTCTTACAATAGGTGGGAATGTAAATTGGTGCAGCCACTATGGAGAACAGTATGGAAGTTCTTTAAAAAAAAAAAAGATTTACCACCTGATCCAGCAATCTCACGCCTAGGCATATATCCAGAGAGGACAAAAACTACTTAAAGACAAGCACCCTAGTGGTCACTGCAGCACTATTTACAATAGTGAAGACATGGAAGCAACATATATGTCCATCAACAAATGAATGGATAAAGTATATATATATATCATTTTATGGTATATATTCATATATGAAAGCCATAAAAAACTGAAATAATGCCATTGGCAGCAACATGGATGGACCTAGAGACTATCATACTATGTCAAAGAAGGAAAAATATATCACTTATATGTGGAATCCTAAAAACAGAACACGTGAACTTCTTTAAAAAACAGACACAAAATACAGATTTATAGTTACCAATGGGGAAAGGAAGGGGGATAAATAAATATGAAGTAAAATACATACTCCTATATATGAAATAGATAACAAGGACTTCTATAAAACACAGGAAGCTATATTCAATGTCTTGTAGTCTATAATGGAAAAGAATCTGAAAAATATACAACTGAATCACTTTGCTATATACCTGAAACACTGTAAATAAAGTGTGGGAAAGTTGCTCAGTCGTGTCTGACTCTGTGACCCCATTAACTATACAGTCCATGGAATTCTGCAGGCCAGAATACTGGAATACTGGGTAGCCTTTCCCTTCTCCATGGATCTTCCCAACCCAGGAATCAACCCCAGGTCTCCGGCATTGTGGGCAGATTCTTTACCAGCTGAGCCACAAGGGAAGCCCAAAATCAAGTATACTTTGGTAAAATAAATAAAATGGGAAGAAAGATTTAATAAAAAGTAAGAACTAACACCCAAAAAAGATGTCCTTTTCATTATAGGGGACTGGAATGCAAAAGTAGGAAGTCAAGAAACACCTGGAGTAACAGGCAAATTTGGCCTTGGAATACGGAATGAAGTAAGGCAAAGACCAATAGAGTTTTGCCAAGAAAATGCACTGGTCATAGCAAACACCCTCTTCCAACAACACAAGAGAAGACACTACACGTGAACATCACCAGATGGTCAACACTGAAATCAGATTGATTATCTTCTTTGCAGCCAAAGATGGAGAAGCTCTATACAGTCAGCAAAAAGAAGACTGGGAGCTGAGTGTGGCTCAGATCATGAACTCCTTATTGCCAAATTCAGACTTAAATTGAAGAAAGTAGGGAAAACCACTAGACCATTCAGGTATGACCTAAATCAAATTCCTTATGATTACAGAGTAGAAGTGAGAAATAGATTTAAGGGACTAGATCTGATAGAATGCCCGATGAACTATGGATGGAGGTTCATGACACTGTACAGGAGACAGGGATCAAGACCATCCCCATGGAAAAGAAATGCAAAAAAGCAAAATGGCTGTCTGAGGCGGCTTTACAAATAGCTGTGAAAAGAAGGGAAGCGAAAAGCAAAGGAGAAAAGGAAAGATATAAGCATCTGAATGCAGAGTTCCAAAGAAAAGCAAGGAGAGAGAAAGCCTTCCTCAGTGATCAATGCAAAGAAATAGAGGAAAACAACAGAATGGGAAAGACTAGAGATCTCTTCAAGAAAATTAGAGATACAAAAGGAACATTTCATGCAAAGATGGGCTCAATAAAGGACAGAAATGGTATGGACCTAACAAAAGCAGAAGATATTAAGAAGAGGTGGCAAGAATACACAGAAGAACTGTACAAAAAAGAGCTTCACGACCCAGATAATCACGATGGTGTGATCACTGACCTAGAGCCAGACATCCTGGAATGTGAAGTCAAGTGGGCCTTAGAAAGCATCACTACAAACAAAGCTAGTGGAGGTGATGGAATTCCAGTGGAGCTATTTCAAATCCTGAAAGATGATGCTGTGAAAGTGCTGCACTCAAATATGCCAGCAAATTTGGAAAACTCAGCAGTGGCCACAGGACTGGAAAAGGTCCGTTTTCATTCCAATCCCAAAGAAAGGCAATGCCAAAGAATGCTCAAACTACCGCACAATTGCACTCATCTCACACGCTAGTAAAGTAATGCTCAAAATTCTCCAAGCCAGGCTTCAGCAATATGTGAACCATGAACTTCCAGATGTTCAAGCTGGTTTTAGAAAAGGCAGAGGAACCAGAGATCAAATTGCCAACATCCGCTGGATCATGGAAAAATCAAGAGAGTTCCAGAAAAACATCTATTTCTGCTTTATTGACTATGCCAAAGCCTTTGACTGTGTGGATCACAATAAACTGTGGAAAATTCTGAAAGAGATGGGAATACCAGACCACCTGATCTGCCTCTTGAGAAATTTGTATGCAGGTCAGGAAGCAACAGAACTGGACATCGAACAACAGACTGGTTCCAAATAGGAAAAGGAGTATGTGAAGGCTGTATATTTTCACCCTGCTTATTTAACTTATATGCAGAGTACATCATGCGAAATGCCAGGCCGGATGAAGCCCAAGCTGGAATCAAGATTGCTGGGAGAAATATCAATAACCTCAGATATGCAGATGACACCACCCTTATGGCAGAAAGTGAAGAGGAACTCAAAAGCCTCTTGATGAAAGTGAAAGTGGAGAGTGAAAAAGTTGGCTTAAAGCTCAACATTCAGAAAACTAAACTAAGATCATGGCATCTAGTCCCATCACTTCATGGGAAATAGATGGGGAAACAGTGGAAACAGTAGCTGACTTTATTTTTTGGGGCTCCAAAATCACTACAGATTGTGACTGCAGCCATGAAATTAAAAGATGCTTACTCCTTGGAAGGAAAGTTATGACCGACCTAGATAGCATATTGAAAAGCAGAGACATTACTTTGCCAACAAAGCTCCGTCTAGTCAAGGCTATGGTTTTTGCAGTGGTCATGTATGGATGTGAGAGTTGGACTGTGAAGAAAGCTGAGTGCCGAAGAATTGATGCTTTTTAACTGTGGTGTTGGAGAAGACTCTTGAGAGTCCCTTGGACTGCAAGGAGATCCAACCAGTCCATTCTAAAGGAGATCAGTCCTGGGATATCTTTGGAAGGAATGATGTTAAAGCTGAAACTCCAGTACTTTGGCCACCTGATGTGAAGAGTTGACTCATTGGCAAAGACTCTGATGCTGGGAGGGATTGGGGGCAGGAGGAGAAGTGGAAGACAGAGGATGAGATGGCTGGATGGCATCGCTGACTTGATGGACATGGGTTTGAGTAAACTCCGGGAGTTGGTGATAAACAGGGAGGCCTGGTGTGCTGCGATTCATGGGGTCGCAAAGAGTCGGCCACGACTGAGCGACTGAACTGTACTTGAACTGACTGAATGACATTATCAATGTGTAGATTATTTTAGAATTTTTTTATATACTTTTGTGTGACAAAAATAAAAATTTATTTTGGAAACAAATTTCTAATCAAAATAAAATACTATTAAAGAAATAAAGTTGCAAGATTAGAAGGGGGAGCTCTCATGCATGCCCTATTAAGACAGATGAGCCCAACAAGAAGCGGACTTTCTCTCCTAGCAACTGCTCAGCCAATGAGACAGGGTCACAACTCACCCAGCGCTAAGTGCAGAACTGTTTACTACTGCCCTCCCAACTTCCTCTTTCTCTCTTTTAAGAGTTCTCTCCGTGTTTTTGCTGAGGACTTGAACATGGTCAAATATGGTTGCAGACCCTGAATTGTAATTCTTTGCTGATCTTGAATAAACTCATTTTTGCTAGAAAGCTATGTGGCAGTCTATTTGTTTTAGGTCAGCAGCTGCTATAAGTATCTGTGCAGGTTGTTGTGTAGATATAGTTTTTTTATAAAGAGCATGTACTACTTTTACAACCACAAACTAAAATGAAAATCAGTGCATTCAACTGAATAAGAGAATAGAAAAATAATACAGAAAAGAATTTTAATTGATTCATCATAAAGGCATCGAGCAAAATAATGTTAATGAAGTTTTAAAATAAAATATTTCAGACAATTTTTAAACACAGCAGTACAGAAACTAGCATTAAAATGTTTGGAAAATTTACACACATTTTAACACTTTCACAGTCTTTTGAGAAACCAAACTTTAAAATTTTAGAACTATTAACTTAAAGGCAAATAAAAGAATGTAGAGGAACAGATTCTACAGAGTTATGACCTGGACACTACTTCCCTAGAGTCTTACTGCCAGAGTGAAGCTACATGACTTTATAATAATAAAAAAAGCTGAATAATTCTGTTTTTCAAAGTATCCATGAATTATATTAGAAAAATGTATCCATATTTAGGTATATTTACATAAAGTCATCATGTTCTGTGGCCCATCAGCCTAGACATATTTATTATCCTTGGTTCTGTTAAATTTTAAATCTGTTAGAGGTTTAAAATCTAACCATATGAATCATCTAATCCAAATGGGTATCCATTTTGTTAGACACCAATCACCAGTAATAAGTTCACTAAAGAAAAGTAGCACAAACACCAAAAATTAATGACAATAGTGCAATTACAAAGTTTAATTATTTCTGAAGTGTGCTTTCTGAATAATGATTTTTAAAGTGAAAAGTATTTAGCTATAAATTCTGTTCTATACAAAAGGACATCTGTCCCCGGTACAAATTGGGAATTCAGAATACTTTAACTATACTCAAACTGAGTTGCTACAGCCAAGTACCTATAAAATGAGAATTTTGTGTATGAAATCAGGAGTTACTTTTAAGAAATGGGGATGGAAATTTGCCTATCTTTAAACTTTCTGATCAGGCATGAAGTAATTCCGGCCTCAAAGTTTACTTTATAAATAACTGGTCAAATTTCTGTGAAAAACCAATGTTCTTACACAGAAGAGAAATAATTTTCCAGTTATAGCTACAAAGTTTCATAATTAAGGATTCAGAGTGCTAGTCAGTATACATTAAAGATTTTTCCTTTCTTTGTATCCCTAGATACTTGCTATTTGTTAAATAGTTTGTATTTTATGATAATAGGCTGTCAGAACTCATTCACACAGTAACTGTTCTATAGTTGAAATTGGTTTCAATTATTAAAATTGTATACAAGGAAATTAGGTGTGTTGCAGTACTTGGTTGCAAATAACTTGCCATCTGGTGTTGGGTCAGAAAATGCTATTTCATTAGTGCTGAGAAAACAGCCAAACATGAAGCAATTCCTAAAAAAAAGAGGAAAAGACAATTTAACAATGGAACTAACTTTAAATTTTGATTAAACATGAGCACAGTATTTTAAAGCAATCTAGTTAAAAAAAACTTCAATCTCTTTGTTTTTCAGTCACTAAGTCGTGTCTAACTTCTTTGCGACCCCATGGACTGTAGCCCTCCACGCTCCTCTGTCCATGGGATTTCCCAGGCAATCCTGGAGTGGGTTCACATTTCCTAATCCAGGGGATCTTCCTGACCCAGGTATCGAACTCTTGTCTGCTGCACTGGCAGGAATGAGTTTTTTTTTTTTTTTTAAACCACTGAGTCACCTGGGAAGCCCCTCAATCTTTTTAAATATTCTTAGTTAAAATTATTTTATTAAGTGGTAAAATGACTCAATGTCTTATATTTCAGGGGGTGGAAGTTTAATGGTATCATTTCACAGGTGAGAAAACTAAGGCCCATAAAAAGTTCTGCTGAGAGGCAAAGAGAACCATACAAACCATCCAGTTGACTCTAGGTGATCCATGGTAATAATAAGCTACTGATATGAAATAGTATTGCTAATTAAAAGCCACAGATAATTACAAAAAAAATATAACACCAACAATTTTAACCAATAACTATCTTCTTTTTAACTACATCACACATTCAGAGCTTTAAGAAGGCAAAACCTAATTTTGCCTTTTGACTACATTTTGACTACATTTTGACTGCATTTTGACTACAGTTCTCCTTGATCCAGCTCAACTGGGATTAAAAGCAATAAAGTGAAATAGCTGAAAGAATTCAACAAAACTGAGGGATATTCTATGAAATAACTGGCCTTAGTCTTTAAATTCGTCAAAGTCCTAAAAGACAAAGAAAAGCTAAGTAACTTACAGGTTAAGGAAGATGAAGACTAAAGAGATATTATGACTAAAAGCAATGTGTAATCCTGAAGAGAAAAAAAAAATGATATGAAGGGCATTTGAGACAAATAACAAAACTGAAGTATGAACTATACTGCTGCTGCAAGTTGCTTCAGTCGTGTCCAACTCTCTGAGACCCCATAGACGGCAGCCCACTAGGCTCCGCCGTCTCTGGGATTCTCCAGGCAAGAACACTGGAGTGGGTTGCCATTTCCTTCTCCAATGCATGAAAGTGAAAAGTGAAAGTGAAGTCACTCAGTCGTGTCCGACTCTTAGCGACCCCATGGACTGAAGCCTACCAGGCTCCTCCATCCATGGAATTTTCCAGGCAAGAGTACTGGAGTGGGGTGCCATTGCCTTCTCCAATGAACTATACATTAGATATTAAATATCCTAAATTTGGTAACTGAGCTGTTCTTATATAAGAGAATATACTTGAACATACTGAAAAACTAAGGGGGTAAAGAGGCATATTATATGTAACTTACTTTAAAATAATTCAGGAAGAAAATAAAAAAGAATCTGGACAAAGATACTGAGGGTGTTCTTTTTACTATTCTTCCTATTCTTTCATATGTGAAATTACTTCAAAATAAAAAAGAATTGGATTCAATGAGAAGTTAAGATATCCGCTTCAAGTATACTTACTATATAATTGAATAAAAAGTGTATTGCTATATATACTAGACTCCAAAGCAAAGTATTGATTAAGCAGTTCTCTTTGCTTCATGAATGATGGTATGAGCTACAGAAAAAGTATTATTAGATCTGTGGCTTTGAGTCCTATCTCCTTTTACTATCTCCATCAGTGTAATCTGTACTAATAATCCTATCTGAGCCTCAGCTGCTTCTGATGCAAAACAATTAGGAATAATACTGTTCACTTGTGAGGATTTAAAACATACATTGTCTGTAGAGAGAGATGATTAGGCTCCTCACATACAGGAGAGCTGCCAATTATGTTACCTGTATCTCCAACCCAAGTGTGTGAGAAGATATGTTCTCAAATGATTGTTTTATATTTCTCCTTTGCAACTTTATTTTTATCACTGCTTACAATCCATTGCCTTAGTATTCAAAGTATTACCTATATACCAGCAATGTTCAGCATCAGCCAAGAGCTTGTTAGAAATGCAGCATCTCAGGCCCACCCCAATCTACTGAATCACACCTGCATTTGAGCAAGATCCCCAAGTTGGTCACAGGCACTTTCACATTTGAGAAGCACCGGACTACTGCCTGGTAGAACCAGGTTAAATACTGGTATTCTCCATGGCCTTCCGTGGTGGCACAGATGGTAGAGTGTTCCTACAATGCAGGATACCTGGGTTCAATCCCTGGGTCAGGAAGATCCCCTGGAGAAGGGAATGGCTAACCCACTTCCAGTATTCTTGCCTGGAGAATCCCACGGACAGAGGAGTCTGGCGGGCTCCATGGGGTTGCCAAGAGTCGGACAAAACTGAGTGGCTAACACACACACACTTTCTCTCTCTCCATACCAAATTTATGTATCGCAATAAAAAATAAAGAAAGTGGAGGTTATTTCACAATTAACTACAAACAAAAATCTTCATAGACACCAACTTTTCTCACTGCTCCCCTTTTAAGGTATGTGTGAGTGAGAGTTCTCTTATATATGTTAGATATACTGGACTTTTACTAATTAGATAAATGATTTATAAATAACTATTCTCTGGGTTGTCTTGCTAATTCACTTTTACATTTAGTTACATTTGTGTTACAGTAAGTCTCTATTAATCATCTAGTCACACATCAATAAACATACAATTTCTACAATTCTTTTAAACCTCTCTTTTGTTTTTATAGGTTATATTTATTTAAATTAATTTTACATCTGTTGAATCAAAAAGTTGGACTTGTATTTTCCATTTGTTTGCCTTCTATTTCCTAGCAATTTATCTTTACTTTATCTTATTAATGTGTTGGTCTATAACAAAATCCAGTCTTTGACTACAGGTAGTTTGAAAAGCAATGGTCTAGAATATTTCACACTTGGAATACTGTATGCAAAATTGAATACACCTAGTACTTTTTTTTCGTTTCAGTGTCAGCACTGCCTCAGCCTGACTTTGGTAGTATTTACACAGACCAACATCATTCCCTTTGGCTCATGAGCGAGGAAAGCTTCTGGGAGAGCTAACCTGGGTCTGACCAATTGTACTTCTTACCTGAGCGTGTCTACCAGTCGTCGTGCAATGCGCTTTCTTCTTTTCAGTCTGAAGACCCAGATTCTACTTATCCCACACACTGCAGGTTCTGGTACATCTGAACATTGCCAAGCCCTCTGACATTCTTTAGAGCTTGGGGTTTCTGGGCCAGTTGGTTCAGACAGGACACGGAAGGCCTGCAGTGATGCACAGAGGCATTAGAGCTAATGGTACAGCTGAGTTCACATTTCTTTTTAAACAAAACCTAAGTATCTAAAATAAATCTTATTCCACCTTCACAAAAATGTTTAAGTTCTTTGCTATTTCTTGAATTCTTGCCCAATTATATTCACTTAATGCAGAAAAATGACAGTAGTGTTGAGATATTCCCATATACTAGTGTATTACACTGGAGAAGGCAATGACAACCCACTCCAGTACTCTTGTCTGGAAAATCCCACGGACGGAGGAGCCTGGTAGGCCGCGGTCCATGGGGTCGCTAAGAGTCGGATGCGACTGAGCGACTTCACTTTCACTTTTCACTTTTATGCACTGGAGAAGAACATGGCAACCCACTCCAGTGTTCTTGCCTGGAGAATCCCAGGGACGGGGGAGCCTGGTGGGCTGCCGTCTATGGGGTCGCACAGAGTCGGACACGACTGAAGCGACTTAGCAGCAGCAGCAGTGTATTACACCAATGTGAAATTTCCTTCTTTTATTGATTTAAAAAAATGATAAAATTCAGACTCTTAATAAAGCACATAAGCTTCTCCCATTCTTTCCATCCTAAAGTGTATATAAGATACCCTAAAAAAATTAATAACACTATAGGTTTTTGCATATAAACTATGAAATTGGTATTTTAATTCTTATTTTGAAATCATTGTAGATTCAGAGGAAGTTGACAAATGGCACAGAGAGGACGTGTATCCTTCACCCTATTTCCCCCAATGGTTACATCTTCCATAATTGTAGTACAATACCAAAACTGAGAAGTTAACATGGGAACAATGTGGGTAGGACAGTTCTGTGATAATTCATCATATCTGAATATTGATTTAACCATCACTACAATCAAAATATAAAGCTACTGCATTATCATGAAGCTCTTCCTCTTGCTACTTCTCTATAATCACACCCATTTTCTCCCCTCCACCATTGCTAAGCCGTGCAACCACAATCTGTTCTGTCTAAAATTCTGATATTTTGAGAATATCATATAAATGGACTCATACAGCATGTGATCTTTTGAGAATGGCTCTTTTTCACTCAGCAATACGCTCTTGATAACCTGTCCAAGTTGTTGCATATATCAACAGTTTGTTCCTTTTTATTGCCAAGTAACATTCCACTGTATGGATATACTAGCGTGTTTAATCAATCACTTACTGAAGGACACTTTGGTTGTTTCCAGCTACCGGCTATTACAAATAAAGCTGCTACAAACACACAGCTACGGGCTTTTGTGTAGACATAAATTTTCATTTCTGGAATAAATGCCCAGGACTATGATTGCTGAGTCATACGGTAAATGTATAATTAATTTTTTAAGAAACTGCCAACCTGTTCCCAGAGTGGCTGTAATATTTTACATTCCCTCCAACAATGAATGAAAAAACCTCATTTCCCTGCACCCACACCAGCATTTGCTATTGTCACTGTTTTCCACTATAGCTGTTCTTAGGTGTATGTGAAACTTTAACTTCCATCAAGAACACTTTGCTTTTGAAATGAGAATGAACAGAAGAGTACATGTAGGAGTCAGTTGGCTATACAGATCTTCCTCAACTTACAAAGTTACATCCTGATAAACATAGGTTATAAGCTGAAAACACTATACCTTGAAAAGAAGTGCATTTAATACACCTAACCAGTGAACTTTATTTTTTTGGGCTCCAAAATCACTGCAGATGGTGACTGCAGCCATGAAATTAAAAGACGCTTACTCCTTGGAAGGAAAGTTATGACCAACCTAGATAGCATATTCAAAAGCAGAGACATTACTTTGCCAACAAAGGTCTGTCTAGTCAAGGCTATGGTTTTTCCTGTGGTCATGTATGGATGTGAGAGTTGGACTGTGAAGAAAGCTGAGCGCCGAAGAATTGATGCTTTTGAACTGTGGTGTTGGAGAAGACTCTTGAGAGTCCCTTGGACTGCAAGGAGATCCAACCAGTCCATTCTAAAGGAGATCAGCCCTGGCATTTCTTTGGAAGGAATCGTGCTAAAGCTGAAATCCAGTACTGTGGCCACCTCTTGTGAAGAGTTGACTCATTGGAAAAGACTCTGATGCTGGGAGGGATTGGGGGCAGGAGAAGGGGATGACAGAGGATGAGATGGCTGGATGGCATCACTGACTCAATGGACGTGAGTCTGAGTGAACTCTGGGAGTTGGCGATGGACAGGGAGGTCTGGCGTGCTGCGATTCATTGGGTCACAAAGAGTCAGATACGACTGAGCGACTGAATTGAACTGAACTGAACCTGCGAAACCTCATAGTTTAGCCTAGCTTACCTTAAATATGCTAAGAATGCTTACATTAGACTACAGTTTGGCAAAATCATCAAACACAAAGCCTAATTTATAATAAAGTGCTGGAACTTCCCTGGTGGTCCAGTGTCTGAGACTCTGAGCTCCCAATGTAGGGGGCCCGGGTTGAATCCCCGGTCAGGGAACTAGATTCCAGATGCTACAACTGAGAGTTCACATCCTGCACTGAAGATCCCTCATGCTACCACTAAGAGCTGGCACAGCCAAATAAATAAATATAAAATTGATAATTAAAAAAAAGGAAAAAAAAAAAGCGCTGAATATCTCATGTAATTTACTGGATACTGTACTAAAAATGAAAAACCAAATGGCTGTATGTAGAGAACGGTTGTTAAGTATACTGTTTGTTTACCCTTGTGATCGCCTAGTAGACTACAGCTGCCATTCTTTGCTGCTGCCCAGCATCACAAAAGTGCATATGGCTAGCCCAGGAAAATATGAAAATTTGAAGTAGTTTCTGCTGAATGTCTATGGTTTTCACACCATTGCAGAGTTGATAAGTTGTAAATCAGAGACAACCTGTATTGTCTATTATCACTACATAAACAGCGCACTTAAGATCAAAGAAAGAAAAGGCCAAATTGATTACTTTTACAGTCTGTAATACAAACCAACTGCTTTTCTTTCTCTACTCATATATATGTATGAGATGAAAAGCAGAAAAAAACAAAAAAGGAAAATAAGAAAAAGATGGTAGAAATGAAGGGGGAACAGGGAAAAGGGAGGCATCTATAAAAATGAGTAAGAACTGGAGAAGGAAATGGCAACCTACTCCAGTGTTCTTGCTTGGAGGATCCCAGGGATGCGGGAGCCTGGTGGGCTGCCGTCTATCGAGTCGCACAGAGTTGGACACGACTGAAGCGACTTAGCAGCAGCAGTGGCTATATAACATCCAGCTGAAGACTAGCAGAGGGGTACTCTTTCTGCCCCCTTCTGATGCCTATGTCAGAAGCTTTCTCTGTCTTCTTTATACTTTAATAAAACTTTATTACACACACACACACAAAATGAGTAAGACCAATTTATGCTAACATCATTTCAAGATGTCTTAAAACAGGTAAGTATTTTTAAAAGTAAAGGGACATAAGTGTGGGATATTACAAAGTCAGGTTAAAAGAACACATTTGAGCTATAATTCTCTCTAGCGTAAGACTACTCTGTAAGCTCCTTGAAGGGCAAAAACTATTATCTCTATTTGAGAAGAAGGGTTGCAAAACATTTTCTGTTTGGGACCAAACTGTAAATACTTTAGGCTCTTTGGGCCATGTGGTCTCCGTTGCACCTACTCAACCCTGCCACTGTTGCACAAAAGCAACCACAGATAATATGAAGAGGAATGAGCATGGCTCCGGGGCAATAAAAATTTACAAAAAAGAGGAAGGCCACACTTAGCCCTTGGGTTATTATTTGCTAACTCCTCTGCCAGAACACTGCTAATTGGTATCCAAAGTAGATTCTAATTACCAGACAAGTAACAACCTTTCCAATTTCCTATTGATGGGTGGGGCTGTGCTCCCTCCCTGTTGTTTGACCTGAGGCCAAACTATGGTGGAGATAACGAAGATAACCGTGACCTCCTTCAAAAGGTCCCCTGCTGCACTGCTGTACTCAGTGCGTCCAACTCTGCAGATCACCACCAATCCAGCCTCTGCAGAGACTCCTGGACACTTACACGCAAGTCTGGGTCAGTCTCTTATGGGGTCACTGCTCCTTTCCCCTGGATCCTGGTGCGCACAAGGTTTTGTGCAAACAACTTTGTTTGCCCAGTCCTGTTTTAAGTTCTGTAATCACATCCCACTGGTCCCCAAAGTCAAAATCCCTGGGGCTTCTCATTCCCTTTGCCAGATCCCCAGGTTGGGCAATCTGTTGTGGATCCTAGAACTTTCTTAACAGTGAGAGAATTTCTTTGGTGTAATTGTTCTGCAGTTTGTGGGGCGTCTGCTCAGTGGCTCTACGGTGGGGTTAATGGCGACCTCCTCCAAGAGGGCTTATGCCACAGGCTGTGTGACCCAGGTCTGCGGCACGCAGAGCCCCTGCCCCTGCAGCAGGCCACTGCTGACCCATACCTCCACAGGAGACACTCAAACACCCAAGGGCAGGTCTGGTTCAGTCTCTGTGGGGTCTCTGGATCCTGGTGCGCACAAGGTTTTGTTTGAGCCTTCCGAGCGTCTCCAGTGAGTATGGAGTTTGCTTCTAAACATGATTTCACCCTTTCTACCGTCTTGCTGGGGCGTTTCCTTTGCCCTTGGACATGGGTATCCTTTTTTGGTGGGATCCAACATTCTCCTGTCGATGGATGTTCAGCAGCGAGTTGTAATTTTGGAGTTCTCGTGGAGAAGATGAGCGGATGTCCTTCTACTTTGCCATCTTTACTGAGCATGGCCCCACCCATCAGAACAAGACCCAGTTTGCCCCACAGTCAGTTTCTCCCATCAGGAAGCTTCCAAAAGTCTCTTATCCTTATCCATCAGAGCGCAGGCACCCACAATGAAAACCATAATCACAGAAAACTAATCAAACTGATCACATGGACCACAGCCTTGTCTAACTCAATGAAACTATGAGCTATGCTGTATAGGGCCACCCAAGATGGACAGTTCATAATGGAGGGTCCTGACAAAACGTGGTCCACTGGAAAAGGGAATGGCAAACCACTTCAGTATTCTTGCCTTGAGAACCCCATGAACAGTATTAAAAGGCAAAAAGATATGATACTGAAAGATATGATACTGATCTCCCTAGGTCGGCAGGTGCCCAATATGCTACTGCAAATCAGTGGAGAAATAACTCCAGAATGAAGGGATGGAGCCAAAGCAAAAACAACACCCAGTTGTGAATGGGACTGGTGATGGAAGCAGGGTTCAATGTTGTAAAGAGCAATACTGCATAGGAACCTGGAATGTTAGGTCCATGAATCAAGGTAAATTGGAAGTGGTCAAACAGGAGATGGCAAGAGTGAACATCAACATTTTAGGAATCAGTGAACTAAAATGGACTGGAATGGGAGAATTTAATTCAGATGACCATTATATCTACTACTATGGGCAAGAAACCCTTAGAAGAAATGGAGTAGCCCTCGTAGTCAACAAGAGAGTCTGAAATGCAGTATTTGGGTACAATCTCAAAAACAACAGAATGAACTCTATTCGTTTCCGAAGCAAACCATTCAATTTCATAATAATCAAAGTCTATGCCCCAACCAGCAATGCTGAAGAAGCTGAAGCTGAACAGTTCTATGAAGACCTACAAGGCCTTCTAGAACTAACACCCAAAAAAGATGTCCTTTTCATCACAGGGGACTGGAATGCAAAAGTAGAAAGTCAAGAGATACCCAGAGTAACAGGCAAAAATTTGGCCTTGGAGTACAAAATGAAGCAGGGCAAAGGCTAACAGTCTTGCCAAGACAATGCACTGGTCAAAGCAAACACCCTCTTCCAACAACACAAGAGAAGATTCTACACATGGACATCACGAGATGGCCAACATTGAAATCAGATTGATTGTATTCTTTGCAGCCAAAGATGGAGCTCTATACAGTCAGCAAAAAGAAGACCGGGAGCTGACTGTGGCTCAGATCATGCGCTCCTTATTGCCAAATTCAGACTTAAACTGAAAAAAGTAGGGAAAACCACTAGAGCATTCATGTATGACCTAAATCAAATCCCTTATGATTATACAGTGGAAGTGAGAAATAAGATTCAAGGGATTAAGTCTGAAAGACAGAGTGCCTGAAGAACTACGGATGGAGGTTTGTGACATTGTATAGGAGGCAGGGATCAAGACCATCCCCAAGAAAAAGAAATGCTAAAAGAGAAAACAGTTGTCTGAGGAGGCTTTACAAATAGCTGAAAAAAGAAGAGAAGCTAAAGGCAAAGGAAAAAAGGAAAGATATACCCATTGAATGCAGAGAACAGCAAGGACAGATAAAGCCTTCCTCAGTGATCAATGTAAAGAAAGAGAGGAAAACAATAGAATGGGAAAGACTAGAGAGCTCGTCAAGAAAATTAGAGATATCAAGGGAACACTGCATGCAAAGATGGGCACAATTAAGAACAGAAATGGTATGGACCTAACAGAAACAGAAGATATTAAGAAGAGATGGCAAGAATACACAGAACTATTAAAAAAAGATCTCATGACCCCAGATAACCACGATGGTGTGATCACTCACCTAGAGCCAGACATCCTGGAATGCGAAGTCAAGTGGGCCTTAGGAAGCTTCACTACGAACAAAGCTAGTGGAGATGGAATCCCAGGTGAGCTATTTCAAATCCTAAAAGATGATGCTGTTAAAGTGCTGTACTCAATATGCCAGCAAATTTGGAAAACTCCGCAGTGGCCACAGGACTGGAAAAGGTCCGTTTTCATTCCAATCCCAAAGAAAGGCAATGCCAAAGAATGTTCAAACTACCACATAATTGCACTCATCTTACACACTAGCAAAATAATGCTCAAAATTCTTTAAGCCAGGCTTCAATAGTACATGAACCATATACTATTTTCCAGATGTTTAAGCTGGATTTAGAAAAGGCAAAGGAAGCAGAGATCAAATTGCCAACATCCACTGGATCACAGAAAAAGCAATGGAGTTTGACAAAAACATCTACTTCTGCTTTATTGACTATGCCAAAGCCTTTGACTGTGTGGATCACAACAAATTGTGAAAAATTCTTCAAGAGATGGGAATACCAGACCACCTAACCTGTTCCTGAGAAATCTGTATGCAGGTCGAGATGCAACTGTTAGAACCAGACATGGAACAAGAGACTGGTTCCAAATTGGGAAAGGAGTTATGTCAAGGCTGTATATTGTCACCCTGCTTATTTAACTTCCATGCAGAGTACATCATGCGAAATGCCGGGCTAGATGAAGCACAAGCGGGAATCAAGATTGCTGGGAGAAATATCAATAATCTCAGATATGGAGATGAAACCACCCTATGGCAGAAGGCAGGGAAGAACTAAAGAGCCTCTTGATGAAAGTAAGAGGAGAGTGAAAAACCTGGGTTAAAACTCAACATTCAGAAAACTAAGATCATGGCAACCGGTCCCATCACTTCATGGCAAATAGATAGGGAAACAATGGAAACAGTGGCAGACTTTTATTTTGGGGGGCTCCAAAAATCACTGCAGATGGTGACTGCAGCCATGAAATTAAAAGACGCTTGCTCTTTGGAAGAAAATTTATGGCCAACCTAGACACCATATTAAACAGCAGAGACATTACTTTGCCAACAAAGGTCCATCATAGTCCAAAGCTATGGTTTTTCCCAGTAGTCATGTATGGATGTGAGAGTTGGACTGTATAGAAGCTGAGTGCCGAAGAATTGATGCTTTTGAACTGCGGTGTTGGAGAAGACTCTTGAAAGTCCCTTAGACTACAAGGAGATGAAACCATTTAATCCTAAAGGAAATCAGTCCTGAATATTCATTGGAAAGACTGATGTTGAAGCTAAAACTCTAATACTTTGGCCACCTGATGGCAAGAACTGACTCACTGGAAAAGACCCTCATGCTGATAAAGACTGAAGGCAGGAGAAAGGGATGACAGAGGATGAGATGGTTATATGGCATCACTGACTCAAGGGACATGAGTTTGAGCAAGCTCCAGGAGTTGGTGATAGACAGGGAAGCCAGTCCAAGGAGTCACAATAAGTTGGACATGACTGAGCGATTGAACTGAACAACCATTTTGCCAATATATTAACCTGCAGTAAGCCACATGTTCAATAACTGAGCTTGCTTAAAATACTATACTTTATAGTTCAAGTATATAAAAGACTTATATGAACTTAAGACTGACTAATCCTGCTGATATAAGCCAAAATATCAGACATAATAGAAATAAATGACTTCAATTATCTAGATGGTCAAGGATATTTTAGAAGGAAAATGATCATTAATGGTAGCCTTCTTAAATGCTTGAGACTTCTCCTGACTACTTCATTTTGCAATTTGTAAGACAGCATACCATACCTGTTTGATGGGCTCTGCAATTAAACACCCAACTACTTTCTTTTCATCAGAGATAAAGAGCAAGGTTTTGGTTTTGTTTGGATATTTGGGAACAACTTGCTGGAAGCCCAATTCATTATCAACAAGTTCCTGGACATCTTCAACCTAATGATGTCAAAAACCGAAAGAGATAAATTTGTTTTTAAAAATATAACAGAATATATATATATATATATATTTACACACAAAAGTATGCTTATCAGTTTAACCTCTTTAGTCTCTATTTCTTAAATTTTCACAACCCCCAAATTATTCCACTACTGAGGAATGTTTCTGCCACTTCGGAAACAGGGTTTTAAGAAACTATTTTAAACATCACTTTCAGCACCCTTGAGTGGAACAGGGAGTAGGAAGATTCTGTTTCAGCTTTATCCCTTGTCTACTGGGGCGAAACATCCAGCCCGAGAAACAAAGGCAATACCAACCTAAGAATTAGACCCTGGAGCTGTTAATTTCTCAACCTTATAAAGTTTATTTTTCACAAATGGAAGATGTAGGCAAGCAATACAATATGGACTCTTAATGTTTTCTTTAATCTCTTTTTGACACACCTTTACTTGTTTTGTAAGTTTAATTTTGTATGAACTACTTTGAAAGTCATCCTAACACCTGTACCAATGTACAGTGATTATCTATAAACAAAAGTGTTTTATATAATACTTCAATATAGGTCGATTTTTTGGTGGAGAATGGGGAGAGTAGAAGGAAAACAAAGACTGAAAAATTAATATTGTAAAGCAACTATACTTCAATTTAAAAAGAAAAACTAATGTTTCATACCTTTCTGATAGCATAACTCGGGTCACGTGGCAGGACCAACACAATTTTCCCATCCCAAAACTCTGCTACAACACGTTCTTTTTTCCAGCCCTGCCAAAGGGGGGAAGAAAATCACATTTTGATCTAAAGTGGAAAAAAATTAAATAATGTGGTCTGGAGAAGACAAAAAAGATGAACAAATGAATGATATAAAAAAGATAAAATTCAACTACGTGAATGTGGCAAAGGAAATAAAAGATGACTGAAACAAAGCTCCTGTCTTCAAGGGGCTGACATACTGTTGGGAGACAAATAATCTATTATAAAAGAAAGTGAAAGTTGCTCAGTCATGTCTGACTCTGAGACCCCATAGTCCATGGAATTCTCTAGGCCAGAATACTGGAGTGGGTAGCCTTTCCTTTCTCCAGGGGATCTTCCCAATCCAGGGATCAAACCCAGGTCTCCCGCATTGCAGGCAGATTCTTTACCAGCTGAGCCACAAGGGAAGCCCGTTATAAAACAAGACGAAGTCAAATAAGAGCCCCTTGTAGGAATACAGAGAAAAAAAACCATGAATTAGCAGTGTGAAAGTGGGGGAGGGGCAGGATAAGAAGAATTTTAATAAATCAGGCTAAAAATATTATGAAGGCATGAATTACAGCAATAAAAACATGAAAAACGGGGATGCATTTGAGTAGCAGGTACAATCATAAAGATAAGGCCAACAACACGCTGTATATGGAGTAGGAAGGTATTTCATGAAGGTGCTTCATGAAGAGCAAAGAAATACCCTGGAGGAGTCAAAGAAAGCTGTTCTTCTAAGGTTATCTAGAAAGAAGAAACTGGAGTGAGAAAAGGGGAAACTCCTCAAGTCTTTGAGTTTTCTACCATGACTGCTCAGCTCTGCTCCAAAAGCTAGAGGTAAGGATGCACGGTGTTCATTCAACCAAGAGCAGTAACTTCTCTTATATTAGCACATGAAGTTTGAAATGGCACATCTATTAAAACTAAAATACCATCAGTCTCAAATATTAAACACACAACAAAATTACAGATGATAAAATATTTCTGGATATGTAAACCTTTCTATATTTAGGCAAAAGGAATGTCTCTTTTAAAGCATTTTCACTTTTAAAACAAGTGGAAACAACTTTTTTTTTTTTTATACTTACTGTATATTTGATTCCCTCCACAAATCGGTGGTGATGCTGAACATGCTGCAGTTCGTCCTCGGGGTTGGAAGCAGCGTAGATCATGCCACAGGACTTACACGTGGTGGCTCCGAAATGTTTCTGACCTGCATCCTACAATTGGAAGAGGGAAAATAGCCCATCTAAACACATCACAGATAGCTCTACATTTAGTTCATGTAAATTTGTCCATTCATTCAAATTTGTCCTTATTTTTCTTTTATGCTGGTATAGGTGAAACATAAATGAAAGTCTGGTTACTCTTTCTCTCTACCCATCAACAAAATAGAATGAGAAGAGCCTAACATGCCATCGTGATAAAAGTGAAATTGCCTCTTTGAATGGACAGCAGGAAAAAAACACACCAAGATTCTTTAGCTGGACCCATAGTTCTAAGAAGGAATAAGATGAAATCATAAATATTATAGCTAAGATGAAAAATGCAACATCCTTACTAAGCTCTTATATGAGAGGCCTAAAAAAGCCTTATTTCAAAGAAGCAGAGCAAAATTTCAGGACTTATATAGCATTAGATAGCATTTTTTCCTTAAATGGTTAGGAAAAATTAATTTAAATTAAATATTAAATAAATTAAATTAACATATTAATAAAATTAAAAAATAAATATTAAAATTCTTTTCCCCAAGAGTTGATGAAAATTAAGTACAATGCATAGTAAAAGTTCAAGAAAAGCACTGATAAATTAATAGAGAATTCAGGGATATTCAGTGTCAAGGTTTATTAATTCCTATTCGGTCTCAAGGCACTACTTAAGGCTACTGATAACACCAAATTTTGAACTGTCTATATAGGTGTTTGCAAATTTTCTGCCAAGGGCCAGATAGTAAACATTTTAGGCTTTGCATGCCACATACATTCTTCTCCTTTTCTTCCCAACCTTTTAAGAATATAAATGCTATTAGCTCAAAGGCCATGGTCCAACTTTGGCCCACAGGTATCATACGCCAAACCCATATCTAATGCAGTGTAGCTCTTCTCGTTAAGTCTTTTTGATTCCGAGACAACTCATTCATCAACATTCTACTAAACTGCCAGCACTCCCCAACACTATCTGTTCAAAAATATCCTTGACTAGCTTTAAATGCTGCCACAAGAGCAAAGGTAGCATTTACAAACTCAGAACATCTGTAACTCCTGGTAACTAGGCTAAGACCACACGTCAGACTTCAGGTTCTATACGTGAGACCCACGTACAGGAGGAGCTTTGTTTTAAATTTACTCACAATGATGAGCTGGTCTTTTGTTTCTTTGTTTGAATCTCTGGTATTAGTACTCTTCTGTATGTTGACTTGTTTTAAGAAGTTAGTAGATGTGGTGGATCCCACAGAAGACTGTTCTTCAACTAGAGATCTTGAAATAGAAAGGTGGTAATTGTCATTTAATAATTTTAACATGTTTGATAAATTATAATGAAAAGAAAACATATGTAGATAACATTTGCAGAGGACTTTGCAATTTTTCGTGCTTTCTATCAGAAATAACTTGAAGTAATAGGGCTAGAAACAATGAGAAGCCTGAGGCCCACTCAGACAGGATCCGTAGTCAACTCAAGATAAAGTAACTAGGGAAGAATGATGGAAAGACTCAAATTCCTGTCTTCTAACTCCAAGTTCAAAGGATTTCATCTATAGTATCAGATGCATATGGGTTTCCTAGGTGGCTCACAGGTAAAGAATCCACCTGCTAAGCAGGAGATGCAGGTTTGATCCCTGGGTCAGGAAGATCCTCTGAAGAAGGAAATGGCAACCCACTCCAGTATTACCTGGGAAATCCCATGGACAGAGGAGCCTGGGGGCTACAGTTCATGGGGTCACAAAGCATCAGACATGACTTACTGATTAAACAACAACAACAAATCAGATGCATATACATAGGATTTCTTCATAAGTTGATGTCACCTTTAAAAATTAATCTTTTCTTGCTTTTTAAATCTTAAGACAATATTTACCCATGCAGGCATAAAGATATTCATGGAATGCCACAGCAAATAAGTAAACACTATACTGGATCTCACAGACCCACAGGAAGTCAGTCACCAGCAACCAGCATATTACAATCCAACAACTTTTTACTGGGGCATGGGGAAGTGAGTGAGCTGCTGCTGTTGCTGCTAAGTCGCTTCAGTCGTATCCGACTCTGTGCGACCCCACAGACGGCATCCCACCAGGCTCCCCCGTCCCTGGGATTCTCCAAGCAAGAACACTGGAGTGGGTTGCCATTTCCTTCTCCAATGCATGAAAGTGAAAATTGAAAGTGAAGTCGCTCAGTCGTGTCCGACTCTTAGCGACCCCACGGACTGCAGCCTACCAGGCTCCTCCGTCCATGGGATTTTCCAGGCAAGAGTACTAGAGTGGGATGCCATTGCCGTCTCCGGAGTGAGTGAACTAATACACACCTAAAACAGCACCCTGCTGCTGGTGCTACTAGGTCGCTTCAGTCATGTCCGACCCTGTGCGACCCCATAGACGGCAGCCCACCAGGCTTCCCTGTCCCTGGGATTCTCCAGGCAAGAACACTGGAGTGGGTTGCCATTTCCTTCTCCAATGCATGGAAGTGAAAAGTGAAAAGTGAAAGGGAAGTCGCTCAGTCGTGTCCGACTCTTGGCAACCCCATGGACTGTAGCCTACCAGGCTCCTCTGTCCATGGGATTCTCCAGGCAAGAGTACTGGAGTGGGGTGCCATTGCCTTCTCTGCACCCTACTAGTCTCAAATTCTTAGACAAAAAACAATTTAGCTGGATAGATGTTGAGGCAATTTTTTCCCTTTAGGAGACAATGCTGGGGCTGGCTTATAGAGGTTGCAAACTGGAGCCTATAGGCCAAATCCAGCTACCAGATATTCTGATTGGCTCACACAGAGTTTGGATTAGCTACGAATATTTTAAAATCTAGAGATTTCACTTAAAAATGTGTATTTCCAATATTGCAAGAGACACTGGAAGATCATTAGACTTGTTCACCAAGGAATCTAAGAGTTGGAGCCACTGGCACAGGCTCTTTTAGATGGAGTGTGCTTCTCCAGTTGGCTGCAGTCTCTGTAGGTACTAAGTTTATAACCCTTGCCTTACAATGAAATGACTTTCTTCCAAGGATCAAAGAAATAGAAATCTCTAGAGTAGAGGCAAGGGGGTGTGGGTGGGGGAACAAGTACCCAAAGCAAGAAGTTCAAACAGAAACTCACATTGATAAATAAAAAAAAAAAAACTGGAAAAATACCCTATGTAATGCTTTATGCTAACCCAATCTGTCCTCTTATCATCTGACTAGAAAATAGCTTTTATAATGACTTGACAAACCTATGGTGAGAAATATATTTCACATCATGACCAATGCAGATTCACATACATAACTGGGAAAAAAGATTCACTAAATACACTTACTATGTGAGAGATGTATTATTCCATTAAGGAAAAAATGCTAGATGTGATGCCCTTAAATTTTTATTGATGTGACAAACTATCAATACTAATAATACCAACAATATAAAAAACACTTATCTAGGTCACTGACTCCTCTATGCCTTATACAACCTTTGCTAAGTAACTCAGCACTTCCCATCCTTGCAGGCATTTTTACTTCTAGCCTAGCAATGTTAACACTTTATTATACACATTTGTTTAAATGTCTGTCCTCTTCTAACCATGACTTCCTTGACAGCAGAGCCATGTTGTACTTCTCTTCACATCTCTAAAATTCAGTGTAGTTCAACATCACACAGTATTGTATAAATGTTCGCCAACTGTAAGAGTACAAACCCAGACAATCTGTGATCTACCTAAAGTAAAAGTCAGAGTAAGCCACAGGAAACTGATGATATCTGACTTTTTGGGTCCTACCTAATGAGCAAATTTCAAATGATTCAACCAAGTCTCCTAACATCTCCCTGTGCTAGGTTAGTTTACACACTGTTAGCTGATTGTGATAGGTTTTTATCCTCAATAAATAGAAGACAGATGAGAAAAGGGAAAGGTGAAAGAAATTAGGAATATGGTCTCTGAAGGGGAAAAGCTACCCACCCGACCAATCTCCAAGACAATTTATGGTGAGATGCCCTAAGAGCAGGAAAACTTTACTAGGAAGTTCCCTGCTCATTATCTTCAGATGTTTATCATCAAACAGGGAAAAAAGAAACAAAGCTGCTTACTGAGCAGCTCCCTAGAGAAGGAAATGGCAACCCACTCCAGGACTCTTGACTGGAGAATCCCATGGACAGAGGAGCCTGGTGGGCTATAGCCCATACGGTCTCAAAGAGTCGGACACAACTGAAGTGACTTAATACTGCCTAGTGAGGTGTTCAAACTGTTAAGAAACTTCGTTCTCAGAGCTTTTTTGCATATACTTATAAGCACCCATGCCTCCCCCAGTTCCAGTTTTAGTTTTGAGCAGGATAGTGTGTAGCTTCAGCTGGAAATTATAACAGCATTGAGTTGCTGCAAGTTACTTATTCCTCTGGCCAGTCTCCTCATCTGTAAAATGGGGTAATAATGGTATCCACACCATGAGATGCCAAGTGCCCATTAAACATGAACTATTATCAGTATGTTATCACACAAAGGAGGCAATACAGCCTAATGGGCTTTGATTAATCATGGATTCTAGTCCTGGCTTTGTCATCTAAGAGCTGTGCAACTGTGGCTGAATTACAAGGTTTTCTCCGCTGCAAATGGTAATAATGATATCAAGCTTCTGGGTTGTTGTGGGGATAAGTGAAAGAGTGAATATAAATTATTATGGGTCAGGTATTATACAAAAATTGAAGAAATTACTGTTATTCCAGCCCATAAAGGTCTTTTCCTTCTCTTAATTCTTCAAGTTCTTATGAAGTTTCTATAAGAGGGTCTAATTTCATCTCCTATTCTAAATATTTCAATGGGGAAGAGAAAAATGCTCTCCAAATTAAATAGTATATGAAAAAAAGAGAGATCCAATGGACTCATAATTAAACCTTGAACATTAAAATAAGAGCAACCCTTACCTTTTTGTGTTGACTGAAGACATAGTGAAGATAGGATAGACAATGGACTCAGGAGAAACTGGTAAGGGAAAAAAGTGAACAATAATTTGTATCCCAGAATAAACTTAAAGCTTTAAAGCATAAGATTTTCAAGATTAATAAAACAAAAATACTCACAATACTTGATTTTAAGACTAACAGTAATTAAGACAGTACGGTATTGACAAACAGATGAATGTAACAAAATAGAGCCCCAAAACACCCACCACCTATGCACGTATAGTCAACTGATTTTTAACCAAGAAGCATAAGTTAATTCAATGGCAAAAAGATAGCCATCAAATTATGCTGGAACAATTTGACATCCATATACAAAAAAATGACAAAACTCACATAAATTTAACTCAAAATGGATCACAGATCTAAATGCAAAATGTAAAACTATAAAACTTCTAGAAGAAAATTCCACATGAACCTGGGTTTGATAATAAGTTTTTATGTACATCACCAAAAGTACTCCAGTAGCAATAGGCACATCAAGTCCAGAACCTGGTTTCCAAATAATATTCCCCAACAGAAGGGACCATGGTTCCTTGGAGAAACGGCTGAGTCTAGGACTAGGTTAGGGAAAATGCAAGAGGAGCCTATAGCCTTTTGTAGTGCCAGAAAGTAATAACGAAGTGCTCAAAAAGCAAAAGAAGGGGACATGTCAAAGAGAACTGACCCAATGGTCAAAGCTGGAACAATATGAATGACAGAACAAATCATGTAGTATTAGACTTTAATCCCAAATATAAAATATTCATGAGTGCATACTGGTGAATATTCAGGAGTCTATTTATTTACTTACAAATTGAGTACATAAATGGGAAAGAAGAGATAACTCTTCCTAACAGAAGGATTCCAAATAATATATGTGAAAATTTCCCCCTCCAGGAGATGAAGCTTAATCCCCATCCCTCCCTGAAAGGGTAGGCTAGACTTAACGACTTACTTCCAAAGAACAGAGTTTGGCAAAGGAAAAAGGGTAACTTTTACAGTGGAGAAATTGGGCAAACCTGACCAACCAAGTGATAGAGATTAAGTTAACATCATCTATAATGTCATTTGGACATTGCACCCAAAGTGGTGAGAATGGCATTCACCTCAGTGGCATTCTTCCTCCAAACCTATAACCCTGGTCTAACGATGAGAAAAACATCAGACAAACCCAGGTGCAGGAACATCCTATAATATAACTGGCCAGTACTCCTCAAGAATGTCAAGGTCATGAAAACAAAGAAAAGACTAAGAAAATGTCACAGACAAGAGGAGACTATGGAGACTCGGCAACTAAATACAGTGTGATGCCTAGGCTGGGTCCTACAACAAAAAGGGGATGTTAATGAAAAAAATCAGTCAATTCCAGATATAGCTTAGAGCTTATTTAATAATATACCAGTAATTAGTTTCTTAGTTTTGACAAAAGTATAATAGTCGTACAAGATGGTAACACCACCTTACCTGTCTCTGAGAAACCTACAGGTCAAGAAGCAACCAACAGTTAGAACAGGACATGGAACAAAGGACTTGTTCAAAATTGGGAAAGGAGTATGACAAGGCTGTGTACTGTCACACTACTTATTTAACTTCTGTGCAGAGTACATCATGTAAAATGCTGGGCTGGATGAATCACAAGCTGGAATCAAGACTGCCAGGAGAAATATCAACAACCTCAGATATGCAGATAATACCACTCCAATGGCAGAAAGTGTAGAAGAACAAACAAGCCTCTTGATGAGGGTCAAAGAGGAGAGTGAAAAAGCTGGCTTAACACTCAACATTAAAAAACTAAGATCACGGCATCTGGTCCCATCAGATAAATAAAAAGAGGAAATAGTAGAAGCAGTGACAGATGTTATTTTATTGGGCTCCAAAATCACTACAGATGATGACTGCAGCCATGAAATTAAGACACTTGCTCCTTGGAAGGAGAGCTATGACTAAACTAGACAGTGAATTAAAAAGCAGAGACATCACTTTGCCAACAAAGGTTTGGTTAAAAATATTGTTTTTTCCAGTAGTCATGTATGAATGTGAGAGCTGGACCATAAAGAAGGCTGAGCACTAAAGAACTGATACTTTCAAAGACTCTTGAGAGTCCCTTTGATTGCAAAGGGATCAAGCCAGTCAATCCTAAAGTAAATCAACCCTGAATATTCATTGGAAGGACTGATGCTGAAGCTCCAATACTTTGGCCACCTGATGCAAAGAACAGACTCACTGGAAAATAAGACCCTGATGCTGGGAAAGACTGAGGACAGGAGAAGGGGAGACAGAGGATGGGATGGTTGAATGGCATCACTGACTCAATGGACATGAGTTTGAGCAAACTCCAAGAGACAGTGAAGGAAAGGGAAGCCTGGAGTGTTGCACTCCATGGGGTCCCAAAAGAGTTGGACCTGACTTAGTGACTGAACAACAACAATAGGGTAAATGGGGTAAGACAGGTACAACTTCTCTGTAAATCTAAAATTACTACAAAATGAAAAGCTTATTTAAAAAAAGAAAAGAAGTGGGAGTTCCCTGGTGGTCCAGTGGTTACGATTCAGTGCTTTCATTCCCATGGCCTGAGTTCATTCCCTGGGTCCAACCTCTTACTTGAGAGATCTCTTCCCTAGATCACACTTAATCACTGGCAGACCCAGACAAAACCCAAAACTCCTGATTTTGGGTGCCCTCTTATGGCTTAGTGAATTCTGCTTACAATTGGGCTTTGATCACAGATATATATATTTTTCACTCCCTCCTATCATTTGGGGTAAAAGCATAGGTATGATGAGAACACCTGGCTCTAGATAGCTTAAGTAACTGGGCCATATCTCACAGACCAATTAATCAGAGTATTTTGTCTTAAGTTCTCCCATAAATTCTCCTTGTCTCCTCCTCAAAATGCACTGCACTGCTTATCATAGAAAACAGTGTTACCGAGAGCAACACAAAGTCATGGATACTGAATATTTTAAAAAGCCAAAATAGTATTGTATATAATTTCATATTGACACATGTAATGAAGCATTATTACATGAAAAAAACTCATTTTGAGAAGAAAAGTTCTCTTACTTACCTGCTTTGTTCTCACTAATGACTCCATCTGATGCATCCTGAAAATAATGAGTAAAGTTAAAGAAACCTATAATTCTTAATCATCACACATTTAGCCAATGAATCCCAAGAGATTCGTTTCTAAAACACAATATGTATTTTCATCATGAATTACATTTCATAATGACTTTAAATCCTCAATTTTCAGTTTGTTTTAAGGAAAATTTCCTCTGTATTTACTAAATGTAATACTTTTAAAGTAAAGTATTACATTTATATAGAGTGTGCATATTTAAGTTTATAATTTGTCATCCTGTCAAAAATGTATTATTTCCTGATAAAGATGACAGAATGAAAATCATAGAACAACCTGTCTACAAAAATAAATTGAACAACAGAAAAATCAGTAAAAATGGCAAAAATTTCCCTAGGAGCCGCCAAACTGAAAAGAGCCAACCCTTTGTCACAAGCTTTAAAAACAGGGAGCAAAGGAGAGAAAAACATCCTGGAGTAGTTGGAGAGGCTTCTAACTCCCACTTTTTGGATAGTAGCAGGGAGGTGGGAAAAACAAAGGAGAAAAACTTGTTACAAATTTCAGTAAACACTACTTATTTGATGAGACTTAAGAGAACATACAGCTTGGGGGAAAAGGAAAAAACTTTTGATTAAAGAACTCCTATTCAAAATCATAACTATCTCAGAAGAATGGGGGACAGGCCATCAGTTTGCCATTTCTCAAGGCTCCACAGAGTTGGGAAAAGGTTATGCACGCTCTAATGAAAACAGGATTTACCCTTAGCTGTGCTGTGCTTGGTTACTCAGTCCTGTTGGACTCTTTGCAACCCCATGGACTGTAGCCTGCCAGGCTCCTCTGTCCTTGGGATTCTCTAGGCAGGAATACTGGAGTGGGTTGCCATACCATCCTCCAGGGGATCTTCTCAACCCAGGGATCAAATCCATGTCTCTTATGTCTCCTGCACTAGCAGCCAGGTTCTTTACTGCTAGTGCCACCTGGGAAGCCCCTAAAAACACTAACTATCAAATAAAAGTTTCTCTGAACCACAGTCACGAAGGAACTTAAATAGCTACCTCCATAATACCAAAACCATAATACCATATTACCAAAAAAATGATGGTAGGCTTCATTAAGCCAAAAAAGGGAGGAAAATCCTATTTTTCTACTCTGCCTCAAAATTCTTTATAATTATGATAGTATATGGCTTCATAAAAGCAGTCCTCCAGACTGTAAACAAAATTTTGTTCCCATATGGCAGTAATCTCAGGGAACAAAGTATCAGGCTACCACTTGACAGGTCTTCATTTCCTTCCACTAAATCAATGTATGGAAACATATCTAGATCAGACCAGTTTTGCTGCTAATTTTACTTACTTTGTAAACATTTAAGTTTGCAGTTACCACTGTCAATGTTTTTTCCTGTCTATCAAGTATTACCAAGTATATTGCTAAATGGAACATGTTCTTGCTTGCCTAAGCCATAAGAGCAATTCTACTAATTATTTATACTGTTTCTGACAAAAAAAAAAAAAACACAACTGTATCTTGACAGGGGTTTTAGTTACATGGTATGTGAGTTTATCAAAATTCAGACTATATATCTGCACAATTCACTGTATATAGATACATGTCAATTAAAAAAAATAAGGGGCACCACTCAAGCTAAAATTAATTCTCAATCCATGTGTGTATATTGGGGGGGGGTCTTCTGCATTTCTCATCTTATTAGCCTTCTCCATGTCTATTTGATAATGAAGAGACAGTCTTGTTAAAACGACATGATGATTTCTCGGCAACATTTCTTTCTTTTCTGAGCTTCATTTTAAGGGACTAGCTACACACACACATACATACTTCCTACCTACATACATACAGATATGGTTTTCCCTGGTAGCTCAGTCAGGAAAGAATCTGCCTGCAATGGAGGAGACAGGGGTTCGATCCCTGGGTTGGGGAGATTCCTTGGAGAAGGAAATGGCAACCCACTCTAGTATTCTTGCCTGGGAAACACCATGGATGGAAGAGCCTGGCAGGCTACAGTCCCATGGGGTCACAAGAGTCAGACATGACTTAGCAACTAAACCACCACCACCACCATATACAGAGAGAGCCAACTTAGTTTTAGAAGCTATGAATTTCCATTTACCTTTATTAATTTCTCTTCACTTTTACTTCTTTCACTCAACAGCTCAACGTTCAGTTCTTTTTCTACTAACACACACTTTGGCGCTTGCCTTGTCTCAAACCTTCTTTCATTGACAGTCTCTCCACCAGACTCTTCAATAACTTCTGATTTATTTTTCTGGGTGAGTCCCAGTAACAGCTTATCTTCCAGGGATGATTTTCTCAATGAGGGCTTTTTCCTACTAACAAAAAAAGCTGCTCCACCCTGGAGGGTAACTTGTGGTTTGACCTTCTGGCTTAGAACTCGAGGAGCATTCAGATTATTTTCAGCTGAGTAACAATTATTCTCCACAGTTGGCTTATAGGTCACTCGGTACTGCTTGGAATTTTTAGAATTCTTTGATACAGGCTTGATGCATTTATATCCCACTTGACACTTAGCAGTTAAACTCTTCTGTGGTTTTTTGTTCATCTTCTTGGAGCAGACTGGTTTTCCTTGCATTTTTTCTGTCATATAGGAATACGATTTATCCTCATTATTAGTTTTTAGACCAATGGATCTACTCTCTTTTATCAGCTTTCTCTCCAATGGATTGAGGTACCACTTATCTTTGTTGTAAAAGGATACAACAGACACAGCAGATTTAAATGGTGAACCTTTATTTGCAGATGGCAATCCATTTTTAGTTGTTCTGAGTGGACTTGAAATCAAATGGCCTTGTTGAGAGCAATGAATCTTTCCTTCATTTTTATCACTGGTTTGGCAAATGTGCTTTTTATTAGGTAATGGAAATACATTTTCAGTGAAGTCCAAAATTAATTTCTTTGATGGAATATCTGATAATGGGCTATGAAAGGAAACAGTCCATTGATAGTTATTTTGGTTCGGTTTTTATGTCAATTTACTACTAAGCAATAAACAACTTCACCTGGAAGGCATATTAAAAATATATCTCCAAAAGCATCTATCTACATACACTATTAGATTAGCAGTAGGAATTCTCAAATTCTGTCTTTACAAAGTATTTGAGTATTTTTCAAAACTAAGACCCCAATAATGTTTGTGAAAACACTTTACAAAGAAGCTTTGAGAAATGTGTGTGTGTGTATGAGTGTTTTAAAACCTATTTCTAAGTTTTGGCCATATACTCTGAAACAAGTTCCCTAAAATGATTAACTATACACAATAAACTGACCACTTAGGGCCTGTAGTTTATATCTCTGGTATAACATACACAGAGTACACAGCTTTCTAGGATTGCTGTGTATAATAGGATGATCACCTATTATATGCAAAACAGCATGTTAAATATTACATGAGAGAGCAGAAAGAAGCAAGGTAATAAAAGATCTGACACATATTTCCAAGGTAACAGGTAACATAGGTAACAGCCCTTTTCCTGATTCCCTCCAAAGGCACTAAAAAATTAATTATAAAAGCTTATATTATTTCCAGACTAGAATTAGAATATAAAGTATTACTGTAACTACAAGGAGTAGGAAATGAAAGAATGGAAATATTTAGACATAGAAGAGAAGATAAAAAATATTTAAGACGGTAGATTTTTTTAAGAATTTCCACTCAGGATGAGACTTACATGTCCTGGCTCAAAGAGCACTGCTTCCTTTTTGTTGGCGTTAAAGTTGACATCCTAACTCCTAAAAGCAACAGAACAATAACCAAATAAATCCAATGTGTATAAAAACTGCTATATCAAAACTATGATTTATAATACTGAAACAGTTCTCAGATGGGTGATGGTCCATTAAGATAAAAAAAAAGTTGTTTTTTTTTTTTTAAAGCAAATTACTTTGATAAAGGTTTAAAGCATGAAGGGAAAAAAAACAAAAACAAAACACTACCTCACAAAGAAAGTGAAGTCTCTCAGTAGTGTCCAACTCTTTGCGACCCCATGGACTGTAGCCTACCAGGTTCCTCCATCCATGGGATTTTCCAGGCAAGAATACTGGAGTGGGTTGCCATTTCCTTCTCCAGGAGATCTTCCCCACCCAGGGATTGAAACCGGGTCTCCGGCACTGTAGGCAGACGCTTTACCGTCTGAGCCACCAGGGAAGCCCCTCCACTAATTAAGCAGAGACAGTACAATTTAATTTAAGAAGGAACAGTACAAATTTCAAGCTGGAAAATGGTCCTACCAAAGAGGAAGGATTTTACCCCATTTCAGGACACACTTTCCCGACTTCAACAGCCTGATGAATTCATCTCAGGTTTAATCACTCTATATCCTGGGCAGCTGTCCTTCCCATAGCCCTCACCACCCGCCTCCCCCCAAATCCCAAAAGCCCTCCTGCTGTTAGATGCTCTAGCCCTAGGCTTCCAATCCACCCTGCACTTCCTTGGTATCCATTTTGCGTATTTTCTCTTCTCGTCTTTGGCTTGACGGTCTTTCCCTACAGGCTGCAGGTACAATGAAGGCAGAGACCATCTCTAACTTTTTCATCAGAAGCCAGCAAGAAAACAGGGAAGCATAATTCTCTCACATTTTATTAGCTGAGGAGCCGCTTGTTTTCTTATTTACAAAATACTCTGACCTCCTAAGGCTGCGAGTAATAAACACAATGACGCATGTTAACTCTCGAGCAGATGGTATGTTGCTCAATAAATTTTCCCTTCCCCTTCCTTTCGGATCAAGTGTATTTTTAATACACAAGCATAACTTTCAAGTTATACAGAAAGACCTGAGTCTCTGGAAATTCGTGTCGAGCTGCAGCTTTAAAGATCTTTCTGAGGCTGAATAAGGAAAGACAGGAGAGAAAAGCGACCCTGTCCCCACACGCTGTCAGGGCAAAAGGGCGAGAAAACTCAGCGTCAGAAAGATGGAAACCAGGAGACCTGGAAGCGCGTACACCAGCTCCTCGCTCTGGTCTCCAGCCTAGAACGCGCCAAGCACCGAGCAAAAGCTCTCTTCCTTTGACATTCATCCCCACGTTCCACAGAACCTCCTGATCCCCTGGTTCTTCCACATCACGCCTCGGCCCCACGCAGCACTTACCTGGTAGCACCTCAGACAGGCGACCTCTCCTCAGCCGAGCCCGTGGTCCCCCACTGTATTCAAATTCTCGCGCGCCAGTCCAGGCGGAAACCGCTGCGTTCCGATTCGCCGCTTCCCAGCTTCTCCAAGGGCAGGCTCGACGATTGGTTGTGCACCAGCGCTTGCCCCGCCTCTTAGGAGGTGGTCTCCAAGAGTCTCCCGCCCTTGCAAGACTGAAACCTCTCCCCTGGTGGAAACCACGTCTTCCAGAACCCCTTGGGCAGCGCCGGGCTCCTGTCGGGAGGCCTTACCTAGGTGCATTCTGGGAGTTGTAGTTTTCCGTAGAATGAAGGCGTTCTCTGGTACTGGACATATTGAGGTCACTTGCTGTAAGATTTTTTTTTTAATAGCAGCCTAAGCTTACTCCTTGGAAGCAAAGTTATGACCAACCTAGATAGCATATTCAAAAGCAGAGACATTACTTTGCCAACAAAGGTCAGTCTAGTCAAGGCTATGGTTTTTCCTGTGGTCATGTATGGATGTGAGAGTTGGACTGTGAAGAAGACTGAGCACCGAAGAATTGATGCTTTTGGACTGTGGTGTTGGAGAAGACTCTTGAGAGTCCCTTGGACTGCAAGGAGATCCAACCAGTCCATTCTGAAGGAGATCAGCCCTGGCATTTCTTTAGAAGGAATGATGCTAAAGCTGAAACTCCAGTACTTTGGCCACCTCATGTGAAGAGTTAACTCATTGGAAAAGACTCTGATGCTGGGAGGGATTGGGTGCAGGAGGAGAAGGGGACGACAGAGGATGAGATGGCTGGATGGCATCACTGACTCGATGGACGTGAGTCTGAGTGAACTCCAGGATGGACAGGGAGGCCTGGTGTGCTGCGATTCATGGGGTCGCAAAGAGTCGGACACGACTGAGCGACTAAACTGAACTGAAGATTCTCAAGTTACTTTTCACATTTGAAGCTATAATGTTGGCGATCAGTCGCTAAGTCGTATCCGACTCTTGGAACCCGATGGACTGTAGCCTGCCAGGCTCCTCTGTCCATGGGATTCTCCAGGCAAGAATACTGGAGTGGCTTGTCATTTCCTTCTGCAGGGGATCTTCCCGACCCAGGAATCCAACCCAGGTCTCCTTCATTGCAGGCAGATTCTTTACCGACTGAGCTACGGTTACTTTTTTTTTTTCCCTAGTGGTGTTAGGGGAGAAGACAATGGCGCCCCACTCCAGTATTCTTGCCTGGAAAATCCCATGGACGGAGGAGCCTGGAAGGCTGCAGTCCGTGGGGTCGCTGAGGGTCGGACACGACTGGGCAACTTCACTTTCACGCATCGGAGAAGGAAATCGCAACCCACTCCAGTGTTCTTGCCTGGAGAATCCCAGGGACCGGGGAGCCCGGTGGGCTGCCGTCTATGGGGTTGCACAGAGTCGCACACGACTGAGGTGACTTAGCAGCAGCAGCAGCAGCAGCAGTGATGTTAGGTGAAGCAATTAAAAAAATTTTTTTTTCAAGTTAAATAAAAAATTAAATCACGGCAGTAACATCGACATGCCAGGTATTCATGAATGTTTTAGTATTTTATTTCATTCACCACAGCCTATGGGATATGTACCATCATTCCCATTTTATAGAGAATAAAACTGAGGGCCTGAAAACAATTATTATTCATAGGACAGTGTAGATTCTTCCTTTGGAAAGCCCAAAAGTTCCTAAAGCACTCGTTTGTTATTAGCTACGTTATTTTGTGTACCACCTCCTAGTACACTCTCTGGCACATTTCTTAGTTCTAAAAAATTCAGTTAAGTGATGCGCTTAACTTCACATAAGAAGATAATAGAAATAATCAGGTTAAAGCGAAATGCTGATGGGAACTGAGTCAGATCATTCCCACTTTACAGCTGAAGATGTGAGGTTCCCTCAGCCTCCTAGGTAACAGATGGCAGATCTTGGATTTAAAGGTGGAACAGTACGAGTCCAAACGCAGAGAGGCATACTGCCTCCGGTGAAACTATCTTTAATTCTGGAGTGTTCACCACGTCCTAAACCTTTTATACCTATTAACTTACTTACCCTTGGCAAAATAACCTGTTTATTAACCGCTCCATTCATACTCATTTTGCAGCTAAGTGCAGCAACCGAAAGTGCCCAACAAGTGATGGAGCTAGAATGAAAATAGTGGAGGAATTTGGGTTCATTTAAAATTTAATGAGCTTCTATACTAAGTTCCAAGTACCGTGATTAGTTCAGTGAAAGCGTAGCCGTGAAGAAGGCACAAGGTTTCTACTTTCGGGGAGCCCAGATGCGGGTGAAAAGCGGCAAATGAAACCAACCTGATAGCCCACAGGGTGGAGGTTCTAAAAATAAAGCCAGGCAGTGGCATTTCTCTCTTAAGATAGTTCCCCGCATCGTTTTCCACCCACCAATGCTCCTGCCTCCATCCTCTTCCCTTTGACCCCCAAATAGAGTTCCGAGGGCGCCGACACCGCCTCCTCCGCAGAATTGGAGATGGCGCCGGCGACAGGCGTTATGACGCGACCCGACGTCAGCCGGAAGTGCGTGGAGCAGTTCCGGGGAACGCGGCCTCCGCGCTTCCGGTATCCTGAGCTTCCAAGTTTGAGTACTGCTGCTGGGCGCTGTAGTTGTCCCACCGCCGCTGGCATCATGGTGTTCTACTTCACCAGTAGTAGCGGTGAGTGGTCGCCGAGACCTTCCGGGTCCCTATCTCGACTGTGGGGCTCCGAAGCCGGACCTCGAGGCCACCGCTAGCCTGGTCCTTAAGTGCCTTCTCGGCAGTGAGTGCCTCTTCCCTCGTCCTGATGGTCTCTCCACCGTGTCCGTCCCAGTCCTCCCAGTGTGCCTCCTCGTCAGTGCCTGGTTTGGGGGGAGGGAGCGTAGAGGGTCCATCCCCAGTGCTCTCTTTGCCTCCGGTCGGTTTCCCTTTTCCCTTCAGAAAGACCTGTCGCTACCTGAAATCAGGCAGTTTGTGGACTTATTCACACTACCATCGTGAAGTCTTCTCTTCCCCACCCACCCCCGTAACATTTAATCTTGCTGCTCTCTGGTAAGAAAGGAGACACCTGCCAACAACTCTGCCTTACAGAAAGGGCGCCTTACCCTTCCAGGAAAGGGTTATTGGGTTTGGATGCTACCGAAAGACTGGAGTGGCGAGACATACACTCATTGGGCAGAGTTAATGTCCCAGATTTTGAAAAGTGACATGATAGTTTCTGATTTGTCTTTGGCAGGCAAGAAAAGGGTGTGTTTAGTCCCCAGGAACTGCGGTGTCTTCGTTTCTCTACTTATATTTTTCTCTTTGCCTTAAATCAACCCCCTAGCTAGCTGCTCCTCCCCAGAGACAGCCCTCGCCTATCTTTTCCAAATGCCTTTCTTTCCTTGTTCCCACCCCAGGATTGCTTAGGTATATCTCTTGGGGGAATCCCCTTAACACAATGTATACGTTCAGCATTGCACTTAACATATGATGTTAAACTTTTGTCTGCTTGAGATAGAGTGTAAGCCCGTTGAAGGCAGGTACAGGCTCTCCTTGTTCCGCTAGCATAGTGCCTGGCTCTTAATAGGAACTCAATAAATACTTACTGAATAAATGAATGCTATTTTTTGACTTCTGGCACACTCTATTCTATTGCTACTCTCTGCCTACTTGTTAAAGGTGAAATTTAAGTGAAACTAGCAATAGTGGTTATGTGGGTTTGAACAGGGTGGCACTTGCTCTTTAGAGATGAGCAAGTTGAAGCCCAGGAAAGTTGTAACTCACAGAGCCCTCCTCTGCTACTCCGTCACACTGTCACATCTCATTTTTCTCACTAGTTTAGGCTTCCACAGTGTGCTATTAGCCATTTCTCTGTTTCCGTGGACTTAGTTTTTTCTTATCCATATTATTAAAATTACTAGAAACAAAATTCAAACTAGCCTGAAAAATCATTCTAAGCTCCTAATTGCATTTTTATCTGCTGTCTGTCCTGTTCTGCCCCTCTGTCATAATATAACAGAAGCGTCTTTTTGTAGCTTCTCCACTCACAAGAGTCCTTGACAACATAGTTATCCATACAAGTCCAACAATGGAATGACAAATATAGGCAGGGCATGTTGTTGTCCTTCTTTAGTTGCTAACTCCTGTCTGACTCTTTGAGACTCTGTGGACTGTAGCCTGCCAGGCTCTTCTTCCCAGGCAAGAATACTGGGGTCAGTTGCCATTTCCTTCTCCAGGGGATCTTCACTGACCCAGGGGTCAATGTCTCCTGCATTGCAGGCAGGTTCTTTACTGAGCCACCTGGGAAGCCCGAGGCAAGGCGTATAGGTACTAAATGTGTTTTACACAGGCTACGTTATTCTCCTTAAAGCAATTCTAAATTCTTTGAGTGCCAGTCATATATATGGAGATGCCCCTAATAGAGTAGAGGGCTTCAGTTGATTTGTGGGTCATTTTTTTCTCATTGGCTTCCATTGCAGCATCAGAACTGCTTCCTGTTGGAAAAATATTTGGCCTCTTAGGTCTAATAAATCTACGATTGTGCAGCTTTTAAAATTGCAGAGTAATATAGTAGTAAAATTTTTTACATATTCCAGTATGGAAAACAATTTGAACATACAGAATCTTCAGGAAATGACTTCAGATAGATAGATAGATAAGCTTTTCAACCAACTGATGGTTTACTGCAATAAAACCCCCCTTTAAAAAAAAAAAAAGTGGGCTGGAAATCGCAGTAGAAAATTTTTGCCTTCTCTTTTAAAATTAGTATCTCTGATTAAAATCTGCTTATTCTTTCATGCTCCCATAATAGATTAAGAAAACAATAACCTTGCTGTATTTTCAGTGTCAAATTCAAGACCGTCTGATTTATGGATTCCTGCACATTAGTGCATTAAGCATGTTAAGTTCACATATGTTTTTAGTACCTTTTACCAGTGTCCTTCTCAATATAGACGGTTCTGTAAATTATGAAATTATCACAACACCTCAAAAGTTGGGTTGATTGCTACACCTGAGTCAGGAGTCTTCAAGACAACTAGTTCTCTTACTAATTACATTATTTGGGTGAGAGTTACAAGAGTACTAGAATAATTCAGTTTACTCTTCCTTTATCCCTCTAACATGGAAAGGGAAAGTTGCTCAGTCATGTCTGACTCTTTGTGACCCCGTGGACTATACAGCCCATGAAATTCTCCAGGCCAGAATACTGGAGTGGGTAGCCTTTCCCTTCTTCGGGGGATCTTCCCAACCCAGGGATTGAACCCAGGTCTCCCACATTACAAGCAGATTCTTTACCAGCTAAGCCACAAGAGAAGCCCAAGAATACTGGTAGCCTATCCCTTCTCCAGGAGGTCTTCCCAACCCAGGAATCGAACAGGGGTCTCCTGCATTACAGGTGGATTCTTTACCAACTGAGCTATCAGGGAAGCCACGGAGGAGAGCTTAATTCAGACTTCTTACTCAGAAGTCATGCTTCTTTTTAAAAAAAATTTATTTTCTATTTTGACATTTCAGTCTTTTGGAAAAGTTACAGGAATATTAAAAGATTTCCTTTATAGCCTTCTCTCAGATTCCCCAAATTCTAACATTTTTACCACATATGCCTTATCTCCTTTTCCCTTCTTCTTTTTCCACGTTTTCCATCTCCCTTTGCCCCACTCTGTCTCTCTGCACACACACAAACACACTCACAGGTTTTTTTTTTTTTTTCCTGAACCATCTGTAAGTTGTGTCTTACCCCTAAATACCTCAGGGTATTTTTCTTAAAATCAAGAATATTCTGTTATCAGAAGGCATTGTTCACTATCCAAATTAGGAAATTAACATTGCAGTGATACTATTACCTAGTCAGCAACTTATATCCAGTTTTCATCAGAGTCCTAGTAATGAACTTATCACAAAAGAAACCTGCAAATCAATTGTTGCATTCTGTTGTCATTCATTGCTCTCTGGAGTCTTCTGATCTGGAGCAATTGTTCAGTCTTTGTCTCTCATGACACTGTCTGTTGAAAAATTATTCTGTAGAATGCCCCTCAGTTTGGGGTTGTAGCAGTTATGTTATTAACCACCTCATTTTATAGGTCCGCCATCCATTATCTGTCATTCTCTTGGCAGAAGCTTAGCTAGCTTGCCCTGCAGAGACAGCTTTGTTTACTTCAATCATTAAAAAAAAAAACAACACCTTTTTTTCTGATTACAAAAACCATCTATATATTTTGTAAGCAAGTAGGTAAGGTCACTGTTAACAGTTAAATATATATGTATCCTTCCATAGTATAAAGAAAATGGGTGTGTGTATTAGAAACATAGGTAAGCATGTTTATATGTACAATTATTATTTTTTTTTACATATTGAATCTTACTGTTTATAGATAACACAGAAATACTGTTCTGCTAGTTATTCACCTACTTTTTATTTTTAATGGATCCATGGCATTTTGTTTATGTGTTCTATATTCTTAATTAACGCCTGTTCAGTTTGTATGAAGAGCTTCATTGCTTGGTGAAGTGTTAATCAGTAGGGTATGTACTCTTGGTGGTGACATTATAGGATCAAAAGGGTGTACAAATATAACAGCGCCCCAAGTGAACATCTGAAACACTTTTTAGTTGTCCTGCAGTTGGTATTTGTCCAAAGCTGTGCAAAGGGCTTATCAGGATAATATAATACTTAATTATAGACAGATCTGTCAACTAGTCAATACAAACATTCTCTCCTTTCAGACTTCTCTCAACTACTTCCAAGTACTTATGGATGGTAGTCATCATAACTGCTCACTAAAGGAATTGGGAGTCTTCTGTTCCCAAGAAGGGCAACTATGCTTGATCATTTAAGGAGCTTTTCATTTGGAAAGTACAGGCAACCCTGAATTTACGAATCTACAAATGAGAGTTCAGAGGTCCACTTAATGGAGTAGTTCCAGCTCTGGAGCGACAACCAGCAGACCACCTAGCCCAACCTTAACACCTGTCAGCCAGGCTTTGTAGACAGAGACCCAGTGGCTGTTAATTCAGGACTCTAGATCCAAATGGGGTCTAACAGATTTTGGTAGACTAGCTCAGAAACTCAGGACCCCGTTAGGATTTCAAAACCTAACTGATGGCAGATGGAGGAGCCCACAGCAAAACACACTAGCTCAGGAAAGCCAATGTCATTTCTAAGGTAAGCCATACCCGGAATATCCAGTTTGATTTAGGGTAGGAGTTAACACTGATTTCACATTAGAAATCACTATAAAAAGAGATCTTTAAAAAAAAAAAAAAAACCAATCCCCAGAGATTTGGATTTGGTTGGTCTTAAGTGGAGCTGGAGCAAAATTAGGTGATTCTATAAACAGGGTTCAGTGTCACTGATGAGAAGAAGCTTGAGAGCCATGTTGCCCCTGAATGTGGTAGGGAGCCAGGTATGATTTGCAGCACCCCTGGAATGCAACTAAATCAAATCATGGAAGATAAACCTTACCTAAGTATTGGAACCTATTTTTAAATGGTTGAGGTGATGAGTTTGGGTGGTTTTTTGGAAAAAAAAAAAAAAGTACATATATATATATATTTTGAAGAAAGCAAAAGTAGATGATGGAACTAGAATTGCATTGTGCTACCTCCCTGAGAAAGTAGGAAAGCAGCCATTTTTAAGAGGATTGGTCAACGTTTTACAGATTGTCAGTATTTTAGACTTTGTGAGCCACATACGGTCTCTCTAGCTTATTCTTCTTCATTTTGCTTCTTTCAACCCTTTAAAAATGTAAGAATCATTATGAGCTCAAGGGCTGTCCAAAAACAAGGCTGGATTTGGCCTACCAGCCATGTTTTGCCAACCCATCATAAGCATTTGTCCCTTGTTTTTCCCACCAAATAGGTGTGTCTGTAATGATGTTATCTAACTATGTCTTATTTTTGTTTTGTCTTAGTTAACTCGTCTGCTTACACTATTTACATGGGAAAGGATAAATATGAAAGTAAGTTTTCAAAAGCATTTGATTTTGAAATTTCCAGCAGGTAAGTGTTAATTGCCTATTCTCTCCATGGTTTGTTGGATGAGTTTTTAGTTAACTACTATAACCCATTAGAAGGAATTCCAAATGATTAATTTTCTTATAATGTAGTTGTATCAAGTGATAATTGAGAGAATTAGACCATTTGTTGCTGATTAGGAACTTACATAGTTTTGCGGTATCATTTGATTTATGGGTGATAGGAATCAGAAGTTAACCTTTGCTAGTTTTCATCAAATAAAAATAATCTGTGGCTTAGACTTTTGCAAAGATCTTTTTCTGTACATTTTTACCTCATTTGAGAAACATATCTTGGTTTTTTTGAGGCAGAAGATGGTTCTTTTTGAGTTGAAATGTGAACAGTGTTTTGAAGCTTTCTTGACCACTCTCACACATATATCTATATCTTTTTATATATATATACACACACACAGACACATCTATCACATAAAATGTATATAACATTATAATTATGATGATGTGATAGTTATATAACAATATAATTATAAATCAGATCTATACAACTGTTTTGAACCCTGCTATAATCATAAGCAGACTCAGTGTAAGCAAGACTATCACATCCTAGCCAAGAGAAAAAAACCGTATAGCATAACTCATTTTTAAACAGTTTTTCCTTATAATGAATTTATGCCATTGACTCTGGGTGTGACTTAATGGAAAAGCAGTGTGCAGTGTATTAAAACTTGAGTTTTATATTTCTCCTTGTAATCCATGAATGTCCTGGGTAAATTTTCTCATAGCATCCTCCTGATGAACGTAACTGAGGATGCTGCTGATACCTCCCTATATTACACTGAGCAATAAGGCACAGGTATATCTCCCGGAGTTTGCTGAAACTCATGTTCATTGAGTCGGTGATGCCATCCAACCATCTCATCCTCTGTTGCCCTCTTCTCCTTCTGCCCTCAAGCTTTCCCAGCATCAGGGTCTTTTCTGATAAGTTGACTCTTCACATCAGGTGGCCAGTGTATTGGAGCTTCAGCTTCAGCATCTGTCCTTCCAACAATTATTCAGGGTTGATTTCCTTTAGAATTGACTGGTTTGATCTCCTTGCAGTCCAAGGGACTCTCCAAGAGTCTTGTCCAGCACCACAGTTTGAAAGCATTGATTCTTCCGCACTCAGCCTTTATGGTCCAACTCTCACATCCGTATGTGACTACTGGAAAAACCCTAGCTTTGATTATACAGACCTTTATTGGCAAAGTAATGTGTCTGCTTTTTAATATGCTAAGTTTGTCATAGTTTTTCTTCCAAGGAGCAAGCATCTTTTAATTTCATGACGGCAGTCACTGTCCACAGTGATTTTGGAGTCCAAGAAAATAACATCTGTTACTGTTTCCACCTTTTTCCCATCTGTTTGCCATGAAGGGGTGGGACCAGAATAGGGGTCAGTTTTTCTGTGAACCTAAAACTGCTCTGAAAAATAAAGTCTGTTAAACAAAAGCAATGCAAAATGAGATAATATTAACAGCAGACATACAGAGAGTAAATGTGATCAGGGAGAGCCAAGAAGGCTTCTTAGAGGAGTGGGTTAAAGTGGACTGGCTAGATTGTGGAATCCTTTAAACCTCAGTTGTAGGAATTTCTTTCTATAGATATAAATCTAGATACAGAGTTTACACCTCCGGATGTAAATTTAGATTCTACCCAGACCCCATTGGAGTGGTATTTCACTGTTGTTAAAGTATATGTAGGAAAAAAACCTGTCGTGTAGGACATTTTTTCCCCAGGTACTTTTAGAGTCACGCACTCTCCTAGTCTGCTGTTAAAATGGTATCACGTTTTTCAGGTGCTATGTTCTCTACGGTGCCTAGCACATCACATTTACTTCTAATAGTCTTGCTGACTTCTGACAAAGGACTGGATGGAACAAAAAGGAATTTTAAGTTGGACAGTTTTCTTTCAATAAAAAAAGCTTTCTGATGTGTTCTTTATTAGCCAGCAGGTGTCACCAGGGAGCCAGACATTGCCCAAATGAAAAGAAGTTTTTATAATTTCCTTTTTCTCATCTTTCTGATTATTTCTTGGAGGTTTGCTCAACTTTTTACTTGCACTTGTAGAAAACTCTTCAGAAAACTCAAGGTGTATGCATTTGCTTAAAGTGCCCTCATCCGAGAGGGTACTCTAGCATCTTTTTGCTTTTCTGGACGATAAATACCTCATTCAAGTTAGGTAGATTGTACTTGAGTACATTTTAAATCATCATATGTGAATCGCTTTGTTTACCTTTTTTTATCTTTTTATCTAATATCAATACCAAGTAATGCTTCTGTATTAAACACAGTTAGTTACTAATTATTGATATGATTCACTGGAGGTATATATTGAAATAAAATATACACACATGGGAATTCCCTGCCAGTCCATTGGTTAGGTCTCTGCACTTTCTGCTGTGGCCCAGGGTTCAATCCCTGGTTGGGGAACTGAGATCCCACAAGCCATGTGGTGTGGCTAAAAAAAAAAAAAAAAGCATACAGTTTAAACAAATACTTCACCTTTGTTCACTTCACCTTTTGAACAAATGCTTCATGATTGTAATTGTTCAATTGTAAAACCTGTTAAAAGTGTTTTTAAAAAAAGAAGGTTAAGTGAAATATGCTAAAGTTTACTGTAAGTTGGGAAGGGAAAAAAATACCAGTCTTTTCCACAAAACTTTTTCTCTCTCTTAATGAAGAAAAGAGTAATTCAAAAAGGCTTTGATGATGGAAAATTAAAAAAAATTTTTTTGAACAGTTTTTGTTTTATTTAAAAATTATTTATTTTTTATTGAAGTATAGTTGATTTAAAATACTACTTAAGGGAATTCCCTGGCAGTCCAGGGTCAGGACTCAGCACTTTCATTGCCAGAGCCTGGGGTCAGTCGCTGGTTGGGGAACTAAGATCCTGAAAGCTGTATGGTATAGCCAAAAAAAAAAAAGAACCAAAGAATAATTTTAAAACTGAATTAAAATTTTAAAAATAAATATTATATTCGTTTCATATGTACAACATAGTGATTAGGTATTTTTATAGATTGTACTCCATTTAAAGTTCTTACAAAGTAATAAAATTTAAAGTTATTACAGCTGTATTTCTCTGTACTGAACAGTGTATCTTGTTGCTTATTTGTTTTTACTTTGTTCTCTTCTGTCTCTGCAGATGAAGATCTGATAAAGTATGGCTGGCCTGAAGACATTTGGTAGGTAACAAATTTTGGTTCTGCTGTTTACAGATCGTTATTTACTTTCTGAGACTTGGCCAACCACCTGACTCCTGTGATTAAAACTACAACTCATGGTTTGCCATTTGTTTATGACTGTTCAGTGGTAAAAAGCTGACCACCAGCTCCCTTCACTTATAAGTACCACGTTAACTGGGAAGGAGGCCTCAGAGATGGACCTCAGGCCTGACTGAAAAGGTCTTCAGAACATAGGCTTACTTTTACTGCCTGTGTGTCTCCTCAGAGTAGGTGGCTGAGACCACCACACTGAAGCCCCAGAGATCTCCAGATCTGTCACGCAAGAGATAAGAATGATTATATATGTTATGTAGTTACCTGCTGTAAGGTTTGGGGCAGACATACCTGCAGAGAAATGATTACATATTCAGATGCACTATGAGAGGCAATTCACAATAGCCTTTTACCTGACATTAAAAGAAAAAAAGTAAGTGGAAGAGAAATTTCCAACATTCAGCCTACATCTCCCGGAGTGCACTTACTGAACTGGTGTCTACAGATGCCTGATACCCATGTCAACACTCTTAATATTAATAATCTTGAGATTTAATGTCTTGTTGGAAGTGATTGACTAGTATTTCCAGAAGCTATTTGAGGTCTGATGTGAGCTGGCATAGCCCTAAATTTCAAGACCTGTTCCAGTTCATAAACCATTAATCCTGGAAACGTTCTGAGGCATACAAAAAATGAATGAGTTAATCTGCATTCCAGGGCAGATTTTCAACCTGGGTCACCTTGATGTAGACTCTGGAACTGAACCTCTGGGAATGTCAACATCTGAGTTTATACTAGGAAACCTCCTACAGTGCTTGGAAGCAAAGAATTTTTCTAGGATTAAATGAGAATGGAACTAAACTCATTTTTTAAAGTCTTTATTGAATTTGTTGAAATATGGCTTCTGTTTTATGTTTCTGTTTTTTTTGGCCGTGAGGCATGTGGAATCTCAGCTCCCCAACCAGGAATCAAACCTGCACCCCCTGTATTGGAAGTGCAGAGTCTTACCACAGAAGTCCATCATGGAAGTCCCTAAATTCTTTTTAAACAAAGGAAAATAGAAAAAGTGTGCGTTTACTGCCTCCAGACTCCCTGCTACTGCTACTGCTAAGTCACTTCAGTTGTGTCCGACTCTGTGCAACCCCATAGATGGCAGCCCACCAGGCTCCCCCGTCCCTGGGATTCTCCAGGCAAGAATGAGTAATATATCCAGAGACCCCACTTGAAGAAGTAAAATTACCCAACTTTGGGTGCTCTGCATCTCTACAGTCTCAGGTCAGGGATGCTCATATATTCAAGTTTCTAGTCTCTGTATTCAGTGATTAAGCAGGGAGAGGAAAGTAAGTGGAAGAGAGAGAACTAGGGAACTAGTGGGCGTAATTTAAACTTGGAGTGAGCATTTGGGACGTTTGTTAAGGAAGCTTGCTCCAAATAGTTTACAGAGCTGACGTTTTTGTTTGTTTTACACTTCAACCAAAGCCCTGAATATCTGTACATTTCCCCTGTCCTTTGTAGAGGTGTACCTATAAGCCTGAAGTTCAGGTAGATGAGCAGTGGTATTGCTGTGTGTGTTTTAGTACTTTGCCTGCCTGTGTATGAACCCAGTATATATGTATGTTGAACTATATATGTATTTCTACTGACAAAATTCCACATCAGGGACCTGTAAGGGAAGTGAGAATACAGTCAAGCTACTATGGGTATGTAGAAAAGAGTTGTTGTAAATAGAGAACTTTAAATTGGAATGGGAGAAGTTTTCTCAATTGAGCTTGCTTATGAATGGGGTATTTTTCTAACATCCTAAAACAGGGTAGTAAGATATAATTTCTAGATTTTCAAGAAGCTTATTTTCTGGCTGGACAGTGCCGAGCAGAAGAAAATCAGTAGGAATCTCTTACATGAGAATGCAAATGAATAAATGAACCTGAAGAAGAAAAATAAACCAAGATGTTATGTTCATTTCTGGCTGTCAGTATTTGTGAGGAGTAAAACCTAGAGTCATCATAGACTGCCAAAAAACGTGTAAAACTTTTTTGTATTCAAAGTCACTAGCAAGATGCTTAACCTTTTTAAAGAGGGCATTACAAACAGCATAATCTTGACCTTTAAATAGAATCACACTGTCTACATCTTGGAGTGGGTATAAATGTGTAACCATTTTCAGTTCTAAAAAATTCTTTAATACTAATAAATTATCTAGAGAAATATATAATGGGCTGTGATGTTGTTCCCTTAAAATTTTATTAAACATTCTTCAGTCTTGAAAGGACTAAGGAAGAGAAGACTGAAGTTAACAGAATCAGGAGTGACAGCTGTGTGTTACCATTGTTTGCTAGCATTCTGAAGTCATCTTTGGGTGTTGGGAAGAGATATCCACCTCATTTGGTGATTTCTAAAGGTGAATAACTTAAAATCCCCAAATGTTGGGTTAGGTGAAAAAAGGACATTTTAAAAAGATTTAATTAAATTAATGAAAGATAGAACCTTAATGAAAGGTAAATGCAGGACTTTGGGAGTAAGAGGGCTTTCTAATACTTTTAGGACAACATCATAAAGGGCAATCACCATGCTTTCCCAGGAATCGAGTGTTAGTGTCATTGTTAGATGTAAGGCTAAGTGAATTGGGTTTTGGAGTTTTTTTAGTTTTGTTTTTTCTTTTAAAATTAATTTTTACTGGAGTATAGTTGCTGGATGAATTGCTAGTCTGACCCCTAAAGGGTCCATTTACTGCTTCAGTCCTTACTTGACTCTTCTGTCTCTGATTGACATCCTCTTTGGATTGTTTTGCCATTGCTTGAAACTCAGGATGTCCCAAACCAGACCTGTCATCTTTCCCAGCTGGCTCCCTCTGCAGCTGTAAGATGTGTCTGTCAGTGGTCCTGCAGCTTTCCCAGGCTTGCAGCCCTGGAGTCTTGATGACTTCTTTCATTCCCTTCTCTTCCCTCCTCAAATTCCTTTCCCATGTTTGTATACATCCCATGCTTCAGCCTGGGACCCTCCAAATCTCAGTTCATCAGTGAATCCTTGGGTCACTGATAGCTCTTTCTCACTTGGTCACTGATAGCTCCTTCTCACCTGAAAAATCACACTTCCTGGGCATTTAATGTTCGTCACCTCCTGTACTCATTTTGGCACTTAGTCTTGCACAGCTGCAGAACTCTCCATGTTTTTCTCACCTCTCCTGGTTGAAAGTGAGCCCTTCGGAGGTGGTTGGCTGTGTTTTCTGCTCACCATGGTGCTCAGCATGCAGTAGGCAACTGAATTCACATTTTTGGCCTGGAGTGCTTTCAACACAGGTGGCATGAGGAGATGGGTGTCTTGTACCTCTTGCTAAAAGTGGTTTTCATTCTTTGTAGGTTTCATGTGGACAAACTCTCTTCGGCTCATGTGTACCTTCGATTGCATAAGGTAACTGGATTTAAACGTGGATTCAAAATTTTTTTCTTTAGTGATAAGCATCCTGTCTTGTCCTCTGTCCTTTTTTTTTTTTGAAAATAAATTGCTTAGAGTAATAAATATGTACAAAAGTCTACAAATTAGCTGATGAAGAGATGTCTTCCCCTCACCTAGGAAATCACTAAGGGCAAATCTGGTAACTTGAGGTTTGGAAGGGGAGCACAGCACACGTTTTCCAGCTAGAAGCACTGTCTCGTCCCGCCAGCTGAGGTGTGCTGTGTGTCACCTCTGCTCTCTCCCTGTCATTTCAGTTGACACTCCCGGACTTCCTGTCTTCTTCTGGGGAGATCACATTGTGGTTCCTCTTTCTCAGACTGGTGATTCTCCTGTCTCACCAAGGGCACATGTACCTGTTACCCGGGGCTTCTTCAGGAGGTTTAAAACAGCATTATCATAGTAAAGGGAAAAGATTCCATGTTCTCTAGTCACATAAAACTGTTTTTCTAATCTGTCTTTATATCCATGTATTTTGTATAGTTGAATCATAAGGTATAGATAATTGTTATGTGGAGTTGGTGATGGACAGGGAGGCCTGGCATGCTGTGATTCATGGGGTCACAAAGAGTCAGACACGACTGAGTGACTGAACTAAACTGAACTGATATTTATTTTGGGATGATTTTAGATTTATAGAAAAGTCGCAGAGGTAGTACGAGTTCCTGTACACGCCATGCCCAGTTTTCCCCACTGCTAACATCTTACATTACCATGGTAGGTTTGTCAGAACTATGGAGCCACGGGTGCAGCACTGGTCACTAACCTCTGGGCTCTGCTTCGATTTCTACAGTTTTTCCATTAACGTGCTTTTTCTGTTCCAGTATCTGGTCCAGGATCCCACACTGCATTTTAGTTGTCGCATCTGCCTAGTCTCTGGTCTGTGACAGCTTCTTACTCTTTCTCTTTTTGTCATGACCTTGACAGTTTGAGAAATACCGCTCAGGTAGTTTATGGAATGGCACTCAGTATGGGTTTTTCTCATGACTAGACTGGAGTTACGGGTTTAGGGAAAAAGTAGCACAGAGGTGGAGCGCTCTTATCCCATCATGTCAGGGGTATGTCTATTCACAGGACTTAGCACTAATGTTGTTAACCTTGGTCTTCTGGCCAGGGTAATGGTTGCCGGGTTTTTCCACCAGAGAGTTGTATTTCTCCCCATTTTCATACTTCATTATTTGGAAGCAAGCCATAAGTCCATCCTGTACTCAAGCAGGGAGAGGATAGAACTAAGTCCCACGTCCTAGAGTAGGGAGTATTTGCATGTATTGTTTGGAATTCTTCTGTAAAGATTCGTCTCTTCTCCCGCATGTATTTAATGTATTCATTTACTTATATCAGTATGGACTGTGGCATTTTATGGCTAAAATCGTCCCTGCTTTTTGACTCTTCCACCTCAGCTCCTGTGTTCCTCTGACATGCTCCTGTCGTTTTGGTTTTAGAGTCCTTCCTTACTTTCTGACTTTCCTAGATGCTCCAGGCTCATTATTTTCCCTGCTCCAGCCCTAGAATCAGCCATTTCTCCAAAGAACCTTGGTTCCTTTTATTGAGAAATGGTATTTAGAAACCAAGACCTGGACTCTGGGAGTGCTCATTGCTACTGGAGTGTCATTGCTTCTAGGCCCTCTCATGTGACAGAGCTAGGAAATATGTGTATATATATATATTAATGGCAACCCACTCCAGTGTTCTTGCCTGGAGAATCCCAGGGACGGGGGAGCCTGGTGGGTTGCCGTCTATGGGGTTGCACAGAGTCGGACATGACTGAAGCGACTTAGCAGCAGCATATATATTAACCCATGTTAGTAATTTGTGTAAATAATTGTTTCTGTACCTACAGTAAGCGAAACATGAGCTCCTACTGATGTCTCTGGTGAATCCATTACTGTGGGGGCCTTTCTCACCTTCCTTCCTTGCTCATCTGTTATTACTTCATTCTTAGACAATGGGAAAGGAGACCTGGCTCCCACCATCATTTGCTTATTTGAATCCAGTCTATGTGGAAGTGGTTTCAGATTTGGTGACCTGTATACCCATAAGAAACAACTTTGTCAACTAGAGTACAGTGTTTATGTGCAATTATTTTTGGTTCTGCCTTACAGTTTCCATTCAAAATGCTGTTTTTCAAAGTTACTTGTAAGCTGCTTTCTCTGCGATGCCTTGCAGTGACATTTTTTGTGCACTTAGATTCTCTCGTCTCAGTCTGCATTCCTCCTTGGCATCCCCTCGTTGATTGTATTACGTGACCATGTTATTTTTATATTTATTGTTTTGACTGGCTGCTTCGAGTTGACAGTATGCCACAGTTAATTTGAAAGCTCCCTGTCAGAATATAAGTTGTTTACAGCATTCAGTATTATGAAACCCCAACAAGAAATGTTTTTTATGAACTATTTCCTTTTCTTCTTTTGATTTTTTTTAAGCGTATTATTGGGTCAAAAGATATAAACATTTTAGTAACTCCTTTTATGCCAGATTTCCCTTTGAAAATATTGTGCTTATTTAAAATGCTACCTGATATGTATAGGTTTTCCAAAAACGTTTTGGGGTTTTATAACTTAAGAGCAACCTTTTGACTATTTTTAATTTAAAAAAAAATGATTTCATTATGCTGATAATATTTACTTCTCAGTGTACTAACAAGATAAAACATGCTACCCCACCTTTACTTATTCTGCTTGTGTTTTTGAGAACTGTATTGTAAAAAAGAAAAAAAAAAAGTTTGTGAACTCTGTGCTGGAACAAAATTCTGAATTTTCCTAGGCAACTTCTTGCCATTCTGAAACTATTTTAAGTTTAGAGAAAATAAAGAATGGTGTTCCCAACTTTCCTTTTGGTTCAGATTAAGTTTTTTCCTTTGGATTCTGCTGTGTCAGAAAATGGAAATAATGGTGATAGTCCCAAGTTCACCTTACCACCAGTTAGTACTTGTCTGAACAGGAGTTCCATTTCATTTTCTTTTGGAATCCCTTAACTGTGCTCAATAAAAATCTGTGCTCCTAAAGGAACTTCTGCCTGGTTGATGTCCTGCAGTAAAGGCCATCAGTTCAGTTCAGTTGCTCAGTCATGTCCGACTCTTTGCGACCCCATGGACTGCAGCATGCCAGGCCTCCCTGTCCATCACCAACTCCCGGAGTGTACTCAAACTCATGTCCATTGAGTTGGTGATGCCATCCAACCATCTCATCCTCTGTCATCCCCTTCTCCTCCTGCCTTCAGTCTTTCCCAGCATCAGGGTCTGAGTTTCTGCTTCAGCATCAGTCCTTCCAATGAACATTCAGAACTGATTTCTTTCAGGATGGACTGGTTGGATCTCCTTGCAGTCCAAGGGACTCTCAAGAGTTTTCTCCAACACCACAGTTCAAAAGCATCAATTCTTCAGTGCTCAGCTTTCTTTATAGTCCAGCTCTCACATCCATACATGACTACTGGAAAAAGTAAAGGTTGTAGCCCTTTGTATTAATTAGTAGGTACCAAGTAAGCGTTGGAGATGCAGTGAGACTAAATAATTCAGAACCTAGACTCTGGAGTTGGACTGCTGGCTTCAAATCCTGGCTGTGCTCATACCAGCTGTGCACCTCTGAGCAAGTTATTCAGCTGTGCCAGTTTCCTCTGTAAAAGGGAGCTCACAGCCCCTGACTCACTGGGTCATTGTAAGGATTAAATGAGCTAGCATGACTGAAGTTTTGTGGTTTTTTTTTTTTTTTTTTTTTTTTGCTGCACCGTGCAAGATCTTAGTTCCCTGATCAGGGATTGAACCCTTGCTCCCTGCATTCAGAGCTCAGAGTCTTAACCACTGGACCACCAGGGAGGTCCCAACTAAAACATTTCTAATAGTGCCTGGCACTTGCTTAGTGCTATGTGTGTTTCTTCTTCTTTTTTTTTTGTCAATTTCAGGTGAATTCAACCCAGGCTTTAAAGCTTATGGATATTCGTCAAGTGTTTGGCTTTTTTTCTACACTTCTTTGATTTTTTGAAAACCTATAGAAAAGTCTCACTTATCAAGAGGTTTCTTATCTCATTAACACAGATGGCACAAAGCCTACAGTCAAAATTCTGGCCTTTACCTTAGACTCCCCATGCGTTTTGTTTACTCTGACTTAATGCATAATACTAAGCCAAATGATTTTATTTTATTTGGTCTGCTCATATTATTAGAAATAGCAAAACAAGAAGAGGGGATTGCTTCAGGAATAGCAATAGCTTTAGGTAGTAAGAAGGACCATTGGTACATAACCTGATATTAAGGGCCAAGATAACATTTCCACAAAAACTCCATAAGCACCGTACTCTGGGGCCAGTTGTTAGAGCATGACTTTAATCCTGGGTTCATCCCTCAGCTCTGACATTCACAAGACATGGAGGATCTTGGCCCAGTTACTGAACCTCACTAAGCTTCATTTTTTCATTGGTAAGGTGAGCATAATAATACTATCCATTTCATATGTCTGTTTACTTAGTGCTCCTACCATTCAAAGAGTGAATATTCCTAAAGCGGTTCCTAATTTGTTCTTTATTATTCATTTGATGTGTTTAGTATAGGGTCAGTCAGCGTCTGTGAATGTTAGAAGCCCCTGACGGCATCACCATCACTATATTGTAGCCTAGTGTAGTGGTTGATATTCATGATGATGACATTGTGTTAATCAAGTTGGTAAATTCAGAATCCTGTATTTAAGTGAATAAGTCTATTCACAGGATGAGATAGGGTTTAAGTAGTTACACTTAAATCACTTATTTTTTAGTCAAAATTTAGGTGTTTGAGAGATTCCCATTTTGAAACATTAAGGGGAAAAAAAAATAGAACAAACTTAATTTTTCAAATAGTTAGGTAGATAAAACATTTCACACCTGGACAGAAGTGCTTCTGTAATCCCATGCCTAACAGCCAGTGCTGAGCTGATTTCCACTAGCTCTTGCCTCTGACATATTTTTGTTCTTTTGGAATGGTTTTGCTATTCAGCTTTGACTTTGATACTGTATCTGTAAAGTGAATGAATCGATATTTTTTTCTCCCTTACGGTGGAAGGTTATATGTAACACACCAGGAGCTTGGTTCCTGACTAAAGCTGAGGGTAGATGACCTACCAGATGATTTGAGACCCAAAACTGTAAGATGCCTCATGTGTGTGTGTGTGTTTTAGTCTCTCAGTCATGTCTGACTCTTTGTGACTCCATGGACTGTAGTGCGCCAGGCTCCTCTGCCAATGGGATTCTTCAGGCAAGAATACTGGAGTGGGTTGCTATTCTCTTCTCCAGGGATCTTCCCAACCCAGGGATTGAACCCAGGTCTTCTGGATTGCAGGCAGGTTCTTTACTGTCTGAGCCATTGGGGAAGCCCTTGAGAGGGATGTCTCTTGAAAGGGAGGTTTTAGGGACCTCAGCTAAGAAATCTTCCCATTCCAAAAACAGACACCACTTTTCCACAAGGTTTCTAAAATTATGAATGAGAAGAAAGAAGGAAAAAATTACTCAGACATAAAAACGCTTAATATTTTGGTGGTTTTATTTTCATACCCTGTTTTTTATTTACCTATTAAGTATTAGTATTTTCCATATTACTGCCTTTTCTTAAACATTTCCATAATTGACTTTATTTTTCAGTGTCTTGAAATACAGTTGAAGATCCCCTTGCTTTTAGTAAAATTGTGCCTAGTAAGGTAGCAAAGCCCTATAAAAGTGCTCCATTATTGCTCAGAAACAAGGTGGTGGGCCATTTGGTTTATTTTTGTGTTTCAGGGAGAGAAAATAGAAGATATTCCAAAGGAGGTGCTGATGGACTGTGCCCATCTTGTGAAGGCCAATAGCATTCAAGGTCAGTTTTCCTAGGGGTGTTTTCAGAACTCACACCACTTTGTGTCTGAAATGGATTACATCATAGAGAACATGTTACTGACTTTGGCTTGAGTCTGGAGAATAACATGTATATAATATGCCTTTCCCCTGTTTTGTTGTTTAAGATGGCAATCTCGCTACCTGTCAGAAAACTGAAGACTAATCTCATGGCCCATTTCAAGTCTTTTTTTTTTTTTTTTACCCTGTTTTCTTTCCCTTGAATAGAAACTTGTCTAGACTTGCCTACCCTTAAGATTATTTGTGAAAAGACTTTTGGAAATTAGGTTATATTAAAAGCCAGGCGACAGATGTGTCTCAGGTCTTTATTTGTAATGTTGTTGGATATCTTTATTTTCATTATTTGTTACTGTTTTCTTGGCCAAAAAGTTCTTTGGAGGTTTTCCATAAGGTGTTATAGAAAAATCCAAATGAACTTTTGACCAACCCAATACATTCTAGAATTCAAGTCTCCCATTTGCTCTTTCCTACTTTTTCTTTCTTCTCTCCTTACAGACTTTTTTCTCCCTATGAATTTTACAGATATCAAATACACTGATCTTGTCGTCTCCCAGAGAATTTTAAATAACTGGTCTGGGGTGATAGAATCAGTATTTTTATAGTGCTCTCCAGATGTTTCCAATGTGCAAAGAGTGTTGGGACAATCCGCATCTGTGTTTTAAGTAGGACCTGTAATACTGGGCTTGGTGCCTGTTGGGTTCTACTGTACAGGATTTAATTTTTCAATGGTCACTGTAGGTCAAGAAGGGCAATTAATGGAGTGGAGGTGGCAGTTATAAAGGAGTGTAGGGAGATGGTGTTCTCCTGAGAATGATTGAGCTGATGGACTAGATTTTAGTTGTAGGACATGGACCTAGATAGGGTTGAGGTAAGTTTGGGTTCCTTTGAAGTTGAGGGCCGATCCAGAGGGAGGAGAAAAAATATGGTTTACATAGAAGATAAGCATGGGGCAGACACAGAGCTGACAGCAGGTCGCAGAGGTCGGTGATTACTGGAAAAGAGCTGGAAATGAGCCCCTCTCATACCTTTTAGCCTGCGGATCTCACGCAGGCAGCTTTCCTGGGTCAGGGGCCTAGCCAAAGAAACCGGAAATCTTGTCCCACTCATTTTCAGCTCCATAAATCATTAAATTGTAATTCATTTTAGGACATTCCATTTTTATGAGTAGAATCAAGTTGCTAAGATTTCCAGGTAAGATCTCTGGTTACTGAAATAAAAATAATAAAAATTGAGACTGTCATCATCCTCTTGCCTTGTGTGTTCCAACCTCTTTCACGTATTCTTGTCCCCTTCCCACGCCTCTGGCTGGCAGAGGCAACTTTGTTAAAGGAGCCTTGGCCTTGTTATTCTTGGCCCAGCCTCTTTCTCCTTAATCCCTTTGTAGTTTACTAGTTCTAGGGAAAACAGAAAAGAGAAGTCATTGAATCACTGAATCGTTAGCCTCTCCTTTTCAGCCTTCCACAGGGATGGCTCACTTAGCAGAGGAAGGAGCTGAGCCCAGGCATCTCACTATCAGGAGTTAATAGCAGAGGATGCTGAGGAGTGAAGAAGATTGTCTTTGCTGTGGGATTTGCTGAGTGCACTCCATCTGTGTCACTTTGTCCTAAAAATATTTTCCTCCCTGGCTGACCACCTCCCATGCTCTTTGTCCTCATGGAATCTGGTCAGCCTCTTCTTTATTCACTTTATAATCTCTTGCCAGATTATACTGTCTGAAAGCCTGGACACTTTCCATGACACCCTACACCTTGTCCATACAGTTAAATCCAGACTTCCTACGCTGGCATTTAAGCATCTCAGATCTGACCACAGACTCTGTTTCCCTTCGTATATTTCACACTCCAGCCAAAGCAAATATCTGCTGTTTTCCTACCTTGTGCCTTTGCTTCTATTGTTCCCTCTGCCCTCAATGTTATACTCCTGCTCAGTCATCACATGTCTGGATCCAAGCTAAGGCTGAGGGTTGACACAGTAGTTATAATAGTAAGATCTGCTACTACTGCTGCTGCTTAAGTCTCTTCAGTCGTGTCTGACTCTGTGCGACCCCATAGACAGCAGCCCACTGGGCTCCCCCGTCCCTGGGATTCTCCAGGCAAGAACACTGGAGTGGGTTGCCATTTCCTTCTCCAATACATGAAAGTGAAAAGTGAAAGTGAAAAGTGAAAGTGAAAAGTGAAAGTGAAGTCGCTCAGTTGTGTCCGACTCTTAGTGACCCCATGGATTGCAGCCTACCAGGCTTCTCCATCTGTAGGATTTTCCAGGCAAGAGTACTGGAGTGGGGTACCATTGCCTTCTCCAGTAAGAGCTGCTAACATTGACTGTTAATTACATGCCTGGCACTGTGCCAGAAACATCACACATTATTCATTTGTCAACTCTACTGAATTAAGAACGTTATTTTCATTTTATAGATGAGGAAGCCAAGATTAAACCAATTAAGAAATAAGGAACTTAACCTCTCCTGTGGAATCTTTCCCTTTTTCCATCTTTGAGTGACCTCTGCCCTCCCTGAACTGCCTTAGCGCTTTACCTGTATCTTTCCATATCACTTGACAACGTCTCATTTTACTTGAACTTATTTATCTGACTCAACAGAAATGAGTTCGAGCAAACTCCAGGAGATAGTGAAGGACAGGGAAACCTGGAGTGCTACCCTTCATGGAGTTGCAAAGAGTCGGACGCAACTTAGTGACTTAACAAAAAAAAAAAATGTATTTATCTGTCCTCTTTTAATCTTAGAGGACAGCATCCATTGTCTGAGCCATGTTTCTGTCTCCCACAGTGCCTTGCATGTGGAGATTTTTTTAGACTTAATTTTGAAGAAAATTTCAAACCTGCAGAAAAGTTGTAAGAAAAATACAGCTCTCATCTGCCTTTCATTTAGAGTCAAGAATTTTTCCATATTTGTTTGCTCTTTCCCTATGATATACTCAATGGTTTTTTGTTCTTTTTTTTTAGCTGAACCATTTGAAAGAAAATCACAGCCATCACGACCATTCAGTGTGTCCTAAGGACACTGCCTAAAGTAACTGTGTTACAGTGTTAAAGTCAGGAAATGTAATGTGGGGAGAATACCGTTACCCACTTCTGTCACTTTATAGTATCTCTTTTTCCTCACCCAGGATCCTGTATTCTATTCACTTGGCATGTCTCTCTGGTCGCCTTTAATCTGGACACTTCTTTGTTTTCAGGACTTTGACACTTTTAGAGTGGAGGCCACTTTGGCCTCCTGATGCTTCCTGTTCAGTAGGATCAAATTTTCTGGCAGGAATACTATGCAAGTGAAGCCTCCTGCATTACAGTCAGGAGGCACCTGCTGCCAGTTTGCCTTGTTTTTGGTGATGTTAACATTGATCATTTAAATAGGGCTGTGTTCCCCAGATTTGCCCAGTGTATGTGGTCATTGAATATAAACACTGACATGTATCACCATCAGATTCAGAAGGACCTCCGGGAGCACTGGACCAGTGATTAAACTGGGATTCTTAGAGCTGCCTGGGAGGCGGTTGGCGTGGAGGGGCGCATGAAGTGGGGGCGGTGAGGGCACAGGAGGCGTGAACAGGGCTCCTGCCACCCCTTTTATCCAGAGCATCTTTGCTTTGACTACTTTGACATGTTTTCTTTGGTGAAAGACGTTCCACTGCTAAAAGAAACAAACAACAGGAACGCTACTAAACGAGTCCAGCCTCCTCATATTTCAGACAAGATTCCAGGAGCCATGGGGACTTGCCCAAAGTGAACCAGCTGGTTTGTGGTATGCCGGGTAGGATTCTGTCTCCTGAGTTCCTTTATCTTGCTGCTTAATCTTCATTAGGTCAAGGGCTCCTTTGAGAATCTGAGAAAACCTGTTTGGTCCTTTTCTCTTTAAAAACACATACAGTAAATGTTGTTCAACTTTAGAAAGCCTCAGAGTCCCTGAAGCTGATCTCTAGACCCCTGCTTTCCATTGGAATACTTTAGCTTGAATTATTTGTGGCCTTGACCATTTGTCTTTGTAGGGGGCTTCTTTTTTAAAAAGACAAAATATTTTGTGGTTTGAAACACTCCGTGGCCTGTTCATTCTCAGCCTTTTCCCCTGTCGGATTATGGTGACTTAATCATGGGTGTGGGCACGCGTTGCTCAGCGTCCCCCTGCCCGCATGCTGAGGACAGTCTCTCTCGGCAGGCTGCAAGATGAACAATGTGAACGTGGTGTACACCCCGTGGTCAAACCTGAAGAAGACGGCCGACATGGACGTGGGCCAGATTGGCTTTCACAGGCAGAAGGATGTGAGTGTGCTGACACCGGAAGCGGTGGCGCCCTCGTGCTGAGGGGCGTCTGTCTCTGCTGTCCAGGGCTCTGCATGTCTGTTTCCTAAAGGGAGTCCACTTGGGTGGCAGAGGAAAGCTTCTGCCCTATTCTGAGGGGGAGGAGAGAGCCATAAAGATTAAGTATCTTTTTTCCTACATCTCCCTCAAAGGTGAAAATTGTGACAGTAGAGAAGAAAGTGAATGAGATCCTGAACCGATTAGAAAAGACCAAAATGGAGCGGTTCCCAGACCTAGAGGCAGAGAAGGAATGCAGAGACCATGAGGAGAGAAATGAGAAGAAAGCCCAGATTCAGGAAATGAAAAGGAGAGAAAAGGAAGAGATGAAAAAGAAGAGGGAGATGGACGAACTTAGGTATGCTGGAGCTAAGACACTCACATTGACCTTGGACAAGTTCTCACTGCTGACTTAATTGGGAATTAACCCTTAGGAATGAATGGTAGATTTAATTTGTGATACATGTACCAAAAAAGTTACTGATTCCTTTGGGAAGGGTATAGGATCAACATGAGCTGTCTTGCCCTGTCCTGACCCAGTTTCCTTGGAATACTCTGGATTATTAGCAAGATTGTTCAGCCAGAATGGAGGTATTATGATCAAGCACTGGTATTATCGACATGCACATGTCCCTGTTGGGAGTTCTGCTAAAAATAGGTCGCATGGTCTTATTTATAATACCGTATTCAAGTGGAGAAATCTGGAAGTGTTACCCCAAGTTATAGCCTGCCAGCATGAGACAGACTATTGCAGAGACTTAAACATTCAGTTTGATGTAGAATTGTGAGTCTCTCTTGTGTTGTGAACGAAAGAACAATTAGCAACACCATCGGTTTAAAAAATGTGTGGAATTTTGAGTGATGCATGATTTAGACTATTCTTTTTGTTTTCAATGTGCGTTGGAAAATTGAAAACATACCTTTTTGTGCGTTTTACAAATCTACCATAATTTTGTTTAGAAACATAATACTGTATGTTAGAAATATGAAAAAAAGTGAAAGTGTTAGTAGCTCAGTTGTTTCCGACTCTTTGCCACCCCATGGACTGCAGGGACCCCATGGAGAATCCAAGCAAAAATGCTGGAGTGGGTTGCCATTCCTTTCTCCAGGGGATCTTCCCAACCCAGGGATCAAACCTGAGTCTCCTGCATTGCAGGCGGATTCTTTACCATCTGAATGACCAGGGAAGCTCCCTTGATAATGTCACTTAATTTACTTAGAATATTTAATAAGAAAGGTTAGCTAACATGTTTGGATACTTGTCATCTTCCCAATACTATATTGTGCTTTACTGCATTATCTCATTTAATCCTAACAATAGTCATGTGAGGCAGATATTTTTTATCATCTGCATTTTGTAGAAGAGGAAAATGAGAGACTGAGTAACTCACCCAGAGACATGCAGCTCATCTCAGTCTGCTTCTCAGTCTCACACACACTGTTTCCACTCTCTTCTGCCCTCTCTTCAGTCTGTTTCAGAGTTTTAGTGAAACTCCAACAACAAGCTCTAAGCTCAGATTTGTTTTATAACCTGTCAGTGCTAGAATCACTTTAATTTCTGTCTTTGACTCTTTGACCCAAGAGATCCAATGCTATGCCTACAAAATCTTTTCATTCTAAAGCCCTTCACTTGCCTTTCTGACATGGCAAATACCATTAAATTTCACCAACAGTGGATTCATTTATTTGGACCATCTGCTAAGAAACGTCTGCTGTGATAGCTGAAGAAATTGATGTTTTAATCTTTGGGGAATTCTACAGATAAAGTGAGAAGACATTCTCACCCTGGACGGTATCTGCAGTGCTTCCAAATGGTTTCAGGGAGGAAGTCCTTCATAGCCTCATATCTTGGTGATGCCCAACTTCTTCCCAATTCTAATGCCATTGTTTAGACTCTAAACTCCCTTTTTCAACTTTCTGAATGAGAATGGCAATCAGATTTTCATTTCTAATTTCTATCAGAATAAAAAAGGATGGAATTGCCATTGTAAAGTCTAGGTTCTTTAAGCTCTAGTCAGGAGTCTATCCATCAGCCTTTAGCTCAGAACAGAGCAAAACCCACGACACAGAAGGCACCAGCTTCCTTCTCAGATGAGAAGAGCAGCAGTCCCTAAAGACAGAACTCCATCTTGTTCTTACAAATACGTGCTTTACCTACCCTGTCCTCAGTGTGCAGAAATTCCAGTAATCTGATACTCTGAGTAGGTCTATGTAAAGATCATTCTTTGAGGTAGTTTTCTTAAAGAAATATTTAGATTGTTGGGAGAACGCCGAACTGTGAAGGTTATACCAGTATATTTTGTTGTTGATCAGTCGGTAAGTCATCTCTCTGTGACCCCATGGACTGCAGCACACCAGGCCTCTCTGTCCATCACCAACTCCTGGAGTTTACTCAAACGCATGTCCATTGAGTCGGTGATGCCATCCAACCATCTCATCCTCTGTTGTCACCTTCTCCTCCTGCCTTCAGTTTTTCCCAGCATCCGGGTCTTTTCCAGTGAGTCGGTTCTTTGCATCAGGTGGCCAAAGTATCAGAGCTTTAGCATCAGTCCTTCTATTAACCATTTTATTCATTTACACAATAATGAAAAATTCCTCTTATTTAGACTCCACATACTAATTCTCACTTACCATCTTGTTCATTAGCTCTTTAGACTAAGTGTGAGCTTTTTGGCTCACACTTGCCCTATAGGTTAACATCTAATGGGATTTTTGTGTAGAGAATCTTTGTGTAGGGTTACCTGTAGAGAGGAAGCCTTGAGTGACATGTTCCTTCCTTACCTGCTGTGCTGTAAGCCACACTTAGAGTAAGGATGTAGCAGAAGAAACGTAGCCTAGGTTCTGAAAGTAGTCGGAGTCTTAGAAGTGACCTTGCTTGGAAAGTGAGAGAAGCAAAACAGCTCCTACTCAATTTCATGTGGATTTTGGAGCGCCCTTAAACAGGTACCTGTGAGTCTCCCAGGGGACACCATCGTTTATTGACACACACTGGAGAGGAGTGTCTGTAGTTCCCCCGCAGTGTGTCCAAGTCAGTTTCATCTCCGTAGTTGGATTCCTGGTCATAGCCTGCTCACCTGCTCTGTTAGAACCTTGCATAACTTAACTTGGCTTTTGTCATACTGTAACAAACTTTTATTAACATTGAAGTCTAGCTCACCATGTAAACATTGAAACTGGAAGGAATAAGCAGCAATCAGAAAAGGAGTCAATAGAGAAGTGTGTGACAGATCAGAAAAGACCAAGGGTAGGACCTCAGTCTATCTAAGGTGGGGATGTTTCAGAGTTGGCAGCTTCAGAGATCAGAGTTGAAGCCCAAGGTTCAAGTGATTGAAGTTAGAAAAGAACAAACCCCAGTGAGATGACAAGTCACAGCTGCTGCTGCTGCTAAGTCACTTCAGTCATGTCCGACTCTGTGTGACCCCATAGACGGCAGCCCACCAGGCTCCCCCATCCCTGGGATCTCCAGGTGAGAACACTGGAGTGGGTTGCCATTTCCTTCTCTGATGCATGAAAGTGAAAAGTGAAAGTGAAGTCGCTCAGTCGTGTCCGACTCTTAGTGACCCCATGAACTGCAGCCTACCAGGCTCCTCCATCCATGGGATTTTCCAGGCAAGAGTACTGGAGTGGGGTGCCATTGTCTTCTCTGCAAGTCACAGCAGAGATGCTCTTTTCTTCAGAAGGCCCTCAGCATTGCTAGATACTTGGTAAATGTTCATGAAATACTTGCCAGCCAGAAAATCTTACTTAAAATGTGTGTGTTTTTTTTTTTTTTCTTCTAGGAGCTATTCATCACTAATGAAAGTTGAGAATATGTCTTCAAATCAGGTACATTCAAGTTATTCACTCTAATTTTGTGCCTTGAAATAACTCACTGAGTTTGTAATGATTGAGTTTCTGGCCAGTGTTGGTTGACATGTTGAGGCTGGCTTGACAATGGTTTGGCAATGATTGAACACTCAGGTGGATTCTATTAGACACTGCCCACCTTCCCTGTGGACTTCATCACGTGTTTGTTTTCAAAAACTTTTTCATTCCCTGTTTCCCTCTTTTCCGGCAGGCATGCCAAAAATGCCTTTATTTATTAATGTTCTATAGTAATGTGACTGCAGATTCTATGTTTTAATTGAGTGAGGACAAAATTATCACCTTCAGTTAAAGTAAATGAAAGATCTTAACTGTAGTCTAAGCACCAACATTGGTTGTCTTCATGTTCCTCAGGACCTAAGATAGAGAAAGATGGTGATCCACATTATAGTGTAGAAGGGGTCTTCTTAGCATCAGCAAGCACATCATTATTTTATTGGAACTGTGGCAGGGACTTACTGTCCACAAGTGCTGTCTTGCCCAAAATTTATTTTGAAGTGGCTGGAAATAGCATAGTTAGGCCATTATTAAACAGTCTGTGCAAAAAAAAATGAAGTTAGACAGGTGTATTTGCTTCTGTGTTGCGTGTTTATAGTATAGCATATGATGCTTTAGATGTGTTGTCCCTTGCACTGGGCACTCTTTGCATGTGGCTATTTAAATTACATTTAATTTGATTTAATTTAAAAACTCAGTGTCTCAGTCACACTAGCCACGTGTGTCTAGTGGCTATGCTATTGGATGGTATAGAAGTAGGTCATTTCCATGACAGAGAAAAATACTGTTAAGCAACACTGCTTTAGATGCTTAGAAATAACAGAACTTAAGTTTCCTTAAAGGTCACCTCACCAAACCCCATATTCAGTGCGTGAATTGTAATTGTAGGATTTTCCACCTTGTTCGTCTGTAAATGTCCTTCTAAAACTTGATGAGAACAGTAGTCTTATTCCTGTCCCTTTGGAGAACTAAAGTTATGGTGCTCCTTTATGAGTCAGAGATGTACCTTTATAATTTATTCGTGAAAAATTCCAGAGTAGTATTAGGTAATTAAATAGAGCCTTGACGTTGAAGTTCTGAGGCTTAAACTGCCATTTACTAATTGGATAAGACTAATAAAGTTACTTAACCTCTCCGAGGGAGTATTCATCAGCAGTAAAGAGAGACATTATCTCATGAGGCTGTTGTAGAATTTAAAGAAGGTCATGTGTGTGAAAGTTCCTCCTTGACTTAGACAACTCTATGAATATAAACAGTCATTATTATTTCTTATCCATATAGTCCTTAGTTGTTATTTATCCACGGAGCATCAGTATCAAGAGATGAAGTGTATTTAATCCCTTCTGGAAACTACTCTGAGAAACAGTTTAACAGTTGAGCAGAAGTTGTTAACATAACCCAGGTCTGATGTCTTTGCTATGGTTGTTGTTGCTATTGAAGTTTTCTGTTATTTAGAGACAACTTCCCAGCAGAAATCTGGCATGTATATTGTGTATGACCTTAGCCATTTTCATTATGGATTTTCAAAGTTTGGATGTTGTTTTGGAATTAAGAAACACATATACACACACAAATATACATCTTTGTATAGACACTACCCGATGAGTGACATGTTAAAAGTTCCAGGATTAGAAAGTCAGGTTTGTAGACCAAAGGATTACTAATCTTCCTGCCTTTCCTCTCCCTCCGTCACTCCTGCTGCTATTCCCATGCCGGAACCAGGTTCAGATTTCAGAGGAAGTTTTGTGCTGGGTGTTTCTGTTCTCTCACAGTGCAAGGACTCGCGTAGCTCTTCCTCCTTCAAAAAAATGGACTTTCATTCTCCTTGTAACCATCTTCTGTTAAAGGGACGCAAACATTTTTGAATCCACAGCTTGGTCAGTTGATTTTCAGCCAAAGACTGGTGTTTACCTAAGACACAACTTAATTTTTAACTTAGCTTACACAAGTTCATCAGGAAAAATATTAAGTCTTCCACCCTGAGGTTAGTTTTAATTTTGAGTTTTTGCTCTCCTGTTTAGAATAATTTTCTTCCATCTATCATTTCTTTCTAATTTCTAAATTTGATATCAGGAACCATGGACCGTTTCTTGTGACATTTTATTTGCTTATCACTTTTTAAGTGGATGACGAGAAACCTGTTTTGCTCCACTGAAAAGCATGTTGACTCTTGTTTAGTCACTAAATTGTGTCTGACTCCTTTGTGACCCCATGGACTGTAGCCCACCAGGCTCCTCTGCCTATGGGATTTCCCAGGTAAGAATGCTGGAGTAGGTAGCCATTCCCTTCTCCAGGGAATCTTCCCCCAAAATATTTTGACTCTTAAAGGGAATCTAAAATACAGAAATTGTCCAAGTCAAGTCTCAGATTGCAGCTATATATTTAAAAGTTACTGTAATCCCCAAAAAACACAGATCCCCTGACACATGGGAACTCCACAGATCTAACTCATAGGTTTTATTGGGAGTAATTCACTTTGATTGGCACCAAGCCACATTATCTTAGTGAGTTTTGGAGACACAAACATCCTCAGATCATCCTTGGATTTCAAGCTGACCTTCGAAGATATAGGATGACTCTTTCAACATCTCTGATACTATTATTTCAGTGTAGAACTCTTGGGCAGTCAGAGTTCGTGTGCGTGGATAGACTATAAACAGTAGTTTGCATTTTGTATAATTATCCAAGGCATTTTCACTGTGGCCTGAATTCCTTGTGCTAATTGAAGCGGGCACAGAGAAGCCTGCTGAATGGAAATCAAGCCAGACTTCCCAGAAACCACTGTTTTCTACCTTTTCCCCTGTTTCCCTGCCCATCTTTAACACAAGCTATTAAGGAGAAAAGCATGTTGCGTACCTGTAAACCTAAGTCCTCTCCCTCTCTATCAAGGCAGGTATAAAGCATGGGAAAGAGAGAGAAGCCAAAACAATGTTGTGTTCAGGTTACGACATTTTCACGCAAATGTACCAGAACTCACAGTATTAATGAATGTTGGCGTCCAGAGCAGTTGTCTTAGGGTATGCAGTAGCTCAGAAAGCAACTTCACAGTGAAAGTCGCTCAGCTGTGTCCAACTCTTTGCAATGCTCTGGACTTGACGGAGCTGTCAGGCTCCTCTGTCCATGGAATTCCCCAGGCGAGAATACTGGAGTGGGTTGCCATTCCGTTCTCCAAGGTATCTTCCCGACTCAGGGATCGAACCCGGGCCTCCTGTGTTAATTGCAGGCAGATTCTTTCCTGTCTGAGCCGCCAGGAAAGCCCAGAAAGGAGCTCCGGGGTTCGCTTTTGTGCTTGGTCTCCAGGGCTTGTCTATACACAATAAAATCAGTCCTTACACAGGTACCACTGCCATGTGAGGATTTTTTAACAAAAACTTGGCAAGCCAGCTAACTTGGTAACTAGCCTGTAGCTTCTGGATGACTGTTTCCATTTAAAAAAAAAGAGAGATGCCACCTTGTGAAATAACAAATACATGATACCCTGAGGCCCAAAATAATGGAATTTAGATGAAACATATTTTTGCATATTTATAGCTTTGTTGACATTAAAACATCGAGGCAGTATTTGTTTTGTTTCATATTGTGGCCTGTTTGTTGAAGGAGTCATGTTTTCTGCACCCTATAGTAAGTCATTGGGCCTCACTTCACAGTCTGGAACTCATTGGTCTCTCATTGCCGGGCAATCCAGGCCATGTAGTGATGACACCTTAGAGAACACAGCTGCTCTTGTCGCTGTTCTAAACAACTAACAATTTAAGATAGAGAAGAAATGATTGAATTTAATTATTTTTAATTGAATTCTATAGTTCATCATAAGGAAGCTTGTTACTTAATACTCTACAGTTTTTAAATTGAATTACTTATTTTGAAGGCTTTTATGGTTTCACTGTTTTGTCTCTTACAGGATGGCAATGATTCAGACGAATTCATGTGAATGGAGGAAAGGACCTTTTAAAGATGTGAATTTGGGGCAGTGTGCAGAAGTTTTCATCTATGTTCTGAGTCATAAAAAAACAACCAACCAAAATTCTGCCTTCAAAATATTCTACAAATATTACCAACTTTGGAGTTTAAAAAAAGTGTTCCCTTTTTTGCTGTCAGCAAAGGATCAGATGAGTGTATATGTGTATATAAATGTGTATACAGTATAGTTGGACTTCAGTAGAGCATATCATTTTAGGAAAGTGAAAATATTTTTGCCAGAACATGCCTTGGAACCTCACGAAAGTTGGCCGCCCCTGTTCTTGGAATAGACTCTAGAACGAACCATCTCTGGAAAGTATTTCTATTACTGCGGTCTGTCCTGAAAACAGATGTCTTGAAAAGCTCCTCATATTCTTAAAATAGTCTCAGTTCTGTTAAGAAGAACGTATTGATGAGCAATATAAGTGAATGTTCCTCTCACCCCTGACTTCCTGGTTAAGGAAAAAAAAAAGATATGGGTTTTGAAAGTGATAGTGATATTTTCAGAAGATAACTGGCTTCCCTGGTCATGTCCCATTGTGCCATCCGAGTTTGTTAATGGATCTGCCCTCATCTCTCAGCTTCTCCAAGCTTCCACCTGCTATATCCTTCCTTTTCCCATTGAGAGCCTCCACCCAGGCACCATCAGACTTAAGAAAAAGAATAGTCGATGTTAATCAGATTTGGGCCTTATGGCAGTTTTTACCTGAGCCCCAAGTTGTATAGTACAGCTTCCGGCTCCAAAGTCATTTCTCAGCATTGAGGGAAGAAACAGGAAGGAGTGCTCTGTGAATTCCTTTGAAGATGTAGGTTACCTGGTTTCTGTCTTGGGATGTAGCATAAAGCCCAAGTCTACTTGGCAGTTACGGTTTAGAAAGACTAAAGCATGTCACTTGCCAGCCGAGTAGTTTGTTATTTACTTTGAAATAATATTTATTTTGAGTGGTAATCCCGGAGCTCAGATTCCTCAGTTGTAGACTCAGTAACTTAATAGGTAACAGTCCTGCTCATCTGAACCACCTGTCTTCCAGGGTGACTCTGAATAGAAGAGAGATCTCTGTGACAACCTGTAAAGCAACCGCTATGGAAAGAGACAAAACAATGAAAAGGAAAGACACAAAGTCTGTGGGTCAGAAGGCAGAGAGGTTCACACTTTAACCCCACCCAGAAGTCTTCAGCTCTGTTCCAACCCAGCAAAAGCGCCTCCTCCAACAGATACTCTACCTGTAATAGTGGAATAGAAACAAGACTTATTTCTGTTTATCCCAAGTTGGTGTGTGGGGTTGAACTGGAAAACGTCTTGGGCCAAATTCTGAGAGGGTGCAGAAGATGAACGCATAGATTAGTGATTATCTCTGTATATATGTCTCATGACAGCCTGGAACTCTGTGAGTTGGAAATGTAACAATAAAGACTCATTTTTATTTGGGAGGACAGTAATCTATAACTTCTTAGAATTTGCTCATTAGTTCCCTCCCCAAGCTGGTTCTTAGGGTAATCAGGCTGTGAAACCCTTCTCTGTCACGTGGGCTTAATCTGACAGGTTCTCCAGGGGTGATCTTCCTCCTTCACTGACAGATGTGTCTGTCCCAGATGCCCGTGGGGGCCAGAGTGGACGACCTTTCTCAGGCACCTTCTTGATTCAGTGTAAATCAGCAACTGTGCTTCTTCAATCAGATAGCCCTCCCACCTGGTGACTGTAAATGAAGTGCTGCAGCTGTCTAGAGTGGGGAGACTGCCTCTGGCATTGCCTGTGTAACCTCATCTCTCTGCCCCATGTTACAGCATATACAGGAAGAACTTTGGAAGAATACATCTATTTTTACTGTAGTGTGAGAGATCCTGGGGTCCACATGGTAAACTCTTAGCTGACACTGGTTTCAAATCCCTGGCCCTCGACCCTTTCTAGCTGCTCTTTGCTGATTGCCCCTCTTCCCCCTCTTTCTGTGCGATGGGCAGGGTTTTTGACCAGCTCCCATGGCCCCAGAGGAAGCATCCTCTTTTTCTTCTGAGAACATTGGCTCAGTGCCAACAGGTCAAACTGTTGGCATTGAAGTCATCTCATTTCTGGCTATTGGCATGTTCCCTCAGCTTTTTATAGGAAAATTCCAGACTGTTGGCATTTCTGTAAGCTGTGCCCTTGATCAAATCACACACCGTGAGCATTTCTCTTTTCCACTCCGCCTCCAGTCTCCCTGCTCCGATCTGTGTGCAGGTGAGGGTCACATGATTATTTACTTAACAAACTGTCGTATTCCTGTAGCTTGAGAAGTTATTTCTTATCCACCTTTTTTGACCTGGAGTCACAATCTTTTGGGCAAGGGAAGTTTGTCACAGTGCATGGGATAGAACAGACTTTAGGGAGTTGACCAAAATAGGGAAGGTTTTGACCTTTGCAAAGTAGGCGCTCAGCTGTGGTGGATCCCCTTCAGTATCTGTTTTTGTTGCTGTGCTGTGTTGAACATTGTCTAAAGCCCAGATTTTGGTGAACCTTTGAACTGTTCCTTCCACTTGGGAAGGAAGGTGTGAGCCACACATGTAGCAAGATTAGAGAGGGAAGTAGGTTCTGGCCTCTTTTTTAAGACCAAAGCTGTTCCTCCCACATTTGTATCCATCAGAGACAGAAAGCTCTCGTCTTCCAGGCTGGATCAGGTTATGGGAAAAACTGAGCAGGATGGAGAAATGGAAAACACGTTCCAATTTTTGCTGACCTGTGGTCTTGAAAGCCTGCTTTTCTCTGTTTGATTTGAAGGACAGTGTTGTGAATAATAAATCCCACACTCAGAATGATCACAGTAGAGTGAGTGGGCAGCATCTTGATTCTGAAGTAGGCTGGGAAACAGTCCAGCTGTACTCAGCACTGTAAAATTAGAAACTTCAGTTCCAAGCTAAATGTCCATCTCGACCCATCTAACTCCAGGGAGTGTGTAAGAGCTGGGAAATGAGGACAGCACATCCGGTGCCCCAGCAGGCCACCGTTCAGGGTGGGCTTCATGAGAGCCCTTTCCTGCCTGGTGCACGGGGGCCCAGCACAGGGCAAGTGACTTGTGTGCATCATGTCATTTCATGTTGAGTATGAACGATGCCACCCATGTATGCGTCGTGTTCTGGATGAATGACATGTAAAATAGAATAAAAGCTTATAGTTTGAGAAGAACCAAGTGTGCGTGTGGGCTTTCACTTTCCTTTCCTCCATGACGCAGTCTCATTGATGGGCTGTGTGTACTTTAGACAAGTAGGAAGAAGGAGGTTCTTGGCTACATGGGATGATGCCCTTCGAACAGTCAGTTTTGCTCTTTAGCAGGAAGAAGAGAACAACGTAGAGCAAAGGGGAGATGCCCAGGGATTTCAGGAAGAGAACTGAAGACCTCGTAGTCTCGGGGCTGTGATCTCCGTGCACCAGAATGTGAAGTCTACAACTCAGTTCCCCACCCCTCTAGAGTTCCTAGGGGTCTGCCTGAGACCCGGACGCCTGGATGAGGTGTGAACTGCAGACTTGTTGGAATGGTACCCTTGATGAATGTGGTAGCTCAGGGCCAGTGCTCTGTTAACAGAGCCAGCCCTTCTGAGATCCTGTGTTGTCACTGCTGACAACACACGTTACCCAGTGTGTTGGCAGGAGGTATCAGGGTAGGAGGAACCACAGAAACAGACTTCTCTCCCAGCTGTAAAAAGCATATTTGACTTCTTAAATGTTTATTAGAGCAGGGGCCCCCGTTGAGGAAGTCCGAGCACAGACTGGAAAAGGATTTCCAGACACACAGCATTTTAGAAGGGAGTGAGTTTATTAGAACAAAACGTGGGCTCCGTGAGTGCAGTAGGCCGACCACCTGACAGACCATGGAGAGCCATCGCTTTTCGTGGGTTAGTAACCAATTTTTATAGCCTCAATACAAAATTGGAAGGTTGGCATTAGGTGATTGGTTAAGGTCTGTAGGGTGACTACCAGGGTGGGCATTTTTGCTTAATTTGGAGTCAGGAATCCTGTTAGTGATGGTCACAGGGGCTTTTGGCAATGATTACAAAGGGGCTTAGTCAGCTTTGGAGGTGACATTGGTTCTGGGCTCCACTTATCTGGCCTTGGTGCATAGCCTTGCACCTGTGTCCTTGGGGCAGGACTCAACAGCCCCCAACCCCTGGGATCTAATGCCTGGTGATCTGAGGTAGAACTGACCTAATAGAAATAAGTGAGGGGCTTCCCTTGTGGCTCAGCTGGTAAAGAATCTGCCTGCAATGTGGGAGACCTGGGTTCGATCCCTGCGTTGGGAAGATTTCCTGGAGAAGGGAAAGGCTACCCACTCCAGTATTCTGGCCTGGAGAATTCCATGGACTGTAAATAAACTGCACAATAAGTGTAACATCCTTGAATCATCCCAAAACTATCCCCCACCCCACCCCATCCTAGTCCAAGGAAAAGTCGTCTTCCATGCAACCAGTCCCTAGTGCCAAAAAAGGTTGAGGACCGCTACATTAGAGGATACTGGGTTCTGTTTCTCACTAGTCAAGGCAAACCTGCATTCTTTTGGTTTTAACTGCCTTAGCTACTAGAATTCTGGGGTTTAAGTTTTTGAGTCAGTCAACCTATCTGAGGAATGTAGGTGGAAACAGAATTTTCACATAGAGAAATGTAGATTCATTTATATTCTTCAGGTCAGTTCAGTCACTCAGTCGTGTCCGACTCTTTGCGACCCCATGAATCGCAGCACACCAGGCCTCCCGGTCCATCACCAACTTCCGGAGTTCACTCAGACTCACGTCCATCGAGTCAGTGATGCCATCCAGCCATCTCCTCCTCTGTCGTCCCCTTTTCCTCCTGCCCCCAATCCCTCCCAGCATCAGAATCTTTTCCAATGAGTCAACTCTTCGCATGAGGTGGCTGGACTCAAAAGTACACAAAATACTGGTACCTAACACTGTGTGTTAACCATGGCTTACCATTAGAATATACACACCCCTGTTTTTCTGTCTCACAACTGATTGCTTCGTTTGTCTTGCTGAATTCACGGTATCAGTTGTTGGAGGGATGCCAAGCTCTCCACCTTAGTGATGGTAACTACAGCTCTGCACTCTGCCGGATGAAATAAGAAACAGGTCTCTGTGTTGGCAAGCGCCAATGGGCCCTGACTAGGCATTTTCTGCCTTTGTTGACAGCCAAGGAATGGAGGCTGGGAAATGAACGCTCACCCTGGAATCGCATGTAGCTTTTGCTAGTTCCCAACCCTGGTGAGTGGGTGTCAGTATTTAAGGGTTAAAAAAAAGGGAGGCGGGGAGGAATTCTCTAAACTCAGTATTGTTTTTCAATCCCACATCAGCCCCATCCTTTGTAACCACTGCATTAAAAATATAAGATTAATGGCCTGACATTTTACATCCTGCCTAGATGAAGCCTTAGATGTCTGCGTACTTGCTGGTATTTTGGTTTCTGCCTCAGCGGTTTGCCTTGTAAAAAGAAGGTCAACATTTGCTTATGATTTCTGGGATATGCTTATGAGAACAGGATCTTCCAGGTGTTGAGGGCTAGTCTGTTGATCTTGAACCATTTTAGCTCTTAGTCAAAATGCAGGGTCAACAGGTTAAAATTACAGACTGAGAAATATAAAGGGAAAATATTATTTGAGGCAATGGTCTTCTATCCAGCTCGGCCTTACCAGAATTGTCTTCAGTTATGAAGCCTATTGCTTCATTATATTATTCAATCATCCCTTCAGAACTCTGAAATTTTTGTTCTTTGGTTAACATAGTCAGCACCCAATAAGGTTTACATAACTTACTCCAACAATAGAATGGGAAAGACTAGAGATACCAAGGGAACATTTCATGCACAAATGGGCACAATAAAGGACAGAAATGGTATGGATCTAACAGAAGCAGAAGATATTAAGAAGAGGTGACAAGAATACACAGAAGAACTGTACAAAAAAGATCTTCATGACCCAGATAATCACCATGGTATGATCATTCACCTGGAGCCAGACATTCTGGAATGCGAAGTCAAGTGGGCCTTAGGAAGCTTCACAAAGCTTCACAAAGCTAGTGGAGGTGATGGAATTCCAGTTGAGCTATTTCAAATCCTAAAAGATGATTCTGTGAAAGTGCTGCACTCAATATGCCAGCAAATTTGGAAAACTCGGCAGTGGCCACAGGACTGGAAAAGGTCAGTTTTCATTCCAATCCCAAAAAAGGCAATGCCAAAGAATGCTCAAACTACTGCACAATTGCACTTATCTCACACGCTAGTAAAGTAATGCTCAAAATTCTCCAAGCCAGGCTCCAACAGTACTTGAACCATGAACTTCCAGATGTTCAAGCTGGATTTAGAAAAGGCAGAGGAACAAGAGATCAAATTGCCAACATCCGTTGGATCAGCAAAAAAGCAAGAGAGTTCCAGAAAAACATCTATTTCTGCTTTATTGACTATGCCAAAGCCTTTGACTGTGTGGATCACAACAAACTGTGGAAAATTCTGAAAGAGATGGGAATACCAGACCACCTGACCCGCTTCTTGAGAAATTTGTATGCAGGTCACGAAGCAACAGTTAGAACTGGACATGGAAGAACAGACTGGTTCCAAATAGGGAAAGGAGTTCATCAAGGCTGTATATTGTCACCCTGCTTATTTAACTTATATGCAGAGTACATCATGAGAAATGCTGGGCTAGAGGAAGCACAAGCAGGGAGCAAGATTTCCTGGAGAAATATCACTAACCTCAGATATGCAGATGACACCACCCTTTATGGCAGAAAGCGAAGAACTAAAGAGCCTCTTGATGAAGGTGAAAGAGGAGAGTGAAAAAGTTGGCTTAAAACTCAACATTCAGAAAATTAAGATCATGGCATCTGGTCCCATCACTTCGTAGCACATAGATGGGTAACAGTGAAAACAGTGACAGACTTTATTTTGGGGGGCTCCAAAATCACTGCAGATGGTGATTGCAGCCATGAAATTAAAAGACGCTTACTCCTTGGAAGACAAGTTATGACATCACTCTATACAGACTATACAGACAACGAAAGTCTGTATAGTCAAAACTATGGTTTTTCCAGTAGTCATGGACAAATGTGTACAAATGCAGGACATAAATAAGGCTGAGAACTGAAGGACTGATGCTTTCAAATTGTGGTGCTGGAGAAGACTCTTGAGAGACCCTTGCACTACACAGAGATCAAACCAGTCATTCCTAAAGGAAATCAACCCTGAATATTCATTGGAAGGACTGATGCTGAAGCTCCAGTAGTTTGGCCACCAGTTGCAAAGAGCCAACTCATTGGAAGAGACCCTGATGGTGGGCAAAATTGAGGGCAGGAGGAGAAGGGGGTGACAGAAGGTGAGATGGTTGGAGGGCATCACAAACTCAGTGGACATGAGTTTGAGCAAACTCCAGGAGATGGTGAAGGAGAGGGAAGTCTGGCGTGCTGCAGTCCACGGGGTTGTGAAGAGTTAGACATGACTGAGCGACTGAACAACAACAAAGGGTAAAGGAAACATACAGACCCTCCCTCGCTTCAGCGTGCCCTCTCCTTCCTCCAAGCAGCTGTGAATTCCATGGATCTCCCAGGATTCGGAGTTGGGAAGAATATTTAAAATGTTTTCTTTGATATGAGTAGGAATTCAGAATTTGAAAGGAAAAGAAGGGCACAGGTGTTTTCGAGCAGTGAAACTCTTTGGATAGTACTCTAATGGTGGATACACCTCTTTATACATTTGTCCAAACTCAGAATGTCCAGCCCCTAGCGGACCCCAGAGTGAACCCAACTGTAAACTGTAGGCTGTGGGTGATAATGACAAGTCCTGTAGGCCCATCAACTGTAGCAAATGTACCCTCTGGTGTGGGAGGGTGTTGATAGTAGGGGAGGCTTTGGGTATGGGTGTGGGGGCAAGAAATACATGGGAAATCTCTGTATCTTCTCAATTTTGCAGTGAACCTGAAACTGCTCTAAAAACTAAAGTCTATTTAAAAGAGAAAAAGGGTATAGAATGATAAATGTTCCCAGTTCCCCTTCTTGGAGGCAACCAGTAGTACCAGTTGCGTTTTTTTTTTTTTTTTTTTTAATTAAAGGCAAATGTCTAAACCTGGACTTAGCTCAATCTGCCTGCTTCTTGGACTGGATGCAGCAGGGGCTCAGCGAAAGGTGGTGTGTGTGTTTGGTGTGTATGTGTGTAGGGGTGTGTGTGGGCAGGGGTGCTTCTCTATGATTTTGCCTCCTGGGCATTTAATCCAAAAGAAAATGCCCAACCCCTTCCCAGAGTCACCCCTGGCTGGGGCCGAGGGAATGGTCAGGAGCTCAGAAATGGAGAGGAACAAGAAGGTGGGCAGTGGCCTGGTGTCCTTCCCCATGAAACAACCTCTGCCGGGACAAGGAGGTACAGGATGGGTTCTCTCTCAATGAACTCATGTGTTCTAATTAAAATCTGACCTTAGTGGAGCACAAACAAAGGAAATGAAGACAGCTTCTTCACCTCGGTTTATGCTTGGGGGTGGGGAGGAGGTGGGAACAGGACTGACCTCAGGCGTCTTGTGATGTCAGCGCCCCAGCCCCCGCTTTGGTTCTCTGCCCTTAATACCTTAGCCACCCGCTGCCCCAGTGCCTCTGCTTACTGCTGCAGAAAGGATGGCGGGGAAGATCCAGTGTAGGTGAAGGAGGGGGAGCCATTCACCCTTTTCATCCTAGATCTTACTTTTAGGAGTGTGGGTTTTAGGATATAACTCAGTTCCTTTTCTGTGTGACTTACGGCAAGTCACATGTCCCCTCTGGGCCTTATGGTACCCAGGGGAAAAGGAATAGGAGCACAGGAAGGACTCTAAATCCTAGCTCTGTGGGGGGCAGGCAAGTGATGGGACTGAGGGCTGCTGGGGTGGGGTGGGCAAGTGTGTGCACAGCACATGTGGGTAGCCCTTCTAAATGGGCGGGGGTGGGGGGTGGGGGGGGCGGCGGTGCTGCTGCTCAGCCCCACCTGAGAGTTGTCACGGGGAAATTGAATTCCATAGGATAAGCCAATGAGTAACCGATTCATTGAAGGTTGAACTTGGCAATGTAGGGAAAAAGAAGGGGCTTTCCCCTCCTCCCCGCCCCCGCAAGATTTTGGTGTTTTTTTGATGTGGCCCATGTTTAAAGTCTTTATTGAATTTGTTACAATAGTGCTTCTGTTTTATGATTTGGTTTTTTGGCCACAAACCATGTGGGATCTTAGCTTTCCAACCAGGAAATGAACCCACACCCCCCCCTACATTGGAAGGCGGAGTCTTAACCGCTTACCCCACCCACCAGGGAAGTCCCAGGGCTTTTTATCTTTATCATTTTCAACAATGGTTTGATTTCCCTACCGTTGGTGGATACTTCGGATGAATAGGCCAGATTCTGTGATTTCTGACCCACTTCCCAGGATAGGAACAGTTCCATCTTAAAATGGCAATTTCCTTTTATGTATTAAAAACTCCAGTCTTCCATAGAATGGATAAACAAGGTTCTACCACATAGCACAGGGAACTATATTTGATATCCTGTGATTAAACCATAATATGAAAAAAATAAGAAAAAGAATGTATAGATATATATAACTGACTCTCTTTGCTGCACAGCAGTAATTAACACGACATTGTAATTCAACTCTACTTCAATAAAAAATTTTTTTTAAATTCCAGTCTCATTTAAATCCAAACTTTAATTACAAATAGGATTCCAAACTTCAGCCCACCTTCTGATTCACGTCTGATTCTCCCCCCTGCCTCTTCCAACTTCTCCATGCTCCCCTTGCCACCAGCAGCCAGCTCCTCTAGGGGTGGGGCCAAGGCTAAAAAGACAGATTTTAGGAGGCTTTCTTACCGCTTGGTCTTCCTCTATAGTAGCCAAGAGGAAGGGGATATGCACCGTTGTAATCTGGCTATTGGAGTGTCTTGCAACTAGAAGGTGGATGTGCTCAACTACTTACTGCTCTCAGTTTTGAGACTTCATGAATATCCAATAGCAAATGACATCACAAATCTCATTTTCAGTCGAATTTCCAGATGTGTATATGAGAGCTCAAAATTATTCACCACTGCTGGATCCAATCAGACCCGCCCATCACCTATGGGCTATCAGTTTGAAGGCTTTGGGTTAGCAGAATTCAAAGGTCTCTTCCTTAGAGAGCAACAGTTAAGAAAGCAACAGTTAGAACTGGACATGGAACAACAGACTGGTTCCAAATAGGAAAAGGAGTATGTCAAGGCTGTATATTATCACCCTGCTTATTTAACTTCTATGCAGAGTACATCATGAGAAACCCTGGGCTGGAAGAAACACAAGCTGGAATCAAGATTGCCGGGAGAAATATCAATCACCTCATATATGCAGATGACACCACCCTTATGGCAGAAAGTGAAGAGGAACTCAAAAGCCTCTTGATGAGAGTGAAAGAGGAGAGTGAAAAAGTTGGCTTAAAGCTCAACATTCAGAAAACAAAGATCATGGCATCCAGTCCCATCACTTGATGGGAAATAGATGGGGAAACAGTGGAAACAGTGTCAGACTTTAGTTTTTTGGGCTCCAAAATCACTGCAGATTGTGACTGCAGCCATGAAATTAAAAGACGCTTACTCCTTGGAAGGAAAGTTATGTCCAACCTAGACAGCATATTCAAAAGCAGAGACATTACTTTGCCAACAAAGCTCTGTCTAGTCAAGGCTATGGTTTTTCCTGTGGTCATGTATGGATGTGAGAGTTGGACTGTGAAGAAGGCTGAGCGCCGAAGAATTGATGCTTTTGAACTGTGGTGTTGGAGAAGAGTCTTGAGAGTCCCTTGGACTGCAAGGAGATCCAACCAGTCCATTTTGAAGGAGATCAGCCCTGGGATTTCTTTGGAGGGAATGATGCTAAAGGTTAAACTCCAATACTTTGGCCACCTCATGCGAAGAGTTGACTCATTGGAAAAGACTCTGATGCTGGGAGGGATTGGGGGCAAGAGGAGAAGGGGACGACAGAGGATGAGATGGCTGGATGGCATCACTGACTCGATGGACGTGAGTCTGAGTGAGCTCCGGGAGTTGGTGATGGACAGGGAGGCCTGGCGTGCTGTGATTCATGGGGTCACGAAGAGTCGGACACAACTGAGCGACTGAACTGAACTAAAGGTCTCTTCCAGCCCTCATCATCTGTGAATTTATGCTTTTCCTAGATTTAGTAAGAGGCACTGGAAGTCATCCAAGCTTTTCCCCTTATAGGAAGGGTCCCTCCCCGGAAGGAATTCTGGGTGTCACGTGGACACCTCCAACAACCTGGAGAAGCAGGAGGTGAAGGGAAGGGCCAGCAGGTGGCAGGAGAGAATAGCACAAGTCCCAGCTTCCGTCCATCAGTTGTGATTCCGGGGATCGCTCTGAGCCCCTCTTGTGTTCTTGCAGCTGGAAGGGAGGTTGAAACAGGACCTCAGGAATCTCTCCAGCACCAAGAATCTGGAAGCACATCTGGAAAATGTGATGTTTCTGTTGGTGGTGATAGGGTCTCAAAGCCTTTGGCCATTGAAATCTGAGAAATGCAAGGTACCAATAATATTGATTTTATTTTTTATGTATTTTTAAATTTAAATTTATTTAATTGGAGGCTAATTACTTTACAATATTGTATTGGTTTTGCCATACATCAACATGAATCCGCCACGGGTGTACATGTGTTCCCTATTCTGAACCACCACCCTCCCACCTCCCCCCTCATACCATCCCTCTGGGTCATCCCAGTGCACCAGCCCCAAGCATCCTGTATCCTGCATCCAACCTGGACTAGTGATATGTTTCTTATATGATATTATACATGTTACAATGCCATTTAATGGTTTTAAAAGAAAGTGTCTGTCAACCAGGACCTACTGTATAGCACAGGGTACTCTGTGTTATGTGGCAGCCTGGATGGGAGGGGACTTTGGGGGAGAATGGATACATGCATATGTATGACTGAATCCCTGTGCTGTCCACCTGAAACTATCACAACATTGTTAATTGGCTATACCCCAAAACAAAATAAAAAGTTTTAAAAATCATGGAATAAAAAAAATAAAAAGGAAGTGGCTGTCAAAACATTAGGCTTATATTTGAAAACAAATCTCCCTTATTTTAGAATCAGCCTCTTGCTTACCTTCCCAGGCATAATGCACAAGTCTCACAGAATCATGAAACTGCATAGAGTCAGAGCCTGTGGCAGTTGCAAGGGACCTGAAAGGTCATTTAAACCAATCACACTCTTCTATGTCCTTTCCAACTACCTGTTAACAGAACTCTCCCAGGCTCTGCATGAATGCATCCAGAGATGGGAAGCTCATGACCTGTCAAAGCCATCTGGCTATTAGAAAGTTACTTGATGGAGCCTCACAGTGGCTTCTACATCATTTTGTCTTCTGGAGCCTACCTGGGCAAGATGAATTCCTCTTCCATATAACAGCTTGAAAGGTTTGAAGACAGCAGTCAACTACCCCCGTGAATCCTCCTAAACTCGTATTAGCAGGAAAAGCAGGCATCTGAGGACAGACAATGACTCTTCACATCTCCTGGGTCAAATTCCCTTCCTCCCAGGGAAAGAGCAGTTCCTCGACTGTGCATGGTCGTTGGCCAGGACCCCAGTCAGTGGCTCTTGATTACCTGAGTCTTTGACTTTCATTATCAACTAAGTCCCCTAACTCTTCCATACATCACATTGATTAGACTATTAGAACTTTGGGGTAGTTTTTTAGACCAGAGGACTGTAGATTTATTCCTTTCAAAAATTTTTTTACTGTAAAATGTAACAAACACTCAAAAGAATGCATTCATTTGCAAAGATAATATAAATACTGTGTTTCATCACCAAGGGCTTCCCAGCTGGCACTAGTGGTAAAGAACCCATTTGCCAGTGCAAGAGACATAACAGACACAGGTTTGATCCCTGGGTCAGGAAGATGCCCTGGAGGAGGGTGTGGCAACCCATTCCAGTATTCTAGCTTGGAGAATCCCATGAACAGAGGAGACTGGTGGGCTTCAGTCCATTGGGTCGCAAAGAGTCAGACAGGACTCAATCAACACCCCATCTCCCAAGGTAAGAAATTACAAAGTATCCCCTACAGACCCTTTGTTCCTTTCCCTGATCACGTCCCCTCTTCCCTTCCAACTTTCCTGGCTTCTCTGATGATTATTCCATTGCTTTTCTTCATGGTTTTTATCTCCTACATGTATTCCCCAAAACAATACACTGGTAAGTTCCACCTATTTTGAACTATATATAGAGGAATCTTATAGTGATTTTTTTTCTATGACTTGCTTCTTTCACTCAATATTAACGTGTTTACTTTTCCCTATTAAAGATATCTTGTTACAGTCCAGTTAATTCTGGCTTTAATTATTCCCTCTAACATAATTCCCTTTATAGATATTATCTACGTATTTGTAAGTATTCCTTCTATATTATCATCCAAAAAATCTGGGGCAGTATTGAATGGGTACGTCTCAGGGTAGTACCTTCAGCAAACTTCTAGAAACATACTTTCTGACTGAGATGAATCCATTATTTAATACTCTTTGAGTATACTCACCCAGTAATGAATTCTCCTAGTTTTACTGTAATTCAGACTTTATTTTTCTACTTGCTCAGATGATTATCAAAAAACGCCTTGCTACTATATATAAAATAAACAGTAAGGACCTACTATAAAGCACAGGAAGCTATATTCTGGGAAAGAATATATATATATATATATATATGGCTGAATGACTTTGCTGTACACCTGAGACTAACACAACATTGTAAATCAACTATATCTTAGATCTTAGTTTAAAAAAAAACCAAAACCTTACTTGAAATCCAGATAGACTATATTTATGGCATTTTCCTGATCTACCAGTTCAGCAACCTCATCAAAATGTGTATTGGTTCCAAGTAATTGCTCTACTGCTTTCTAAATGGCATAAAACAGTCTTGATTTTTATATTTTTGTATGAGATTGAGAACTCTCATATGCAGGTCACGAAGCAACAGTTAGAATTGGACATGAAACAACAGACTGGTTCCAAATAAGGAAAGGAGTATGTCAAGGCTGTATATTGTCACCATGCTTATTTAACTTCTATGCAGAGTACATCATGTGAAACACTGGGCTGGAGGAAGCACAAGCTGGAATCAAGACTGCTGGGAGAAATATCAATAACCTCAGATATGCAGATGACACCACCCTTATGGCAGAAAGTGAAGAGGAACTAAAGAGCCTCTTGATGAAAGTGAAAGAGGAGAGTGAAAAAGTTGGCTTAAAACTCAATATTCACAAAATTAAGATCATGGCATCTGGTCCCATCACTTCATGGCAAATAGATGGGGAAACAGTGGAAACAGTGACAGACTTTTTTTGGGGTGGGGGGCTCTAAAGTCATTACAGCCATAAATTAAAAGACTTGGAAGAAAAGTTATGACCAACCTAGGCAGCATATTTAAAAGCAGAGACATTACTTTGCCAACAAAGGTCTGTCTAGTCAAGGCTAGTCAAGGCATACTATTCCAGTAGTCATGTATGGATGTGAGAGTTGGACTATAAAGAAAGCTGAACACTGAAGAATTGATGCTTTTGAACTGTGGTGTTGGAGAAGACTCTTGAGAGTCCCTTGGACTGCAAGGAGATCCAATTAGTCCACCCTAAAGGAAATCAGTCCTGAATATTCTTTGGAAGGACTGATGCTGAAGCTGAAACTCCAATACTTTGGAGTTTCATGCGAACAACTGACTCATTTGAAAAGACCCTGATGCTGGGAAAGATTGAAGGCGGGGGGAGAAGGGGACGGCAGAGGATGAGATGGTTGGATGGCATCACCAACTCAATGAACATGAGTTTGAGTAAACTCTGGGAGTTGGTGATGTACAAGGAGGCCTGGCATGCTGCAGTCCGTGGGGTTGCAAAGAGTCAGACACAACTGAGCGACTGAACTGAAGTGAACTGTTGAGATTGATGGCAAGGTCACCAAGCCTATACTTGTAGGAAATTACCTTGACTTTGAAAAACCAGAATTATGCTTTCTGATCTGTTGCTTTCCATGATTTCTTGAAGTCCACAAACAGCACCAGGAGACCTCCCTTCAGTTTTCAGTACCTGGAGCGCCTTTGACCTGGACCAGGAAGTTAGACTTGGAGAGACTCAGAGGCAGCTAATCCCCAGAGATAAGAAAGGCATGTTTACTGCAAAGAAGACAAAGCTCTTAAAGACTGGCCTCCAGAAAGTGGTAGGTGAAGTAATTTTAAGAAATTGGCAGTAGGAGAGGTATTAAGAATTTGAGGGTGAAAGGCCAAGGTTGAGAGAGTCCCAGGGTAATGAAATGCATGTTTTTGTGAAAGGCCAAGGTTGAGAGAGTCCCAGGGTAATGAAATGCATGTTTTTGTGGGAAAGGGATCAGATTGTGGAAAGGAAGTAGCAGAGTTAAAATGATTTTGTAGCTGGTCCATTTAGCATGGAATGATAGCTTTCTTCACCAGTCAAGGGCCAGGAGGGGAGAGAAAGAAGACAGGACAGTTTGGGGCTGAGGGGCAAATTGAGATGAGTTAAGGCCATTGGCAAGGGCTCCTTCCAAAAGGCTGACACCATCCAAAAGGCTCCAGCCCCCAGGGGAAGGAAATCAGATGGCATGAAGATGGTGTGGCTGGGTGGAGCGTAGGAGGGAGATGGGACAGGTGGTATGATTGGGGGTCTGAGGAGAGGTGAGTGGGTTGTGGTTATGGTAGGAAAGGGAAGCCACCGAGGGGCCAGGTGGATGGACACGCTGAGTAGGTGATGATATGGACCGCGGAAGGGGTGCTTCTTGCTGCTGAGGTTCACCCCAGGGAGTGACATCAGTAGGGTTGGAGCAGGCTCAGGTGAGGCCTCCCCAGGCAGGTGAACATCGTGGACTAGATCAGGGCACATGGCCCATGTTTGGTGCCAGAGCTGCTGGAGGTAAGGAGTAAAGGACAGAAATAGATGGCGTGAACTTCGGAGAAGGAGCAGAGGACGGTGATCGGCCTGGAGGCTGCTGTACGGGTGGAGGCCGAGTTCCCTACACTGCCATAGAGCGGGACGGGAGTGGAAGACGCCCCCAGGGGACAGGGGAGAGCCACTTTGGCTAGGGAGGAGGGCGAAAGAGAGGAAGGGTTTGAGAGTGAACGAAAATTCATTCTCGGAGGCACAGCCGGAAGGTCACGCTTGTTGCCAGCAGCTCTGGGAGTCAGGTTTTTAGGAGTGGGGTGGGACCCATAGGTGAGTGTCAGGCTGTGACAGTGGAGCTGGTGGGTTGTTTTTCAAGGAGCGCTCTGGATAATATCGATGAAGGCATCAAAAGTTGGGAGGTCTGTGTGAGGACCAGCAGTGATGTTGCTAAAGCCTTAAACTCCCCTATGGGATAGTCCACGAATAGGATCTTCCTTCTAGAGAGGTGGAAGCCCAGGGTAGATGTGAGCAAAAACAATGAGGGCTCTGCACCCAGGGCCTGTCTGGGTCTTCATTCAATTTCATGTCCACAGAGCACCTGCCTCAGTGGGTGGAGGTCATTATCAGGGAAGGTCACTCACTCAGCACAATTCCTCCAAGTTTTCCAGAGCAGACAAAAATGTATGAGACCTTTAAAAGCAGGGATGGGTGGGACTTCCCTGGCGGTCCAGTGGTTAAGACTTTGCCTTCCAGTGCAGGGGCCGGGTTCAATCTCTGATTTGGGAGCTAAGATCCCACATGCCTAGTGGCCAAAATACCAAAACAGAAAACAGAAGCAATGTTATAACAAATTCAATAAAGACTTTAGGGGGAAAAAAAAAATGGTTCACATCAAAAAAAGTCTCAAAAAAAAAATAAAAGCATGGATGGGCTTCCAAATTCAAATAGAAACCAGCACACGAATACATGTTTAACTGATGTCTACAAATGAAGTACTGGTTGCCATCCTTGTGCTTGCTGCTGCTGCTGCTGCTGCTGCTGCTAAGTTGCCTCAGTCATGTCCAACTCCGTGCGACCCTACAGACGGCAGCCCACCAGGCTCCCCCATCCCTGGGGTTCTCCAGGCAAGAACACTGGAGTGGGTTGCCATTTCCTTCTCCAATGCCTGAAAGTGAAAAGTGAAAGGGAAGTCGCTCAGTCGTGTCCGACTCTTAGCGACTCCATGGACTGCAGCCTACCAGGCTCCTCCATCCATGGGATTTTCCAGGCATGAGTACTGGAGTGGGGTGCCATTGCCTTCTCCGTTCTTGTGCTTAGATATAGCATATAAACATTTCGTTTCAAACTCCTAAGTTAGCAATGCGCATTGATGACTGAGAAATCACACCCAGCTGCAAACTATTTGAGTTAACAAAGTCAAACAGCATCTGAATCACGCCTGAATTGAGATTTGAGCTCCAGAGTCCTGAGTGTGCTGGCAAGACCCCCAGTCTTGCTGACTTTTATCATCAGAGGCCACCACTGATCCAGTTGTCATTACCAAAGGTCAAAACTGACTGCCAAACCCCAGGGCCTTTATATGCAATGAACCAGCCCCAGCCCCATCTTTGGGGGCTTCCCAGATGCTGCTAGTGGTAAAGAATCTACTTACCATCGCAGGAGACACAAGAGACATGGATTTGATCCCTGGGTTGGGAAGGTCTTCTAGAGTAGGAAATGACTACCCACTCCAGTATTCTTGCCTGGAAAATCCCATGGACAGAAGAGCCTGTTGGGCTACAGTCCAGAAGGTCACAAAGGGTGACACAACTGAAGTGACTTGGCATGCACCCATCCCCATCTTTGCTTTCTTTTTAAATTTTTTCCTTTTTTTTCTTTTAAATCTCTTGCTTTAATTTTCTTCATAGCACTTACCACCATGTGCCACAATTTCTCGTTTTTGTATCTGCTTATTGGGCTCCATTCTACATAGTTGCCGTATAGTCAGGGGTTTTTGTTAACTCTGTACCCTAATATCTAGAACAGTGCCTGACTCCTCATGGCCTTGTAGTACAGATGTGCTTAATGAATGACATTTCCCAAAGTGAAGAAAACACTTCACTTTGTAAAAACAACTTCCAAGTTTTACACAGCCAAATATATATTTAATGGCTTTATGTTCAATTAAATGGGCTTCTCTGGTGGCTCACTTGCTAAAGAATTAGCCTGCAATGCAGGAGACCAATGTTGGATTCCTGGGTCAGAAAGATCCCTGGGAGTATGAAACAGCAACTCACTCCAATAATCTTGCCTCGGAAATCCCATGGACAGAGGAGCCTGGTGGGCTGCAGTCCATGGAGTCACAAGAGTCAGACATGACTTAGCAATTAAACCACTGCCACCAGCATGTTTAATTAAATACATTTGTTTAATGTGAGATGGACTAGAGTTTCCAAAAAAGAGAACAAGGGCTTGATTGACTTTTCAATGGCCTTGTTCCTGAAATGATGAAGGAATAAAGCTGGAAAGTACCTTGGAGATCAGCCAGAACAGAGTTATGCCCTGAACGGATTATTCAGGGCAGAGACTGGACTAGAATCAGGGTCCTAGGCTTATACTTACTCTTTCTGCAACCCACCCCCACCCCACCCTACAGTGAGGGGAGGATGTGGTGTATGTCTTAGCAGAGAAAGGCTCACCATGAAACCAATGTTGTGTAGGGTCAGCTCACTTGCACAGAGCCCCTTCCAAGGTCTGTGTCAATTTTTGCATTTGTAAGGTTATGTTCTTCCTAAAGAGGCCCTCCTGGTGGATGGTATCAGCTTCAGACTGCCTTAAACTGAGATCTACCAGTTGTAGGCACAGACAGAATGGCCTAGGCTCATCCCCCACTCCTCTCTGGTACACACATCCATACATGATTGAACTGCCTCCCAGGCCCTACACTTGGAGAACAATACAAGATTCCCAACCACAGCTTAGAAAGGACCTGCAGGGACTTGACTGGAGAGGTTGAAAATAGGCCTCTTGGCGGGGGGTGGGGCGGGTGGGGGAGGGGGAGTGGGGGGGCGGCGGGGGTGGGGCGCGGGCAGAACTCTCTCTTCTTCCCAGAGGAAGGGGTGACACCTTTGGCATTGCTGGAGAGACCCAGGAAGGGACAGGCCCTGACTAGTGCTGGGATTAAAACAGGAGGGAACTGGGCAGGGTACAACTTATAAAAGAATGATGTAGTCCGGAGGATATGACATAAACTGGTGAGAGCCACTGAGGCCCAAGGTGCTGGAAGATTCAATTTCCAGGAGACCTTGAGCCTCATTATATACTCATTGCAGTATATTAGCATATGCTAAGTGGCACACCCAAGGGCGCTATGACAGTTCCAAGACTGACAACAGAAGGCCAAAAAGTGGGTGGTGGCCCAGTTCCTGGAGATCCTTGTCCCTTCTCCAAGGTGGTTGGAGTAATCCTCCCCTTGTTAGCCTATGAAATTACCCAGCCCATAAAAACTAACCACCCTGTGAATCTGGGGCCATTCTCACCTTTTGAGATGGCCCATGTTCAGATGGAGCATGTATATCTTGCTTAATAAATCTTTTTACATACAGACTTACTAGGTCTACAGTAAGTGATAAATGTTACATAATGGTGAAATATCCAATATATATTGGGAGGGCTTCCCTTGTGGCTTAAGTCATTAGGATTCTGCCTGCCAATGTAGGAGACACAGATTCGATCCCTAGTCAGGGAATTAAGATCCCACAGGGCTCGGAGCAACTAAGCCTATGCACCACAACTATTAAGCCTGTGCCCGGAGCCCAAGAACTGCAACTACTGAGCCCATGTGCCACAGCTACTGAATCCCGAGCACCTAGAGCCTGTGCTCTGCAACAAGAGAAGCCTCCACACTGAGGAACCCTCATAATGCGACTGGAGAGTAGCCCCCGCTCGCCCCAACTAAAGAAGACCCTGTACAGCAACAAGGACCCAGAACAGCCAAAAATAAATAAAATTATTTCTTAGATTTATAAATATATATTGGTAGATACTGGGTAGTTCCTCTCCAAAGACATTGTATGGTTTTTGTGGCTTTTCAATCCTTTCCTATGAAAAGGACTAACTTTTGGGACCTCTCTCTTCTGTCTTCCACCTATCCTGTTCTTTCTGCCAAAAATTATTACCAACTGAAATCTCTATTTTCCTTCTAGAAGGATATTAATTGCTCAGTTGTGTCCAACTCTTTGCGACTCTGTGAACTTTAGCCCACCAGGCTCCTTTGTCCACAAAATTCTCCAGGCAAGCATACAGGAGTGGGTTGTCATTTCCATTTCTCCCTCTAATTATCCCTAAGATGCAAAAAAAAAAAAAAAAGAAAAGAAAAGAAACTAACAAGCATAATATACAACTGCATTTTGAGTTGGAGGTTTAACCACACTGAAAGTAATTACTTTAAACTACCTAAAACACAGTAATTTGATTGTACAACCTGGGTAGCGTATTGAAAAGCAGAGACATTACTTTGCCAACAAAGGTCCATCTAGTCAAGGCTATGGTTTTTCCAGTGGTCATGTATGGGTGTGAGAGTTGGACTGTGAAGAAAGCTGAGCGCCAAAGAATTGATGCTTTTGAACTGTGGTGTTGGAGAAGACTCTTGAGAGTCCCTTGGACTGCAAGGAGATCCAACCAGTCCTTTCTAAAGGAGATCAGCCCTGGGTGTTTTTGGAAGGAATGATGCTAAAGCTGAAACTCCAATACTTTGGCCACCTCATGTGAAGAGTTGACTCATTGGAAAAGATTCTGATGCTGGGAGGGATTGGGGGCAGGAGGAGAAGGGGACGACAGAGGATGAGATGGCTGGATGGCATCACTGACTTGATGGACGTGAGTTTGAGTGAACTCTGGGAGTGGGCATGGACAGGGAGGCCTGCTGCTGCTGCTAAGTCGATTCAGTTGCGTCCGACTCTGTGCGACCCCATAGATGGCAGCCCAGCAGGCTCCCTCGTCCCTGGGATTCTCCAGGCAAGAACACTGGAGTGGGTTGCCATTTCCTTCTCCAATGCATGAAAGTGAAAAGTGAAAGGGAAGTTGCTCAGTCATGTCTGACTATTAGTGACCCCATGGACTGCAGCCTACCAGGCTCCTCTGTCCATGGGATTTTCCAGGCAAGAGTACTGGAGTGGGGTGCCATTGCCTTCTCCCACAGGGAGGCCTGGTGTGCTGCAATTCATGGGGTCACAAAGAGTTGGACACAACTGAGCGACTGAACTGAACTGAACTGAACTGACACCCTTAGTGGGAAATACCTTACGATAAAAAGAACTCACTTCATGGCAAACAGAAGGGGAAAAAGTGGAAGTAGTGAGTTTATTTTCTTGGGCTCCAAATGACTGTGGATAGTGACTGCAGCCATGAAATTAAAAGACTCTTGCTCCTTGGAAGGAAAGCTATGATAAACTTAGACAGTATATTAAAAAGCAGAGACAACACTTGGCCAACAAAAGTCCGTGCAGTTAAAGCTATACAGAATGGCTACCCAACTCCAATATTCTTGCCTGGAGAATCGCCCTGGAGAAAGGATACTGGTGGGCTACAGTCCATGGGGTCTCAGAGTCGGACAGGACTGAAGTGACTTAGCACAGCACAGCACAGCACAACCCAATAAATAAATAAAGAGTGCTTGTGAGGCTCAAATGTCTGAGAAAATACATACAAAAGAGCCTGTATGTAGAAAATGATATGTAAATGTAAGGCAAGATTGCTTTTATTTTCAAACCCTTCTCCTAAACGGAATTTTTCTTGGCCCAAAGCTATAAGAATATAGGAAAAACGAGTATGATGGGATTACTCAAGCCTAAGAGAAGTCTCTCTTTGATTTCTGCAGCCACATACCACTGAACTTGCTGACCCAGGGATCTTGATATCTGTGTCCTAGGGTGGACTGCCTGGACCAGTCCATCAACCGCAGTCAGGGAGAGAGGTCTGGAGGGAGGGAAGGAGGGAGAGTTTGGGATGGGATCTTGTCCAAGTGATGAAGCGTTATGAGTCAGAGTTGGCTGGAACCAGGCATCAACACTAGGTTGGCCACCCAAATGCCAGCTGGGTTGTCTGGCTCCAGTCCTGTGCCAACATCCCATGCCTCTGGGCATATTTTGGAGGGGATTTTGGGAAGCCAGGCAGCTGCCCATCTGACACAGAGAGCTCCACTGCTCCTCTGGGTCTGGGGGAATCCTAGGGTGGGCAGGTGAGTCTGAGCTGGACTCCATGGGTCTTGAAGTACCTGCTGCCCCAGCCCTGAATCTCAACCTGTCCAATGAGGTACATGGTTGGAGCTTCCTGGACTGAATGGGGTACATTGAAGAGAAAACCTGGGTGGCCCGAGGGGGTGTGTGGAGACCACAGTACTGTGGGCAGGAGGCTGGGCCCTCGACCAGTCATGCTTCTTCCTGGCCTAGTCACTTACTCCTCCCTGGGCCCCAGGGACTCTAGGTCTTGAGTCGGGCCCATAAACCTTTTGTGAAATCTTCTCAGTGACTCTGATGATCATACAGGTTAGAAACCATGCACTTGAGGCTACACTGGTGGTCCAGTGACCGACTCCATGCTCCCAATGCAGGGGGCCCAGGTTCAATCCCTAGTCAGGGAACTAGATTCCATATGCAGCAGCTAGCATTTCACATGCCACAATTAAAGATCCCACATGCCAAAACCTAAAAAAAGAAAAGATCTCATGTGCTTGGATCAGGAATATCCCTTGGAAGGGAAATGGCAACCCACTCCAGTATTCTTGCCTTGGAAATTGAACAGAGGGGCCTGGCATGCTGCAGTCCATGAGACTGCAAAAGAGTTGGACATGATTTAGCAACTAAACAACAACAAAAACAAGCCATGTGCCACAGCTAAGACTTCACATGGCGAAACTGAAAATCTCACATGCCACAATGAAGATCAACGATCCCGAGTTTCGCAACTATTACGAAGACCTGGCACAGCCAAATAAATACATAAATGTTTTTTTAAAAAGAGAAAGAAACCACATACTCCTCCAAATGGTCACTAAATCGTCTCACTTTGGTTTTTAGAGTCTGTTCCTGCCTGATCTTCTGCTTTTCTCTGAACTGTGTTCATTTAATTAAAAAAAAAACAAACACCCATATATATGGGAAGTGCATATTCAAGTAGGGGAAGAAAGGAAAACTGACATTTCTTAAGGAGGTAGTCTGTACTGGGTGCTTGAACAAGGTCACCTCTGTGTGGCCTGCCCGGAAGACAACTGTAGACTATAGATGAACTTTCAAATAAGTTGCCTTTCTCCCTCTTCCTGACTCTGAAATGCAAGGGTCACTCTGCTAGGGAGCTCCTCACACTCTAAGAGAGGGAAATGAGATGGGAACTTACATTTAGTTTTTGGCTTTTTTGTTTACATTTAACTTTTTAAAGCTAAAGCAATGTATAAAAGGAATATCTGTGTGTGTTTTTAAAGTCTGTAAATGAAAAATAGTGAGAGTTTACCTCTCACCACATTCCAAAAATTGTCCCCTTACCCATCACCCACATAACCAACTTGAGTGTTTTCTTTTGGCATTTATTTCTATAATATGAAGATTACATGTTTATACTGCTTTCTCTCAGTTTTAGACAGTGTATTTATTGATTTTTCTGTTATGATAATATATGAATATGAGCTTTCTTCCCACCACCTACCTGTTGTATTCCCATTCTCTCAATATAGATGAATCACTATTTTTTATTTTATGGCAGTAATCAGGGTTTACATCATTAAGAGTTTATAAAGCTTGTTTATGACAAAGTCAAGTGGCACACTGCGATTGCATTCTTTTTCCAATATAGGTTTTGTTATTTTTTTTCCTGGAGTTAATAATTGCTCTTCTTTTACTAGCATAATTTTCCATACTTCCTTCTTTTTTTATTGGACGATGCTGGGTCTCAGTTGCAGCACGTGGGATCTAGTTCCCTGACTAGGGGTTGAACCTGGGCTCCCTGACTAGGGAGCACAGAGTCTTAACCACTGGGCCACCCAGGAAGTCCTTCCATACTTCTAAGAGCTCCATCATATAATCAACAGTATTGTTTATGTTCTTGAGTCTAGGTGTTTTCTAGAGAGCTCCTTTTCAGAGCCCTTCATCCTTCTCCAGTCTGGACAGGTCACTCCCTAGGTGTGCTGTTAAAGTATCCTTTTAGATGTCTCTTCACTACTCCTCTGAGTTGCAACTTCATTTCTGGGAACTTGTGACTGATTCTGTCTGAGTTTACCTTTTTGTTTTGCTGATACCTATTCTCCCATAGTTTCCCAAGACAATGTGAATGGAACTGAATTTTCTGAGTCTTTGCATGTTTAGAAAACATTTCTGCTCTCACACTTGGCTGATTGATTAACTGGGTACAGAAACACAGACTGAAAATAATTTTATGTCATAATTTTAAGATATCAATACATTTGATCAGGAGAAGTCAAATGTCATTCTTATTCCTTTGTGTGTAATTTTTTACTTTATTCTATCTCTAGAAGCTTTAAAATTCTTGGCTTTATGCTTGGCGTTCCAGAATTTTTGGATCAAAGACCTTTAGTTTAGGTTTAGATCTTTCAAAATTTTTTGTTCTTGTCCCTTGGCAGGTTCTTTTAATCCTATGAATATAGCCCTTAATTCTTGGGAAATTTTCTATATTATTTATTTGATAATTTCTTCTTTTTCATTTTCTCTCTCTCTTTCTGGAATTTCTGTTAGTCTTTGAACCTCTTAGGTTGATCCCCTGATTTTCTTATGTTTTCTCTCTTATTTTTTATTCCTATGTTCTGTTTTCTGGGGAATGTCCTCAATATTATCTTCTAACCCCTTAACTGAACGTTTTATTTTATCTGTTAATTTCCAAGAGCTCATTCCTGTTAAATGATCATTCCTTTCTCATAGCACCTGTTCTTGTTTTATGGCCTCTCATGTTTCTATGAACATATGAGATTGGTTGTTTATATTTAACGATGAAAAACTACAAAAGTTGATCGGAAACTCTGTGTTGCTTATCACTTTAAAGTGACTGGGTTGAGACTTTTCCATTTCTTTGGAAGACTGCTCCCTCTGAATATTAGTTATCTGGAGGCTCTTTTCTTAAGGACTGTTCAGTTTCTCTAAAGAATCCTGTTTTCATGTGTATGTGTGTGTATGTATGCTCAGTCATGTTCAACTCTCTGTGACCTCATGGACTTAGCCCACCAGATTCCTCTGTGCTTGGAATTTTCCAGGCAAAAACACTGGAGTGGGTTGCCATTTCCTACTGCAGGAGATTTTCCCAACCCAGGGATCAAACCCGTATCACTTACATCTCCTGCATTGGCAGGCGGATTCTTTACCACTGTTCCACCCGGAGAAAAGATTCCCATCAGACTGTCAATTGATACTTCCTTTTCAGCCCTGAATCTCACCCCTACAATTTGGTGCCTGGAGTCCCCAAGTTCATAACCTCTTCTGTTCTCTTTCTCCTAAGAATAAATCCTGTCTCATGCCTAAGGAGTAAGAATCTGGCTGCTCGTGTTCTGAATGTAGGTAGGTTTTCTACTTATGTCCCCCTTTTCCCCCCATACCTCACCTTACCCTCCTTCTTCAAGTTCTGAGCTTCTCCAGGGCCTATGAAATGAACTGGTTCTTTTCTCATAGATTCTCAACTAGAACATTTCTCCTCCTCCTTGATGCTAAAATAGTTACCACACCTCTCAGCATCCAAGCCTCCTCTTCTCCTGCAAGATCCATTCAGTCCCCCAGTTCCGCTGCTTCTTCCTCTCAAGACCTCTCACACTTCCCTGCTTTCTTTCCCCTTCTCTGTATTACCACCAGCACTAATCTCAGCTGCTCCTTCCTGGGTCTGCCAAGGTCCTGCCATAGCCTCCCAGCAGCCAAGTGCCTGTGATAAAGGACAGAAGCCCCAGAAGGAGGCAGTTGGGGTCAACCTCGTTCAGTCCCAGGCTGAACCTTCCTTCCCTCCTCAACCCACCTCAGCACTCATTTTCTCTACCTCTGGTACCCTGAGGGACTCAGACCATGAGGATTTTCATGGCAATGGCGGGAGGGAGGAGTGGGGGTGGAATGTGCAATTAGGAAGCAGGAGGGAGGCAGCCCCCTGGCACTGTCACTAATCGCTCCCTTAAGGAGCAGAGGTATGGGTTCCATTTTGGCCCAATTCAGAGGATACCGCCCTCTGGGGAGCAGTCTGGGGCTGAAAGTTCAGATTATTTTGCAGCTTTTGCAGCAAACATCCACTCAGAACACATGATGTCACCAAAGATGGCTTGATTAGCCTGTAGGGTGCTGGCAGCAAAGACACCCCACTCCCATATCCAGCATGTCTTCCCTCAGTAGGGAGACAAAAACATTCATTTCAAAGCAGGAATGGGCTCCCGACGGGAGCTGGCCCAGCGTCGTGTGTGTGTGTGTGTGTGTGTGTGTGTGTGTGAGAGAGAGGCGGGGGGGAGAGACCCAGAAACCAGAGATGGGAAACAAACCCCACACAGGGGCTGTGAAAGGCATTGACGAACAATCTCTGCAGCTATAACCTCAGCCAGTTCAGGAAGTTTTCCCCCAAGTCCAGCTCAGCCCAGGCTCTTTACTGTTGACGCAGAAAGTGAAGGGGCCCCCGGCTAATGTTTCTTCTGCTCCTCTAATGCCTTATTCTTTGAGAACCCAGCACGGAGCCCCAGGAATTTGCGAGGGGAATGTGAACTCTTCATGTCCATACCTTCTGGGGCTTCGCAGATGGTGTGAGTGGTAAAGAATCCGCTTGCCAATGCAGAAGATGCAAGAGATGCAGGTTCGATCCCTGGGTCGACAAGATCCCCTGGAGGAGGAAATGGCAACCTGTTCCAGTATTCTTGCCTGGGAAACCCCTAGCGCAGAGGAGCATGGCCACACATTTTCCCTTTCTCCCTTCCTTCATCCACTCCTTCTCTTTTTCCTTCAATTCTTTCCTCATTCTGCATATTCCTCTTTATCCTTTTTCTTTTCCTCAGCTTCTTCTTCTCATCTCCTTCTCATGTAAAACTAGTAACATCTAACATTTATTTATCCGCGAGGAGGGGCCAGCCCCTCATTTTGCTAAACACCTTATGGATTGTGTGTCATTTAACAAAATTTTTTTTCTTTAAATGTTTTACAAGAGTAATCCTTGCTTGTTGTAAAAAAAAAGAAAAAGAAAAAAGAAAGAAAGAAAGTGCAGGTGGACTAAAATAAAAAAAAAAAACAACAAAAAACTTAAAGTTCCCCTCCATAATCACATCTTTGACGTGGTGGTGTATGTTCTCCCAGATTTTGCTGTAAGAACGTGTGTGTGTGTGTGTGTGTGTGTGTGCACACCATCGTGTCTGACTCTTCACAACCCCATGGACTGTAGCCCACCAAGCTCCTCTGTCCTTGTGGTTCTCCAGGGAAGAATACTGGACTGGTTTGCCATTTCCTCCTCAAGGGGATCTTCTTGACCCAGGGATCGAACCTGCATGTCTTGCATCTTCTGCATTGGCAGGCAGATTCTTTACTATTTGCGACACCTGAGAAGCCCACTGTAAGAATGAACCCTTCCAGATCTACTAGGAGATTCTTTAGAAGTGAGGAGTCTGCAGCTGAAGCTCGGCTTTGAGTGAATCACAGCCCCTTGGCCTTCTACTGGGGGCTCAGTATCCCCAGGCTGTACCTGCATCTTAGGAAGAGGCCTGGCCCTGCCCGTTGGTACCACATCCAGGTCGAGAGACCAGATATTCTCTCAAGAAAGCTCCAGCCTGTTCCTTTAGCCACCATTCTGAGGATCAGACCCAGATTCCTGGTGTGGCCACACACCTCCTCTGATCCCCTTGAGCCACCCTGACTTCTTGGCTTTCACTCTTTCTGCCAAGCCCTTGGCAACAGCAGGGCTCCTTGTTCCCTCCACCTGCACCAACAGGCGGAAAGTGCTGGCCCAGCACTGTGTCCACGTGCTTAGCGTCCTCTGCCAGGCCCAGGCGCACCATGGACCAAGTGCCCCGGGAGGCTCCTCTTTGGGTGGCTTGGGGCTGTCTGTTCCCCGGCGTGTTACAGCCAAGTTTCCATGGCCCTGCGTGCAGGGACCAGGGGCCAGGCCTGTGGGTGTGGGCAGCCTTGGGTTCCACGTGGGTTCTGGACAGGAAGAGCTTTCATGTGGATGCCAGCTGGACTCCTGAGCCCTGGCTGGGCCCGGAGAAGGGAGAGCTGCAGCGAGAAAAACACGTTGTGTTTGGGAGTCGATTGGTGGGAAGGAAGGATGGAGAGGCAAAGCGTTTGTCCAGGCCGAGAGGACAGAGACCAGTGGGAAATTAGAGCCTCTTCCACTGAAGAAGCGGCCTTGGCAGAGACCTGGGGAAGGAACGTCTCCCGGGTGGGGATTTTCAAGCCTGCCTTTGCAGTCTCCTTCTCGCTGAGCCTAATCAGGTCAAGCGTCCAGCTCCCGCTGCCAGACAGGGTGGCATTGTTTCAATCCCCTACTCACACCCCTTCTCCCCTCCACTGAGAACTGAGTTCTGACAAAGGAGGCCCTGAGGAACGGGCCTGGGAGCGCAGAGCCCAAGGTCTGGGGAGGCGGGTCACTCCCTCAGTCTCCCTCCTCCCTACCGTTGGTTATTTTTCTGCCCCGGGGACTTAAGGAGGAAAACAAGGCTGCCTCTGGAAGACCTGAAGGCTGTTTTTGTTGACATAAAGGCGCTTTCTGAGCAAACTGCTCCCTGAAAGGTCAGCCCTCATCCCAGGCAGCCTGGGACTCAGGGTGGGTTTGGGAGGTGTGGGGAGAGAGGAAACCGAGGGCCACTTGGGGTCAGATGACTTCACCAGAGTGGGGAGGGGAGCTTCCTGGAGATGGGGCCCTGGGAGACTCCCGAGGCTCCTTAAAACTTAAATAAGGCTTGTTTATCTGTCTTCCAGAACACCCCACAGCGTGGCAGAGAGGCCAGAGCTGTGGGCAGGATGCAAGTGAACCTGGCATCTGGGCCTGTATCCACTGCCTCTGGCTTCACCTCTCGGGGCCTCAGTTTGCACGAGGGCACCAAGTTGAAAAACCTTGAGGGACTTCCCTGGTGGTCCAGTGGCTAAGACTCCATGCTGCAAATGCAGGGGTCTGGGTTTGATCCCTGGTCAGGGAACTAGATCCCACATGCCACCACTGAAGATCCTGCTTGCTGCAACAAAGACCCAGCACAGCCAAATAAATAAATAAAAACAAATATTAAAAAGAAGAAGAAGAACTTTGAGATCCCCTCAACCCAAACATTCTAGGTGTTCAGCGGAAGTTTTCTGAGTGTACACCCTTATGCCTGGCATAAAGCTAAACCCAAGGTCCCAGGTAAAGTGATCAAGAGACCTGGTTTGCCTGGGATTCTCTCAGTTTTAGTACTGAACACCTGGAGGCTTGGTCGGGCTAGCCCCACACCTCAAGCAGCTCGTGATCTGGAAACAATGACAGTGGTATAATAGCATGTGACGAGGGGCCAAAGGAAGAACATACAAAGGCACGCAACTCAGTGGAGCCACAGGCAAACTCTTAGAACCAGAGCTGGGAAATTTTACCATGATGACATCTGTGAGCAATTAGGAGCGATGGGTGGACTTCTTTTTTAATCAGCTGTATTGAGGTATAATTTATACACAACACAATGTACATACTTCAATGTACAATTCAACTGATTTTTAACAAATATATATATTTTAACATATATATATATAACAAATATATATCCATATATTTATATATCCATATCTATATCCATATATATATGGGCTTCCTTGATTGCTCAGGAGGTAAAGAATCTGCCTGCAATGCAGGAGACACAGGAGACTTGGGATGGATCCATGGATCAGGAAGATCCTCTGAGGAGGGCATGGCAACCCACTCCAGTATTCTTGCCTGGAGAATCCCATAGACAGAGAAGCCTGGTGGGTTATATCAATATAGAAAGTGTTAGTCGCTTAATTGTGTCCAGCTCTTTTGCAACCCCATGGACTGTAGCCCGCCAGGCTCCTCTGCAGGATTCTCCAGGCAAGAATCCTGGAGTGGGCAGCCATTCCCTTCTCCAGGGGGTCTTTCCAACCCAGGGATCGAACCCAAGTCTCCTGCATTGCAGGAAAATTCTTTACCATCTGAGCCACAAGGGAAGCCCTATCCATATATAAATCCATGTAACTGTTACACCTGTGAGATATTTACATTGCTCCAGAAAGTTTCCTGGTGCTCCTTTGCAGTCAATCCCATTCTTTCCATCCCGTCTCAGGTAAGCATTTACCTGACTCCTAACCACAGATTAGTTTTACCTGTTCTAGAACTTTGTATAAAAGGAGTCACTCTCTTAATTGTTTTTATTTTTCGGCTGTGCTGTGCAATACGTGGGATCTTAGTTCCCCGACTAGGGATTGAACCTATTTCCGCTGCAGTGGAGCGCTTGGAGTCTTAACCACTGGACTGCCAGGGAAGTCCCAGGAGTCACACTCTTTAGAGTCTGACTTCCTTTGTTTAACATCATGTTTTTGAGCTTCACTCAATGGATATACCACAATTTGTTTATCCATTTACTAACTGATGAACATCTGAGTCCTTTCTAGTTTTTTTGTCATGATGAATAATGCCGTTATGAATATTACATATAAGTCTTTGTGTCTCTTGGGTAAATACCTACAAGTAGAACTGCTGGATCATTTGTTAAGTACATGTTCCTAACTATAGAAATTCTCCCAACTTCTCCAAAGTGGTTGTACTATTTTACATTCACACCATCAACATCTGAGAGTCCCAGTTGCTAGACAACCAACATTTAGTTTTGTAAGTTTAAAGATTTTTAGCCCTTCTAACAATATCTCATCATAGTTTAATTTGCATTTCTCTGGTGATTAGTGAAGTTGAGTACTTTTCATGTACATCCATGTCATTCATCTATCTTATTTTGCAAAATGTCTGTTCAAGTCTTTTATCCCTCTTCAAACCAGGCTGTAAGTCTTTTAAAAATTTAATTGTAGAGTTATTTATATATCCTGAGTGCAAATCCTTTGTCTGATACATCTATTGCAAATACTACCTCCTGGTCTGTGGTTTGCCTTTTTATTTTATTTTTTAAGGTTTATTTTGAAGAAGATAGGGCTTTAATTTTTATATTAAGAAATCTTTGCTTACCACAAGGTCATGAAAATTATCTCTCATGCTTTCTTTTAGAAGTTTTATAGATTTAGTTCCAACATTTAGCTTTGTGGTCAATATCAGATAAATTTTTGTGGAAAAAAATCATTTGTTGAAAAGACTTTTCTTTATTTATTGCAATTCCTTGGTGCCTTTGAGGAAAATCAATTGATAATATATAAGTGGCTCTATTTCTGCATTCTCTGTTTGGTTCATTTAATGTATATATTTATCTTTACACCATTATCACACTGTCTTGATTATTGTTACTTTAGTCTTGAAATCAAGACTACAACTTCACTCTCCTTCAAAATTCTGTTGGCTTTTTAGGTCCTTTGCAATTTATACACACATTTTTTAGCGTCAATTTGTCAATTTCTACCAAAACATCTGCTGGAATTGTGTTGGGAATGAATAGCATCTATAGAATCAGAGGGAGAATTGACATCTTAATAATATTGAGTCTTCTTATATATGAACATAATATATATACCCACTTGTAAAGATCCTATAAAATTTCTCTCAGTAATGCTTTGTAATTTTCAGCATAAAGATCACATACATCTTTTGTACATTTCTCCCAATGTATTTTATGACTTTATACTATTACTGGATCATTTTTTAATTTTTATTTTTCCAATTATTTTGCTCCTAGTTATAGAAATGCAATGACTATACATTGGCCTTCTATGTTTTGACATTGATAAATCCAGTTATTAATAATTGTTTTCATTTGATTCCTTAGGATTTTCTACATAAGCAACCATGCTGTTCATGAATAAAGACAACTTTTACATTTTTGTTTCCCGTATTTATCTTTTTATTTGAATAGAGGTGTAAGTCCTCTAACTTCACAGACCTCAGCCTCTGAACTCTGTCTCTTAGACATCTTTTAGAGCTTGGCTTTAGTTTTTTGTTTTTTAGGGTGGAACTCTGATAGGCCTTAGGCTTCCCTGGTGGCTTAGATGGTAAAGAATCTGTCTGCAGTGCAGAAGACCTGGGTTTAATCCCTGCGTTAGGAAGTTCCCCTGGAGGAGATCTCCAGTTAAGGCCTTGCCCTCTGGTGATTTGATCCTGCTGGAACCTGAGGAGACAAACAGATGTGTTTAATTCCTTTGGGTCAGTGTTACCTCCTGGCAGTTCATAAATAGGTACTAATCTCTCTCTTTGAGACTATTTTGCATTACTCCTGCATGTCAAATTCACAAATTAGACCATGAGTAACCTGTACTGTGGAGAAGGCAATGGCACCCCACTCCAGTACTCTTGCCTGGAAAATCCCATGGACGGAGGAGCCTGGTAGGCTGCAGTCCATGGGGTCGCTAAGAGTTAGACACGACTGAGTGACTTCACTTTCACTTTTCACTTTCAGGCATTGGAGAAGGAAATGGCAACCCACTCCAGTGTTCTTGCCTGGAGAACCCCAGGGATGGGGGAGCCTGTTGGGCTGCCGTCTATGGGGTCACACAGAGTCGGACACGACTGAAGAGACTTAGCAGCAGCAGCAGCAGCAACCTGTACTGGCCATATTAAGGAGATAAGCTTCTTATTGATGGAGGCTCCATTTACTTCTTATTCCCATACGTCCCTCCCTTTCTCCTGAGCTGCCTTTCTTATTCTGTATGTGTTTTTCCACTCTCTATTTCTTTTTTAGATTAATTTTTATTGTGTATAGTTGCTTTACAATCTTGCGTTAGTTTCTGCTGTACAGCAAAGTGAATCAGCTATACGTACATATACATCCCCTCTCTTTTGGATTTCCTTTCCATTTAGGTCACCACAGAGCACTGAGTAGAGCTCCCTGTGCTATACAGGAGGTTCTTATTAGTTATCTATCTTATGTATAGTAGTATATATATTTGGGCTTCCCTGGTGGCTCAGACAGTAAAGAATCTGCCTGCAATGTGGAAGACCTGGGTTTGATCCCTGGGTTGGGAAGATCCCCTGGAGGAGGAAATGGCAACCCACTCCAGTATTCTTCCCTGGAGAATCCCCATGGACAGAGGAGACTGGCAGGCTATACTCCAGGGAGTTGCAAAGAGTCAGACACAACTGAGCGACTAAGCACAACACAGTATATATAATGATATGTCAATCTCAATCTCCCAATTCATCCAAACCCCACCTTCCATCCCCAGGGATCTATATGTCTGTTCTCTATGTCTGTGCCTCTATTTCTGTTTTGCAGATAAATTAATCTATATCATTTTTCTAGATTCCACATATAAGGAATATTATATGATATTTGTTTTTCTCTTTCTGACACTTTATTCTGTATGACAGTCTCTAGGTTCTCTGTTTCTTATTAAATATTTTTTTCTTGGGTCATATGAATTTGTATATATCTTTGTGTAAATCGATTTCCATGTACTTATATAAATAAATTCACATACATATATATGATTTACACACACCTGATGGAGATCAGGTGCTTCTGTTAGTGAGAACCTGTGTGGCGTAATTTCTGAGGAATGACGTTGGCAAAGTGAGGTTGGAAAACATCCAAAGGCAGAGAACTACTATTTACTAAGCAGTGACTCTGAGTCAAGGCACTAAAATAGACTGTTTACATACAAAGTTCACTTAAACCTCATTACTACTCTATGAAGTAAGTATTTGTAATACTTATTTTTCAAATGGAAAGCTGGAGCTCAATGAGGTAAATTTAACTTCCCCCAAGATGCAGCTGGCAATCAACAGAGCAAGGATTCAAAGCAACATCTCTCTGGCTCAAAACTGGGTTCTTTTCACTATACAATACTTTGTCCCTAGAAAGATGTCTCAAGGACTTCCCTGGTGGCTCAGTGGTAAAGAATCCGCCTGCCAATGCAGGAGACACAAGTTCAATCCCTGATCCAGAAAAATCTCACATGCCCCTGGAGCAGCTAAGTCCGTGTGCCACAAATTCTGAGCCTGCACTCTAGAGCCTGGGAGCCGCAACTACAGAGCCCACGTGTTGCAGCCACTGAAGCCCTCGCACCCTAGAGCCTGTGCTCCACAACAAGAGGTCCACGCAAGGAGAGGTCCACGCACTGCAACTAGTCAGCAGCTCAGCTCTCGGCAGCTAGAGAAAAGCCCACATGGCAACGAAGACCCAGCACAGCCAAAAATATAAATAAATAATTTTTTAATTTTGAAAGATATCTTAAGTGATCAAACGGCATATATGGTTCCCTGGCCCCTGGGGATGGAATGAAGGGAAGAAGATGTACAGGGAATAGGCCTGTGGTCCCAGCATCGCCCTGATGGAAATGGTCAGAATTTAGGGGTCCTCTCTAATAATCTCCCACTGGAACCTGAGTGATCTTTGAGGGTTTGTGATCAGACACAGGAGAGCAATGAGGGTGGGAGAATTTAGCTGAGGAAACCAGAGATTTAAGTAATGGAAAACTGCAGAAAAGGAATCATAGGACTCACAAGGAAAGGGGTCCAGAATCTAAGAGGAGAAGGGATTGAGGATGAGGTCAGAAGGAGAACAGAACCTTGGGTGACCAAAAGGTCATCCGATACTGAAATTTACAGGAATCCACCGGGGCGGAATTAATGGAGCAGGCAGACAGCCTTCCCAGAAGTCACTCACACGTGGACAGACAGGAACTGGGTGAGTGCAACCAGTCTTGCCTGGTCTTGGCAACAGTGCCAGTATCATTTATAATCAGGATGAAACAAGAGGTCTAGTTAGAAATGTTACCATGTTACGAAAGTCTAAGGAAATGAAGCATAATGTCCTGATGAATGCAAGAAGGGAAGGAGTTAGAGCATTTGAAAAAAAGAAGAAACTAAAGTAAAGTAAGAATATCTCAGATATTCTGCTGTTCTGGGCAAGGAAGCCTAAACTGGGAGGTTTGAACATGGGGTGACTAGAAAGGTGTGTTCTGACGAGTCCTGGCGATTTGCTAAGCTCACCCCAGTCTCCCTCTCCTGGAGAGAATGAGATGGTTGGAGGGCATTACCGACTCAATGCACATGAGTCTGAGCGAACTCTGGGAGATGGTGAAGGACAGGGAAGCCTGGCATGCTGCAGTCCATGGGGTCACAAAGAGTTGGACACGACTAAGCAACTGAACAAAAACCCCAGTCTCAATTAAATGCGAATACTCCTCACTTTGGAAAGGCAGCTTAACATCTTTACTTTTTCATATTGTAAATTAAAGATTGCTTAACACATGCAGAAGATCCAAAAGGTGCAAAAAAAATAAACAGAAACATAGGTGTCCTGGCTACCTCTGTCACCCACTTCCCCACTACCTCTTTTCAGAGGAACTCCTATTATCAGACTTTGGTTCCTTCCAAAGAGATTTGCAGCGTTTAAAAACTGCTATGTAAATATTGACATTTTTCATACAAATACCACACTCTACATGTTTTTTTGAACTATGCTTTTTACAAATTTTAACTTCTTGATTAAAAAAAAAATTATTCCTTAGTTGCAGCATGCAGGATCTAGTCCCTGACCAGGGGTCGAACCCGGGCCCTCTGCAATGGGAGTGTGCAGTCTTAGCCAGTGTACCACCAGGGAAGTCCCTGGAAATATTCCTTACCAGTTCATAGAGAACTGCCTATTACTTCTTAAAAGCCCCCTAATTGTCTATCTTCTAGATGTATCATAGTTTCACTAGTTTCCTATTATTGGGAGTTCAGGTTAATTTCCAATCTTTTGCTATTATATACTGCATACTGGGCAGTAAATATCCTTGAACATACATTACTCTGTGTATGTGTGTATATGTGTGTGTGTCTGATATGTGTGTCTGGTGTGTGTGTGAGGGAATGGGGAGGACCTAAGAGTGGAGGTGGAAGATCAAAGGATATGTATGTTTTGAAATACGGAGAATGTTTGCTCCCTTCTTGAGATGCATGCTGGCTGCTCACTTGTGAAGCCATCTGACTGATGGTAGAAAACAGATCAGAGATACCATTATATTAATCCATGCCCTTTGTTTCAGCTCTTCCAACAATCCTGTGAGGTGTGGAGGCAAGTCGTTCCTATATTTTGTCCAAGAAAGTGGAGTTCAGCAAGGTGCCAGCAATCCCATAGTAACCCAGTAACTTCAGATCAGTCTCTCAGGTACCCTAGCAATGGGAAAGGTTGCAAGTCTCTGGAGAAAGGATAGAGATACTAGGGCTTTAGAACTATGCATCCTTCATGATAAAAAAACCTAAATCAGCTTTCTGGTCCAAACTGGTCTTAGGCATGGGCGGGGGTCATCTGCCGGGTCGAGCTCAGCTTGAGCAAAGCTAAGATAGCACACTGGGCCGGCTCCTGCCCCACCAGGTTCTGCGATGTCTTGGGGTCCTGAGACGACCTCAAGGCCGGGTCACCCCCAAATACAGGATTCCCCAGATTCTAGAGCATTTGGGTATCTTTTGAGTGTCCAAACACCCACACCCAAACGCAAGAGGACTTTTGTTCTTTTTTTTTTTTTTAATTTTTATTGGAGTATGCAAAGATGGGCTCAATAAAGGACAGAAATGGTATGGACCTAACAGAAGCAGAAGATATTAAGAAGAGGTGGCAAGAATACACAGAAGAACTATACAAAAAAGATCTTCACGACCCAGATAATCACGATGGTATGATCACTCACCTAGAGCCAGACATACTGGAATGTGAAGTCAAGTGGGCCTTAGAAAGCATCACTACGAACAAAGCTAGTGGAGGTGATGGAATTCCAGTTGAGCTCTTTCAAATACTGAAAGATGACGCTGTGAAAGTGCTGCACTCAATATGCCAGCAAATTTGGAAAACTCAGCAGTGGCCACAGGACTGTAAAAGGTCAGTTTTCATTCCAATCCCAAAGAAAGGCAATGCCAAACAATGCTTAAACTACTGCACAATTGCACTCATCTCACACGCTAGTAAAGTAATGCTCAAAATTCTCCAAGCCAGGCTTCAGCAATATGTGAACTGTGAACTTACAGATGTTCAAGCTGGTTTTAGAAAAGGCAGAGGAACCAGAGACCAAATTGCCAACATCCGCTGGATCATCGAAAAAGCAAGAGAGATCCAGAAAAACATCTATTTCTGCTTTATTGACTATGCCAAAGCCTTTGACTGTGTGGATCACCATAAACTGTGGAAAATTCTGAAAGAGATGGGAATACCAGACCACCTGATCTACCTCTTGAGAAATTTGTATGCAGGTCAGCAAGCAACAGTTAGAACTGGACATGGAACAACAGACTGGTTCCAAATAGGAAAAGGAGTACGTCAAGGCTGTATATTGTCACCCTGCTTATTTAACTTATATGCAGAGTACATCATGAGAAACCCTGGGCTGGAAGAAGCCCAAGCTGGAATCAAGATTATTGGGAGAAATATCAAGAACCTCAGATATGCAGATGACACCACCCTTATGGCAGAAAGTGAAGAGGAACTCAAAAGCCTCTTGATGAGAGTGAAAGAGGAGAGTGAAAAAGTTGGCTTAAAGCTCAACATTCAGAAAACGAAGATCATGGCATCTGGTCCCATCATTTCATGGGAAATAGATGGGGAAACAGTGGAAACAGTGTCAGACTTTATTTTTTTTGGCTCCAAAATCACTGCAGATTGTGACTGCAGCCATGAAATTAAAAGACACTTACTCCTTGGAAGAAAAGTTATGACCAACCTAGATAGCATATTCAAAAGCAGAGACATTACTTTGCCAATGAAGGTCCGTCTAGTCAAGGCTGTGGTTTTTGCAGTGGTCATGTATGGATGTGAGAGTTGGACTGTGAAGAAAGCTGAGTGCTGAAGAATTGATGCTTTTGAACTGTGGTGTTGGAGAAGACTCTTGAGAGTCCCTTGGACTGCAAAGAGATCCAACCAGTCCATTCTAAAGGAGAGCAGCCTTGGGTGTTCTTTGGAAGGAATGATGCTAAAGCTGAAACTCCAGTACTTTGGCCACCTCATGCAAAGAGTTGACTCATTGGAAAAGACTCTGATGCTGGGGGGTATTGGGGGCAGGAGGAGAAGGGGACGACAGAGGATGAGATGGCTGGATGGCATCACCGACTCAATGGATGTGAGTCTGGGTGAACTCCAGGAGTTGGTGATGGACAGGGAGGCCTGTCGTGCTACAATTCATGGTGTTGCAAAGAGTCGGACACGACTGAGCGACTGATCTGATCTGATCTGATAGTTGCTTTACAATGCTGTGTTAGTTTCCACTCTACAGCAAAGTGAATCAGCTATAAGTATACGTATATCTGGCACCCCACTCCAGTACCCTTGCCTGGAAAATCCCATGGACGGAGGAGCCTGGTAGGCTGCAGTCCATGGGGTCGCTAAGAGTCGGACATGACTAAGCGACTTCACTTTCAATTTTCAGTTTCATACATTGGAGAAGGAAATGGCAACCCACTCCAGTGTTCTTGCTTGGAGAATCCAGGGACTGGGGAGCCTGGTGGGCTGCCGTCTATGGGGGTCACACAGAGTCGGACACGACTGAAGTGACTTAGCAGCAGCAGCAGCACTCCTTGGAAGGAAAGTTATGACCAACCTAGATAGCATATTGAAAAGCAGAGACATTACTTTGCCAACAAAGGTTCGTTTAGTCAAGGCTATGGTTTTCCAGTGGTCACGTATGGATGTGAGAGTTGGACTGTGAAGAAAGCTGAGTGCCGAAGAATAGATGTTTTTGAACTGTGGTGCTGGAGAAGACTCTTGAGAGTCCCTTGGACTGCAAGGAGATCCAACCAGCATTGTAAAGGAGATCAGTTCTGCGTGTTCATTGGAAGGACTGAGGCTAAAGCTGAAACTCCAATACGTTGGCCACCTCACGTGAAGAGTTGACTCTTTGGAAAAGACTCTGATGCTGGGAGGGATTGTGGGCAGGAGGAGAAGGGGAAGACAGAGGATGAGATGGCTGGATGGCATCACTGGCTCGATGGACGTGAGTCTGAGTGAACTCCGGGAGTTGGTGATGGACGGGGAGGCCTGGCGTGCTGCGATTCATGGGGTTGCAAAGAGTCAGACATGACTTATCGACTGAACTGAACTGAAGGAAGGGCTTCGGAGCTGCCAAGGAAAGCCTCTTAAACTACAGAGTTCCCCACACCCCTTTTTAAAATACGTTCAGACAAGTATAAAATACTTGTACAGACAAGTATAAAATACGTTCAGACAAGTATAAAAACATACATTTACAGTTTAAAACTAAAATTAATACCAGCACTCATGGAACCTTCACCAGGCACAGACATGCAATATTAACAGTGCTCCAGAAGTCCTCCCTTGTGCCCCCCACTTATCTATATCTTGTGTGGAAATTCAGGTAAGCGCTTTCCTGATAAACAAACCTGAGAAACACTGAGATGTTTTTCCAGAATTCCCCTCCCCCCATATTCACAGCATCCAATCACACACGGTCTTCTTGCGAGATGTTGAAGCTCCAAGCCCCGCCCCCCATACTCGCAGCATCCAATCACACACGGTCTTCTTGCGAGATGATGAAGCTCCAGAACTTGGCTAGTATCCCACCCTGCCTCCTAGTCCACTGATGGGTTAGGAAGAAGTGTTTGTAGGTAAGAAAAAAAAAAAAAAAAAGCTTCCCAGATAGACTGTATGGTGAGGGAGAAGTGGTTTTCTATGGTAAATCTTCCCTTTGCATTTTTTTTTTTTTTTTTGGAAACTATTTTTTTGATTGATTGATTTGTTTTCGGCCACTATGGATGACTTTGACAGTTTTTTTTTTCCTTTATCCTGTGTCTTTTCTCTCCCTTTCCTTCCCTCCTTCCTCGTCATATGTGATCACTGAGCATCAGCCATCAGGAGCACAACACAACATCCACTCTTGTAGATGGAAATAATTTTGGAGTGCAAACCACACATAGGTCACTGATTACAGATACAGTGACTGGTCACAGAATCCAGTTCTGGCCATCATTTTTAGTTAGAATTCCTGAAGGACAGGGACATTCAATAAGTATTTTTAAATGATTAAAAGTTTCCTGAGTTGCTGTATCATTCGGGATGCACTCAGAAGCAGAAATCACACCGATTATTCAGATAGAATTTAATATAAGGAAGTGCGGACTGGTATAAAGTGGTCCATCAGAGAAAAGGCAAGAAGAGAACCCAAAGGTGTCACGAGGCAGCGACTTCAGAAAGCAGGGCTGGTGAACAAAGGGTCTAGACTGAATTACTGAAACTCAGAAACTTAAAGGAAGGGCCCATGAGGCTGAAACGCAGATGTTTGAAGAGAGGGCAGGGGGCTCGGCTCAGCTGACCTGGTATCTCCAAGCTCAGAGAAAAGGATCAAGACCTGTGAGAAGGGCCACCAGTTAGTTATTTGGTGTCAGTGTTTCCAACAGGAGAGGGGAGGGGAATGCAATCAGGCTGTTTCTGTGTTGGACAAACTTTGAACTGGATTCAGCTGCTGTTACTGGTGAAGAAGGGAGATTCAAGAATGAAAGCTCACAGGAAGCAGATGGGGAGGAGAGAGTCTTTTCTCCTTCTCCAGACTTCCATTTCTGTCTAGTGGCCCCTCTCTCTCTGGGCAGAGTATAACTGGAAATCAGGTGAGGAAGCGAGTCCCGGCATTACACAGCAGGCGTTGAGCAGAGTGCAGAGTTTGAAACAAAACGACAACAGCTTAATAACTGATTCAGTAGGTCTGACAGGTAACTCAGAACTGACTCTCCTGAGACCACTGTGTGATGGTTTAGTCACTCAATCATGTTGGACTCTTTGTGACCCCATGAACTGTAGCCTGCTAGGCTCCTCTGTCCATAGGACTTCCCAGGCAAGAATGCTGGAGTGGGTTACCATGCCTTTCTCCAGAGGATCTTTCCAACCCAGGGATCGAATCTGGGCCTCCTGTATTGCAGTCTCTTGCCGTCTCCCCCACCCCATTCTCTCTCCCTCTTTCTCTTCCTCCCTTCCCAGAAAAAAGGTGTTTTGTTCATTAATGTGCAGGAAAATTGTGGGGGAAACTGCTTTGCAGAGAGGGAGTGTGGCTCTATTCAGGGATTATGACATTGAGATCAGGCTCTGAGTTTCTGCTTATGATGGCTTCTTTCCTAGGCAGGATCTTCTTGCATTTTCAGGCAAATGGCCCCAGCCACTCCAGGCTCTTCAGTCTTCTGACCTTCTGCTACCCCATAAAGAGAAAGTGCCTCTTTTCTCATATGTTCAGCAAAAGTCTGGGTGCTGATGCTGTTTGGTGAATAAGTCCTGCCTGGGTAACATGTCCATTCCTGCAGAGGGTGTGTCCAGAGTAGTGGTATTCTCACTGGTCACACCTGAGTCACTGGTCCACTCTGGGGGAATGCGGGTGGTGTGGTCAACCCTATTTGAACCACATGGAGTGATTAAAGGTGTTTATCCAAAGGAAAATAGGTTGTTGTTACCTGAACAAGAGGCAGTGCATGCTCGGTAAACTAACGCAACAGCTATGTGCTCTAGGCAGCAGAGGTGCTGAATTTGCAGGTTGAAGCCGCAGAGACCAGCAGGAAAAGAATTCTGGGAGAAAGAGATGGTAAAAGCATCAGCCTTGGAGGTGGGCTGGAGACAGTTTATCTAGCAGCCTGGGCCTCCATGATGGCTCATGAGGCCCCATAATGTCCAAGGAGGAGAAGGGCCTCTTGCCCTCTGTATTCTTTTTAAAATAATATTTTCATCATCATCACCATCACCATTATTTGTCTTTTAAGTTTTTATTAGCAAAGATTTTCTATTACTCAGCTGTAAAAAAGAAGGACATAATGCCATTTGCAGCAACACGGATGGACCTAGAGATTATCATACCCAAGTAAGTGAGTCAGACAGAGAAAGACAAATATCAGTTCAGTTCAGTTCAGTCGCTCAGTCGTGTCCGACTCTTTTCGACCCCATGAATTGCAGCACGCCGGGCCTCCCTGTCCATCACCAACTCCCGGAGTTCACTCAGACTCATGTCCATTGAGTCAGTGATGCCATCCAGCCATCTCATCCTCTGTCGTCCCCTTCTCCTCCTGCCCCCAATCCCTCCCAGCATCAGAGTCTTTTCCAATGAGTCAACTCTTCGCATGAGTGGCCAAAGTACTGGAGTTTCAGCTTTAGCATCATTCCTTCCAAAGAAATCCCAGGGCTGATCTCCTTTAGAATGGACTGGTTGGATCTCCTTGCAGTCCAAGGGACTCTCAAGAGTCTTCTCCAACACCACAGTTCAAAGGCATCAATTATTCGGCGCTCAGCTTTCTTCACAGTCCAACTCTTGCATCCATACATGACCACAGGAAAAACCATAGCTTTGACTGGATGGACCTTTGTTGGCAAAGTAATGTCTCTGCTTTTCAATATGCTATCTAGGTTGGTCGTAACTTTTCTTCCAAGGAGTAAGCGTCTTTTAACTTCATGGCTGCAGTCACCATCTGCAGTGATTTTGGTGCCCCCCAAAATAAAATCTGACACTGTTTCCCCATCTATTTCCCATGAAGTGATGGGACCAGATGCCATGATCTTAGTTTTCTGAATGTTGAATTTTAAGCCAACTTTTTCACTCTCCTCTTTCACCTTCATCAACAGGCTTTTGAGTTCCTCTTCACTTTCTGCCATAAGGTGTTGCTTATATATGGAATCCAAAAACATGATACAGATGAACTTATTTATAAAACACAAATAGACTCATAAACATAGAAAGCAAACTCATGGTTCCCAGAGGGGAACTGGAGTAGGGGGAGGTGTAAATTAGGAGTCTGAGGTTAAAATATGCACATTCCTATAAAAAAAAAAGATAATCATCAAGGACCTACTGTGCAGCATGGGGAACTATACTCAATATCTTGTACTAACCTATAATGCAAAAGAATCTTAAAAAAGATTTATATGTGTGTATAATTTTAACTGAATCACTTTGCTGTAAACCTGAAACTGACGCAACATTGGAAATCAACACTATTTCAAGAAAAAATTTTTAAAAATTAAAAAAAGAGAAAATTTCCAACATACACAAAGGTAAAGTGAATAGTGAACTCCATGTTCCCATCACCCAGTTTTCCAATTATCAAGTGTTTTCCCAATAGTGTTTGATTTGTCATATCCCATGGAGTATTTTAAAAACATATTTATTTATTTGTTTGGCTGCTCCAGGTCTTAGTTGCAGCACACAAGATCCTCAATCTTCATTGGGACATAAGACTCTTTGTTGCAGCATGTGGGATCCAGTTCCCCATCTAGGGATCGAACACAGGCCCCCTGCATTGGGAGCACAGAGTCTTAGCTACTGGATCAAAGGGAAGGCCCTCACATGGAGTATTTTAAAGCAAATCCCAGACATCAGATCATTTCATCTCTAAATATTTCAGATGTGTACCCCTGAAGAAAACCATAATCACAATATATTATCACAAGTAATAATTTTTTAAATGGTCTAATCGTAAATCTGTGTTAAAATTTCTATGATTAAAAAAAATGTCTTTATAAGTTAGTTAGTTTGAATTAAAATCTGAAGTCCACGCATTGCATTTGGTTGATATGTCTCTTGAGTTTCTCTTTTCATTACACTTTGACTTGAAGATGAATTTGAAGTCTTTTTAAATCTGTAACATTTCCTCTTTGCTTTACTTTTCTTGAGCCATTTGTTGAAGAAGCTGAGTCATTCTGGCTTTGACTGGCTCGACATGTCAAGATGATGCAGATAATATTAACATGTGTCTTTAGAGCTATTGTATGTAATGTGGGAGATGGACCCAAAGGCTTGATTTTAATAAGGGTCAATTTTTTCCCTTTTCTTTCTACCTTTCTTGTTTGTTTTTTTTCTTTTTTGACAAGTTTACTTTATAGGTGGAACTATGTACTTTCTATTGCCTTGTATCAGGTGTGTAATATCTGATTCTCTTAAAGGAATAATTTCTTTTATTAAAATTTGTATTGGAGTATAGTTGATTTACAATGTTGTATTTGTTTCAAGTGTACAGCACAGTGAATCAGTTGAACGTATATTAAAGGGAAAAGTTTCAATGCAATCTTTATGAAAGATTTTGCTGTAGACTTTTCAGGGTAGATACTATCTTTTAGGTATAAAAGTTCCCTTTTATTCCTAGTTTGATAAGATTTCTTAAGTCAGGAATGGATGCTTAACTTACTAAATCCTTTTTCTGCATCTGTTTATCTATGTTCTTTTCTGGTTTTGGTAACAAGATTTTCTCTCCTCCTAGGATAAATTGGGGAATTCTCCCTATTTTTTCTGTTCTCTGTAAGAGTTTGTGTTGGATTAGAATTGCATGTTCTTTGAATGTTTTCATTGAATTTGCCTCTAAGTCTTTCTGTGTGGGTTGAGTGTTTTCTTTGTGGGGGGGCGTATTTTAAACCACTGATTCAATTTATTTAATGGTTTCTGAATATTCAGGCTTTTGACTTCATAAGTCAGTTTTGGTGAGTTGCACTTTTCTATGAATTTGTTTGTTCCATCTAAGTTTTCAAATTTATTGGCATCAAATGTTCATAATACCTCCTCTTTATGTCACCTTCTTCATTCCTAATATTCTTTATTTATGTCTTCTTCCATTTTCCTTGATCAATATTGCCTAGTGTTTATCAATGTAATTAGTCTTTTAAAAGATCTTCACTATTCAACTGTCTTTTTGCAATTTCATTAATTATTGCCCTTTGTTATTTCTTTCTTTCAGGTGGCAAAAGTGATAAAGAACCTGCCTGCCAGTGCAGGAGACACAAGAGATATGGGTTCGATCCCTGGGTTGGGAGCATCCCCTAGAGGAAGAAACAGCAACCCACTCCAGCATTCTTGCCTGGAGAATCCCACGGACAGGGGAGCCTGGTGGGCTGCAGTCCATGGGGTTGCAAAAAGCTGGACACGACTGAGTGCATAGCACACTCTGTATGTGTATTTCTGTGTACATCTTCAAACTTTTTAAATTGGACACCTGACTCATTAATTTTAGCCTGTCTTTTTTTTCTATTTTTAATATATGTTTAAGACGATTTATTTTCCCCCCAAGTACGCCTCAGCTACACTCCTCAACTTCTGAGACTTAATCTTTTTATTATCAAATAATTTTAAAATAGTTTATTTCAGTCCAGTCTTTATTATACTTCTTTTTTTGACTCATGAGGTTTTGGAAGTGAATTTCTACTTTTGTATGATTTTTTAAAAAATGAGTGTCAATTTACATTCAGTGAAAAGCACAGACCATGTGTATATAAGTTTTACCAAATCCATAAATCTGTATAGATTACACATCTATCAGTATATAGACCATGGCCGTGACAGCAAAAAGTTGCCTTATGCTTTTCGCATCAATACGTGCTCTTCCTCTACACAACATAAGGCAGCAACCCTTCTCATCTTTTAGCATCATACAGCAGCTTTACCTCTTCTAAAATTTACTATAAATGGAATCACACTGTATGGATTATTTTTTGGTGTCTAACTTTTTTCTTCAATATAGCTTTTTTTTTAGTGTTCCTATGATGTTGCTTGTAGTTTTGTTTGTTTGTTTTGCTTTCCTTTCCTCCTTGTCTTAATCCTCATCCCACGCCCTCTCTCCACTCCTTCTTTTGAGTGGTTTATATTCCATTGCATGAAAATACCACAATTTATTTATCCATTCCCCTGTTAGTGGATATTTGGGCTGTTTCCAGTTTTCAGCAATTATGATGAAGGCTGCTATGAATGTTTTTGTTTGAGTCTTTTTGTGGAATATGTTTTTCTTTCTCTTGGGTAAATATCTAGGGATGGAGGTGTTGAGTCATAGAGTAAGTGCTTGTTTGCCCTCACAGGAAACTGCCAGTTTCCCAGAGATGTTCTTCCATGTTCACACTCCCACCAGGAACACCCTCACTAACACTGGATGCTCTAAGTCTTTTTATTTTAAAAAATGTATTTATGTATTTACATGTTTGGCTGCGCTGGGTCTTCGTTGCGGCATGTAGGCTTTCTCTGGTTGTAGCGAGCGGGGGCCACTCTTTGTTGCGGTGCTTGGGCTTCTCATTGCAGTGGCTTCTCTTTTTGCCGATCACGGGCTCTAGGGTGCGAGCACTCAGTAGCTGTGGTACACGGGCTTAGTTGCAATGCAGCGTGTGGAATCTTCCCAGACCAGGGATCGAACCTATGTCTCCTGCATTGGCAGGCGGATTCTTATCCACTGTACCACCAGGGAAGTCCCAGGCTTTTTAATTATTTTAGTGAGCAAGGTGTGGTATTCTAGTTATTTTTTTTAATCAGTTTTATTGATGTATGATTTGCATACAATAAAATGCATACATTTTAAAGTATATAATTTGATGAGTTTCGAAAAATGTCTACAACTGTATCACCACCAACCCTAATGAAGATATACAATATTTCCATCACCTCACAAAATTCCTTCATGCTCCTTTTCAGCCAATCACACTCTATTTCTGCTCCAGATAACACTACACTGATTCCTGTAGCCTGCCAGGCTCTTCTGTCTGTGGAATTCTTCAGGCAAGAATACTGGAGTGGGTAACCATTCCCTTCTCCAGGGGATCTTCCCTACCCAGGGATGTAACCAGGGTCTCCTGATTTGCAGGCAGATCCTTTACCATCTGAGCCACCAGGGAAGCCCCAAGCTTATTCCTACCACTTTTGATTTGTTTTGCCAATTCTAGAATTTCATATAAATGGACTTATACATGAGATAGTCTCCCTCTCTTTTTTGGTATGGCTTCTTTCACCCAGCATAATTATTTTCTTTTTTTATTGCTGAATGGCATTCCATTGTATGGATGAACCACAACTTGTTTATCCAGTCTCCTGAGAGTGGATATTTGGTTTGTTTTTACTTTTTGCCCTTCATGAATAAACCCTTTTATGAATGTTCTTGTGCAAATGTTTTTTGGATATATGTTTTTATTTCTCTTGGATAAATTCCTAGGAGTGGAATGACTGCACCATACAATAGGTATATGTTTAACCTTTTAATGAACTACCAAACTGTACTTCAAAGAGATTGTATCATTTTACATTGCCATCCTAACACTTGACACGGTCTGTCTTTTTAAGTTTAGCTATTCTAACAGGCATGTAGTGATATCTCATGGTGGGTTTACTTTGTTTTTTCCTAATCACTAATCATGTTGATCATTTTTTCATGAACTAATGTCTTTTGTGAAGTGTCTGTGCAGGCATTTCACCTATTTTTATGGGTTGTTTATCTTCTTGGTACTGAGTTACAAGGGATATGCATATATTTATAAATTATTTGTCACGTATTTTCTTCCAATGTGTAACATGCCTTATTATTTACTCAACTGGCTCTCTTAACGTGAGATTTTAATTTTATGAAACCTACTTTATTAGATTTTTTCTTTTATGGTTAATGTAATTCTTTTGCACTCCAAGATCATGAAGTTTATTTTCCTACATTTTATTCTAGAAGCTCTATAATTTTAGTTTTGATCTTTAGATCTTGATCCTCTAGAATTAGTTTTTGTGTATAATATGAAGTAGGGGTGAAGATATGTATTATTTTCCATTTAGATATTCAACTATTCCAGTATCATTGTTGAAGAATCTTTCTTTTCCTCATTGGTTTATTTTGGTGCCTTTGCAAGAAAAAACAACTCAATTGACCATTTAATATTGAACTTTTTTCTGACTACTCTTGTTCCATTTGTCTGTCTATCTTTGTGCCAATACCATACTGTTTAGATTACTATATGTTCATAGTAACCACTGAAATCAGGCAATGTAAGCCCTCCAAATTAGTTTTTTTTTCAATAATTTTTTCTCTTCTTTTTTGCATATTCTATGTTATTTATATTTCCTTGTATCTTTTAGCATCAGCTGCTAATTTGTTTGGGATTGCATTGACTGTGTATCAATTCAGGAAGAATGTATGATATTGAGTCTTCCAATCTGTGAACATGTAATCTCTACATTTATTCCGGTCTTTTAAAATTTCTGTGAGCAACATTTTATAATTTTATATGTAGATATTTTATACATATTTTGTTAAATTTATTCCAAAATATTTTGTGTTCTTTGGTGCTCTCATAAGAGGTTTGTTAAATATCACTTTTCAATTTTTTGTAATTAGTCTATAGAGATACGACTGATTTTTATATAGTTACCTTGTATACTGTGCCCTGATAAGCTTGTTTTTTTTAGTAAAAGTAAAGGTTTTTTTTTTGTAAATTCCTTAGGCATTTCTATAGATAGCATTGTTATGCTTATAAACAGAGACAATTTTGCTTCTTTTCTAATCTTTATATTTCCTTTGCTTATCTTATTTCACTGGCTAGGACTTTCAATTAAATGTTGAATGCAAGTGGTGAAGGTCTACACTCATGTCTTATTTTTGATTTTAGAAAGGAAGCATTTGGTATTTCACCTTTATGTATGTTGTTAGTTGAAGGATTTCCATAAGACTTAATCAAAATTTGAAGTTTCCTTTGAGTCGTATTCTGCCAAGGGTTTTAATTTTAAATTGTTTTTGGATTTCAACAATTGTTTTTGCATCCACTGAGATGATCAAATGATTTTTCCTCCTTTATTCTGTATGTATGATGAACTATATTAGTAGATTTTCAAATGTTGAACTTATTAGCATTACTGTGATAAACCCCACTTAGTCATGATAAATTACCTTCTTTATATATGACTAGATTTGATTTTCTAGTACTGCTAGTTCAATTTAAAATTTTTTGCATTTAAATTCATTAAATAAATGAGAAATATTGGTCTATGATTTCATCTTTTCTTGCAATACTTTATTGCTTCCCTCCTCTTTTGAAAAAGTCTGTGTAAGATTGATATTTATTCCTTAAATGTTTGAAATAAACACAGAAGAAACCATCTAAGCCTAGAGTTTTCTTTAGGTAAAAATTTGAACTATGAATCCAATTTTTAAAAATATATATAGTGCTATGGAGTTTTTTTTATTATTTTATATTAGTTTCTGTGGTTTTTGCCTTTCAAAGGATTCTTCCATTTCACCTAGACTGTTGAATTTAGTGGTATAACCATGCTCCAAATATTCCTCACTGTCTGTAGGATCTATAGTGCAACCCCTCTTTCATTCCTAAAACTCTTCATCAGTTTAACTAAGAGTCTATCAATTTTATTTATATTTCAAAGAATCGACTTTTGACCATGTTGATTTTCCTTATTGTTTGTTTCTTATATTGATTTTGACTTTAATCTTTATTGTTTTCCTGAAATGTCCTATGCTTTTACATTTCTTTATCTAGCCTCTTATGCCAGAGACATAAGTCAATGATTTAAAAAGCTTTTTTTCTATTTTAATATAGTCATTTAAAGCTCTGAATTTCCTTCTAAGCACTGCTTTATCTGCATCCAACAAATGTTGGTATGTTTGTGATTATAATATCAGTTCAGGATGAATACTCACCAGTTGTTGGCTGCAGTGTTCTCATGTCATTGGGTCCAACTGGTGGATGAAAAGTGAAAATGAAAGTTGCTCAGTCATGTCCAACTCTTTGCAACCCCATGGACTATACAGTCCATGGAATTCTCCAGGCCAGAATACTGGAGTGGGTAACCTTTCCCTTCTCCAAGGGAGCTTCACCAACCCAGGGATCGAAGCCAGGTCTCCCATATTGTGGGAAGATTCTTTACTAGCTGAGCCACAAGGGAAGCCCAAGAACCCTGGAGTGGGTAGCCTATCCCTTTTCCAGGGGATCTTCCCGACCCAGGAATTGAACCAGAGTCTCCTGCATTGCAGGTGGATTCTCTACCAACCCACTCTGCCGATTCATTTTCTAAATGTTTCTATGTCTGGAAGAGGGTTGCTCTGCGAAGCTGAGGTAAGAACAAGATGGATGATGGGGAACAAGGAAATTCCAGATTATAAACTTTGGGGTCAGGCTTTTGGGGGGCATTTAGAGGTTTTGACAGTTTAGAAAAAGAAGCAATTGCCAGGTTATAAATCTGGATACAATTATCACGTGCAGATTCTTTCTTCCTTTCATTTAAGGGAGCTCTGCCTTGTTGCAAGGAACAACTTCAGAAACAGTGGAGTTGGAGTAGAGTTGGTTTAGGGCAATGGTGTTCAAGTTTTTTTTTTTTTTCTCCTTTTTTTTAATATAAATTTATTTTTTTAATTGGAGGCTAATTACTTAACAATATTGTATTGGTTTTGCCATAAACCAACATGAATCTACCATGGGTGTACATGTGTTCCCCATCCTGAACCCCCCTCCCACCTCCTTCCCCATACCATCCCTCTGGGTCATCCCAGTGCACCAGCCCCGAGCATCCTGTATCATGCATCAAACCTGAACTGGCAATTAGTTTCACATATGATATTATACATGTTTCAGTGCCATTCTCCCAAATCATCCCACCCTTGCCCTCTCCCACAGAGTCCAAAAGACTGTTCTATACATCTGTGTCTCTTTTGCTGTCTCGCATACAGGATTATCATTACCATCTTTCTAAATTCCATATATATGCATTGGTATACTGTATTGGTGTTTTTCTTTCTGCCTTACTTCACTCTGTATAATAGGCTCCAGTTTCATCCACCTCATTAGAACTGATTCGAATGTGTTCTTTTTAATGGCTGAGTAATACTCCATTGTGTATATGTACCCCAGCTTTCTTATCCACTCGTCTGCTGATGGACATCTAGGTTGCTTCCATTTCCTGGCTATTATAAACGGTGCTGCGATGAACATTGGGGTACACGTGTCTCTTTCAAGTCTGGTTTCCTCGATGTGTATGCCCTGCAGTGGGATTGCTGGGTTGTATGGCAGTTCTATTTCCAGTCTTTTAAGGAATCTCCACACTGTTCTCCATAGTGGCTGTACTAGTTTGCATTTCCACCAACAGTGTAAGAGGGTTCCCATTTCTCCACACCCTCTCCATCATTTATTGCTTGTGGACTTTTGGATAGCAGGCATTCTGACTGGTGTGAAATGGTACCTCATTGTAGTTTTGATTTTCATTTCTCTGATAATGAGTGATGTTGAGCATCTTTTCATGTGTTTGTTAGCCATCTGTATGTCTTCTCTGGAGAAATGTCTGTTTAGTTTTTTGGCCCATTTTTTGATTGGGTTGTTTATTTTTCTGGAATTGAGCTGCAGGAGTTGCTTGTATATTTTTGAGATTAATTCTTTGTCAGTTGCTTCATTTGCTATTATTTTCTCCCATTCTGTAGGATGTCTTTTCACCTTGCTTATAGTTTCCTTTGTTGTGCAGAAGCTTTTAAGTTTAATTAGGTCCCATTTGTTTATTTTTGCTTTTATTTCCATATTCTGGGAGGTGGGTCATAGAGAATGCTGCTGTGATTTATGTCAGAGAGTGTTTTGCCTATGTTCTCCTCTAGGAGTTTTATAGTTTCTGGTCCTATGTTTAGATCTTTAATCCATTTTGAGTTTATTTTTGTGTATGGTGTTAGAAAGTGTTCTAGTTTCATTCTTTTACAAGTGGTTGACCAGTTTTCCCAGCACCACTTGTTAAAGAGATTGTCTTTTCTCCATTATATATTCTTGCCTCCTTTGTCGAAGATAAGGTTCCATAGTTGTGTGGATTTATCTCTGGGCTTTCTATTTTGTTCCATTGATCTATATTTCTGTCTTTGTGCCAGTACCATACTGTCTTGATGACTGTGGCTTTGTAGTAGACCCTGAAGTCAGGCAGGTTAATTCTCCAGTTCCATTCTTCTTTCTCAATATTGCTTTGGCTATTTGAGTTTTTTTGTATTTCCATACAAATTGTGAAACTATTTGTTCTAGCTCTGTGAAAAATACTGTTGGTAGCTTGATAGGGATTGCATTGAATCTATAGATTGCTTTGGGTAGTATACTCATTTGCACTATATTGATTCTTCCGATCCATGAACACGGTATATTTCTCCATCTATTAGTGTCCTCTTTGATTTCTTTCACCAGTGTTTTATAGTTTTCTATATATAGGTCTTTTGTTTCTTTAGGTAGATATATTCCTAAGTATTTTATTCTTTTCGTTGCAATGGTGAATGGAATTGTTTCCTTGATTTCTCTATTTTCTCATTATTAGTGTATAGGAATGCAAGGGATTTCTGTGTGTTGATTTTATATCCTGCAACTTTACTATATTCATTGATTAGCTCTAGTAATTTTCTGGTGGAGTCTTTAGGGTTTTCTATGTAGAGGATCATGTCATCTGCAGACAGTGAGAGTTTTACTTCTTTTCCAATTTGGATTCTTTTTCTTTCTTTTTCTGCTCTGATTGCTGTGGCCAAAACTTCCAAAACTATGTTGAATAGTAGTCGTGAAAATGGGCACCCTTGTCTTGTTCCTGACTTTAGAGGAAATGCTTTCAATTTTTCACCATTGAGGATAATATTTGCTGTGGGTTTGTCATATATAGCTTTTATTATGTTGAGGTATATTCCTTCTATTCCTGCTTTCCGGAGAGTTCTTATCATAAATGGATGTTGAATTTTGTCAAAGGCTTTCTCTGCATCTATTGAGATATCATATGGCTTTTATTTTTCAATTTGTTAATGTGGTGTATTACATTGATTGATTTGCAGATATTGAAGAATCCTTGCATCCCTGGGGTAAAGCCCACTTGGTCATGATGTATGATCTTTTTAATGTGTTGTTGGATTCTGGTTGCTAGAATTTTGTTAAGGATTTTTGTATCTATGTTCATCAGTGATATTGGCCTGTAGTTTTCTCTTTTTGTGGCATCTTTGTCAGGTTTTGGTATTAAGGTAATGGTGGCCTCATAGAATGAGTTTGGAAGTTTACCTTCCTCTGCAATTTTCTGGAAGAGTTTGAGTAGGATAGGTGTTAGCTCTTCTTTAAATTTTTGGTAGAATTCAGCTGTGAAGCTGTCTGGACCTGGGCTTTTGCTTACTGGAAGATTTCTGATTACAGTTTCAATTTCTGTGCTTATGATGGGTTTATTAAGATTTTCTATTTCTTCCTGGTTCAGTTTTGGAAAGTTGTACTTTTCTAAGAATTTGTCCATTTCTTCCACGTTGTCCATTTTATTGGCATATAATTGCTGATAGTAGTCTCTTATGATCCTTTGTATTTCTGTGTTGTCTGTTGTGATCTCTCCATTTTCATTTCTAATTTTATTGATTTGATTTTTCTCCCTTTGTTTCTTGATAAGTCTGGCTAATGGTTTGTCAATTTTATTTATCCTCTCAAAGGATAAATAAACCAGCTTTTGGCTTTGTTGATTTTTGCTATGGTCTCTTTTGTTTTTTTTGCATTTATTTCTACCCTAATTTTTAAGATTTCTTTCTTTCTACTAACTCTGGGGTTCTTCATTTCTTCCTTTTCTAGTTGCTTTAGGTGTAGAGTTAGGTTATTTATTTAACTTTTTTCTTGTTTCTTGAGGTATGGCTGTATTGCTATGAACCTTCCCCTCAGCACTGCTTTTACAGTGTCCCACAGGTTTTGGTCACATGGACCACAGCCTTGTCTAACTCAATGAAGCTAAGCCATGCCATGTGGGGCCACCTAACATGGGCGGGCCATGGTGGAGAGGTCTGACAGAATGTGGTCCACTGGAGAAGGGAATGGGAAACCACTTCAGTATTCCTGCCTTGAGAACCCCATGAACAGTATGAAAAGGCAAAATGATAGGATACTGAAAGAGGAACTCCCCAGGTCTGTAGATGCCCAAAATGCTACTGGAGATCAGTGGAGAAATAACTCCAGAAAGAATGAAGGGATGGAGCCAAAGCAAAAACAACACCCAGTTGTGGATGTGACTGGTGATAGAAGCAAGGGCGGATGCTGTAAGAACAATATTGCATAGGAACCTGGAATGTTAGGTCCATGAATCAAGGCAAATTGGAAGTAGTCAAACAGGAGATGGCAAGAGTGAACATTGACATTCTAGGAATCAGCGAACTAAAATGGAATGGAATGGGTGAATTTAACTCAGATGACCATTATATCTACTACTGTGGGCAGGAATCCCTTAGAAGAAATGGAGTAGCCATCATGGTCAACAAGAGTTCAAAATGCAGTACTTGGATGCAATCTGAAAAACGACAGAATGATCTCTGTTCGTTTCCAAGGCAAACCATTCAATATCACAGTAATCCAAGTCTATGCCCCAACCAGTAATGCTGAAGAAGCTGAAGTTGAACAGTTCTATGAAGACCTACAAGACCTTTTAGAACTAACACCCAAAAAAGATGTCCTTTTCATTATAGGGGACTGGAATGCAAAAGTAGAAAGTCAAGAGATACCTGGGGTAACAGGCAAATTTGGCCTTGGAATATGGAATGAAGCAGGGCAAAGGCTAACAGAGTTTTGCAAGAGAACGCAATGGTCATAGCAAACACCCTCTTCCAACAACACAGGAGAAGACTCTACACATGGACATCACCAGATGGTCAACACCGAAATCAGATTGACTATATTCTTTGCAGCCAAAGATGGAGAAGCTCTATACAGTCAGCAAAAACAAGACCAGGAGCTGACTGTGGCTCAGACCATGAACTCCTTATTGCCAAATTCAGACTTAAATTGAAGAAAGTAGGGAAAACCACTAGACCATTCAGGTATGACCTAAATAAAATTCCTTACGATTATACAGTGGAACTGAGAAATAGATTTAAGGGACTAGATAGAGTGCCTGATGAACTATGGAATGAGGTTCATGACATTATACAAGAGACAGGGACCAAGACCATCCCCATGGAAAAGAAATGCAAAAAAGCATAATGGCTGTCTGAGGAGGCCTTACAAATAGCTGTGAAAAGAAGAGAAGTGAAAAGCAAAGGAGAAAAGGAAAGATATAAGCATCTGAATGCAGAGTTCCAAAGAATAGCAAGAAGAGATAAGAAAGCCTTCCTCAGTGATCAATGCAAAGAAATAGAGGAAAACAACAGAATGGGAAAGACTAGAGATCTCGTCAAGTAAATTAGAGATACCAAGGGAACATTTCATGCAAAGATGGGCTCAATAAAGTACAGAAATGGTATGGACCTAACAGAAGCAGAAGATATTAAGAAGAGGTGCCAAGAATACACAGAAGAACTGTACAAAAAAGATCTTCATGACCAGGATAATCACGATGGTGTGATCACTCACCTAGAGCCAGACATCCTGGAATGTGAAGTCAAGTGGGCCTTAGAAAGCATCACTACAAAAAAAGCTAGTGGAGGTGTTGGAATTCCAGTGGAGCTATTTCAAAACCTGGAAGATGATGCTGTGAAAGCACTGCACTCAAATATGCCAGCAAATTTGGAAAACTCAGCAGTGGCCACAGGACTGGAAAGGGCCAGTTTTCATTCCAATCCCAAAGAAAGGCAATGCCAAACAATACTCAAAACTACTGCACAATTCCACTCATCAAATATGCTAGTAATGTAATGCTCAAAATTCTCCAAGCCAGGCTTCAGTAGTACGTGAACTGTGAACTTCCAGATGTTCAAGTTGGTTTTAGAAAAGGCAGAGGAACCAGAGATCAAATTCCCATCTGCTGGATCATCGAAAAAGCAAGAGAGATCCAGAAAAACAGCTATGTCTGCTTTATTGACTGTGCCAAAGCCTTTGACTGTGTGGATCACAATAAACTGTGGAAAATTCTGAAAGAGATGGGAATACCAGACCACCTGACCTGCCTCTTGAGACCTATATGCAGGTCAGGAAGCAACAGTTAGAACTGGACATGGAACAACACACTGGTTCCAAACAGGAAAAGAAGTACGTCAAGGCTGTATATTGTCACCCTGCTTATTTAACTTCTATGCAGACTATATCATGAGAAACTCTGGGCTGGAAGAAGCACAAGCTGGAATCAAGATTGCTGGGAGAAATATCAAGAACCTCAGATATGCAGATGACACCACCCTTATGGCAGAAAGTAAAGAGGAACTAAAAAGCCTCTTGATGAAAGTGATCAGATCAGATCAGATCCGTCGCTCAGTCGTGTCCGACTCTTTGAGACCCCATGGATCGCAGCACGCCAGGCTTCGCTCTCCATTACCAACTCCTGGAGTTCACTCAGACTCACGTCCATTGAGTCGGTGATGCCATCCAGCCATCTCATCCTCTGTCGTCCCCTTCTCCTCTTGCCCCCAATCCCTCCCAGCATCAGAGTCTTTTGCTGCGAGTCAAGTCTTTGCATGAGGTGGCCAAAGTACTGGAGTTTCAGCTTTAGCATCAGTCCTTCCAAAGAAATCCCAGGGCTGATCTCCTTCAGAATGGACTGATTGGATCTCCTTGCAGTCCAAGGGACTCTCAGGAGTCTTCTCCAACACCACAGTTCAAAAGCATCAATTCTTCCGCATTCAGCCTTCTTCACAGTCCAACTCTCACATCCATACATGACCACAGGAAAAACCATAGTCTTGACTAGACGAACCTTTGTTGGCAAAGTAATGTCTCTGCTCTTGAACATGCTATCTAGGTTGGTCATAACTTTCCTTCCCAGGAGTAAGCGTCTTTCAATTTCATGGCTGCAGTCACCATCTGCAGTGATTTTGGAGCCCAGAAAAATAAAGTCTGACACTGTTTCCACTGTTTCCCCATCTATTTCCCATGAAGTGATGGGACCGGATGCCATGATCTTCATTCTGAATGTTGAGCTTTAAGCCAACTTTTTCACTCTCCACTTTCACTTTCATCAAGAGGCTTTTCAGTTCCTCTTCACTTTCTGCCATAAAAGTGGTGTCATCTGCATATCTGAGGTTATTGATATTTCTCCCGGCAATCTTGATTCCAGCTTGTGCTTCTTCCAGTCCAGCGTTTCTCATGATGTACTCTGCATAGAAGTTAAATAAACAGGGTGACAATATACAGCCTTGACGAACTCCTTTTCCTATTTGGAACCAGTCTGTTGTTCCATGTCCAGTTCTAACTGTTGCTTCCTGACCTGCATACAAATTTCTCAGGAGGCAGGTCAGGTGGTCTGGTATTCCCATCCCTTTCAGAATTTTCCACAGTTTCTTGTGATCCACACAGTCAAAGGCTTTGGCATAGTCAATAAAGCAGAAATAGATGCCTTTCTGGAACTCTCTTGCTTTTTCCATGATCCAGCGGATGTTGGCAATTTGATCTCTGGTTCCTCTGCCTTTTCTAAAACTAGCTTGAACATCAGGAAGTTCACAGTTCACATACTGCTGAAGCCTGGCTTGGAGAATTTTGAGCATTACTTTACTAGCATGTGAGATGAGTGCGAATGTGTGGTAGTTTGAGCATTGTTTGGCATTGCCTTTCTTTGGGATTGGAATGAAAACTGACCCTTTCCAGTCCTGTTGGCACTGCTGATTTTTCCAAATTTGCTGGCATATTTGAGTGCAGCACTTTCACAGCATCATCTTTCAGGATTTGGAATAGCTCCACTGGAATTCCATCACCTCCACTAGCTTTGTTTGTAGTGATGCTTTCTAAGGCCCACTTAACTTCACAATCCAGGATATCTGGCTCTAGGTCAGTGATCACACCATCATGATTACCTGGGTCGTGAAGATCTTTTTTGTACAGTTCTTCTGTGTATTCTTGGCACCTCTTCCTAATATCTTCTTCTTCTGTTATGTCCATACCATTTCTGTCCTTTATCGAGCCCATCTTTGCATGAAATGTTCCTTTGGTATCTCTGATTTTCTTCAAGAGATCTCTAGTCTTTCCCATTTTGTTGTTTTCCTCTATTTCTTTGCATTGATCGCTGAAGAAAGCTTTCTTATCTCTTCTTGCTATTCTTTGGAACTCTGCATTCAGATACTTATATCTTGCCTTTTTTCCTTTGCTTTTCACTTCTCTTCTTTTCACAGCTATTTGTAAGGCCTCCTCAGACAGCCATTATGCTTTTTTGCATTTCTTTTCCATGGGGATGGTCTTGATCCCTGTCTCCTGTACAATGTCACGAACCTCATTCCATAGTTCATCAGGCACTCTATCTATCAGATCTAGGCCCTTAAATCTATTTCTCAGTTCCACTGTATAATCGTAAGGGATTTTATTTAGGTCATACCTGAATGGTCTAGTGGTTTTCCCTACTTTCTTCAATTTAAGTCTGAATTTGGCAATAAGGAGTTCATGGTCTGAGCCACAGTCAGCTCCTGGTCTTGTTTTTGCTGACTGTATAGAGCTTCTCCATCTTTGGCTGCAAAGAATATAGTCAATCTGATTTCGGTGTTGACCACCTGGTGATATCCATGTATAGAGTCTTCTCTTGTGTTGTTGGAAGAGGGTGTTTGTTATGACCAGTGCATTTTCTTGGCAAAACTCTATGAGTCTTTGCCCTGCTTCATTCCATATTCCAAGGCCAAATTTGCCTGTTACTCCAGGTGTTTCTTGACTTCAAACTTTTGCATTCCAGTCCCCTATAATGAAAAGGACATCTTTTTTGGGTGTTAGTTCTAAAAGGTCTTGTAGGTCTTCATAGAACCGTTCAACTTCAGCTTCTTCAGCATTACTGGTTGGGGCATGGACTTGGATTACTGTGATATTGAATGGTTTGCCATGGAAACGAACAGAGATCATTCTGTCATTTTTGAGGAAAGTGAAAGAGAGTGAAAAAATTGGCTGAAAGCTCAACATTCAAAAAACGAAGATCATGGCATCTGGTTCAATCACTTCATGGCAAATAGATGGGGAAACAATGGATACAGTGTCAGACTATATTTTGGGGGGCTCCAAAATCACTGCAGATGGTGACTGCAGCCATGAAGTTAAAAGACACTTACTACTTGGAAGGAAAGTTATGACCAACCTAGATAGCATATTCAAAAGCAGAGACATTACTTTGCCAACAAAGGTCCATCTAGTCAAGGCTATGGTTTTTCCTGTGGTCATGTATGGATGTGAGAGTTGGACTGTGAAGAAGGCTGAGCGCCAAAGAATTGATGCCTTTGAACTGTGGTGTTGGAGAAGACTCTTGAGAGTCCCTTGGACTGCAAGGAGATCCAACCAGTCCATTCTAAAGGAGATCAGCCCTGGGATTTCTTTGGAAGGAATGATGCTAAAGCTGAAACTCCAGTACTTTGGCCACCTCATGTGAAGAGTTGACTCATTGGAAAAGACTCTGATGCTGGGAGGGATTGGGGGCAGGAGGAGAAGGGGACGACAGAGGATAACGTGTCTGGATGGCATCACCAACTTGATGGACATGAGTTTGGGTGAACTCCGGGAGTTGGTGATGGACAGGGGGGCCTGGCGTGCTGCAATTCATGGGGTCACAAAGAGTCGGACACGACTGAGCGACTGAACTGAACAGAACAGAACAGGTTTTGGGTTGTTGTGCTTTCATTTTCATTTGTTTCTATGCATATTTTGATTTCTTTTTTGATTTCTTCTGTGATTTGTTGGTTATTCAGCAGGGTGTTGTTCAGCCTCCATATGTTGGAATTTTAAATAGGTTTTCTCCTGTAATTGAGATCTAATCTTACTGCATTGTGGTCAGAAAAGGTGCTTGGAATGATTTCAATTTTTTTGAAGTTAACCAAGGCTAGATTTATGGCCCAGGATGTGATCTATTCTGGAGAAGGTTCTGTGTGCGCTTGAGAAAACGGTGAAATTCATTGTTTTGGGGTGAAATGTCCTATAGATATCAATTAGGTCTAACTGGTCTATTGCATCATTTAAAGTCTGTGTTTCCTTGTTATTTTTCTGTTTAGTTAATCTATCCATAGGTGTGAGTGGGGTATTAAAGTCTCCCACTATTATTGTTATTGTTAATTTCCCCTTTCATACTTGTTAGCATTTGCCTTACATATTGCAGTGTTCCTATGTTGGGTGCTTATATACTTATGATTGTTATATCTTCTTGGATTGATCCTTTGATCGTTATGTAGTCTTTCTTTGTCTCTTTTCACAGCCTTTGTTTTAAAGTCTGTTTTATCTGATATTAGTATTGCTACTCCTGCTTTCTTTTGGTCTCTATTTGCTTGGAATATCTTTTTCTAGCCCTTCACTTTCAGTCTGTATGTGTCCCTTGTTTCAAGGTGGGTCTCTTGTAGACAACATAAGTAGGGGTCTTGTTTTTGTATCCTTTCAGCCAGTCGTTGTCTTTAGGTTGGGGCATTCAACCCATTTACATTTAAGGTAATTATTGATAAATATGATCCCGTTGCCATTTACTTTATTGTTTTGGGTTCAAGTTTATATACCCTTTCTGTGTTTCCTGTCTAGAGAAGATCCTTTAGCATTTGTTGGAGAGCTGGTTTGGTGGTGCTGAATTCTCTCAGCTTTTGCTTGTCTGTTAAACTTTTGATTCCTCCTTCATATTTGAATGAGATCCTTGCTGGGTACAGTAATCTGGGCTGTAGGTTATTTTCTTTAATCACTTTAAGTATGTCGTGCCATTCCCTCCTGGCCTGAAGAGTTTCTATTGAAACATCAGCTGTTATCCTTATGGGAATCCCCTTGTATGTTATTTGTTGTTTTTTATATTACTGATATGCAGATGACACCACTCTTATGGCAGAAAGTGAAGAGGAACTAAAAGCCTCTTGATGAAAGTGAAAGTGGAGAGTGAAAAAGTTGGCTTAAAGCTCAACATTCAGAAAACGAAGATCATGGCATCCGGTCCCATCACTTCATGGGAAATAGATGAGGAAACAGTGTCAGACTTTATTTTTCTGGGCTCCAAAATCACTACAGATGGTGACTGCAGCCATGAAATTAAAAGACGCTTACTCCTGGGAAGGAAAGTTATGACCAACCTAGATACCATATTCAAAAGCAGAGACATTACTTTGCCAACAAAGGTTCGTCTAGTCAAGGCTATGGTTTTTCCTGTGGTCATGTATGGATGTGAGAGTTGGACTGTGAAGAAGGCTGAGCACCGAAGAATTGATGCTTTTGAACTGTGGTGTTGGAGAAGACTCTTGAGAGTCCCTTGGACAGCAAGGAGATCCAACCAGTCCATTCTGAAGGAGATCAGCCCTGGGATTTCTTTGGAAGGAATGATGCTAAAGCTGAAACTCCAGTACTTTGGCCACCTCATGCGAAGAGTTGACTCATTGGAAAAGACTCTGATGCTGGGAGGGATTGGGGGCAGGAGGAGAAGGGGACAACAGAGGATGAGATGGCTGGATGGCATCACTGACTCGATGGACGTGAGTCTGGGTGAACTCCGGGAGTTGGTGATGGACAGGGAGGCCTGGCGTGCTGCGATTCATGGGGTCTCAAAGAGTCGGACATGACTGAGCGACTGATCTGATATTGCTGCTTTTAATATTTGTTCTTTGTGTTTGATCTTTGTTAATTTGATTAATATGTGCCTTGGGGTGTTTCGCCTCGGGTTTATCCTCTTTGGGACTCTCTGGGTTTCTTGGACTTGGGTGACTATTTCCTTCCCCATTTTAGGGAAGTTTTCAACTATTATCTCCTCAAGTATTTTCTCATGTTCTTTCTTTTTGTCTTCTTCTTCTGGGACTCCTATGATTCGAATGTTGGGGCGTTTAACATTGTCCCAGAGGTCTCTGAGATTGTCATCATTTCTTTTAATTTGTTTTTCTTTTTTCCTCTCTGATTCATTTATATCTACCATTCTATCTTCTACCTCACTAATCCTATCTTCTGCCTCCATTATTCTACTATTTGTTCCCTCCAGAGTGTTTTTTATATCACTTATTATATTATTCATTATATATTGACTCTTTTTTAATTTCTTCTAGGTCTTTGTTTGGAGAAGGCAATGGCAACCCACTCCAGTACTCTTGCCTGGAAAATCCCATGGACAGAGGAGCCTGGAAGTCTGCAGTCCATGGGATTGCTAAGAGTCGGACACGACTGAGCAACTTCACTTTCACTTTTCAAGGAAATGGCAACCCACTCCAATGTTCTTGCCTGGAGAATCCCAGGGACGGGCGAGCCTCATGGGCTGGCATCTATGGGGTCGCACAGAGTCGGACACGACTGAAGTGACTCAGCAGCAGCAGGTCTTTGTTAAACCTTTCTTGCATTGTGTCAGTCCTTGTCTCCAGGCTATTTATCTGTGATTCCATTTTGTTTTCAAGATTTTGGATCATTTTACTATCATTTGGAATTCTTTATCAGGTAGATTCCCTATCTCTTCCTCTTTTGTTTGATTTGGTGGGCATTTATCCTGTTCCTTTACCTGCTTGGTATTCCTCTGTCTCTTCATCTTGTTTATATTGCTGTGTTTGGGGTGTCCTTTCTGTATTCTGGCAGTTTGTGGAGTTCTCTTTATTGTGGAGTTTCCTTGCTGTGGGTGGGCTTGTCAAGATTTTCTGGTTAGGGAAGCTTGTGTTGGTGTTCTGGTGGGTGGAGCTGGATTTCTTCTCTCTGAAGTGCAATGAAGTGTCCAGTAATGAGTCATGAGATGTCAATGGGTTTGGAGTGACTTTGGGCAGCCTGTATATTGAACAGGAACAGGGCTGTGTTCCTGTGTTGCTGGATAATTTGTGTGATATGTCTTGCTCTGGAACTTGTTGGCCCTTGGGTGGTGCTTGGTTTCAGTGTAGGTATGGAGGCATTTGATGAGCTCCTGTCGATTAATGTTCCCTGGAGTCAGGAGTTCTCTGGTGTTCTCAGGATTTGGACTTAAGCCTCCTGCTTCTGGTTTTCAGTCTTATTTTTACAGTAGCCTCAAAACTTCTCCATCCATACAGCACCATTGATAAATCATCTAGATTAAAGATGAAAGATTTCTCCACAGTGATGGACACCCAGAGAGGTTCACAGAGTTACTTGGAGGTGAGAAGAGGGAGGAGGGAGATAGAGGTGACCAGGATGAGATGAGGTGGAATCAAAACAGAAGAGAGCAAGCTAGCTAGTAATCATTCCTTATGTGTGCTCCACAGTCTGGACCGCTCAAAGATATTCACGGAGTTATATAGAGAAGAGAAGAGGGAGGAAGGAGACAGAGGTGGCCAGGAGGATAAAGAGGAAATCAAAAGGAGAGAGACAGATCCAGCCAGTAATCAGTTCCCTAAGTGTTCTCCACCGTCAGGAACACACAAAGAGATTCACAGAGTTGGGTAGAGAAGAGAAGGGGGAGGGAGGAGATAGAGGCGACCTGATGGAGAAAAAGGAGAGTCCAAAGGGGGAGAGAGTGGTGAAGCCAGTAATCTTGCTCCCAAGTAAAAATAGGTACTGAAGATTGGGTTCTTAAAGGTATGAAATTGATAGCAAATACCAAAAAGCAAAGATTAAAAATCTGGAGTAGAGGTTGGATTTTCAAAAATTCAATATTAAAGAGAAAAAAGTCACAAAAGTTATTTATATATATATATATATATATATATATATGAAGTTTGCTTTAAAAAATAAGGTTTCTCTCTCTTTTTTTTTTTTGCAAAGTAATAGTAGGTTATAAAAATGAAAATGAAAAGAGTAATAGAGGACTTAAACATTTTAAAAATTAAAGAATGATCATAAAAATAGTAAAAATATATCTAGGACTTTCTCTGGTGTTGTTGTGGGCAGTGTGGGGTCAGTTCATTTTTGGATAGTTCCTTGATCCGGCTTATATTTCTCAAGATCTATAGGCCCCTTCCTATGTAGTCAGTACGAACTATAGGGTTTTAATCTATTGGACCCGTCACTTCCAAGGAAATTCCCTCTGTTTTAGCTTCTTCTGTTTGCTGGTCTCTTCAGTGTCTAATTTCTGTCCTGACCCAAGGGGGTTGTGGTGGACAATTTTTTAGGCTCAGTTATTCAGTGGTGCTGTGGGGAGGGAGGGACGCTGAAAACAAGTAACACTGGCGTGTGCTCGCAGTGTCTTGGCCACACTGGGTTTGCCCCCGCTCATGGTGTGTGTGCTTTCCCTGTCTACACTGCTTAGGCTCTAGGTTGCTCTGCTGGGAACTGTCTGAGGCCAAGCCCTGGGTTGTATGCACTTCCCAGGTCTAAGCGGCTCAGGTTCAGGTACTCGGGTAGTCCTCAAAGGTGCAGACTAGGTTGGGCCTGCGTCTTGTGCCCTTCCCAGGTCTGAGCAGTTCAGGTGACCAGGTGTTTGGTGAGCACAGTTGCTGCGACTTATTGCCTCCCCCGTCCCTGTGGCTCAGTTTTCTGGGTGTACAACTGGCACACCTTCTCAGGCGGATGTTGACTGTCCAGAATCTCAAGAAGTCTTGGTTATCAATGAAGCCTGCTTGCAGTTTGCTAGATAATGCCTCTCTGGGGCCGCGATTGCCCCCTTCCGGCTCTGGCTGCCCTCGCCTGCCTATCACCGGAGGGGGATGGGCTGGTCCGCAGCCTGCTAGCTCTGCTCGGTCCTTTGTTCTGTGAGCGGGCTTGGCGGTGTCTTAGGTTAGGGCTTTTTGCGTGGTAGCTATCTCACACTCTGGTTTGCTAGTCCAAGTTAGTTTCCTCAGATAGCCCTCGGGGCATTCAGGCCCAAGCCTTACTCTAAGCAATGCAGCCTGTGCCTCCCTGCCCAGCCCCTGCTTGCTAGTGGCGGATGCAGGCGTCTGCGCTGCTTCTCCGCTGGGGGAGTTACCGCTGGGCTCGTAATCTGTGGGTTTTAGTTATTTATTTGTTTCTCTTGCCGGTTATGTTGCCCTCTGTGGTTCCAAGGCTCGCCACAGACTCGGAAGTGAGAGTGTTCCCTGGTGTTTGGAAACTTCTCTCTTTTTTAAGACTCCCTTCCCGGACGGAGCTCTGTCCCTACCTCTTTTGTCTCGCTTTTTATCTTTTATATTTTTTCCTACCTCCTTTTGAAGATAATGGGCTGCTTTTCTGGGTGCCTGCTGTCCTCTGCCGGCATTCAGAAGTTGTTTTGTGGAATTTACTCAGCGTTCAAATGTTCTTTTGATGAATATGTGGGGGAGAAAGTGGTCTCCCCATCCTATTCCTCCGCCATCTTAGGACCCTCTTGTGTTCAAGTATTTTGATCACACCCACCATTAATAAAAAAAAATTGGAGGATCATTTATTTATCTCCTAATAAATGTAAATTTATTTATGAATTATTTTCCATGTTTCTATTATTGGTTAATGTCTCAAACTAAAATTGCACTAGAACGATGTTTATCATGAAGGATAATAAAGTTAAATTTATTTTCAAGTCATATTTTTTATCATTTCATAGTTTTTTTTGGTCAAATCTGATTGTGTGAAAACAAAGTGTGACCTTGAATGAACAAAACACAAGAAGAACATTGTTTAATATTTAAAAGTTTGTTCCTTTCCCACTGGAGGATTTGGCTGGGCTCCCATTTTGGAGACCTTGGGTTTAGGGAAAAGGCCATAGGGAGGTTTCTGTGGATCTCTGCTTTCTCAGGCCCCACTGAATTCCTGATTTCGCCATTGTGTAAGAAGTAGCTCTGAGACAGGCTGGGACCTGGGTCCCTTTCCTGCAATCCTTGTATGTGGACAAACATCTTCTCAAAGAACAAAATATAAAGAAATTATAAGAGACTAAAAATTACCTCATGCATGCACCGTTAGAGCAAATTCTGGACAAAAAGATAAAAAAAAACCCAACTTGCTTTCCCAGTGGCTCAGCAGTAAAGAATTTGCCTGCAGTGCAGGAGCTGCAGGAGAGATTGGTTCAGCCGTTGGGTCGGGAAGATCCCCTGGAGAAGGAAATGGCTACCCACTCCAGTATTCTTCCCTGGAGAATTTCATGGACAGAGGACCCTGTTGGGCTACAGTCCACAGGGTCATAAAGAGTCAAACATGACTGAAGCAACTTAGCATTCATGCACGCCACTTCTGAAAAGCCAGGAGCAAAAACAATGTTTTGGGAGCAAAAGCTAGTCATTGCAAATATCCCCGGCATGCAACACCACCTGAGGGCTGGACAAACCAACTAAGCCACCCTCTAGCCTGACCCCTGAACACATCTCTATCCTTGCTCCATATGAGGAACCAGCTCACCCTCCTCCTTGGGGAGTCAGCAAGGGAAACTGTTGTTTGTTCTTGTTCCCTGCTGTTGCAGCAGGGACCATAAAAAAGTCTTGCCTGAATTTCTTGTCTGGCTTTGTGTCTATTTCTATTGCTTGGGGAAAGCCAAGAACCTTGGTTGATATCAGCTCGGCATAGCTGGCTTCCATTAATCCTGGGTTAGGATTCATATTACATCTCTGTGGCATTAAGCAACTTACTTTTTTGAGGCTGGTTTTCTGACCTATTAAATGTAAATACATTTAGTTCCTGAGGATTAAATGAGGTACTGTAGTCAACTCATTGCAAAAGACCCTGATGCTGGGAAAAATTGAGGGCAGGAGGAGAAGGGAGCGACAGAGGATGAGATGGTTGGAGAGCATCACCGACTTGATGGACAAGTTTGAGAAAATTCTGGGAGATGGTAGAAAAAGAAGCAACTGTCAGGTTATATATCTGGATACAATGATCATGTGCAGATTCTTTCTTCCTTTCATTTAAGGGAGCTCTGCCTTGTTGCAAGGAACAACTTCAGAAACAATAGAGTTGACCTAGGGCAAAGGACAGGGAAGCCTGGCGTGCTGCCGTCCATGGGGTTGCAAAGAATCGGACATGACTTGCTGGCTGAACAGCAACAAATGCATAAATAAAAACATTTTTCCCCTTTCTTTATTTCTTACATTCCTGGTTCTCAATTTTATATGGGGGCATTGGAATGCCCTAGAGACTTCTCCCCCTCATTCCTCCTATCCCACCCCATCTCTGTGGTCTTGAAGCAGTGGGTCTGGGGTGCAGACCGGCAGTCTGCATTTTCACTGGTTGTCCCCACTGAGTGCACCGCACCAGCCTTTGTGTCTCTCCCATGCCATCAGACACAGAGCCTTTCCCTTTGAAGCGTTCAAGAGAAAATAAAAGGACTGAACAGGTACAGGCAAAGAAAATAAATGCCCAGGGAGTCTGCTCAGTGCACCGCCCACCTATGTGTCCAGGCAGCTCCTTGCCAGCTGGGCCCACCCTGCTGAAAAGCACGGTATGGTCAGAGCGTGTTTGTCAGCTCTCCACTCTCCGCTCTCCTCTCCTATGGTTCTGTTTTGACAGGTGTGTCCAGGGCTGGCATGGGAGATGTTGCCAGCTCAGCCCTGGCAGAGGAGAAGGAGCAGGAGGAAGGCCCCAAGGTTCTTCCCAGACCCCTCTGCTGCCCCAGCTGGAGGGGCACCTCCCAGGGATAAAGGTGGGCCAGTCTGGGGTTTTTAGAGGTGCTCAAGTATGTGTCCCAGGCCTGTAGCCTCCAGGAAGGCTCTTGTTCTGCTTAGAAAAAGGCCCAGAGCTCCTCAAGGTTTTGTACATCTGGTGGCAATGAAAACAACTCAATGGCAAACGCCATGATTCTAGCCCACTGACTGCACCCCACTGCCATCATCTCCAAGTCTGGATTCAGATTTTCCTGCCTTGGCCTTGGCCTTGGCTCATCCCAGGAGAGCAGCCATGCAGGGCAGGAGGAAGAGCCCTTGGTCAGAGTTGTAGGACAGGAATTGGGCCACATCTGGTGACTCCCAGATGGAGTTGAGCCCAGGATGCCCTCTTTGTTTCTGGATCAAGAAACTGGAAGTCAGAGAGAGCAGTGCTGGGCTGACAGTCCCCTGACACACGGAGGACCCAGCAGAGAACAAACACAACCCACTCCCATTCCACGTGCACTGAGGGACTCTATCATGAAGCACCGCCCCCTCATCACCCCGCTGGATTCAGGTAGATCCATTTCCCAAAGTTTACACACAGGTTGTAGCAAACCTTTATGATTCTGACTGCCGGCCCCACCAGCCCCTGTGGTCAGCTCTTAGGATTTTTAGCAATATTTACAATGGTCCAGATGCCCTGAGGAGAGTGAAAAAGTTGGCTTAAAATTCAGCATTCAGAAAACTAAGATCATGGCATCTGGTCCAATCACTTCATGGCAAATAGATGGGGAAACAATGGAAACAGTGACAGACTTTATTTTTTAGGGCTCCAAAATCACTGCAGATGGTGACTGCAGCCGTGAAATTAAAAGACACTTGCTCCTTGAAAGAAAAGCTATGATCAACCTAGACAGCATATTAAAAAGCAGAGACATTTCTTTGCCAACAAAGGTCCATCTAATCAAAGCTATGGTTTTTCCAGTAGACATGTATGGGTGTGAGAGTTGTACTATAAAGAAAGTTGAGCACTGAAGAATTGATACTTTTGAACTGTGGTGTTGGAGAAGACCCTTGAGAGTCTGTTGGACTGCAAGGAGATCCAACCAGTCCATCCTAAAGGAAATCAGCCCTGAATATTCATTGGAAGGACTGATGTTGAAGCTTAAACCCCACTACTTTGGCCACCTGATGTGAAGAACTGAGTCATTGGAAAAGACCCTGATGCTGGGAAAAATTGAAGGCAGGAGAAGGGATGAGATGGTTGATGGCATCACCGAATCAATGGACATGAATTTAAGCAAGTTCCAGGAGTTGGTGATGGACAGGGAAGCCTGGCATGCTGCAGTCCATGGGGTCGCAAAGAGTCGGACAAGACTGAGTGACTGAACTGAACTGAACAGAACTGAAATGAGATGCCCTGAAGGGCCATGTTAATGGGGCGGGTTGTGGGGTGGCTGTTTGATGAAATGAGACACAGAGAGGGATTGTGTGTGTGTGTGTATGTGTAGGGGGGCCACTTTCTGGGGAATGTACATCATTTGCTGCCTGATGGATCTAACCAACAGCCAAGTTGCTGAAAAACCTGAGACATGAGAAATTGCATTGCCCAGAAACCCAGACGCTGGAGTTCTGATCCCTGTCGGGCAACAAGCCCCTCAGGCCCTTTTCAGCCTTTGGTTTCTCACTTCAATAGCAAAGCCTTTGAGCCAAGTGAGTCACCAGCTCCTTCCTGGCTCTAATCATGCAGGGAAGGTGGGTGGGTGTGTGCGGAAGCTCATGTTCTGGCTGCTCATCTGCAGAGGGAAGTGGTGAGTAATACTGTCCTTCAGAAAGCCTGGGTCTGTAGGATAAACACCAGCATGAGTTTGCCTGATGTTTATGGGATGGTAACCATCGCTGGGCCCCGGCACTGAATTGTGTCCCTGAAAAATCCATATATTGAGACCCTGACCCTCAGTGTGACTGTACCTAGGGCGAGGGTCTTAGGATGTAATGAAGGTTAGCACGTGTGCATGTGTGCTCAGTTATGTCCGACTCCTTGTGACCCCATGAACTGCAGCCCACCAGGCTCCTCTGTCAATGGGATTCTCCAGGCAAGAATACTGGAGTGGGTAGCCATTTCCTTCTTCAGGACATCTTCCTGACCCAGGGATCGATCTGGGGTCTCCCACATTGCAGCAGATTCTTTACCGTCTGAGCCACCAGGGAAGCCCCCTGGGAAGCCCAGTGAAGGTTAAATGAGGTCATAAGAGTGAGGCCCTAATCCGATAGGACTGCAGCCTTCCAAGACGAGAAAGACAGCTCTCCCTCTGCCTTTCTATCCCTCTGAGTGTGTGTGTCTCTCTCCCCTTCCCCCATGCATCTCTCTCCCCACCACCACATGAAGGCACAGCAAGAAGCCAGGAAAAGTGGGCACCTTGATCCTAGACTTCCAGCCTCTAGAACTCCAAGAAAATAAATTTCTGTTGTTTGAGCCACCCAATCTGTGATATTTTGTTATGGTGGCCTGGGCTGACTAATTTGCTGGGAAACTGGCCAAGAGCATCATTTTATTTAATCCCCTCAGCAGCCTTTTGGGGTAGGTACAATTTTAACCCCTACTTTACAGGGGAGGAAACAGAAGAGAAGTTAAATTACCCAAGACTGAGTTTCAATAGAGATACATCTAAAAACTCATTAACTATGTGAGTTTAGGAAGCTAATTAATCTCTCCAAGCCTCAGTTTCCCCATCTGTAAAATGGGAATAATAATAATATAGATACAGTAAACATAGAGGGGCTTCCCAGGTGCCGTAGTGGTAAAGAATCTGCCTGCCAATGAAGGAGATACAAGAGATGCAAGTTTGATCCCTGGCTTAGGAAGATCCCCTGGAGGAGGAAATGGCAACCCACTCCAGTATTCTTGCCTGGAAAATCCCACAGACAGAAGAGCCTGGCCAGCTGCAGTCCATAGGGTTGCAAAGAATTGGACATGACTGAATGACTGAATGCATGCGCATACTCCATCAAAATGCTGGATTTTCTAACATTGCTCATAATGATTTTACGCACAGTATACATAGAGACTACAGATATATAGCTACATTACACATTGTAGTGAGGGTTAAGTGAATTAATACGTAAAGTGCTTAGAATGGTATTCTGCTGCATGGTAACTCTTCCATCAGCGTTTGCTATATTGTTACTGTTCAGGTTATTCTATTCCTCTGTTGCCAAACACAGATTTTGTGGCCAGTTTTGTTCATGGTAACTCTTGTTCTTGTACTTCTAATTTTTTTACAGACTGAACCCTCTCCCTCTGTGGTAAGCCCCCTGAACCCATGGGGTAAGCGATCAGATTTTGCCCTCCTAAGGCTGGGAACTAGAAATTGTAGGCCTGGGCCCTTTGGTGGTGAGCAGTGACACTGATACACTGGGCCTCATGCAAACAGAAAATGCGGATCAGCAGGAAGGGGACAGCGAAGAGCAAAGGGAGGGGACCACTGAGAGAAGAGAGAGGAGACTGGTGTGTTCTCTGGAAGTGAAGATGGGGGCTTGAGACGCTGGCAGTTCTCCACATCTAGTCAGCCCAAGACCGAGCTCTGCATCAAGTTTCCATAGGCTTGATTTTACCTGCTGCATCCTCCTGGGCATAAATTGCTGTTGTTTGGTCTCTAAGTCGTGTCTGACAGAGCCAGGCTCCTCTGTCTTCCACTGCCTCCTGCAGTTTGCTCAAATTCATGTCCATTGTCATGAGTGTCCCCTCCCTATTTCCTTGCTAGAGCTCGAGAGGACTTCTGCGACCCGGGGTGGCGGCATGAACTGAGTCCATGCGGGTGGCCCCAGGGATGGGCTCCAGGTGCCTGCCTCCACCCTGTGCTGGTGAACCAAGCTGATCCCCCCCAAACCGCACAGCCAGGGACGTGTCGGTGGCAACTGTCCAGGACCCAGGGGTTTTTCTTCTGTATTTCTGTTTATGTTCTGAGAGCACCTCAGTGTTTGATCCCTGCTGGCTAGTCTCTCATTCCAGCCCCTGGCTCATTGGAACTTGTCCCGGATCTCACTTCCTGGATCAGGCCGGCTGACTCACAAGGACCCAGGTATCCTTTGTCTCCTGTGGATGCTGGAGGGCCAGGCCCTCTGCGGCAGGTCTGGTCTGCTTTCCTCCTCCTTTTCTGCTTCATCTCCTCATCTTAGGGACAAGAGGAGGAAGAAGCAGCTAACTGTTGGGTGTGGGGTCTTCTTTTCCAGTCTTGTTTTAGCACAAGCGCTCCAGGACTCTGCTGCGAGATGAGTAAATTCACATGGCTTCCACTAGGCTCCTGCTTGCTCTGGGTAATCCCTCAGCCATCTTGGCCCCTTGAGGACCACTGGGAAGGCCCAGCGGAGCTCAGTGTTTCCGGAGTGAGGGCTAAGGGTTCAGACCCGGACTCCACAGTGGGACTGAATATCTCAGGGACATTTCAACCCCTGGTTCCCCTTCAAAGGCCAGGTGAGGTGGAGACTCTGAAGGCATCATGGCCTCCATCAGGCAGAAAGGACCAGAAGACACCTCCCTCCTGGAAACAGGTCTTTACTGAGTGGGTGATACTAGGTGGCATGATATCATATGTAGACAGGAGAACTACACACAGTTGGGGTGGCGGGAGTGCAAGCCAGTTGCACACCTGTTACAAGAAGGTGGTCATCGATAAGGCTTCTGGATGGGGGAGAGGCCGGTCTCTGGATGAGGTCGGGGAGGGACAGCTGCAAGCACCCAGCCTGGAGGAGGGGTCGTTATCTGTTAGGATAGAAAGGGAAGGCCCAGTGCTCCTTGCTGCTGGCTATGCAGGAAGTGGGGTGAGGGGTGACGTCAGAGGGATGTGACCCATTTCCTCATCTGGGGTTGCTGTCCCTGCAGAGAGGCCTTGGGCCAGTCTGGGTCACTGTGGGGTGAGGTCAGGGGGGCAGAAGGAGAGCCAGTTGGGGGGCAGCCCTCCCCCTGTCACCACAAAAAGGTCACCCCAGGATTGCAGTGGGGCCTCCTCCTTTGACAGAAAGTTCCAGGGCTAGGAGAGAGCCCTGGTGCAGATGGAATTCCTGTTTGGTTTCTTCCTGGGATGCTCCTGAAGGCAGACACAAGGATGAAGCCAGGAAGTTTTCTGGTGCGGGGAAAAAAAAGGCTGAACTCCCAGGGATGTAGTCCTCAGGGTCCAGGTGGAGATGCTCTGTCATGCGCAGGGCAGGGGTGGGCCCGGGACCCTGTTCCCAAGGTTATGGGAGAGGGTCTTGTGGTTGCCAAGCCCACCCTGTCCCTAGAGTTTGAACCATAATTCCCCACCTCCCTGCACCCTTCATCCCTCCTCAAATGTTCTCCTGGGTCTTTTCAACCCCTGGGAGCCTCAGGGAACTGCTGGCCAGCTAGGACGGGGTGAAGATGCTAGAAAGACTGGAGTTGGCCACCCATTCAGAGCCAGAGTCCAGACTGTCCCCCCGAGGTAGCCACCTCCCTGGCAGGCTCATCACAGGAGAGGGAACTTCTCTTAACCTCTCCTCCTGCCCAGCCAGGGAAACCCAGTCAGCCGCCCTGGCCAGCAGGGACATGCCCGTGTGTGTGTGTGTGTGTGTGTGTTTGTGTAAGGGGCTGCTTTCTATGCTAAGTCACTACTGGGGAGCCCAGAGGTGCAGGGACAGGCCTGGGGGAACCCCCTTTGGGGTCAAAGGACCACACGTCTGTAGGTGTGGCTTTATAGGGGCCTCCCTGTGCCAAAGCCCACTCCCTGCCTTTTGTGTGGCAGTTTCCGGGACTGGACTTCTCCTCAGTAGCTGCTCTGGCTTCCTGGTGGGCCCGGGGGCCCAGGGAAGCCAGGGGGACCCTGGATCCCTGGCTCACCCTTCGGCCCCATGGGCCCCCGCTGGCCTGGGGACCCTGTCTTCCCAGCGATCCCTGGTTCTCCCTGAGGCCCCTCTGGCCCTGGAGCCCCCGGGGGGCCCTCTGGCCCTGGGGGCCCCACATCCCCCTTGGGGCCCGGCTGTCCTCTTGCGCCCACAGTTCCGAAGCTGCCCTTTGACCCTTTGAGGCCTGGGAAACCCCTGGGGCCAACTGGGCCCCTTTCTCCCACAGGCCCAGGCTCCCCGGGCTGCCCCTGGGGACCCTGGGGTCCTGGGGGCCCCAAGCTGCCGGGGTCTCCTTTTGGTCCTTTGCCGCCAGCAGGCCCTTTCACGCCCGCATCTCCCTTGAGTCCTCTGGGTCCTGGAGGGCCGGGGGCACCTAGGGTCAGAGAGAAGAGGGCAGAAGTCAGTCTACAAGGACAGGTCTCCTGAGACTGTCCCATGAAGTGGGCGCCAGGCGCTCTGACACCCAAGGGTCTGAAGTCCCAGGTCTGCCGACTACTGGCTCTGGGGGTTCAGGCTGCTGACATGACCCTCTAAGTCGGCCTGGCCAGCTGAGAAGGGGGGCTGAGAATCTTAAGTGAGGCTGGGAGCCCATCCCGAGCTCACATGCATAGGTGTTTGGCACAAGGTCTGCACCAGGCAGGCACTCATAGTTCTAACTTCAGGACTGGGCTCGAGTTCCATGTGGGCACTCAGGTGGGAGGCTGAGAGAGCTGGATGGCTCCGGGCAAAGGCCATGGCCATCCAGGATCATCTATTTTGCTCTGGAGACCAGCCTGGATGCTAATACTCATTATGGACTTCAACTGCTGCGGTCCTTACCTCCTGCCCCAACCCCAGGCTTCACCTGTGACCTTTGGGCACCTAGGATCAGGAGTGGAGTCAGGTGACATGGAGGAGAAAGCCAAGAAAGTGATGTGTGAAGTGAGGTGTGAGAAGTAGATGCCTTCTGGTGTGAGTGGGAATAACAACAAACCAGAGAAAGGGCAGCTCCTCCAGGAAGCCCTCCCTGACCACTCCAGCCTCTCCTCTGAGCTCTTGGAGCTGCTACTTTCTGAATCTTTTATTTGACATGTAGGAAGAGAAGTCACAGTTTAGTGAAAGCAAATCCTTGGTTTCTCTCTAGTGGACCCCACTGAACTGTGGGGCCCCAAGAAGATAGTGAGGACCATGCCTCCCATCACCCGCCCTGGGCATGGAGCTTAGGTACACAGCAGGGAATGCTCAGTATATGCTTGAAAACGGGGACGCACCAAACATTCTGGACCCCTAGCTCCCACCCAGCGTAGGGCCTGGGGGAGATGCCAGGATGAATTCCTTCTCTTTTAATTCATTTTTTTTGGAGTATAGTTGCTTTACAAAGTTGTGTTAGTTTCTGCTGTATAGCAAAGTGAATTGGCTATAGTGCTAGTGCTAAGTCGCTTTGGTCGTGTCTGACTCTTTGCGACCCTATGGACTGTAGCTCGCCAAGCTCCTCTGTCCAAGGGATTCTCCAGGCAAGAATACTGGAGTGGGTTGCCATTTCCGCCTCCAGAGGATCTTCCTGACCCAGAGATCAAACCCAGGTCTCCTGAATTGCAGGCAGATTCTTTACCGTCTGAGCCACCAGAAAACATGTACACATCTCCCTTCTTTGTTGGACTTCCTTCCCATTCAGGTCACCCACCACAGTGTATTGAGTAGAGTTCCCTGTTCTATACAGTAGATTCTCATTAGTTATCTGTTTTATGCACAGTATCAATACTATATATGTGTCAATCCCAGTCTCCCAATTTCTCCACCTACATGCCCTTCCTTAAACAGCCCAGCCTAGTGCCCAAAGCAGGGGTCAGATGACCTTAACCGCCTATCTGCCTGCTGCACAGATCAGAGTCACCACCTCTCAGAGCTGTACCCACCCTCAGGACACAGGTCAGAGTGTGGCCGTCAATCTGGCATAAGCAGGTAGGATGCCCCAGAGCTAGAGGAGAGCGCACCCTCTGGCCTGGTGAGGACATGAATTGCAGAGAATGGCTTTAGCTCCCTTGGGGTTAAGGCACAGCAAAGCCCTGGCTTTCTTCAGTGGTCTGGGCACAAGCTCATGGGATGGGGGGTGGGGACAATGACCCCAGGGCTGGGAGGTGAATTCTCATGCCCATGTTCCGCTGTCCTCAAGAACTCAGCTGTTACACCATTGCCTTTGCAAAGAATCCTGGAGTTTTTTAGCTCGGTGGGGGCTAGTCCAACTCCTACATTTCACAGAGGAGGCAACTAGAGAAGTGACATGGTAGCCCAGGGGTCACCAAGCAGAAACCAGAAGCTGGGTGGGCCCCTTGAAGAGAAGGGATCCTCTCTGCAGGAGCTGGGAACCCTTCCAGGGGGCTCGACCCAGTTCTGCAGCCCTGGGGCCCTCTCCCTGCTAATGCAGACACTGTCTCTTCTGTCCTGGCCTCCCCCCACACTTCCACCCCTGCTCATCTCCCTCTTGGAGGGTTTCTAAGTGGAGCAGAGAGTCATTGAACACCATCCTCCAATTACGATCTAAACTGGAAACCGGAGCCCAGACATACTCAGCCCCACTGGGGCCAATAAAAACCTGTTCCAGGCCACCTCCTGCCCATGCCCACCTCCCACAGAGAGCGGGGCTGTGGCCTGTGTGGGCTCAGCTCACGTGGCCCGCCAGCAGTACCGGCTGGCATGCCGTCATCGGCTGGCTGGAGTGGGCGTGGGACGGGCTGGCAGTGGTGGCAGTGACCAGGGAACAGCTTGACCTGACCTTCTGTCTGCAACGAATGTCTGCAGCACAGTGGCCAGAACAACAGGGCACAACAAGGGCACAGGGAGACGGCTGGCAGGGACCTCCGCCCCGAGTCTGGCAGGAATGGCTGGGAACCAGCCTGTCCTCACTCCCAGCTCTGCCCTGGGCACCTGAGGCAGCCGGGGCGGGGGTGGGGGCTGGGATAGCACAGCCATTCAGAGGTGAAGAGGCTCCTGCTGGTTGTTCACATGGAAGGGAGTCTGAGGGCATGAAGCGACTCTGGGCAAGGAGCTGCCCATCCGTGCTCACATCATCTATCTCCCTGAGATTGCATCTGACAGTCCCCCAGGGCACGGCGGCTCCACCAGCAGCCCTACTTCCGCTTCTGTCCCTCCTGCTCTAGGAACACGCTGCCCAGGGCTTGCCCCAGCTCCCTGGTCCCTCTCTCTCTCATCGTAGGATCTCTCCTCTGACTTCCACTCTTGTTCCCTGGGTGGATGGTTCCCAACCCCAGCTTGGACTCAGGAAATGCCTGTGAAGTCTTATCTGGACAAGGATGCTCACAGATCCACCAGGAGCCCCCTGCCCCTCCCTGGGACACCCCCACCCTCCTGCACCACCATTTCTAGTGCACGCCCTCTGCTCCCTGGCCCCTGAGGGCACAGCAGCCAGCGGAAGGATTTCTCAGGGTTCTGTGCCAAGCAGGGGAGAAAGAGCGGAGAACAAAAGCTTCTGTTTGCTCCTCGCCTCCAGCCTCCTCAGGCGCCTCTTTCTGGGGAAGCTCCTGGGTGGCTTTCCCCTGGTGGGAAAGGCTGGGGGCCCCATGCCTAGGGTGAAGGTTGGAGCAGAAGCCTGAGTCTTTGTCCCCTCCCCAGTGCCCCAGGACTGCAGCCCCCAGTGCTCGTGGAAGGAGGCCTGCCAGGAAAGGGTCACCTCCCTCTCCACAGTCTCTCCATGCCTGCCGCTGCTGACCCGTCTCTGAGACCCCATGGAGGGCTCCTATGTGGTGGCCTGATGAGGACACCCGTCGGGGAGGCTCCACTGGGGGCAGGGCCTGTGTTACAGGCATTGGTCTCTCCCCATCATGTCTGGTGTCCGTGTGCCCACTTTGGCCCCGACTCATCCTAACTTCTCTGAGATCCATTTTATCAGGGAAGGAAAGGGCAAGGGAATCCGAGTCCCTCCTATGTCCCTGGCATCATACATTAAGCTCATCACCCCATTTTACAGATGAGAAACTGAGGTGCAGAGAGTGACAACTTGCAAACCATCACCAACCAGGGAGGGTGGAGACAGGATGCAAACCCAGGCCCAAGAGGCTTGGGGCCTGTTCCCCAGACCCCCTCCCACAGCCAGGACTTCCCACTCTGTCGCTGCCCGGAGGAGGGGGCCCACTGAGCCAGGAAAGGGTCACCTTAAGGATTGTCTCCCTCGGGTGAGCCAAGCCTCCGCCTGTCCCTCCAGGGCCAGCCATGAGTCATGCGGTCAGAGAGGGAGAGCTGGCGGGGAGGAAATCAACAAGCAGAGTTCAGCAGTTAGCATGGCGGGGAGGGATGCAGAAACGGGCTGACCATCGGCTCTCTGCAACAGGGGCCCCTCACCTAGCCTGTAATAAGATCTGGGTGTCTCAGGGATGAAGGGTGGGGAGTGGCTAAGAGCTGCTCTGAGCAGCGGGGGCACATTTAGGACAAAAGAGAAAATGAGAGCAGCAGTGGCCAAGATGCAGAGATGGGAGAGGAACCGGGCATCCTGGAGACCCGAGGAGAGGCCCATAATTACTCAGGAAGCCCTGGGCTGTAATTAGGCCATCCCGGCACATTAGGGCAGAGCCGCACTGACTGCATGTCTGGGACAAGTAGGTGGTCTGCTCGGGGTCCGCACTGGGAGTGGGGAGGGGCTGGGGGGCTGAGCAGATGCACCAAGTCATCAGCATACAAGCACTGCCCACCCACGGGTAGGGGGGTACATGGGCGGGGAGGGGGGCACAGCCCATCCCCCAGTCCAAAACAGGTGGAAGGAGACAGAAACAGAAGGGGGGCCTCTCGGGAGATTGGCCTGGTGCCATGGAAAGCACAGCTCCCATATTAACAAACTGGGTGACTGGGGACATCATTTGGTCCTCATTGGACTGAATTCTGTCTGCAGGCTTCCCTTTGTTCAATATCAGCCTGGGTCAGGGAGACTCAATCCTGGTTCTTGTTACCTGAGGAGCACTGAAAAAATGCCAGTGGGTTTCCACCTCGGCTTATGACGGATTAATTTGTATTGACTAAACCTCCCACTGAGAACAATTAGAACCATTAGGCACAATGCCAAGACATCCTTCTGAAAGTTTTGGAGAGAGATCAAACGCCAGAATCCCCAGGAAAAGGGAACTTGTTGAAGGAAGCCTGACTTTCTTTGCCTCTTTTCCTCTCAAGCCATTTGTTGACTAGTAAGTGGTTTGGGCAGAGAGGCTGAAAAGGGTTTCCAGCAGTTTCACTGGGGCTGGGGCTCAGGGCTGCCAAGGCCCAGGGCTGGGATTCAGGAGGAAAGGAAACTGTGTGGGCATTTGTGGTAAGGGCCAAGGGATGGAAACACTGAGCAGAGACTTAGGCTTCATCCCTTCAGCCACAGGTGGCTAAACCATAGGTGGTAAGCCCTATAAACACTCCTCAAGGATGGTGCCCGGTAAGAAAGAACGTACCAGAAATACGCCAGGCGTTATGGTAAGCTCCCTTGCAGGCACCAGCAGAAGATGGCATCATTCTCCTTTTCGCTGACTGCCCTTGTTGCTCGATACCAAGTAAACCTGCTAATCCTCCAGGCAGGCATTTTCCTCCCTACCCAGGGGGCTCAGTGGTAAAGAATCTGCCTGCCAATGCAAGAGACAAGGGTTTGATCCCTGGTTTGGGAAGATCCCCTGGAGGAGGAAAGGGAGGAAATACAGATTAAGAGGAAACATTCTATGAGAGGCACAAAACATATGCAGGTACCAAAGGCTTTCTGGTTGGCAAATGGAGACTCCGAATTCATCACAAAGCTGGAAGAGATCTCAGAGAACAACTGGTCTTATCCACTGATTTACATATGAAACAAAAGAAAACAACCCCCCACCCCGCCCCTCCCAGGGGAGGCCTCCCCCCCACCTCCCGGCCTCCAAAAACCAGAGGCCCGGAAAGATGAAGGGATTCTGCCTAAAGACCCAGAGCAAATTAGAATCCAGGCTCTTCCTGGACAGTTTGTGAGTCCCAGCCCTTCAGTCAGCACTTGGCCATGGCTGTCCCTCTTCCTTTTTCCTAGATAGCAGCTTGGCTCCAAACAGAGGGAGGCCTCATTGCCAGCCCCAGCGTGAGAGCCTGGCAGCACCTGTCTGTAGATGACTGAGTGAATAAATGATACTTCCTGTAGGAAGTGATGGACATTTTGTCCCTGAAATCTTCTTTCAGATGTGAGAGACTTTATATGTGGTGATTTAACAACCAAGAAGAATGTTAGCCAAAAGATAGCATTTAAATAAATATACAGAGGTTGGACTGAGAGTCAAATGCGGCTCAAAGTGATGTCTCACCTTGGTCTCCAGTTAAGATGAAGTTCTTTGATGAGAACTCTGCTATCATTAGGACAGGAGCAAATATAAATTTTCATGACTATTGTTGGGTTATACTTGGATGAAGGTCTCAAACGGTTCACTTCTGGTATTTTCAATACCATTTCCTTCTTTTCCAGTCTGTCCCACACATGACACCTAAGCAGGACCTCAGTGGAAATGCATTTTTTGGTATCTGCAAGCTCACACTCTCAGTGTCTCCTGGCTGATCACTAGACATTTGCACCTCAGAGCCATGGTGGGTCAGGATCTTAATCACAGTGTGACCTTGAACTATCCCTTAACTTTTCCTCGTCTCAGGTCACCTTTCTGTAAAATAAAGACACGCCATCTGTGACACATGTCTTGTCCACAAACGTTGTGAGGCTAGTGGGGAAGGGTGGAGGGGAGGGCTAGTTAGGGAGTTTGGGATGGACATGTACACACTGCTATATTTAAAATGAATAAGCGACAAAGACCTACTGTATAACAGGGAACACTGGTCAACATCCTGTAATAACCTTAACTGGAAAATAACTTAAAAAGGAATATATACAAGTATGTGCATGACTGAATCACTTTGCTGTACACCTGAAAGTAACACAACATTGTCAACTATACTCCAATTTAAAATAAAAGTAAAAAAAAAAAAAATTGTGAGGCCAAACGAATAGGCGTTGTCATGAGGAAAGCTTTATGTTTCAGTTATTCTTAGATTGAACGCAACCTAAGAAAACAAGAGTACTAGAGGATGAATCATGAGAACTATCTGCTAACACCTTCACTGGAACACTGCATCCTAGAGGTCATGCAGATACATATTTTAAATGAAACACTGTGAGACTGTCTCAGTTACTAAGGAAATACTCAGTACCTGGCTTTGTTGCAAAAAATATGACACCAGGCACACAAGATCTTACCTCGCCCCCTGCAACACCACCAATCTAGAGTAAAGAAAATATTGGCAAAAATGCTTACTGACATAAAATTGAAGGCAACACAGATTTGAAACTAAATGGCTAAAGAGAACCAGAGAATCAGAGAGCTTGACTCCAGTCTGAGCTCCATGGAGACAACAATGCTGTCTGGGATAGTGGGTACTTCCCTCCTGTCTCCTGGAGCTCCCTGAATGATCCCTGCCCACCTGCCAAATGTGACTGGGCTTCCCAGGTGGCTCAGTGGTGAAGAATCCACCTGCCAATGAAGGAGACGCGGGTTCAATCCCTGATCTGGGGAGATCCCCTTGAGAAGGAAATGGCAACCCACTCCAGTATTCTTGCCTGGAGAATCCAATGGACAGAGGAGCCTGGCGGGCTACAATCCACGGGGTCACAAAGAGTCAGACATGACTTATTGACTGAACAACAACAGCAAAGAAATAGGCATGGGTGCCAAGGTGATGAGGGATGCACTTGTGATGGTTCATTTTAGGTGTCAAGCTACCTTGGCCATGGGATACCCAGATATTTAGCCAAACATTATTCTGGGTGTGTGCACAGGGTGTTTGTGGACGAAATTAACATTTAAATCAGTACCAAGTAAAGCGGATTGTCCTCCCCAATGTGGGTGGGCCTCACTGAATCAGTTGAAGCCTGTATAGAACCAAGGGCAGACCCTCCCCTGAGTAACAGAGCATTTCCTGCCCGATAAGCCTTCAATGGACACTATCTATCCCTGGTTCTATAGCAGCTTTCAGCCTTTGCACTTGAACCAGGACATCAGCTGCGCAGATTTTGGGTTTGCCAGTCTCCACAATCTCATGAGCCAATTCCTTTTAATCTCTCTCTCTCTTTCATATTTCTCTGGAGAACACTCCCTAAATGCAAGGGTGAGATGGGAGGAGCAGAGGGCATCAGAGTGGCGGGCCTCTGAGGGGCAGATGGTGGAGAGCACCAGTGAGGGGGAGGGAAGGGAAAAAACAAGAGAAGACAGAGTTTCCAAAAGATAGCTCTGCCCTTATCTCTCTGTAGATTCGTACATAGATCCACGTATAAAAATCCAAATTTGTATGTCAGGCAAGTGAGGAGACTTGTGTGCGTCCTCAATCGCTCAATTGTGTCTGACTCTTTGGGGCCCCACAGACTATAACCCGCCAGGTTCCTCTGTCCAAGGGATTTTCCAGGCAAGAACACTGGAGCAGGTTGCCATTTCCTTCTCCAGGGGATCTCCCCGGACCAGGGATGTAACCCACGTCTCCTGCGTTGGCAGGAGGATTCTTCATCACTGCCATACACTTTTCCAAAAGAGGTTGACAAGGATGTGAAAGCTGCCAGTCGCCCCAGGCATTTGCTGCAGGGCTGTATCAGCCCACCAGGATACCGCGCCCTAAACTAGGTCCTTCTGCGTTCCCCTCTGGGAGCTCCCTGGCAGGCTCCCCCTCCCACCCGCCTCTCACCTCGTAGGATGGTGACGTTCCGGAGGATCTCCCCGTGCCGTGTGTCCACGGCCCTCATTTCCTCCACGATCATGGACAGGTTGCGGACGTTGAGGTCTAGGCGGGCGCTGAGCAGGCCGAAGCGCTCCCGGAGCAGGTCGGTGGCGGCTAGCATGAGGGAGACGGTCTTGTTCAGGTAGTAGAGCTCCTCGGCCTGGGTGTGGAAGCCCAGGGTGCAGGAGAGCCGGACGTCATCCAGGTACTTGAGCATGCTGTACACGTGGCTGTCGGTGGCGTTGATGTTGGTGAAGATGGTGCCAATCTCGATCTCGTGGGAGGCCATGCGTCCCTCCAGCGTCTCGAACCTCTCCACCGTGCGGTTCTGGGCATAGCGCGTGTGGTATTGCAGGTCGTGCATGTTCTCCTCGTGGTCATCCAGGAAGGACGAGATGTTGTCCAGCTGCAGCTGCAAGCCCATGGCCTGCAGCACCAGGTCATGCAGGCTCTCGGAATTTTGGCTGATGCGCTGGGACGAGGCCCCCAGGGTGGCCTGGAGGCTCCTCACCGCTTCTCCGGTCTTGGCCGAGGTGGTGCGCAGGCTGCCGAAGAGCCGCGTATAGTTCTGCCAGTCGGTGACCATCTTCTGGAGGGTCAGGGTCTCCTCGTCCGTCTTCCGCCGGATCCCATGGATCCACTCGGAGGTCTGCCCCACCGTGAAGTTGATCTGGTGTACTGCCGCCTTGACATCGTAGCACTCCTGGGTGAGATCCTTCAGAGACAGGTCCAGGCCAGCAGTGGTGGCCTGCCAGCCTCTCACCTGGGCCAAGAAGAGCCCCAGAGATTGGTTGATCTGGTGGACGGAGAAGGAGCAACTGCCCATTTCCTGAGAGATTTGACCGCTGGTGGTGGAGAGCAGGTCGTGGGTCTGGGAGGTCTGGTGTAGCTGGACCTCCTGAGCTAGAAGCATCTTCTGAATTCCCTCCAGCTCCGCTTGCAGTTTTCTGATCTCTTGCCCCAGCAGCCCAGCCTCGTGGCAGAAAGAGCAGTTGTTCCGGGCTTTCAGATCTTCAGGAGAAAGGGGCAACATTTTGAGTTGCTGAAGGCTCACAGGGCAAAGTTGCTTCTTTCAATTTAGTATTTCAGAGCATCGTGAATTGGCATGTGGCTGTCCTATCCCTCTTCCTTCCCTAAGACCTGCTATGAAATACTTTTTGGAAAAACCTCGCTATCCTCTGTGCCATCTTATTTCTACCCCAAGTCTTTATTCTTGCAGGAAATGTAGGCTTTAGGACACCTCCTCACCAAAGTCTTGAGAAAATATATCTTTGTAACTTTTCTAAGGTTGCCAAGAACCTCCCATTTTATTTTTTAAATTTCTCCCCATATTTTAATATTTGGTTCTGAAAAAAAATTTTTTTAATAAATATTTGTTTTTATTTGAACCTCTCATAAGCTTGTGGAGAAAAGGGTGCAGGAACGTTTTTCCCCTAAGACTTCTGAGAAATGAAGCTCAGAGAAGTGACTTGCCAAATATGACTCAGCTAATTTAGTGGCAGAATAAAACTTTCTCTTTTCACCTAGCAGCCTCCCTCTAAACCCTTATATTATGGCTCTTTCTGTCTCATTCTCAGAACAAGATTGTCTTGTGAAAGCAAGAAATAAAGAGATTGTAAACCATGCAAACTTTAAGGCAGTGATGAGGAAAGGGCCGACTTGTCAAGAGTGTTAGAAAAGCCTTAAAAAATACTGGACTGGCCAAAAGTTCGTTCGTGTCAATGACCTTTTTGGCCAACCCAATAACTTCAGATACATAAAGGCAAGTGGCTTGTCTTCAGCTCTCTGCTCTACCTGGAGGCTCTGGGCAGATCTGTGCCACATACAGAACTCTCAGCCCCACTCCTGGGCATATCCCAAGGCAGCAGCCCTTGTTGGGTGGGTTCTCCATTTGAACAGGGAGGTAGGGAGCCATGACTGTCCTTCCCTTGAGCCTAGAAGCTTGGTGAAGTCTTCCCTGTTCCAGGGCACCATGGCCTGGGGAGATTCCTGGTCCCACTCCAAGTAATGTTGGCCTTCCTTCCTGGTCATTAGCACACCTGAACCCTGGACACTTACCCAGCCCTTGGAGATTTTTCTGCATAGACACGAGTTTCTTGTCATACATGGCCTGGGCCAGGGAGAGGTCTTCTGAGAGAGAGTCCACTTTCCTGAAGACTTCAGGGGAAACAGGGATGCAAAAAGGGGCTTAGCTCAGAGAAACAGCAGTCATTTGTTGAGAAGGCGTTTTTATCAGCCCCTCGTTAGCCAAAACCACCCACTCTTCTTCTAAGGGGCTTCCCAATGGCTGTAAGGGAAGATGTTTCAATGGCCAGAGTCTATCACACTTCTCTCAAAAACGTATCTGTGTATCTATATATCTATATCCAGAAGTCCCCTACATGTGAACCTTCAGGTTTCAAACTGTCAAAGATGCGAACGTGCGTTTGCACGCCCAATCACGTAAGCTAGTTCACGTGTCTGGCGTACACTGTCACACACGTGCATCCTCTACAAGTGGGTGCACTTTTGTGTAGCTTACTGTAGAGTGCTGTATAGAGCATGGTAGTATAATATCTTTATTTCAAACCCAGGATGTCTGGAAGCAAGAGGGTAGATAGAATTGAATCCCGCAAGGAGCAAGAGAGCCTGTGCCGTCAGTGTCAGGCGTGAGTGAAATCGCAGCTTGCCTTCTGCCTCCTGTTGCTAATGACCCTCCAGCTCTACCGTCTCCCACCTCCTCTCCCTCCTCCAGTTAGTAACTCTTCTTGCCTGTTCACTTGATGCCAGCCCCTGTACGCCAGCTTTTGTACTGGACTACTGTACTTTCCAAGTTACTGTAGTGTAAGGTTAAAAATGTTGTATTTATTTTTTGTGTTTGGTTGTTTTTTATGTATTCTTTGTGTGAAAAGTATTATAAACCTATGACAATACTATACTATATAGCCAATTGTGTTAGTTGGGTACTTAGGCCAACTTTGTTGGACTTACGAACAAACCAGACTTACAAACATGCTCTTGAAATGGAACTCATTTGTATGTAGGAGACTTAGTGTATATCTATAGGCATAGATTAGGGATTCCCTGATGACTCAGATGGTAAAGCGTCTGCCTGCAATGCGGGAGACCCGGGTTCGATCCCCAAATCGGGGAAATCCCCTGGAGAAGGAAATGGCAATCCACTCGAGTACTCTTGCCTAGAAAATTTCATGGATGGAGGAGCCTGGTGGGCTACAGTCCACGGGGTCGCAAAGAGTCAGACACGACTGAGCGACTTCACTCACTTCACTCACTCACTCATAGGCATAGATAATCTCTTTACATATCTCCCTTAAATGTATATATACATATGGGGGCATGTATGTATGCATTAGAATATATAATACATAAATCATGCATGAAGTGAAGTGAGTAGCTCCGTCATGTCCGACTCTATGCAAGCCCGTGGACTGTAGCCTACCAGGCTCCTCCCTCCATGGGATTCTCCAGGCAAGACTACAGGAATGCATATACATGTATAATTTCCATCCACTCAGACTTTAGAACTATAACCTGACCATAGGCTAGAATAGAGACAAATAAGAAAGAAATATAAAAAGAAAATAAAAATTATTCCTAATCCTATCACCGAGATACAGCTGCCATCAACATTTTTGTGTATCTCAAACCTTATTTATCTCAGCCATTTTATAGCTACACTGTTGTTGTTTAGTTGCTAAGCTGTTTCCGACTCTTTGCGACCCCATGGACTGCAGCATGCCAGGCTCCTCTGTCCATGGGATTTCCCAGGCAAGAATGGGAGTGGGGTGCTGTTTCCTTCCCTAGGGAATCTTCCTGACCTAGGGATCGAGCAAGTGTCTCCTGTATTGGCAGGCTGGTCTTCTACCACTGAGCCACCAGGCAAGCCCCTATAGCTACACAGATACATGGATTTTTTAGAAGGTAACAGTACAAAATTGGGATGTTCTGCACATCTCATCTATTTTATTTTGCTTTATTGGTATCCTGTCACGGACATTTTCTTATTGAGCCTTAAGTCACTTTAAAATCATTACTTTAATGTCTGTTTCATACTCTATATAAACAATTCAGCGATTATATAAAAATTCCCTTCTGTTGGGAACACTGCAATGGCAGAGTTTGGTTTCGACCAAGTCAATACATGGTCTGAATTTACTTCCTAGCCCTTGACAAAAAAAAAGGTTGCGAACTGTACTCTAGATTATAAACCCCATGAACAAGGCTAGCACCATCCTAAGGAGTGGGGACACCCAGGCTGGAGGTGAAAATAAAAAGGAAAATCTAAAGTTCTCCTTTGATTTCTCAGAGACACTGCTCACCCCCAGTTTTTATAATCCTCAGCCTATTCACCCTGGATCTTGGAGGAGATCATTTCACCTCCCATTCTGCCCTCTCATATGTGGAGTGGAGCCAGCCTCCCGTTTCAGAGCCTTGTTCAGAGGACTCATGACCATCATGTATGGGAGAGCGCCTGGCATCCAGGGGGCATCCAGTGGGCACTCAGTAACTGTCCATCCTTCTGAAGGGCTCTCGTGCCTAGGGCACTCAGTGACTGCCCATCCTTCTGAAGGGCTCTCGTGCCTATGTAGGCTCTTCTCCGTGTGCTACTGGAGTTGTCTTACTGGCCCCATGGGTGCTGCGAGCTGAGGCTCTCTGAGGGCCAACCAGCAACTGCTAAGGGTCCAGTGGCCAGGTTGCTGGCTCTAAATGGCAGGGCTACAGTTCCTCACCCTCCTCTGACCAGGGATTTCAGCCACTTTCTGGATGGCCAGACTCTGTGATGTGATTTAGCAGAGAGAGAGGTGGAGCTGAGTGGGGGTGAGGGGCTTGGGAAGTTCTTTTCTTTAAAAAAATTTTTATTTTTAAAATATTTATTTCTTTAGTTGGCTGTGCTGAGTCTTCGTTGCAGCATGCAAGATCTTTAGTTGTGGCTCTCTCTTAGTTGAAATGATGTGGGATCTAGTTCCCTGGCCAGGGATTGAACCCGGGCCCCCTGCATTGGATTGCAGAGTCTTAGCTAGTGCACCACTAGGTAAATCCTGTGAACATGTTAATATGTTATTTATTATTTATCAATAATATCTTATTATACAATTGAAAAGTTAATATTAATGCTATAATTAATAATATAACAAGCTAATAATAATATTTAACTTAATAATTATTAAGTTAATAGTTAACAATTAAAGTTATAATTAATAAATAAATAATATAATATATTAATCTTATTATGCAGTTATAATAATTTAATGAAAACAGGGAGAGTGCACTTTAATAAATTAATAACTATTATAATTATTTTAATAACTATTATTACTATATAACTATTATAATAGTTATTATAATATTTTATGATTAATTAGTGGTTCCCCAACCTTCCAACTTCATTGGGATCGCCTGGGGGCTTTCCTCTATGATTAAAGCCTGGGTCTTACCCAGAGACTATGATTTCATTCACGTGGCAAGAAGGGCTCCAGCACATACATTTTAAAATGCTCTCAAAAGAATTCTAACCTGCAGACAAGATTGAGAACCACTCCTTTTAAGGATGAAATACAATGGACTCATCTCAGTGTTCTCAATATGTGACACATAGGAGGTGCTGGTTTGTGCTGAATTTCATTAACACCTTCAGGATTATTGGAAGATGATTCCAACAAGGATTTGTTTGTTCAAATCATTAACGTGCGGGCCTCTCGCCTTCAAGTGGGGAAAGCCACTTACTGTATATCTCTAAGAGGGGTCAGGACGAAGCACCCCATCCTAGGGGTCATACAAGTGCAGGGTCGGCACCCACAGGGACCGTCCTCCGTGTCTCCCTTGCCTCACCTGAGGCCCAGCCCAGTTGTCTCTAGTGTCTAGTCCACTGGAGCAAGCAAACCTACTGGCTTGCCTTTGTACAGAAGAGTTTTAAAGAATGAAGCTAGGAATGGAATGGGATTGCAGTAAGAAGTTTTCAAATTTGTTTTTACTTTTAAACATAAATGGTTAGCATCCAGAAGGCAGTTGTTGGTGGTGGTGTTTAGTTGCTAAGTCGTGTCTGACTCTTTGCGACCTCACAGACTGCAGTCTGCCAGGCGTCTCTGTCTGTGGGATTTCCCAGGCAAGAATACTGAAGTAGGTTGCCATTTCCTCCTCCTCCAGGGGATCTTCCTGACCCAGGAATCAAGCTGTCAACTCCTGCACTAGCGCGTGGGTTCTTTATCACTGAGCTACCAGGGAAGCCTACAGAAGGCAGAGGTTACTTGAATCTGGCAGGATGCAGACTGTCATAAAAACTGTTGAGTGTATGAGAACCACCAAGGTTCAGATCCCTGGGCCCCACCGGCAGGACTCTGATTTACTAGGTCTGGGTGAGACTAGGAATTTGCGTTTTAACAGATCCTGGGGGTGACCTTGATGCAGATAGGCATCCAACCTCACTTTGAGAAACATAAGGACCACGGAAAGGGCTTAGAAGTCATCTGATCTGGTGACCTTAAGCCTGGAAGTACACCAGAATCATCTGAAGAGCTTAAATACTGAATTAATTCCATCATCCAGGGTGGGGCCCGGGCATCATAGTTTTTACAGCTCCCAGACGATTCTAACATGGAGCTGAAACTGAGAACTGCGGAAACGGAGTCCTATCCTGTCCTTTGGGCATGTGCATGCTCAGATGCTCAGCTGTATCTGACTCTGTGACTTCATGGACTGAAGTTCATCAGGCTCCTCTGTCCCTGGGATTTCCCAGGCAAGAACACTGGAGTGGGTTGCCATTCCCTTCTCCAGGGGATCTTCCTGACCAAGGGATCGAAACTACATCTCCTGCGTCTCCTGCATTAGCAGGAGAATGCTTCAACAAATGAGCCACTTGGGAAGCCCATCTTGTCATCTACCAGTAGGAAAACAGAGGTCCTGAGAGGGACCAAGGCCACACAGCTCATTATTGACCAGAAATTAGGAGCCAGTCTTCACAGCTTGAAGCCGGCATTCAGAGCCCCTAGCCAGGAAGATGCTATTGTGGGTCCTGAGCTGCAGAGATCTGTGCTTGTCTTTGGGGTTCTGGTGCCCAGCAGACCCCTGATGAGAAATTCCCCCACAGCCCGGGATAGAAAGCCCTGGACTAGCCAATGCTGCTGGCAGCCTGCACTCACCCAGAGAGGCCAGCACGGCCACAGCCACCAGGAGCAGGGCCAGGAAGAGGTAAAGAATCCTCACGGACGTGTGCAAAGACAGGTTCTTCTGGCAGCGGCTGCAGCGGGGTCCCGGCTGGCCTGTTGGGGGTGGGGAGGGGTGGCGACAAAAACGGCCCGGTGGTGGAGGCTGCCAGTTCCCCTGTCTGGCCTGTCTCGGCACATTTTGAACCATCCTCGGAAAGGGGGCTGTCGCTGGTCTCCATCTCCACCCACTTCACTGCCTTTTCTCGAGGTCCTGGAGCTTTTAGGAATGGGCACGTGTGCTAAGTCGCTTCAGTCAGGTCTGACTCTGAGCGCCCATGGACTGTAGTCCACCAGACTCCTCTGTCCATCGGATTCTCCAGGCAAGATTACTAGAGAGGGTTGTTGTGCCCTCCCACAGGGTCTTCCCCATCCAGGGATTAAACCTGCATTTCTTATGTCTCCTGCACTGGTAGGTGGGTTCTTTACCACTAGCACCAACTGGGAAGCCCACAGCTTTTAGGAATAGGTGAGATCAGAGTCAGGAACTTGGAAGAACACTGGCATCACGTTATCATTTGTCTCCATGGCATTGTCATTCAGCCCACATGGTAGGGAATCACCCCTACCCAAAACATCAGCCTTAGTCGTGATCTTGTACTACAGGGCAGCCAGCCTTGTCTCACCAGTGGGTGACCAACTCCTCCCAGTTTGCCTAGGATGTTCCCGGATTTTAGCACTGCAAGTCTCTTGTTAAGGGAACTCCTCGGAATCGGGCAAACCAGGATGGCTCGCCAAGACTGTCTCAGTTTTAATAACTCTAAGTCACACCTCCTGGGAAACCCCTCAGTCCCAGGCCAACCAGAAGGTCGGTCACTAGTCCCCAGACTTTGGGGGTCACTTGAAGTTCTCCTGGAATCCAAACGGATGGTTCCAGTGTGTCCATCGGTCCCTCGTACAGAAGCGGGAGGGAAGCCAGTGTTCCTGGAGACGCTGGGAGGTGGTCACTGCCCAGCGAGAAAGCTGTGACGCTCCCGGCTGTGCAGTTTCTAAGACGGATCCAACTTCAGCTGCACATTTTGAGCAACAAGAATGTTTAAAAGCCCCAATGCCCATCCACGCTCCAGACCAAGAGATCAGAATTTCTGAGGGTTGGTCTCAGACATCCCTGGGTGATGACAATGCACAGCCAAGGCTGAGAATCTAGACTGAAACCCGCCAAGAAGCCCTATGCCAAATAACAGTTCACGGGGCATTGGTTTCTCATGCCAAGCTGGTGTCCCGTGAGCTTGAGAAGGACAGACCACTTAAGCGGCATGATGAAGGGTCACTTCTGGAAGATGGGCCCTGGGGGAGATGGCAGAGGTCCCCTGTAGGTCTCAGGAGTAGCCCTGGAGACAGATGTCACGTGTGACATAATACTGCATAACCCAGGCCTGTGCAACTCCACCCTGTAAGCCTCCAGGCAGCAGTGGGGAAGGAACAGCCTGGATGGTGAAGCCATGCGGATAGGCAAGTCTCTCCCCAGCCTGGGGCTGAGGGCAGGGGCGGGGTGGTTCTCAGCCTAGAGAGAGGATCAGAGGGACGCTCCGGAGCCCTTACCCTCCTGTGTGCACGGGAAGGACGGCATGTCCTCGTCGTCAGCAGCCAGCTCCTCTTCTGTGACACATAGCGCATCTCCGTCACCAGCGGCTGACCTCACTGAGACGAAGCCAGCACCGTCAGACCCCAGGCTGGGGCCCTGCTGCACCCACCCCTTTCCAGATGCCCCGTTCATTTATAGTCCCAAGCCCCTGTGCTCACCCTCACCTCTGGGTCCAAGTCAGCCCACCTGAGCTCCAGGTGATCTGATGGTAATCAGAGCAAAGGGGGATGGAGGGCAGGATCAAATGGCTAAGGGACCAGGACATCCCAACATCCGAGAGAGGAGAGTTCATGATCTCTGACAAACTTGCAAAAATACACAGGCCAGCCCAGCTGCCCACTCTATCTACACCTTGCTCAGATCCCTGGCATGAAATAAGAAGAAATATTGGTGTTTAGTCACTAAGTCGTGTCTGATTCTTTGTGACCCCGTGGACTGCAGCCCCCCAGGTTCTTCTGTCCATAGGATTTCCCAGGCAAGAATACTGGAGTGGTTTGCCATTTCTTTCTCCAGGGGATCTTCCCAACGCAGGGATCCAACCCATGTCTCCTGCATTGGCAGGCGGATTCTTTATCACTGAGCCACCAGGGAAACCCAAGAAGAAATATAGCTTGCATGGTGTGACTCAGCACACTTTCATCCCTGGCGCATGGTACACAAAGCAGGATTCTGCTTCTGCAGGGACAAGGATGAATCTGGCTCCAGTACAGTCTCCATCAAGACTCTGCGTCCAGCCCAGCCGAGGGGTGGGAGGCACTGCAGAGAGGAGGAGGGGGCGGTGTGAGGATACAGGATGATGGCCTCTGCCTCACACGCTGCCTCATGCAGGACCTGCCGAGGGAGGGCAGACGGGACTGGGGCAGGAACAGGTCTCATGTCGGAAGGCTGATCTAGTGCTTGTTCTCTGGGAACTCGTGCTCCCTAAATAAGACCCAAGTGATGCATTCCTTCATTCAGAAGATTATTCCCTTTCCCCTAGACACTGCATACCCCTTCCTCCTTACCAGATCTGGTCTTTTTATGAATGACCAGAAGAAAGATGCCCAAAATAGGCAGCGTGAACACAAACATCCCAGTGAATGTTTGAGAAATGAGGTGGTCTGCACTGAGCTGACCAGGGCTTTTGTGATGGGACGTGGGGGTTCAAGGTGATGATGACAACCAAACTGCTTGGGAGATATCTGGTGGGGGATTTTATAAACCATGTCTGAACATCCAGAGGCAACAGAAGAAAAGATGAATACTTGTGACTACATTAAAGTAAAACAGTAAAATAACACTTCTGCATGGCCAAAAAAGCAAATGACAAGGAGAAAATATTCACAACATACATCACAGATGAAGAATTAATATACCAAATTTATAATGAGCTTTTAAAAATAGAGGAAATAAAGGAGACAAAATCCTATAGAAAAATGAACAAAAGACCAGAACAATTATGAAAAGAGATATAAAAGTGGTACCCAAATAAATAAAAAGATGTTTAACTTTACTTATAAGATAAAAGCAGTTTAAAACTACACTGTGATAACATTTCTCACCCATCAGATTGACAAAAAAGCAGAGGCTTGACAATACACTCTGTTGGCCTAGGTGGTGGAGAGTTGGGGTCTGAAAGCAAAAATGGCCCAAGGCTTGTAGAGGGGGTTTAGTATATGCATTTACCCTTTGACCCAGCAATCACACTTTTATGAATTTGTCTAGGATAAATACCTCCGACAATCTGAAAATACGTGTGGCAAGGTTATTCATTACAGGATTATTTGTAATGTCAAAAACTGGGAACTATCTAAGCATGCAAGCACAGGAGACTGACTAACATCCAGTGGCATCCATACACGCCGTGGGGCTCAGCACAGCGATGCAGTGAACAGGGAATCTCTAGTAACTGATGTGGAGTCACTTCCGGGAGGTATTACAAGAAAACAACAAAGTGCAGAGGAGCCCTATGATGTGCCACCCTTGTCACAAGAAAGAAGGGAAAATAAGAAGGCATCCATATATATGCTTATCACTAAAAGAAGAAACGCAGGAACAGTCCCAGCGAAAAAACAGCGAAAAAACAGCAACACTGTTTTCTACAAGGGATGGACTGGGGGAAAAGACTACAGAAAAGTCACCATCCTCTCACTCTAATTTTGTGTATAGTTTGGATTTCTAAAATTATGCTGTTTTTACATATTGAAAAATTAAATTTTATTAATAAAAATACTTGGAACCCGATAAGCCTTGCTTGCTGGAATGAATACCATAAATATACTAAATGGAGAAACAAGGAAAAAACTAATCTATTATGACATAGTTTGGACTGTGTAACCTCAGTCTAGGGTGTGATAGGATAGGATTGGGGAAGAAGTGCAAACAAACTTGAACCTCCAAAGAAACTTATTCTGTTGCTGTAGCATGGGTAAAGCAACTTAGAAGTCATTTTAGATTAATTCAAGACTGAGCAAATAGAGTAAATGCATTGATTGGTTTGGACCCAGGGATCTCACTATGGAAAAGGGGATCAGAAATATAGAATGGAAGAGATAAGAAAGAACCCTCTGGGGATGGACTGAAGTTGAAGGTATCAGTGGGAATTCATAATTTCTAAAATGTGTTTATGTATGAATATATTTGTTTACATGCACATATAGGTATAGAGGTATCTATATTTGTAGCTATGTGTAGACACATAAGTTTGTTGAAATTTCCAGGAAGCAAAGATATCAAAATAGCATTGAGCATGCCTAGCAATCCAGATCTTGGACTCTCATACCGTTTCCCACTAAAAAGAACCAGGGTACCTTGAAGAAATGATTAATTCTATGGTTGGGCAGAAGGTAGACAGAAGATGAATCTGGAACATCTTGCTATTTCAGAAATTAAGGGACTGCTCAAAAAAAAAATGATAGGGGCATGTCACAAATATATAGAAACCAGCCTGAACGACTTGAGCGCTGAAATATTTAAGTATAATTATGCAATTATGAGTTCATTGAAAAAAAATAGGAATCCATACCACAGACAAACTGACAGGGAGGAGGGAGGGCTCTTATTACTTCTGGAGCTGGGGGACCAGCAATCATCATGGTCAAGACCAGATCAGGCAAGAACCATCAGTGGGTGCCACCTCTTGGGAAAATTTTGATGAAGAACAGCATGTATGTTTGTTTATGTATAAGCCTTTACACACCACCTTCAAGTGTCTCCTTCCAGACTAGACTACTTATTATTGCAGAGGAGGAAAAAAGCCTCAGTAATTATACATTGAGGAAACCAGGCAACACTGACCAGGAGAGGGACAGATGGACAGGTTATACCTTTAGATGTGACGGCTGAGCAGGACACACCATCATCTACAAAATTATTGGCCAAGGATGCAGAACCCCAATTGAATCATGAGGTAATATGAGAAAAACACAGCATGAAAATTGTATTTAAAAAGTTGGTGGGGGACTGAATTTTCAAAAATTTTAGAGTCTAAAAAGACAACACAAGGTGAAAGAGACATGACAGCCAAATACAGTCCTTAATGTCAGAATGGATCCTGTGCTAGAGGGAAAAGGAAATCTATTGAGGGGATTATTTGATCAACGAATATCAGAATACCTGTGGTAAATTAGATACAGAATTGAAGCAAATGCAGGAGTTCATGACTGTACCCTGATCATCTTCCTGTTCCTAGGAAATCCACGCTGAAGTGTTCAGAAGTAAAAAACCATGATGTATGTAAATTACCCTCGAGAGCTTCAGAAAAAGTAAACAGGAAGGAAATCCAAAAAAGAGGAGATACGTCTGTACTTATAGCTGATTCACTTTGCTGTACAGCGGAAAGTAAAACAACATTGTAAAAGCAACTACCCTCTAATACAAGGACCCTGATCAGTAACAGTATCATAACCTCCTGAATTTCCTGCTTGAGTTTCCTCTCCATAGTAACAGACTCCAGGTACCCTCTATGTGATGGAGTTAGTGTGTTTTCAGCTGTGTGCATGAATGTGTGTGTGTGTGTGTGTGTGTGTGTGTGTGTGTGTGTGTGTGTTTGTGTATGTGTGCATGCTTTGATGGAGAGTGGGCACAGTGGCAGAAGGAAGGCTGACAAGGATGGGAACCCTTTCTACGTATCCTAAGAAATCAACCTCTTCAGCCCTGCTTTGTGTCTTGGGCTGCTATCCCATCATCAATCTGCCAAGAGTTTAAGAGGATAACTGCCTGGGAGGTTACCAGCACTGCCATCAGTTTTCCATAAAGCAGTGCCCCAGGAGAGGCAGTGCCTTCTGTGCCCTGACCACCAAAACCTCACCCTAACTAGCGGGGCCCTCTCACCCCCAACATCTCAGCCAGAATGATGCTGTTGGATATACCGCAGCCTTTGGGGTCCCTTGGGGAGGTATTCCTTCCATTCTTAGAGCAGAGACGCCTTCCAGGCCTTCCTGCCGTTTCTCATTTCTCTCCTCCCCTGGTGGGGCTTCTCTGCCCACCCCCGTGATGAGGTCTCCTCCCTGTTCTGTTTCCAGGGTCAATTTCATCACTTTGCTGCTTATAGCCTTTGCAGGGAATCTGGGAAGGCTTAAATTAGGCAAGATTAACACTAACCTTCAGCGAACACTCCCTCGGAAAGCACACAGCTCTGTCATAATTCTGCTCTCCTGTAGAGAGCTCCAAGATGGGCAGTCGTGAGCAAGTGGGAATTCACAGAGACCCATGTGATGCCTCGCGGGGTAGCCCACGTGAAGGGAACCACTGGTGGGCATGATCTCGGCTCTCTTTAGACGAGAGACTTCACAAGTGTTTGGCCCCATTCCCTTTGCTGACATCTCAGCTCCATAACTCACAGCACTGTTCCCCAGCGTCCCCAAAGAGATCTTCTCTTTCTAATCCTTCAAACTTCCTGTTTACTAGCGCTGAACCATGGACCCTGGGGACCCCTCATTTACCTACGTCTGGAAGGCTGTAGCAACTGTCCCAGCCCTGTTCCTCTGAATGAGAACATAATCCAAAGCATTTGTGAGGGTTTTAGAAGCCAAACTGTTCACAAGCATGGACTCATTATACTCACATTACACCACGACTGAGCCAGTGAGAGGATGGGAGAGGAGACAGACCTAAAGAATGGAGAAGAGCTTGGCTGGAGGACACAAAGGCGATGACGGGCGAGATGATGGTGGATGAGGCAGGATCTGTACTCTCCCCTTGCACTGGACCAAGTGGAGTCTGCGGAGGCAGGAAAAGAATCTCCTCCCCAGTCCATCTTCCGCACTGCCTGTTCCCATGCCTTCTGGGGCATGTCATTTAGTGTTGGGTGCCCTGGCTTTCCAGAGTTTTCAGAGAGAGGGGGAATGGGAAGGGAGCTTGTTAAGTCACAGAGCCCACTTACCATGTTACAAAGGCTCAGAGAGGTTAAGTGATCTGTTAGCTAGTCAGTGGTTCCTAAATGCCCAGCAATCTGAAAAGTCAAAGTGTTAGTTGCTCAGTTGTGTCCAATTCTTCATGACCCCATGAACTGTAGCCTTCCAGCCTTCTCTGTCTATAGGATTCTCCAGGCAAGAATACTGGAGTGGGTTGCCATTCCCTTCTCCAAGGGATCTTCCCAATCCAGGGATTGAACCCGGGTTTCCTGTTTTGCAGGGAGACTCTTTACCATCTAAACCACCAGGGAAGTGATCTGAAGCAAGATGCAAATACACTTATGGAGTTCTTGCACAGCTACACACACACACACACACACACACACACAAGCCACAGAGCTCAGAAAAGCCTTATCCATCTGGGCCCGGCATCTGTTTGCACGTCTGGCCTGCCAGCAGTTTGTCACCTCCTTGAGGTCAGGAGGTCTTTCCTGGGCCTCTTTCAACACAGGGCTGACCTCAAGCGGATATTCAAAAAAGATGGGTTTACTGACCCTTTGCGAAGGCCTGCATCCTTAGAGTATTGCTAACTTCTGCCCTTTTTGATTAAGAGCTCAGTTTTACAAAAAAAAAAAAAAAGTTTAATGACTTAAAATATGGTTTAAACATGATCTATTTTTAGAGTTCTGCATGGCGAGGGAGTGCTGGGGAGTTCTGATGAATTCAGGATGCAAAGGCTTAAAGGAGCAGAAAGAATATGCAGGGAGGGGCCTAATGTTTGGATTGAAAAGGAATGAAAGAGGGATTTGGAGGTGGTGCAGCAAAATTTGGGATCTGCTTCCCCTCTCTTTCCTCAGGGCTGAGGCAAGGGTTATGATTTTTCACTCCTATAGGCTAAAAAGACTCCCTTTTTGTTGGAGAGGGGTTTAATTTTCTCCATCTGTGTCCAGTTGATCACTTTAGAATCCCACCAGCATTTTTACGGCCCTCTCAACTCAGGCTGCAGTTCTCTCCTGCATCAAATGTAAACCATCCGTGAAATCGAGGGCTTCTTGACATGCTGAAAACGAAGGAGCCCCATCGTGTCATATATTATGGGCTGCCGGGTCCTGGGATGCTTGGAGAGGTCGCCACTGGTGTCTGAAACGAGGTCACCTTCCCAGGAAGGCAGACACAGGCTCTAGTTGTATTTTGTCTCTTTTTCATCCTTCTTTCATTTTGCTGACTCCAGGATAGAGGCTACTGGGATGGGAGCGAGTGGGGCTTGGGAAAGGAGTATACCCTTGGGATAGGGTAATGCCTGAACCCACGAGTATCTGGGAAAACCTCTCTTTTGGGACAAACTGGGGACAGCCTGCTGTTCTGGGTACCGAACTTCAAAGACTTTGTATGTCCGTTTCAGCCTCCCCTGTTCTAGAGGGAGCTGTCATGAGGGAGCATCCCGCATGACCTACCCAAGGCATAACCGGCTCCACACTTCACCTAGAGATCTCTACCCAAATTCCAAGCAATGAATTTTACAAACAAATTAGCCTTCGAAGACAGCGCTGCAAGCTCAGTCTCATGAAGCAGTGGCAACCACTGGAGATTTGAAAGAGCCTCTGTTTCGTCCGTACCTACGGTCGTGTCATCCAACTCAAATATCAGAGGGACAGCCACAAGGGAACGCCCTTGTTTTTTCAAGCCTCGGCTCCCACAGGGCCACGTCTAGAGAGTTTGATTTGAAGGTTCCCGACTGGGCACGTGGCTGGGTGTGACTCCTGGCTCCGCTGAGGTTAGACCAGGTTCACCTCACCCTGTGGAGGCAGAAAATAGCCCCAACCTGCTAACACAACAGTGGCTGTGGACTCAGGCTTGCTTTTAGTTGACCGAAAATGTGGAGTTAATTCACTCTTTGGCCTTTCTGGGACTGCAATCTCCCATCAGAGTCAGTTAGGGGGAGAGATTCGAGGAACTGAATAAAAGGGCTTTCTTCAGGAACTTCAAGGAACATATTTTGATGATTATCTTCTATGGAGTTCACAGAGTGGGTTTTCAAAACAGCCAATTGGGTCAGTAAAAATAAAGACTTCGGACTCTTCTCAGGAACCAAGGCTATATTTAAAGTCGCAGAGAAATTGTAGTTTATGGTGGGAGAATGCTGTAATTAAGGTTGAAAAACTGTTTTCCTTGGAAGCCTTCTGCCATGACCCCCTCGCCACAGTCTTCCGCTGCAGATGCGTCTATATTTGGGTGGGAATCTGTCTGTTCCTCTCTGCTCTGATGAACTGGTCCTTCCCTTTCAGATTCTCCTGCTCAAGAGGTATCATGCTCTGTTTCCCTGTGACAGTTGCTGCCTCTCTGCACCTTCATTCCTAAAATCCACATTTGATGCTCTGGGACAGGCATTGTTTCTCTCCCTCTCCCCTCCCCGCCACTTCTGCCTGAATCCTCAGAGCCAGCCTATGGCTCCCAGCATCAGCTGCCTTTTACAGTTTCCATAACCACAGAGGTTGTGGGCAGATTCCCTCTCTATCCTAAATTACCTCCCCTTTCTTGCCCTCAGTGTTCTCACTGGGGCACTCTTGGCATTTGGGTGGCATAAATTTCTACTACACAAGGTTCACCCACACTGTGCAGACATCTGGCGTGGCGACCCACGGAGTGCCAGAAGCAATCCCTGGTTATTTGTGATAAACTCAAAATGCCAACCGGGGGACTTCCCTAAGTGGTCCAGTGGCTAAGACTCTGCACTCACAATGACACAGAGGGCCTGGGTTCCATCCCTGGTCTGGGAACTAGATCTCACATGCCACAACTAAGAATTCACATGCCACAGCTAAAGACCAGATGTGCTGCAATTAAGAGTTCACATGCCACGATGAACAAAGATCGAAGATTCTAAGTGCCACAACTAAGATCCGGCACAGCCAAATAAATACAATTATTATACATACATATAGGGCTTTCCTCGTAGCTCAGTCGGTAAAGAATCTGCCTGCAGTGCAGGAGACGTGGGTTGGATCCCTGGATCAGGAAGATCCCCTGGAGAAGGAAATGGCAACCCACTCCAGTATTCTTGCCTGGGAAATCCCATGGACAAAGGAGCCTGGCAGGCTGCAGTCTACGGAGTCCCAAAGAGTCGGGCACGACTGAGTGACTAACACTGTCACTGTAATACATATATGTGTGTGTGTGTGTGTGTGTGTGTGTTTATAAAACAAACACCAGTCCATATTCATGGGTTCCACATCCACAGATTCCACCAACCTCAGTAAGAAAATATATATATATAAAAAAAAAACTTTCCAGGAAGTTTCAAAAAAGCACCACTTGAACTTGCTGAGTGACCAGTGACTACTTACATAGCATTTACACTCTATTTACAACTATTTACATTTAAACTGCAACGGCACCCCACTCCAGTACTCTTGCCTGGAAAATCCCATGGACGGAGGAGCCTGGTAGGCTGCAGTCCATGGGGTCGCTAAGAGTTGAACACGACTGCTACTTCACTTTCACTTTTCACTTTCCTGCATTGGAGAAGGAAATGGCAACCCACTCCAGTGTTCTTGCCTGGAGAATCCCAGGGACGGGGGACCCTGGTAGGCTGCCGTCTATGGGGTCGCACAGAGTCAGACACGACTGAAGTGACTTAGCAGCAGCAGCAGCAGCAGCAGATATCATAAGTAATCTAGAGATAATTTAAAGTATATGGGAAGGGAAATCCAAAAAAGAGGAAATATATGTACCTGTATGGCTGATTCACTGCTGTACCACAGAAACTAACATAGCATTGTAAAGAACCAAATGTGATTAGTCGCTCAGTTGTGTCCGACTCTTTGAGACCCCATGGATTATAGCCAGGCTCCTCTCTCTGTTCATGGTATTCTCCATGAAGGAATATTGGAGTGGGTTGCCATGCTCTCCTCCAGGGGAATCTTCCCAATCCAGAGATAGAACCCAGGTCTTCTGCATTGCAGGTGGATTCTTTAACTGTCTGAGCCACCAGGGAAGCCCAAAAAAGAAACTATACTCCAATAAAAATTAATAAAAAACAAAACTGGAAGCTGTGGGTAGGTTAAAGGCTAATATGATGCCATTTTATACAAAGGATTTGAGCATCCTTGGATTTTGGTATATCTGGGGGGTTTTGGAATAAAACCCCACAGATATGGGCGGCAGTGTTTGAGAAGAGCATCTTGACTATTCACTCAATACAGCAGAGCTCAACCCTCTCCCATCACATACACACTGGTCTCCTCTGTGGAGCTAGCACTTCCTCCACTGCCCTTGAACTCCACAAGTCCAGTGGATGGGAGGGGTGGGAATCATTAGTTTCTTGATCTTGACCATCATGTCTGGGCCTTCAAACCCCTCACTCTCTCTGCTTGTCACCACTTCCGGTCATGCTGTCTCTCACACGGGGATTCCCCTTCTGTCTCTGGGCTCTGTGTACAAAACAGTGAGAAAACCATCAACTTCCTGAGCTGCTATAAAAATGAGACAACATGTGAAAAGTACCAGATACTTGATAAACGGGAGTATCAGCCATTTTTATTAGAATTATTTTTCTATCCTGCTTGAACTCTGCCGTCATTTATTTCCCTTCCCTAAGGTCCGTCACACTCAGGACTGGTTTTCAACTTTCAAAAACTCCAATTTTTCCTTTTCACTCAGCAATCCCCTTTCTAGGAATTACTTTTTAAAGGGATAAATATACCACTAGGCAAAGATGGACATGTAAAGATTATCACTGCATGCTGTGATAAATGCAAGGGAAAATGTATATACCTTAAGTGTCCATTGATAAAGGACTGGGCTTCCCTGATGGCTCAGACAGTAAAGAATCCGTCTGCAACGTGGGAGACCTGGGTTCGATCCCTGGGTTGGAAGATCCCCTGGAGGAGGGCATGGCAACCCACTTCAGTAATCTTGCCTGGAGAATCCCCATGGACAGGCTACAGTCCACGGGGTTGCAAAGAGTCAGACACGACTGAGCAACTAAGCACAATACAAAGGACTGATTAAATAAATTCTTATAAAGCCATACTATGGAATATCATGCAGCTGTTAAAAAAGAATGCAGATCTATACTTACTGCCCAAGGAATATGTCTAGGTTCTATTGTTGAAATTTAAAAATACATATAAAAATACATATATAGTATAATCTTACCTATGTGGAAAAAAAAATCTGTGTGCAAATAAACAGAAGAATTTCTGGAAAAATTCTCATCCAAATCTTATCAATTTTCTCTGAGGGGTAGGAGTTCATGTGAGGACTATTTTTTCTCCTTTTTCGCATTTTTCAAAATTTTTATACTGGGCATGGATGGTAAAAAGATTCAGTGCAACTAGTGATGCAAAAAACCTATGTCTACATCCTGGGGTACCATGAAGGCAGCCTTTCTTCTTTCTACAGGCGAAGCTCAGCCACTCAGGTCTCCATCATCCCCAGGCCCCCCCAGGCCCCCCTCTCCCCTTTTCTTCTCTCCCCTGACCTTCCAATGAGCTGGCCAGTCCCACCTTGAAAATTTCTTCATGCCTGGCCTGCTTCTTGCTTTAACTTCTTAGCTCTCTTTGTCTCAAACTTCTCTAACACAAGGCCTCCCTGGGTTTTTGTTCCAAATCTACCCACTTTTCTCTCGGTCTATGCCACCTGTTTTTTTCAAGATCAAATAACCCTGAGCAAAGCCTGTCCATCAACAGTCAATGCTGTTGACCATTTCCTCCTTCTTGGAACTTTCTCCTCTCAGTTTCCATGATATTACATCCTCCTTTGTCCCCTGTGTCCCTGACCACTCCTCTTGGCTCCATCACAGGCTCATTTTCTTCTTCCCTCATGGCTTTCTCTAAAAGTAGAGATTTCCCAACGTGGGTGAATGTCATTAGAGAACTAGCAAGCAGGCCATCTTCTGACAAACCTGTTCGGGGCCTCTCCAAAGTCAACAGGACACAGTTGGAGTCCTTGGCATGGTGCTCAAGGCCTCCTGGTTCTGTGGCTCCCTGCATTTCTCTGCCAAACCCTCAACCTCCAAGCCAACCTCTCTGCCCATCACCCTTGAATACACTTACCCGACGACAGCACCTGCCCCTCCTGCCTGTCTCCTGCATGACCCCATCCAGACCTTGCTCACCTTCTACTACATCCTAAAGCCTTCCCCATCTGCCCCAATGTGAAAGGTTCTTTCTCTCCTCGGATTTCTATGGAATCTACTGTCTGTACCATTCACTGGTGCCTTCACATCACCCCCCTTGATTACTTGGTTCTCTTCTGTTTTTTCTGCCTTTTATTGGAGTATAGTTGCTTTACCATATTGCTTTAGTGTTTACTGTAAAACAATGTGAATCAGCTAAATGTGTATATATATATCCCCTCCATTTTTGGATTTCCTTCCCATTTAGGTCACCATTGAGTAGAATTCCCTGTGCTATATAGGAGGTTTTCATTAGTTATCTATTTTATACATAGTAGTGTATTTCTGTTATGCAGCTGGGGCCCTGGGATGTCAAAGGAGATTGTGGAAGGTTTCCCTAAACTGGGGGAAAGATACACAAGAACTGTCCCCAAAGGCCTTCACAAAACCTGTCAAAACGTTCACCAACATCCACTGAGAAGCAGAATTCTTTATCTCCTCTTCCAAATAAGCTTGAGAGGGGAGTCTTCAGTTTTTAAAATCACCCCAGCTGGAAGGCAAGGTGGCCAGCGTGCACCCCTCTATCCCTCCACCTCTCCCACCCCCGCATCAGGCCATTTTATTGACTCTGTGCACCTTTGCCATGTCAAACCCCCCTCCAGTGCCCTGCGGTCCGGGGATGAAGGTTGGGCTTCCAAAAGGGACCAGTCTGCACGTCGATGAGTGGATACATTCCCCCTGCCAAGCAGTGGGAGGTAGATTTTCTGGGATCTCACTGCTGTTTTCTGAGTCCCTCTGCCCTCCCGCCTGCCCTTTGCCTTCAGGGTGTGGGCACTGCTCCCCAGTTCCATGCGGAAGGGCTTTTCCCCCAGGCTTGGGGGACAGCAGGATGTGGGTCTGCCCATCTATGGAAGCTGAGGCCAAGTCTCCCTGGGCACAGTGACCCACGTGGCAGGCCTGCCTCCAACCATCTCTCTACCAAGTCACTTCCGCTTGGCCCTCAGCCCAAAGCTCCTGGGCTGAGTCCCAGGGCATCAGGGCAAGATGGGCCTCGGGACCACCAGGAGGAGGAAGGTGGGCTGGAAAAGCGAACACTGACCAGAGCCTCACGTGTGGCCAGGATCAGAGCCTGTGTCTTGACTCTCAAATCAGTCATCTCTGCAGTGAACCGAACTACTCTGTGGGCACCTCACGTGGCTGGAAGGGGTTCTTGCCACTGGACCCTCTCACTGGAGATGTGGGAACAATTCCACAGGTGGCTGTTAAAGGCTCAGACAAGCCAGTGGGCAGCTCCAAGGTGGGCCCATCGCCAGGGGTGGTTGCAGCTGTGTGCCCTCAGGTGTGAGAGGGGCTGGACTGGGGGCCTGGGGCTGGCTTGCACCAAAAGATGCGGCTGCCTGGGAGGCCCGGCTGCCAGCCAGTGGGCAGGCGGGTGGGAGGCGCCTCAGGGTGGGAGGCGCCTCAGGGTGGAAACAGTTTGGCTGGCAGAGAGGGCCTGGCGCCTGGCCGCTGGTGGCACTCCTAAGCAGACCTGTTTTCTTGTCTAAGTACCGTCCCCACCAACCCCCACAAAGCATAACATCACCGTGTTTAGCTTTGAGTGGGGCTGGTGAGCCTTTGCCAGCCCATGTAATCCTCAGATCCATGGCAGATTGGTGGGATAGTTCGAAGCTAGCTTCCCCCGGGAAGGGCTGTCCTGGAAGGGGCCAGGCCCGTTTTTCTGGCACTTTCTTTTTTCCATGTGGGGAAAAAAAAAAAAAAATTCTGATTCTTCACAGTCCACAGATTCCCCAAGGCCAAATATTGACTGCCTGGCCTGGCTTTTCCCTCTCAGGTAGAGGTGGCAGCTCTTCCTGGCTCCCGGGGAGGATGAGGGAGACAAAGGGGGAGACCCTGCAGGGAGGCGTGATGGGAACACACCCGGCCTTCTCCGCAGCTCTGAGGCCTGGGCCCTGGGATGCCATGGGAGATCGTGGAAGGTTTCCCAAAACTGGGGGGAAAATATACAAGAGCTGCCCTGAAGGCCTCAGCAAACAGGAATGCAGCCCCCCATGGTGGTGAGACTGCTCCTTGAGAGAAAAGGGCAGGCCTTGGGCTTCTTACTTGGAGCCCACAGCCTCTCAGCCAACAAGCTGGTCCTCCTCAGAGACCTCCTCTAAACACCCATTCATACCAGCTCTTTCCTTTTCCTCCTCCACTCAGAGGAATGTTGTTGTCTCACTGACTTTCAGAAAGGTGGGTCGTGTGTTCCCAACTTCCTCCCCAGGAGCTGGGTTTGTGTGTTACTCTTTCAGTCTGACTTTTTGTGACCCCATGGACTGTATGTAGCCCACCAGGCTTCTCTGTCCATGGGATTCTCCAGGCAAAAATACTGGAGTGAGTTGCCATGCTCTCTTCCAGGGGATCTTCCTGACCCAGGGATCAAGCCTGGCTCTCCCAACATTTCAGGCGGATTCTTTACCATTTAAGCCACCAGGGAAGCCTCCCACCCGCACAAGAATTGGGTGTCTCCTCTATGACAGAGGCGTTCAGCCCTGCCTGTCTTTCCCTCACCATCTTTTCTCCCCAAGTGTTCTTCTGGAATGTTGGTGGAGCCAAACCTCTTTGAGAACATGAGGCGCCTCACCACCACCATCCACATCCAGAGCAGCGTGGGCCCCGAGCCTGTGGTGAGAGGTGGTCTCAGATCTTTCTGGAAGCTTCTGGTAATGACCTCCCTGGGGTCGCTGACCAGGCACAGGACTGCACCACAGATGTGGGAGCCGATAACAGGAGACAGGTGAGGAAGGCCCCTCTCTATTGCTGAGGGAACTCCCTGGAGTTGGTGATAACCTGCTCGCATCATCCCAGGAAGCTCAAGACATGGTGAGGCTGCCAGGGAGCACAGACAGAGGGACCAGAGACCAGAGGGGAGGAAGAGGGATGTAGGTATGAGCAAGCACACTGGCCTGGAGGGCAGGAGCTCTGGGCCGGTCCCCCTGACTAGCTGTGAATCTTAAGCAAGTCCCTTCTCTGATCCACACGCCCAGCAGTGTAATTTGCACGTTCCAGTGCAAAGTAAAAATGCTAAGCTCCCTTGTTTAAAAAATTATTAATAATTTCAAGACAGGAGACTTCCCTGGTGCTCCAGTGGTTAAGACTCTATGCTGCCAATGCAGGGGGCATGGGTTCGATCCCTGGTCAGGGAACTAAGATCCCACATGCCAAAAAAATATTAAAATAATAATAATGTTAAGACAGCAACAGCAGACCATTGAACCTCATGAATGGCCCTGGGACCTTGGGGGACTGCACAGGTGATCCAACCATAAGGCCAATCCTACCTGCTTGGGCCTCAGTTTCCCCAACCGCACAGCATGGAGGCTGTCATCAATCAGAGGTTTACCCATGAAGCCTTTTCTTCACAGGAACCCTGAACCCTTCAATGGCAGACAAGGCTGCTTCATCAACACCCCACGAGAACATAGAGGAAAGCCCTGTGGATGACCCAAAAGCCCTTGGTTGTTTTAACATTCAGTAAGTGGAAGAGGTGTTAGGAGCAAAAGCATCTGCCTGGCTCCTATGGAAGGATTAGCATGAAGTAGGTGAGAGGAACCATCCTCAAAGTTTCCAGACTTACAGTATGACTCCAGAGCTGGCTTTTCCCTTAGCCTGAGAATGAGCATGAAGCCCAGATGTCCACTCTCCCTGGCCTCAAGAAAGCCAGGATCCAGGGATGAACATCTGGGACCAGCTCTGCTTCTTGTTTCCATCCCAGGAACCGGCTGCAAGGACCACTGTGGTGATGCTCACTGGCCCAGAGAGAGCTCAGGCCTGGGCCACTGATCTTCCACCACTGCTCTGTCTCCAGGAGGTCAGAGGTAGGTCAGGCAGGGTTCAGAGGTTGGGAAGGGCAGGCCTGGGCTAAGAAACTCAGTCACAGCAGGTCTCTCCTGGGATTGAAACTCCCAGAGGAGGATCCCATGGGGTAAAAGGCTAGATGGGGGCTGCAGCAGACTGTGAGATGGGTGTGCTAGATGAAGTCCATATTCCTAGAAGCTTTGGGCTGTAGCACCTTTCCGTGCTGACTGGTTAAAGGGATCAAAAACTTCTCTGGTAATTACAATGGCTTTTCAGGCAAGAGCAATGACAGATAAGAACGTTCTCCATTCTCCCTCTCCTCTCCCCTTCCTCTGGACTTCAGGGCTCCATCCTGTCCTCCTAAGACTTTTCTCCAGACGATACGAAAGGAGTAGGGAAGCCCCTGCCATCCTTCCCGGAGGAGTCCTCCGGTCCTCAGCCCGCCCGCCGAGAGATGCCCACCGCACCGGGTCAGGGTGGAGAGCCCCAAGGGGGCTCGCTTCGGAGCTCCCGCGCGCGGGCTTACCTTTCATGGTCCCCGCTCCGAGGCCTCAGGCGGGCCCGGCCGGAGGCGGATCGGCGGCCGTGCGACCCCGAGTGAAGCCTGCGGGTTCCCGGAGGGCACCGACCGATCGCCTCCCTACGCGCCGCCCGCGGGAGTGGGACTCGGTGCCGGAGTCGCGCCGGAGCCCCGGCTGCGGAGGCGGCGCGCCGAGGGGAGGGTCCGCGGGGTAGCCGGCTGGGGGCGCAGCGCCCGGCCGCCCATCCCGCCGCGCGCTTCCCGTGGAGGCAGGCGAGGCGTGGACTGCGGCCGCCCCCGGCCCCGCGCGCCCGCCCTCCCGCCGCCCGCCCGCCCTCGCGCCCTCCCTCCTCGTCACTGCTTGGGCCTCGGCCCAGATCAACTTCCTTGCTCTTTTCAAAACTGCCGCGGCCCGGCCTCTTTGTGCGGCCGAGGGTCCCTCCGCCCCGCCCGGCCCCCCAGAACCCCAGCGCGGCGCGCAAGTTCCCGAGCCCAGCCCGGCCACAGCTGCACTGGAGAGGGGGAGAGGGGAGGCCCAGGGAAGGCCGCCTGGTGCCTGGGGGCTCTGGATTTTCGCCCTGGACCTTTTTTCCCTCACCCATCTGAGGGGTAGAGGGACTGCAGAAGTTAGGATTCCCGGGTGCCAGCCCTAACACCCCACATTGTCTGGGACTGTCCCCCTTTAAGCGCTGAAAGTCCCGCATCCCGGAGAGCCCCTCAGTCCCGGCGGGGGCAGACCAGGACGGTTGGTCACGCCAGCTCTGCCACTCTGGGTGAGTGACTTTGGGTGGCCACTCCATGTGGTTTTCTGCAAGAGAATACTGGGTCTTGAGCCCTCCCAACGTCTGTGATTTTGTTCCTGGAGGGGCCTCTGGTGTGAACAGTGATGATGTCTGAGGGCAATGGGCCTCGGGCAAGGAGTGGTGATCTCCCCAGAGTCCCTCCGCCCGGAGCCTCACAAGTCATCCTCTCTGATGGGACGCTTACTGAGTACCAGCCATGGGCCAGGTCCTGCCCCAGACTCGGAGTGTGGGGAACATTCCACACCGTCCAGGTCTCCCTGCGGTTGTGTGGTGTGAGGAATGATGACAGTTTAACAAGTAAAGGTGCTGAGGTGAGGAACGCGGACGTGGGAGAAGCACGGTGGTTGGATGGGGCGGGGGGAGACCCACTATAGGGTGCAGACCACCTGGCCTGCCCTCTTTCGATTGTCTCCATCTTCACACCTCCACGCCCACCCCCATTTGGCCCTTGGAGTAAAAAGTGCGTGTATGCTCAGTCGTGTCTGACTCTTTGAGACCCCATGGACTATAGCCTCCCAGGCTCCTCTGTCCATGGGATTCTCCAGGCAAGAATACTGGAGTGGGTTGCCATTTCCTCCTCCAGAGGTTAGAGTAAAGTAGGTCAGGCCAAAGGCGCAGGGAAACTTTCTCCTAAGCCTAGGAACTGAGAAGGGGCCAAGGACAGTCCATTCCCCCCACCCCACCCGTGCCCCCCACAACCCCCTTCACAAATCTGAGCCAATCAGAAAGGGGGATGCTCAGCTCTCTCTAATCGCTTCCACTTCCCAAAGGCAAGTTTGAGTTCAGACAGTGCATCCTCTCCATGATTTCAGCTGAACTTCACCATGACCTTGAGAAAGGGAGCCAAGAACCTGCTGCCCATTTTACAGGTGAAGCGACCGAGGTTCAGAGAGGGTTTTGCCTACCTAGTAGTAGTCATGATGTACTTCTGGGGCTTTAAATCTGGATTCCAACTCTGCCACATGAACCACAGTCTTCTACACTACGGCATGGATCAGGAGAGCACTATGTAAACACCAGGGAGATAGGCACCCCAAAGGGTCCTTTAGGTGGTTTCAGTTCAGTTCAGTTCAGTCGCTCAGTCGAGTCCGACTCTTTGGACCCCATGAATCGCAGCACACCAGGCCTCCCTGTCCATCACCAACTCCCAGAGTTCACTCAGACTCACATCCATCGAGTCAGTGATGCCATCCAGCCATCTCATCCTCTGTCGTCCCCTTCTCCTCCTGCCCCCAATCCCTCCCAGCATCAGAGTCTTTTCCAATGAGTCAACTCTTCACATGAGGTGGCCAAAGTACTGGAGTTTCAGCTTCAGCATCATTCCCTCCAAAGAAATCCCAGGGCTGATCTCCTTCAGAATGGACTGGTTGGATCTCCTTGCAGTCCAAGGGACTCTCAAGAGCCTTCTCCAACACCACAGTTCAAAAGCATCAATTCTTTGGTGCTCAGCCTTCTTCACAGTCCAACTCTCACATCCATACATGACCACTGGAAAAACCATAGCCTTGACTAGCCAGACCTTTGTTGGCAAAGTAATGTCTCTGCTTTTGAATATGCTATCTAGGTTGGTCATAACTTTTCTTCCAAGGAGTAAGTGTCTTTTAATCTCATGGCTGCAGTCACCATCTGCAGTGATTTTGGAGCCCCCAAAAATAAAGTCTGACACTGTTTCCACTGTTTCCCCATCTACTTCCCATGAAGTGATGGGACCGGATGCCATGATCTTCGTTTTCTGAATGTTGAGCTTTAAGCCAACTTTTTCACTCTCCTCTTTCACTTTCATCAAGAGGCTTTTTAGTTCCTCTTTACTTTCTGCCATAAGGGTGGTGTCATCTGCATAACTGAGGTTCTTGATATTTCTCCCAGCAATCTTGATTCCAGCTTGTGCTTCTTCCAGTCCAGCGTTTCTCATAATGTACTCTGCATAGAAGTTAAATAAGCAGGGTGACAATATACAGCCTTGACGTACTCCTTTTCCTGTTTGGAACCAGTCTGTTGTTCCATGTCCAGTTCTAACTGTTGCTTCCTGACCTGCATACAGAATTCTCAAGAGGCAGGTCAGGTGGTCTGGTATTCCCATCTCTTGAAGAATTTTCCACAGTTTCTTGTGATCCACACAGTCAAAGGCTTTGGCATAGTCAATAAAGCAGAAATAGATGTTTTTCTGGAACTCTCTTGCTTTTTCCATGATCCAGCGGATGTTGGCAATTTGATCTCTGGTTCCTCTGCCTTTTCTAAAATCAGCTTGAACATCTGGAAGTTCACAGTTCACGTATTGCTGAAGCCTGGCTTGGAGAATTTTGAGCATTACTTTACTAGCATGTGAGATGAGTGCAATTGTGCAGTAGTTTGAGCATTGTTTGGCATTGCCTTTCTTTGGGACTGGAATGAAAACTGACCTTTTCTAGTCCTGTGGCCACTGCTGAGTGTGTATTAATGAGTTTAATCCTCATAGCAGTCCTAGGAGATAAGTACTATGATGGTCCTCATTTCTCAGAGGATAGATATTGCATTTAGCATCAGGTCGCTCTAAGTGGAGATGTCAGGATCTGAACCCAGGGAAGCTGCTGAATCCAGCATCTTTGTCCTTCACCCCAGCGTGCACCATCCTGCCCCTCACAGAAGCTACCCAAATATTTGTTAAAAGAAAGAACAGAAAAATGGCCCTTGGCTTTCTCCGTGCTTTCTTTAGTTGGCTAGATCCAAGATGTCTGGTGAGAAAAGGTCCTAACTCTGTATGCAAGAGTGCCCTCTCCCACACTTCCTTGCGCCCTTGGGATCAGAGGGTGTATGTGTCCTGTGGTGTTGCTATGGTAATGCAGAAGCAGCCTCAGAGAAATGAAACATGCCCGTGTGTGACTATAGATGGGGCCTGGCTGAGCAGAGCTGGACCCAGCCCTGAAGAGGTTCAGAGGATGAACTCCTGCTCCAAAAGGACTCTGGAAAGAGGAGTCCAGCACTGTGGAGCAGTAGGAAAGAGCTGGAGACCCACTGGCCAAAGTACCAGAGTAGTTCAGAGAGGGAAGGAGGGAGAAAGACGGGGTAAAGGATGATCATAGATCATGATCACAGATCACAGATCACAGATCAAGAAGCAAGATAGACTCCTTAGAAATTACACCGGCCTTCGGGTGAGAGCTTTCAGCTGCAACTTCAGGCAATTTCTATGAACAACCAGAGTGCTGAACCCAGGGTTGACTGGGATGACTTCCCCTGAAAGACCAGATTTTGGAACTGTTAGGATGTGGCCCAGCTGGGACTTGAGTGCAGAGGCACCAGACAGGGTGGGTGGGGTGGGATGGACTAGGGAGACTGCTTAAAGCTGTTTTTAACTTGCATTGGGGCAGGGAAAGTGTGGAAACAGTTTCTTGTAGTACATATACCATAGTTCTGTTGAAAGTCAAAGGAAATCGCTAAAGAGCAGAGGTCATTTGGAGGGAAAAAATGTAATCACTACTCGTGGAAACTTCCATGGATTAATGAAGGTAGGAAGTCCCACCCCAGTCCTTTTTTCACACTGAAGTATAGCTGATTTATAATATTGTGTTAGTTTCAGGTGTACAGCAAAGTGATTCAGTTATACATGCAGGAGACCTGGGTTCAATCCCTGGGAAGATCCCCTGGAGGAGGGCATTGCAACCTACTCTAGTATTCTTGCCTGGAGAATCCCCATGGACAGATGAGCCTGGAGAGTCAGATGTGCCTGAGCAGCAGCAGCATACATGATATCATATCAGGTTTGTCTTTCTCTATCTGACTTACTTAAGTAAAGATAATACTCTCTAGGTCCATTCATTGGTTGCTGCAAATGGTGTTCTTTCATTTTTTATGTCTAAGTTATAAGATCAGCTTAACATCTCCTTCAAGCATAGAGGCAATCAGTCCTGTATGTTCATTGGAAGGACTGAGGCTGAAACTGAAGCTCCAATACTTTGGCCACCTGATTTGAAAAACTGACTCATTAGAAAAGACCCTGATGCTGGGAAAGATTGAAGGCAGGAGAAGAAGGGGACGACAGAGGATGAGATGGTGGGATGGCATCACCGACTCGATGGACATGAGTTTGAGTAAGCTCTGGGAGTTGGTGATGGACAGGGAAGCCTGGCATGCTGCAGTCCATAGGATTGAAAAGAATCAGACACAACTGAGCGACTGAGCTGAATATCTCCTTAAGTCAGTCGTCTGTTGATGGGAACTTGGGTTGTTTCACCTCAGTTCTTGAGCAATGTTGTGATTTGCTTGGAATAAAGCCTTCCAGGGAGCTCCCCAAACACTTTCCTTTCTATTTTATGCTTCAAGAAAAATCAAAAAAGAACAAAATCAAACAAACCAAAAAAATTCTTTCTCCTAAAACTCAGTTCCTCCACTAATGCCTTTGACCCCTTCCTCCCCCACCCACGCTCCTCTCAGCATTAGGATTTTGCTTCCACTTCTCCTTCTTAAAATAGAGCTTCAGCCCTCAGTGCTCACTGAAATTGCTCCCCTCCTTCTGGTTGCCAAATAGAATAGCCTTTTCAAAATCTTTTTCTTCTTCACCATTTTGTGGAATAACACAGTAGTAATCAGGGTGCTTCAGGGACATGGAACCAACAGCTGGCATGCTGGAGATCCAGGGAAGAGTCGATGTTGCAGCTCAAGTCCAAAGGCAGTCTGCTGGCAGAATTCCCTCATTTGTGGGAAAGGTCAGACTTTTTTCCTCTTGAAGCCTTCAACTGATTAGACAAGACCCGCCATGCAATCAAATTGCCAACATCCACTGGATCATGGAAAAAGTAAGAGAGTTCCAGAAAAACATCTATTTCTGCTTTATTGACTATGCCAAAGCCTTTGACTGTGTGGATCACAAGAAACTGTGGAAAATTCTTCAAGAGATGGGAATACCAGACCACCTGATCTGCCTCTTAAGAAATCTGTATGCAGGTCAGGAAGCAACAGTTAGAACTGGACATGGAACAACAGTTTCCAAATAGGAAAAGGAGTACGTCAAGGCTGTATATTGTCACCCTGCTTATTTAACCTCTATGCAGAGTACATCATGAGAAATGCTGGACTGGAAGAAACACAAGCTGGAATCAAGATTGCCAGGAGAAATATCAAGAACCTCAGTTATGCAGATGACACCACCCTTATGGCAGAAATTGAAGAGGAACTAACAAGCCTCTTGATGAAAGTAAAAGAGGAGAGTGAAAAAGTTGGCTTAAAGCTCAACATTCAGAAAACGAAGATCATGGCATCCGGTCCCACCACTTCATGGGAAATAGATGGGGAAACAGTGGAAACAGTGTCAGACTTTATTTTTTTGGGCTCCAAAATCACTGCAGATGGTGACTGCAGCCATGAAATTAAAAGATGTTTCTCCTTGGAAGGGAAGTTATGTCCATCCTAGATAGCATATCAAAAGCAGAGACATTACTTTGCCAACAAAGGTCCGGCTAGTCAAGGCTATGGTTTTTCCAGTGGTCATGTATGGATGTGAGAGTTGGACTGTGAAGAAGACTGAGCACCAAAGAATTGATGCTTTTGAACTGTGGTGTTGGAGAAGAGTCTTGAGAGTCCCTTGGACTGCAAGGAGATCCAACCAGTCCATTCTAAAGGAGATCAGCCCTGGGATTTCTTTGGAAGGAATCTAAATCTAAATCTAAAGCTGAAACTCCAGTACTTTGGCCACCTCATGTGAAGAGTTGACTCATTGGAAAAGACTCTGATGCTGGGAGGGATTGAGGGCAGGAGGAGAAGGGGACGACAGAGGATGAGATGGCTGGATGGCATCACTGACTCGATGGACATGAGTCTGAGTGAACTCTGGGAGTTGGTGATGGTCAGGGAGGCCTGGTGTGCTGGGATTCATGGGGTCGCAAAGAGTCGCACACGACTGAGGGACTGAACTGAACTGAACTAACTGCCATGCAATAGATGGTATTCTGCTTGATTAACTGAAATGTTAATCTCATTTGAAATACATTTTCACATCTAGAAGCATCTAGAATATGACTGACTAAATATCTTGTATCACAGCCTGGCCAAGTTGACACAGAAAATTAACCATCACAAATCATCACAAAGTAGCTCTTTCTTGAAATGCTCTTCTTCCCTAGTTTACTTACTTCCAGTTCTCCTTCTAAACTTCTTTGACTCCTTTTTCAATATACCAAATAGGAAAGGCTGTTTTCTGAATATAGACATTCCCTCTCCTTATATTAGTTGGTGTGAGTAACATTCCCTGATGTAACAACAACCTACTGTCTTAACAGGACAAAAATATATTTCTCACATCACAATCTAGTGTGGGCTGGACCCTTCCCTAGTGGTCCAGTGGCTGAGATTCCATGCTCCTGTTTGTTTGCCAAGAAACTCCCTTGCAATGGTACCACCCACACTGCACAGTAGCAAAATATTCTTGAAAAGATGAGAGGGTTAATCCAGTTAATTTCAGAACAGGGTTCAAGCAACATTGGTCATAAAGGAAAATGTAAAACCCATTTTCCTACTGGCCTCCATTTAAAGTAATAAACAAAATTCCTGGAGGGGGTGGATGGGAATCTATCAACATTCTTGAGTGAAGACTTGTCTAGAGAAGCATTACTCTATCACGTTACCATTCCATTGAGGATAAGGCCTAATCTATCTATCCATTTCTGTTTATCATCTATCTATCATATGAAAGTGAAAGTGAAAGTTGCTCAGTTCTGTCTGACTCTTTGTGCCCCATGAACTACACAGTCCATGGAGTTTTCCAGGCCAGAATACTGGAGTGGGTCGATTTTCCCTTCTCCAGGGAATCTTTCCAACCCAGGGATCAAACCCAGCTCTCCTGCATTGCAGGCAGATTCTTTACCGGCTGAGCTACCAGGGAAGCCCTTTTGTCTATTATATCTGTCATCTATCACCTCTCTATGCTACGTGTGCTGTGCTAATTCGGTAAGTGTTGTCTGACTCTTTTGTGACTCCATGGACTATAACCGACCAGGATCCTTTGTCTGTGAGATTCTCCAGGCAAGAATACTGGAGTGAGTTACTGAGAGAGTCATTTCCTAGGGAGGTTGATAAGAGGTCTAGGGGTCCCCAAGGAGAGAGGGGTCTGGAATTCTCAAGGAGGAAGAAAGGACAAACTTTTTTCCCTCTACATGACAGAGGTTTGTGACACTGTACAGGAGACAGGGATCAAGACCATCCCCCTGGAAAAGAAATGCAAAAAAGCAAAATGGCTGTCTGAGGAGGCCTTACAAATAGCTGTAAAAAGAAGAGAAGTGAAAAGCAAAGGAGAAAAGGAAAGATATAAGCATCTGAATGCAGAGTTCCAAAGAATAGCAAGGAGAGATAAGAAAGCTTTCCTCAGCGATCAATGCAAAAAAATAGAGGAAAACAACAGAATGGGAAAGACTAGAGATCTCTTCAAGAAAATTAGAGATACCCAGGGAACATTTCATGCAAAGATGGGCTTGATAAAGGACAGAAATGGTATGGACCTAACAGAAGCAGAAGATATTAAGAAGAGGTGGCAAGAATACACAGAAGAACAGTACAAAAAAGATCTTCATGACCCAGATAATCACAATGGTGTGATCACTGACCTAGAGCCAGACATCCTGGAATGTGAAGTCAAGTGGGCCTTAGAAAGCATCACTACGAACAAAGCTAGTGGAGGTGATGGAATTCCAGTTGAGCTATTTCAAATCCTGAAAGATGATGCTGTGAAAGTGCTGCACTTAATATGCCAGCAAATTTGGAAAACTCAGCAGTGGCCACAGGACTGGAAACGGTCAGTTTTCATTCCAATCCCAAAGAAAGGCAATGCCAAAGAATGCTCAAACTACCACACAATTGCACTCATCTCACACGCTAGCAAAGTGATGCTCAAAATCCTCCAAGCCAGGCTTCGGCAATATGTAAACTGTGAACTTCCTGATGTTCAAGCTGGTTTTAGAAAAGGCAGAGGAACCAGAGATCAAATTGCCAACATCCACTGGATCATCAAAAAAGCAAGAGATCCAGAAAAGCATCTATTTCTGCTTTATTGACTATGACAAAGCCTTTGACTGTGCGGATCACAACAAACAGTGGAAAATTCTTCAAGAGATGGGAATACCAGACTACCTGACCTGCCTCTTGAGAAAATTATATGCACATCAGGAAGCAACAGTTAGAACTGGACATGGAACAACAGACTGGTTCCAAATAGAAAAAGGAGTTCGTCAAGGCTGTATATTATCACCCTGCTTATTTAATTTCTATGCAGAGTACATCATGAGAAACGCTGGACTGGAAGAAACACAAGCTGGAATCAAGATTGCCGGGAGAAATATCAAGAACCTCAGATATGCAGATGACACCACCCTTATGGCAGAAAGTGAAGAGGAACTCAAAAGCCTCTTGATGAGAGTAAAAGAGGAGAGTGAAAAAGTTGGCTTAAAGCTCAACATTCAGAAAACAAAGATCATGGCATCCCGTCCCATCACTTCATGGGAAGTAGATGGGGAAACAGTGGAAACAGTGTCAGACTTTATTTTTCTGGGCTCCAAAATCACTGCAGATGGTGACTGCAGCCATGAAATTAAAAGATGCTTACTCCTTGGAAGGAACGTTATGACTAACCTAGATAGCATATTCAAAAGCAGAGACATTACTTTGCCAACAAAGGTTCGTCTAGTCAAGGCTATGGTTTTTCTTGTGGTCATGTATGGATGTGAGAGTTGGACTGTGAAGAAGGCTGAATGCGGAAGAATTGATGCTTTTGAACTGTGGTGTTGGAGAAGACTCCTGAGAGTCCCTTGGACTGCAAGGAGATCAACCAGCCCATTCTGAAGGAGATCAGCCCTGGGATTTCTTTGGAAGGAATGATGCTAAAGCTGAAACTCCAGTACTTTGGCCACCTCATGTGAAGAGTTGACTCATTGGAAAAGACTCTGATGCTGGGAGGGATTGGGGGCAAGAGGAGAAGGGGACGACAGAGGATGAGATGGCTGGATGGCATCACTGACTCGATGGACGTGAGTCTGAGTGAACTCTGGGAGTTGGTGATGGACAGGGAGGCCTGGCGTGCTGCAATTCATGGGGTCTCAAAGAGTCGGACACGACTGAGGGACTGAACTGAAATCATCCCATACCTATGACTTTAAAACAATTGAGAGGATTTTGGGGAATTACAGGCTACTGTCCCATTTGGATTCTGGGTTATGGGAAACTTTCCCAGCCTTTATATAAACTTACAGCTGAAACTCAGCAGGCCCAAACTGACAAACTGGTTTGGTCTCCAGATACTCAAAAGGCTTTTAAGGTTCTTCAGACTGCTCTCCTGCAAGCTCCCACTCTGAGCTTCCCCACAGGGTCAGAATTTAATTTCTCACTGAAAGAAAAGGTATGGCCTTGGGAGTTTTGATACAACTCCGAGGGCCTCACCAGCAACCTATTGCTTATCTAAGCAGAGAATTAGTTGTAATTTCACGTGGGTAGCCCTACTGCTTAAGAGTAATTGGGGCAGCGGCTTTATTAGCACCTGAAGCTTTAAAAATGATTAATGGATAAAACCTTACTGTACTGACTTCCTATGATGTGAGCGGAGTCTTAAATTCTAAGGTTAATATTTGGATGACAGACAGTAGGCTTCTTAAATATCAGTTGTTGTTGTTAGAAGGACCAGTAACTAAGCTTAAAGTTTGTGGAAATTTAAATCCTGCCACTTTCCTTCCTGAGAAGGAAAATGAAACATCTGATCACGATTGTTCCCAATTTCTAACTTTAAACTATGCAGCTTGGGAAGTTCTAATGGATAGCCCATTAGACAATCCTGACATGGAAATATTTACAGATGGCAGTGCTTTTGTTCAGGATGGAAAGCATAAAGCAGGTTACGCCGTGGTGACTGCTGAACAGATTTTAGAAGCAAAATCTCTCCCCCAGGGAACCAGTGCTCAGTTAGCAGAGCTTGTGGCTCTGACCCGAGCTCTAGAGTTAAGAAAAGGGTCGTGGGTAAGTATCTACACAGATTTTAAGTATGTTTATTTGACTTTACATGCTCATGCTACAATATGGAAAGAAAGACAGTTTAGAACAACAACAGGAGAACCTATTAAACATTTCAGAGAGATCGAGAGACTTTTAACTGCTATATATTGTCCTAAAGAAGTAGCAGTTATGCATTGCAAAGGGCACAGCAGGGATGGAAGTAAAGTAGCCGAAGGTAATCAGTTGGCTGACTGTCAAGCCAGAAAAGTGGCACTTTATGAAACCCCTTCACTGCAGACGCCTTTGATCTGGACAGGTCCTGTGGAACAGGGAAAACTACAGTATACTGAGGAAGAATTAGAAAAATATGAGAAAAGAGGAGCAAAGATTACTGACAAAGGGTGGTCACAGTCCGAGGATGGATGACTAATAATCCCTGAAAATGCTCAGTGGAAAATTCTTAAAGGTTTACACCAGAGTTTTCATTTGGGTGCAGAGAGTACTTACCAGATGGCTTCTCATTTGTTTGAAGGTAAAAATGTAATGAAAACTTTAAAGAACATTATCAAAAGGTGTGAGGTTTGTCAGAAAAATAACCCAAAGACTGAAAAGCTAGCAAAATCTGGATTACAACTAAGTGGAAAGTATCCTGGAGAGGACTGGGAAATTGATTTTACTCATATGCCAAAAGCTAATGGGTATTCTTGCTTACAAGTTTGGGTGGATACTTTTTTCTGGATGGATTGAGGCTTTTCCCTGTCGTAGTGAACAGGCTAAGGAGGTTATAAAGATTTTAATCCATGAAATTATCCCCAGGTTTGGGCTGCCACGGAGCCTTAAGAGTGACAATGGCTCCACCTTTAAAGCTGCTGTAACTCAGGAGGTACTCTTTCTGCCTCCTTCTGATGCCTATATCAGAAGCTTTCTCTATCTCCTTTATACTTTAATAAAACTTATTACACTAAAGCTCTGAGCGATCAAGTCTCATCTCTGGCCCCGAATTGAATTCTTCTCCTCCAGAGGCCAAGAATCCCAGCGTTTTTTCGTGGTTCAGCAACAACCTTTCATTACCATTCCCTTCTCCAGGGGGTTTCTCAACCCAAGGATCAAACCCGTGTCTCTTATGTCTCCTGCATTGGTAGGCAGTTTCTTTACCTTTAGCGCCACCTTGAAGTCCATCATCTCTCTATGTCTATTTATTTATCTATTTTCTGTTTATCATCTATTGTATCTATCATCTATATTACCTGTCTCCAATTCTATATCTATCTATTAATATCTATCTGATATTCATCTATCTATATCTAACTATACCCAATCTATACCATGCAGTATTTGGGCATGTAATACATAATAGACATCTACCTAATGATTTTTATTTTTATTGAAGTATAGTTGACTTTATATTTAAGTCAATAATATTAGCTTCAGGTATATAACATGGTGATACAGTATTTTTTACTGTCTATATTTTAGTAAGCAGAAGACATTCTTAAGCAAGACAGGAGACCTAGAAACTATAAAGGAAAAGATAAGGAAATTTCACTACAAAAAAATGTAAAGAACCACCCTTATGAAAGGTAAAAGACATGAGAGCTTGGTAAAAACATCTGCAATACACAGAGGATTACATCATTTATTTAAAGAGCTCCTGTACATTGTTAGAAAAAGGGGTGCACTGTAAATCAACTATACTTCAACTTAAAAAAGGATGCCTAACCCAACAGAACAAACAAATAATATGAATGAGCAAGTCACAGAAAAGGAAACTTTATTTTAAAAGGAAGAGCTGAAAACAACGAACACACAAAGACAGTAAGAGAGCAAAATGTCAGTTTCACCCACCAGAGTGGCAAACGTTCAAAAGGACGACTACATCCAGGCTGATGGTCACGTGGGAGTCGGGTTTTCTCAGAGACAGTGAGAGTTGCTGCTACCACCAGCCTGTATATGTTAACATTAAGATGACACATTCTCTTTTACCCTACAATCCCAATTTCAGAATCTCTTATACCAATAAAGGATTAACAGTGAAGATAGTTTAAGTAATATTTGCCTACTTATAGGTCTATGATAAGCAACTCAAGAGAGACTAGCATAGATCTTTTCCCAAAGAGATCCTATTTGGGAAAATAAGGGAAACACAGTGGATGGAGCCGAATTTTCCAGACTTAGGGAAGCCCTGAAAGAGCAGTAGGATGCCTCTGCATCAGCTCTAGGCCGATTTTATCACTTATGATTTTATTACCCATTATTTTTTTTATGACCGAATACACCCAAATTATAATTAGAGCCTGGAGGGTGACTCTTAATTATAGGCCATGGAGTATTTACTGCTTTCATCCTTTTCTAGCTCGTCCCACTTACATCAGTGGTACTTAAGCTGCTGGCACAGAGCTGGACCGTGACGGTGGTGGTGGGGTGGGTGCATAACAAAGATACCACCGAACAGGGGACAATGGTAGGTAAAGCAGAAAGAGATGAACAGCTAAACATAAAGTTCTTTACTTTCTCCCTGTCCCCTCCCCAATGGTTCCCCCACTCCAAGGAAAAAAATCAAGCCCCAAACCCCAAACCCGACCGCCTGTCTGTAATGGGAGGAAAATGACTAAACGTCAGCGTCTGCCAAAAAAAGATCAATTCTATATGAATCAGCCAAGTGACTCAGCAGCTGAATAAAAGCTTATCTTGAGTGTTTGTGCAAGAGAGCAGGTGGTCCTGCTCTGGCCTGTGGTCAGTCCTCACCTGTATTGGCAGGCCCAGAGCTCAAGAGAGGCAAGGTGCAGAAGGCCAAAGGGTTGGGGAAGAATTTGCAAACTGTGACAGAGCAGGCAGTGACAAGCCTGGGAAATGCTGGGAGAAATGAAATAGCCCTTGAAACAGCCCTTCAAAGAGCCGAAGGGCTACTAGCAGTGGGGAGATGGATTGGGTTTTCTCTGTGTGGCTCCAGATGACACACCTGGGTCTGAGATTGTCCCTTGCAGGAGCCAGACTCTGACTTCAACAAGCTGTACAGACAACTAACTCTGTGGACAGTTTTCTAGATGATTTCATGCATGGAGGTGATGAGCACTCAGTTATTGGGGGCATCCAAACAGAGGCCAGGGTGACCACCTGATGGGAATGTGCCAGTGGTGGTGGTAGCTGGGGGCAGTTGAGAATCAAGTAGTGGAATCTAAAAAAAAAACAAAGGTATAAGGGGACTTCCCTGAAGGTCTGGTGGTTAAGACTTTGCCTTCCAATGTAGGGGGTAAGGGTTTAATCCCTGGTTGGGGACCTAAGATCCCATATGAGTTGTGGGCAAAACTCAAAACATAAAAGCAATATGGTAACACATTCAGTTAAAAAAAAAACTATAAAATAAATATAAAAAGAGTATAAATGAATGCATTTACAAAACAGAAACTGAAATACAGATGTAGAAAACAAACTTATGGTTGCCAAGAGGTAAGGGGAGGGGAGGGATCAAAACTGGGAGACTGGGATTGACATATACACAGCACTATATATAAACTAGGTAACTAACAAGGACCTACTGTACAGCACAAGGGACTCTGTTCAATAGTCAGTAATGACCTACATGGGTAAAGAATGTAAAAGAATGGATGAAGTCAGGTGGGCCTTAGGAAGCATCGTTACGAACAAAGCTAGCGGAGGTGATGGAATTCCAGTGGAGCTATTCCAAATCCTGAAAGATGATGCTGTGAGAGTGCTGCACTCAATATGCCAGCAAATTTGGAAAACTCAGCAGTGGTCACAGGACTGGAAAAGGTCAGTTTTCATTCCAATCCCAAAGAAAGGCAATGCCGAAGAATGCTCAAACTACCGCACAATTGCACTCATCTCACACGCTAGTAAAGTAATGCTCAAAATTCTCCAAGCCAGGCTTCAGCAATATGTGAATCGTGAACTTCCTGATGTTCAAGCTGGTTTTAGAAAAGGCAGAGGAACCAGAGATCAAATTGCCAACATCCGCTGGATCATGGAAAAAGCAAGAGAGTTCCAGAAAAACATCTATTTCTGCTTTCTTGACTATGCCAAAGCCTTTGACTGTGTGGATCACATGAAACTGTGGAAAATTCTTCAAGAGATGGGAATACTAGAGCACCTGACCTGCCTCTTGAGAAATTTGTATGCAGGTCAGGAAGCAACAGTTAGAACTGGACATGGAACAACAGACTGGTTCCAATAGGAAAAGGAGCTCGTCAAGGCTGTATATTGTCACCCTGTTTATTTAACTTATATGCAGAGTACATTATCAGAAACGCTGGACTGGAAGAAGCACAAGATGGAATCAAGATTGCCGGGAGAAATATCAAGAACCTCAGATATGCAGATGACACCACCCTTATGGCAAAAAGTGAAGAGGAACTCAAAAGCCTCTTGATGAAAATGAAAGAGGACAGTGAAAAAGTTGGCTTCAAGCTCAACATTCAGAAAACGAAGATCATGGCATCCGGTCCCACCACTTCATGGGAAATAGATGGGGAAACAGTGGAAACAGTGTCAGACTTTATTTTTCTGGGCTCCAAAATCACTGCAGATGGTGACTGCAGCCATGAAATTAAAAGATGTTTACTCCTTGGAAGGAAAATTATGACCAACCTAGATAGCATATCAAAAGCAGAGACATTACTTTGCCAACAAAGGTTCGTCTAGTCAAGGCTATGGTTTTTCCTGTGGTCATGTATGGATGTGAGAGTTGGACTGTGAAGAAGGCTGAATGCGGAAGAATTGATGCTTTTGAACTGTGGTGTTGGAGAAGACTCCTGAGAGTCCCTTGGACTGCAAGGAGATCAACCAGCCCATTCTCAAGGAGATCAGCCCTGGGATTTCTTTGGAAGGAATGATGCTAAAGCTGAAACTCCAGTACTTTGGCCACCTCATGTGAAGAGTTGACTCATTGGAAAAGACTCTGATGCTGGGAGGGATTGGGGGCAAGAAGAGAAGGGGACGACAGAGGATGAGATGGCTGGATGGCATCACTGACTCGATGGATGTGAGTCTGAGTGAACTCTGGGAGTTGGTGATGGACAGGGAGGCCTGGCGTGCTGCAATTCATGGGGTCGCAAAGAGTTGGACACGACTGAGCAACTGAACTGAACTGATAACTGATTCACTTTGCTGTACACCTGAAACTAACACAACATTGTAAAAAATCTACTACGAGCCAATAAAAGTTAAAAAGAAAGAGTCAACTACTGGGTGAGGGCTGCACCGATAGGTCTCCGTGATCTATTTAGACTGTTTAAAATCTAGTTGATGCATTTACGGTGCACTTTTCCCCTTGAAGTTTCATCTTCTGAGCCTTGTGTGCTTAGTGGCGAGCTGGAGTCATCAAGTAATTGCTCCCAGAGGACCACAGTTGAGGCTGTGAATCATGTTATTTTCTCCCAATCCCTTCTTCTCCTCCCTCCCCCTGCTTCAGCTGACTAAGGCAGATATCCTTGTCTTGTCCTCCAAAGTCTGATTTTAAAAAATATATAATTATTACAGATTTGTGCCTAATGTTCCGGATGCTGGGGAGTCACAGAACAGAAAAGTTACAAGGAGGGAACTCAAAGAGAATCCATCTGTCCTGGGGGCATTGATAGGATGCTAAAGAGGTGGCAGTCTCCATAGAAAATGTAGCTGTTACTGATAATTAGACTTTTTCAGGAAGATAAAGTGAAGACTCAGGGGAGAAATACTGTTGCAAATTCTGGTTGAATTTTTTTTTTTTCTTCCTTCTGGGCTGGTGATCTTCTCACACTTGGCGTTGCTCCTGGTGAGATTGAAGGGGACCTCAGAGATGATACATTCCAGATTCCTCATTGTCCAAAAGGAAGAAACTAGAGAACTGAGGAGCCCGGATGGGGTGTGGGGGTTAAAATCTTCGGGCTGGCCAAGGTCACCCAGATCCTCAGGATGGAGCTGAGAGCTCCATCAGAATTCTTGGCAACACTCCTCCCCCCTCCTGCCCCCGCATACACTTTTCTCCCTGTTTTTCCGCTTGCCTAGAAGCTCCCTCTGTGCTCCTTCCTGAAAAGGGTGGGGTCCTAGTTGCCTCGGACCTTGGGCAACCAGGGACTGGGTCTGAAGGTGTATGTTGAAAGCTGTGAGCAGGAAAACTCAGCCCCTCGCCACACGACTCTCCTCTGTGCCCCTGATCTTGCCGGTTTTCAGTTGGCAAGTGAACCAAACTGTCCCCGCCTGCCCTGCACACCCATCTTCCCCCAGCCAGGGCGAAAACCACCCTTAAGCCCCTAGACCTTTCTCTTAGGGCTCAAACATCCTGGATCAGAGTGCCTGACTCTGTTTCTTCCCCAGAAAGTATTAATCGCTATGCCTGTGGGGCTTCTGGGTCGCTCCCCTGCCTGCCAGGGGTGGCATAAGGGTTCCCACCCCTCAGCCCCATCAAAGCCCCCTGCCACAGGGAGTCTGTTGGCAAGCTTCCTCCTGCCAGCAGAAGGAACTTGGGGCTGGTGGAGATGAGCGAAGGCCTTTGCAAATAGGATCAGCAGCATAATTTGTGAGGCCCTGGGCACAAGGAAAACGCAGGGCCCCTTGTTCAAAAACGATTGAGAATTTCAAGACTTGGACAGTAGCAGGGTCCCATGTTCATGAAGCCCACCTGATTTGGCTGAGTCTCAAGTGGATGGGGACAACATTTAGTTAAGGTCTAGGAATCAAAGAGTCAGGGAGGCCTTATGATTTCCCAAACGGATGCTCTGTTCATTCCTAAGAACCTGTTTCTGTTCCTGCAGCCTAGCAGGTCTGCCATGGGGTCACCAGGTGACTGTAGTGGTTTGGGAAGCGGTTATTTCACACTTTCTGTGTTCCTTCTCTATCACAACATCCCTCTCCATTACACCCCGTTATTTCTGATGCTTTTAAATGGAGCCGGAGGAGTGACGCACGTGAAAAACTAACGTTCAATCGGGCAGCGGAATTCTGAGTTTTGATTCGGGAGTAGGCACCAGCCTGGGGCGCGGAGCATCCCTCCACTTCTGCGGAGCTGGGCGCTCGCCGTGCACGTTAATTCAGGCTCTTCCCTCCTGGGGGCGCCGTGCCCCAGCTCTGAGCCCCAAGGGTGCGATCCCGCACCCCAACGTCTGTCTCCGCTGGAGCGTTTCACGGTGCCAAAGCGCCCCCCTGCGCCCCCCGCCGAGTGCTGCACCGGACCTCCCCTCCCACCCAGCCAACTGCCCGCCCCTCGCATCTCAGCACCCCCTCCCGCGCCGGCTTCCAGAAAGCTCCCGGTGCTTTCTACGGCATTCTTTGGGCGTGAGTCATGCAGGTTTGCAGCCAGCCCCAAAGTGGGTGTATACGCAGCGGAGCGCTATAAATACGGTCGCCTCACGGTGCTGTGCACGCGGCGTGGCCAGGAGGAGCGCGCGGGCAGCGGTGACCGGTGAGACGTCTCCACCCTTCCAGTTCCCTACGCAGAGCCCCGCCGCAGGGACGATGAGCAAGGGGATGGGGGTGGAGGTGGCCGCCAGGCTAGGAGAGGATGATCACTGGTAGTTAGAGGGCTGTCAGAGGGGTGCTTTGGGTGGAGTCGGGAGATCAGGGAAGGCAGGTGACCACCCCATCGCCTGTGAGCCTGGCAGGGTCCGAAAATTGCTGGGGTCGGCGCACAGGCAAGGACTCGGGAACCCTTTTGTTCATGAACTCCAATCACAGTTCTCTGGGGGTACACAGGATAGGTGTAGTGAACCTCTTTTTGTAAAGATGGGGAAATTGACATTTGGGGGACTGCCGCAGACGCTGGAGGCCAAGGCTAGTTAGTGGCAGAGCTGGCCCGCCCTGAGAGCCTTCCTGCAGCATTTTCCTTGCAAAGGCGCTGATATCTCCAGGGGTGGCGGTCAGCTTGAGCGCGTGAGTCATCTTGTTTGTTCCTTAATTCTCTAGTTTTCTGGCTAGTGTGTTTATAAGTATGATCTTTTGATTTAAGTATATGTTGTGTGCGTGCTCTGTCGTGTCTGACTCTGGTACCCCATGGACTGTAGCCTGCCAGGCTCCTCTGTCCATGGAATTCTCCAGGCAAGAATACTGGAGTGGGTTGCCATTTCCTCCTTCAGGGGATCTTCCCAACTCAGGGATGGAACCCGCATCTCTTGAGTCTCCTGCATTGGCAGGCAGATTCTTCACCACTGAGACACCTGGAAAACTCTTTCTGCTTCCTAATGCATCAGAGTACATCAGAGAAACGTGTCACACAACCTCCATCAGATTTCAGACATCTGATTCAAAACTGTCACATTTTATAGATGAAAATCTGGAACGATAAACAGAAAGATAAATCTGCAAAGATAAAAAGAAAATAAGTATCAGAATTGGGATTAGAGCCCAAGTCTTGACCTTCCAGAATTTCTGGACTTACTGAAAAAAAGAAGCTGATTATTACTATTTAAGACTGAGGTTAAGAATTAAGAGTATGTGCAAATTCTATAAAAGGATGCTCTTAAGAGTGTTCGTTATAATAATAGTCAGAAATTAAAGACAATTTAAATGCTCAGCTTTGTGGAATGGCAAAACAAGGTACACCAGAAAAAGGACTATTACACAGCCACGAAAGTATGCTTTTACAGTGTATTTGAAGATAGTGGATGTAAAGGACCCAATTGTATGCAAATGCATAGAAAAGAGGAAAGATAAGCAGTGCTATTGTTTGCCTCCGGAGGGTGTGAATTACAGGTGAATTGTTTTGTTTTTCATTTAGGTAGAGTTTATTTATTTGGGGAGGGTGTAGGAGAGCAGCTTGGGCTTTGAACTGTGCGGCTTACTCTGCCCGTGGCTTCTTCTGGGGAAAGGAGGACCTTTGAGTGGCTGGTTTAATCAGAACAGTTGGCAACCAGGTGCCCTGGTCTGAAAATGGGAGGGGAGGGGAGTTAGTGCAAAGGGAGGGTAATTTGGCTGCACAGCCGCTGTTCTCGTACTGTCCTTCGGCTAGAATCAGTATTGCTACTGCTGCTGCTGCTAAGTCGCTTCAGTCGTGTCCGACTCTGTGCGACCCCATAGATGGCAGCCCACCAGGCTCCCCTGTCCCTGGGATTCTCCAGGCAAGAACACTGGAGTGGGTTGCCATTTCCTTCTCCAATGCAGGAAAGTGAAAAGTGAAAGTGAAGTTGCTCAGTCGTGTCTGACTCTTTGCGACCCCATGGACTGCAGCCTACCAGGCTCCTCTGTCCATGGGATTTTCCAGGCAACCCACTGGAGTGGGGAGACTGATACCGTCTCCGAGTATCAGTATTACCTGCAAGCTTTTTAGCACAGCAGTCTCAGAATCAGAATCTGGTGTAATAACAAGACTCCTGGCTAATTCCCATGTACTTTTAAGGAGCCAATTGCTTCATTAAGGCAAAGCCCGCAGCAGGGAAGGACTGACTGCAGTGGCCTCTGTGTGTCTGTTTCAGTTTCTCTGTCCATGTCTCTACATGTAGGTCATGTCTCTACATGTCCTCCCACTTCCCTGAAAGATATCGTGCCAGTGCCCACAATTGGTCCTACGTCTATTTCTGAAGGAGTCAGAATTTCCTGTGATGACATAAGACCCTTGTGTTTACAGAACAAATTCAAATCTCTGAGGTCTGTATTAGGTCCATTTTACAGATGGAAAAACTGAGGCTCAGATTTCAGTGACTCAATGTCAAGGAAAGAACACTGGACTAGGGGATTGGGAGGGCTGGGTTCTCAATCCTGGGGTTGCCACCTGCTTGTAGGCCTTGGGGGCCCCATCATGTTTCTGGGTTCTGCCTCCCCTCTGAGGTGGAGGACTGAATGAGAGACAGGTCCCTGTCCCAGCTCTCAGCTCCATGGCTCCCATGGTCTCCAGGCTTCTGATGGGAGATCCTATACTGACCCCTGGGTTTCTGGACTCCTCATCCAGTGCTCTTGCCTGTGACTTTCCTGACTTCCCTGCATCTCTTTTCCTCAGGACCCAATGCCCCGTCTTCCGGTCCAAGCCTATTTCAAAGGCTGGTATATGGATTTCTCAAAAGCCTTCACTTACGGGGGGTGCTCTGCTGAAGGGGTGTTTCTCTCTGGCTTTGTCTCTCTGGCGTGACAAAGCCTCTGTCCCTGCTTGAGGCGTTTCAGGCCTCAGTGAGCAGCTGGGGCAGTGCCTGGCAGACTGAAATAGCGCCCTGGCTCAGCCGCCCACCCACCATCTCTGGGGAGGTCAGTGACCCGCTCTCCTCTCCCACGCTGCTCAGGCACCACAGCCTGGCTACCTTACTAATTGTGTCTCAGGAGAGACTTGGCTTATTCATGTTCTCCCAGGGTCTCAGCCTACGGAGCTGAGAGCAGCTTTGGGGTGAGCGTCATTCCAGGAAGGGGAGAGCCCCTTCCTACTCTTGTTACGGGAAGCGGGTGAGTTCAGATGATAAGTTGTGGGGAGGGGTGCAGGGGGACGGATGCAGGGGGAGGGGTTTCTGTTTTGCAACAACTTCAGCTTTTGGGAAAGGATCCATTGTGTAAGGCCAGCTGGTCCAGTGTTCAGGCAGCCAGCCGAGTGTGGTGCAAGGACCTTGGCAGACGCTCTGCGGTGGGTTAAGAGAGACCAGCTGAGTGAAAGGGACCTGGCAGAGCAGAGAGGCGCTCCTCCCAGCAGGACTTCTTCTGGGGAGGCTCCTTGCCCCCCCACATCCCCCTCCCCAATCCTTTGGCTTTGCCCCTCCCTCTCTACGCTCCCTGGAGACCACTGTCCTCGCCTTGTTCTACTCCCCCATCCACGCCTCCTGCCTCAAGTCTCACACTGGGGATGACAAATGAATTTATTTTCCTGTGCCAACCCAGAGGGTCTGAGGCTGTCAGTGCCTCAGGCCCTCAAAACAGCTTCAGACCCTCGAAAAGCACTTTCAGGAGGTGTCGAGACATGGCTGGGGACAGTGCTGTGATTGATTGGTGCTGCCTGCTGCGGGCAGGCTTGGTGATGTCAACAGCAGGGGGCTGGCTGCGCTCTGGACTGCAGTCCCCACGTTAGGGGGATGGGATAGGCCGGACGAGTGACCCAAGAGAGGTGTATTCAGAGTTGAGTTTGATGTGAGCAGGTATTGTCAGATGGATGTCCTCTCTGGATGCAGACAGTTCCTGTGCCTTTTTCGGGCACAGTCAGCTATGATGAGAAGAGAAGGAGGAGGGGGAGGAACGGGGAGGAAGGGGAGGACGAGGAGCAGGAGGAGGGTAGCTTGGACCTGAGTCCAGTGGTTCTGACTCCAGATCCTCGTTTCTTCTGTATGAGGCTGCTTTCCTGGGGTTCTTCCTGGTACCTGCTGCCTCCCACTTTCTTTTTAAAGTGCGCATTGGCAAGACTGATCCTTTCTTGTCCAGTCCCTGGGATAAAAAGGCGGTGATGCAAGCTAAGGGCATAGCGGAGGGCCAGGCCTCAGAAGGGCTCCAGGAAAGCAGGCGGCAGGCTGGGCTGGAGACCAGCGGGCTGTCTAGCTGTTGCCATGACAGTCCCCTGTTCTCTACAAACAGAGGCGTGCTGGGATTCCAGAAGTGGAGAAGGAGGCAAGATGAAGACTCTACTGCTGTTGATGGGGCTGCTGCTCAGCTGGGAGAGTGGCTGGGCAATCTCGGACAAAGAGCTCCAGGGTAAGTGACCAGGCCCCCAGGGGTCAGAGACCTTTTCTTCCCTGTGCATTGGATCTGGTTTGCTCTGCTCAGGCCCCTCTCTGAGCCCTCTGTCGCCAGCCCAGGCTCTTTGTGGTCAAATTGTCTTCCAGGCACTTTCAGATGGAACCCAAGCCCTTTCTGACTGCTGCATCTCCTTCAGCTGTTCCCTTCCCAGTCCGCTTGGCCCAGCGCCCACACCTCCCCCATGACGCTCCTTGAAGCCTGGACCACTGGGGCCTCTGTGGACTTCCCTTGGAGTTTCCATAAAGCTCACTACCTGTATCTGCCACCTTGCCACCTAGAAAACCAATGCTCTGGATTCAGGAAAGAGGAAATATCATTTATTAGGAGGGCTTGTCATCCTTCAAAGCCCGGCTTTTGCTTCCCCTCTTCTGCTAGGTCCTTCTTGACACCTGTCTTCCCTCTGCTTCACTCTCATCCCGCGAGCTGACCAAATCTCCGGGGTAGTAGTTAGAAACCCTAATATTGAGATCAGAGGTGGGTGGGAGTCTGTCTCTGCCCTCCCCAGCTGTTATAACCCTGGGTGAGTATCTTGACCTCACTATGATTCTCCATCCTCACTTGTGCAGTGGGGTGAAGGCGATGTTGAGAGTCTTAAATAAAATGCATGTGAAGTGTCCAGTGTGGTGCTTGACCCAGGATAAGCACCAGAGAAGCGTGGGCTGTTACTTTCAGTACTTCGGTGACATTATCTCATTGTATTTGTCACACGATGTGGTGTCTGATCACAGTCTCACCTCCATGTCCCTTGTCACCTGATACCATTCGTCAGAACAAAGATGAAATTCAGATGTTTGCTTAAACTGCATTCCAGAAGAAATTATATCCAGAAGGATACAATTTGATATTTTGATGCTTAAACAATTACGCTTCCAGGATTTTTTTTTTCCTTGAAAATTTTCTTCTGCAGCTGGTTAGGCTGCTCCTCCAGCGCCCCAGGAGCACACTGGGTTATTCCTCCTCTGGGGTGTGTCCGCTCCAGTGTTTGCTTTTCTGAGAAGCTGGCTGTAATTGATTCTCAGGCCCTGGGTCTTCAGTGTGCCCTGGAGATGGAACACTGGGAATGGAACCCGGGTCAGGGTGAAGCTGGGACCCTGAAGGCTGCCTGCCAGGGAGACCCCAGCCTTAGCAGCCCCTAGACCCCCTGGCCTTTCTGACCCTTTATACTGGTTCCAGGGTTGTATTCCCAGCACCATCCCTTCCTCTCACATCATCCACCTGCCTGCCCTTTTCCTGCAGAAATGTCCACCGAGGGGAGTAAGTACGTGAATAAAGAAATTAAAAATGCCCTCAAGGAGGTGAAACAGATAAAGACCCAAATAGAACAAACCAATGAAGAGCGCAAATTACTGCTCAGCTCCCTAGAGGAAGCCAAGAAGAAGAAAGAGGTAAGGAAGAGCCGAGCTGCCCCTACCTTGATCCTCTGTGCTGGAGGCAGGGCATGGGGAAGCCCTGCCAGGTTGCCATGGTGACCCTCTGTCTTTCCTTCCAGGCTGTGTCAGCTGATACCCAGGGCTGTGGTTAACAAATAGGAAAGGTTTATTTGCTTTTGAAAGCTTCAAGGGGTGAGATTTCGGATCTGGTTTCATTTCAAGCCTGGCCTAGGGCCTGCTGCCCAGATTTATTTCAATAGATTTTTCTAAACCCCGATTGTGTGCAAGCTCCAAGGTCGGCTTTGGGTAGGGTCTGTCATTGTCACAGGTTAGGAGGTGGATGTCACCCTACCTTCAGGAAGCTTATCTAGTGTGAGTAATACCTTTGGGGTACAGCAGGCACACACTATTGCTCACATCTGAGTTCTGGACTACTTTGTAAACAGACATCTAGGTCCACTGGTGAACACACAAAACTAAACTACTATTGTTCAATAAACAGCTTATTTACACTGTGCTAAGTCGCTTCAGTTGTGTCCAACTCTTTGAGACCCCATGTACTGTAGCCCACCAGGCTCCTCTGTTCATGGGATTCTCCAGGCAAGAATACTGGAGTGGGTTGCCATTTCCTCCTCCAGGGGAATCTTTCTGACCCAGGGATCGAACCTGCTTCTCTTAAATGTCTTCTGCATTGGCAGGTGGGTTCTTTACAAGTGCCACCTGGGAAGCCCAGCTTATTTAAAAAATAGTCTCCTTGACGATATCCTCAAATTCTACTCTTGTTGCTCCCCTAACCCTAATGACAGAGATGCTGAAATGGGGCCTATGGTCCCTAATGCATGGAGTGAAATCATTATAAAGACTCAGAGAAGTTCTGCAGTAAAGGAACATGTGTGACTTCATTCAACCCAAGTGCTTTTCAAATCCATTTGACCAAGGAATCCATTTATTTTTTTCCCGATAACTTGTAGCACAATTTCATGGAAGCCACTTACAGAAATGTTGGCCTGGGTGCAGCCCTTTCTTTGAAACTTAATTATCTTTCTTGGCATGAATAGAAATTCCCACCATGCTATGAGAAGGCTCCTAGAGTCCACGGAGAAGTGGCAAGTCTTTTTCTTGAATGTTGTGCTACTCACTGGGATTTGATAGTTGACAATCTATGATAAAGCACATCATGTTTGGAAAAAGACTCCATGACTTCTCAGGTGAGGAATATGGGAACGGGAAAGAAAGGAATTGCCTGTGAATTGGCCTAGTAGAAGGCATGGTGGCCTTCCCCATGTGGGAAAGGCAGTGGACATGGCCCAGGGGGACGGGGAACACGAAGTAGGGGAAGATCTCACACAGCTCTTCCTGGTCACACATTCCTACTGGAGCTTCATTTGGGGGTATGGATGGTTTACTTAATTCTTTGAAGAGTAATACCCACATTTATCAAGATTTTAATACAGAAAAGCAGAAGAGAAAAAGTTTTTCCATAATCCTTTTACCTTAGGACAGTTCCTTAGGTATCTAAGGATACCTGCATTTGATCTATTTCTTACTACTTTTTCTCTTCTATACTTTTTGGACAGTGGCTATACTCAAACTCATGAATTTTTTAATGTGAGAAATGCTTATTATAATATTTAACAATTATTATAAACATCCTTGGTAATGCTATCCTGTTTACCATTTGTAGGTACCACAGTTTCCCTAACTGGTCCCCTAGTTTTGAGCACCTGAGTTGACGCCAGTATTTTTTTTTTTTGCCATTCATGAATATTGAAACAAATATCTTCAGGCATATGAACTTCTCCTTTATTGCAGGAAATCCTTGGGATAGAGTCTTGCAGATTTACTGGATCAAATGTCATGGTCATGTTAGAGAGTTTTGGTAGTAGATGTGACCTTGATTTTGGAAGCTTACCTATTACCGTGGTATGCCAGGGGCTGTGGTTGCCATAGAAAAATAAGATTCAGGGAAGCTTTGGAAGATGACATTGAAATTCCTGAAGTTGAGAGTAGAAAGTGGGTTATTTGTTGAGAGGGGGGAAGTCTTGGGGTAAAGACTGTAGGTGCAGCGTCAGAGAAAGAAGTCCAGATGAGCTCTAGGGGCCAGAAGGGACTAAGGAGCAGGATGAAGATGGGAGGATGTTTAAAACCAGATGAGAAGGAACATCCAGGTGGCAAACATGAACGAGAGCAGGGATGGAAACAAGCACCCCATGTGCCCAGGTTTGGCAGAGGTGGGCAGGCCCACCCATGCCTACCTCGGGCAGGGGAAGCCTGTGGTTTCTGTGGCTAAGCCAGCTTTTGTTATCCCCTAGGACGCCCTGAATGACACCAGGGATTCTGAAAACAAGCTGAAGGCGTCCCAGGGGGTGTGCAATGAGACCATGACAGCCCTTTGGGAGGAATGTAAGCCCTGCCTCAAGCAGACCTGCATGAAGTTCTACGCGCGGGTGTGCAGAAGCGGATCGGGACTGGTTGGCCACCAGGTGATGAGGGCTCCGCTCCTTCAGCGCAGCATGGCTTGGGGTGGGGAGTGAGGAGAGCTGAAGATGCTTCTTTGATTCTGCACCGAGTTCCAAGTATAGGGGTATTTCCCCACCAAGGGATTCTCCCACACCAGCTGGGTGCCCTGCAGTTCAGCTCAAGTTGGACCCCATCTACCCGGAGACAGCGTTAGACCCCACAAGTTCAGGGCTCAGTCCCACAAGACTGCCCCATCATGCCCACCCCCCAACTTCAACAGCCAGTCAGAAGTCCAGGTGCTTCTGACTGACTGGCTGTAGATCAGAGAGTTCCATGACTGCTTCCTTTTGTTGCTGTTGATTCGCTAAGTCGTGTCCTACTCTTTGCAACCCTATGGACTGTAGCCTGACAGGCTCCTCTGTCCATGGGATTTCCCAGGCAAAAGTACTGGAGTGAGTTGCCATTTCCTTCTCCCAGGGATCTTCTTGACCCAGGCATCGAACCCAAGTCTCCTACAGGTGGATTGCCCCTGTAGGCAATCTCGAGCATTAATTTGCTCGAGAAGCTCACAGAACCCAGAAAAACATTTTACATAGTAGATAATCAATTTGTTATAGAAGGATAGAACTCAGGGGATTTCCCCAGTGGTCCAGTAGTTAAGTATCTACCTTGCGGTGCAGGGTACATGAGTTCAAACCCTGGTTGGGGAACTAGGATCCCACTTGCCACGGGGTAAATTTCACGTAGGTAAAATCTTTTTTAAAAATGCTACCAATGGGTGACCAGCCCATTGGTCACCCATTAAAAAATAATAAAAATAAAAGGATATGAGTCAGGAGCAGCAAGATGGAAGAGATACCCAGAGCTAGGGATGGGGAGCGGTGGGGGGCCTTCATGGCCTCTCCAAGTGCAGCAGTCTCTTGCATCTCTTTGGTGCACGTGTCTATCAACCCAGAAGCTTTACAAGCCCATCCTTTTGGATTTAATAGAGGCTTCATTACACCAGCATGGTTGATTAAATCATTGACCATTGGTCACTGATTCAGTCTCCAGTCCCTCTCCCCTCTGTAGAGATCAGGGGCTGGGGCCGAAAGCACTAGCCCTTTAATCATGTAGTTCGCTCCCTGACAGTCAGCCCCCATCCTTAGTTGCTTTCCAAAAGTCACCTCCCTAACATAACAAGACATCTTAATTGCTCTTATCACAGGAATTCCAAGATCTTTAGGACCTTCTTGTCAGGAACCAGACCATATATATATATATATATATGACTGACTCAAATCCTTTTATTTTAATTATTTTTTTAATGGGTGACCAATGGGCTGGTCACCCACTGGTGGCTTTTTTAAAAATGATTTTACCTACATGAAATTTACCCCGTGGCAAGTGGGATCCTAGTTCCCCAACCAGGGTTTGAACTCATGTACCCTGCACTGCAAGGTGGATAAATCACAGTATCACAGCTTCATTTCGTGTGCCAGTTGCAATTGATTAGTTCTGGCTGCAGTGTGTGATTGATTGGTAATGTCTGCTATGAATGCAGTAATGTGGGAATGTGAAAAACACCTGTGCCAGGTATTTGCCATCTTAAAAGACTCTCATCCAGCTATTCTTAGCTGCATAAGTTAACAAATGGCTCCATGGTAGAGCAGAGCCCTGTGTCCTCTTTAGCAAAAGGAATTAAGAATTTTTAGTATGCTAATATTTATCTACCCTCCCCTGCAGGCCTTGCTCAATTAGGACTCATGAATTTTGCCCTTCCCCAGAGTCCTATTGGTTGGCGCTTGGCTGATTGGGGGTCAAAGAGGACAGAAGACTAGTCTCACCTGACGGGTCTTGTGACTTCCTTAGCCTCACAGGTCTTCTTACTCCTGCCCGCTGGGGTCAGCAGAATGGAAGGGGGCTGGCCTGGACATTTCAGAGATGGGAGCCATTCCCAGCCGGGCCTCCGCCCCATGCTGTGACTCTGAGATGTCCCAGGTGCTGGGATGGGCCTGGCCCCTCTTGACAAGGGGGAGGCATCCCTGACTATCCCCCACCTCCTGTCACAGCTTGAGGAGTTCCTAAACCAGAGCTCCCCCTTCTACTTCTGGATCAACGGTGACCGCATCGATTCCCTGATGGAGAATGACCGGGAGCAGAGCCACGTGATGGACGTCATGGAGGACAGCTTCACCCGGGCGTCCAGCATCATGGACGAGCTCTTCCAGGACCGGTTCTTCCTCCGGAGGCCCCAGGACACTCAGTACTACTCCCCCTTCAGCTCGTTCCCGAGGGGGTCACTCTTCTTCAATCCCAAGTCCCGCTTTGCCCGGAACGTGATGCCTTTCCCCTTGTTGGAACCCTTCAACTTCCACGATGTGTTTCAGCCCTTCTACGACATGATCCACCAGGCCCAGCAGGCCATGGACGCCCACCTGCAGAGGACTCCCTACCACTTCCCCACGATGGAATTCACAGGTGAGAAGGAGGGGGACAAAAACTCAGTTCTTTGAGATGCTTAACCCAGTCAAACAGGCTGTGATGCTGAAGAGACGTATGAATAGCTAAGGAGCTAAGGAAGTATAGAGGCAGGGAGCCTTAGATGCTCAGATCTGTGCCCAGGACTTGGCCTGTATCATCTGAATCCCCCAAGGAGCAACCTGGGGAGGGGGCTACCATCTCTGACAGGGAGTGTAGGAACATGCCCAAAGGTTCACAGACATCCCTATTGGCTCAGCTGTAAAGAATCCGCCTGCAATGCAGGAGACGTGGGTTTGATCCCTGGTTTGGGAAATCCCCTGGGCTGGTCAAATCTAGTCCTACAGGACTTGTAACTCTGGTATTCTTTTGAGTTTTCCAGGCTCCTTCCAACAATTTCCTCTAGGGTCGGGATTCCCGGCCTCTGGGATTTAATGCTTGTTGACTGAGGTGGAGTTGGTGTAATAGTAATAGACATAAAGTGCACAATAAATGTGATGCTCTTGAATCATCCTGAAACCTTCCCCCACCCTCCCCCTCCGTGGTCCATGGAAAAATTTGTCTTCCACAAAACTGATCCCTTGAACCAAAAAGGTTGTGGACCACTGGTCCTGAGGGCTAGACCTCTTTGTCTTGAGAACTCAGGTGCTTTATATGGATGCCATGCATATACTGGCAATGAATTATATAATCAGCTCACTGTACAGTTAAGAAAGCTGTTTGTGGCTATAACCTTAGAGTCTGGTAGAGAATGGGCACATAACGAGTATCTTTTGAATGAATGAACTCTAACATGGACATGAAAAGCCGAAACTTTTCGAAGTGATTTCTTTCATTGAACCAATAGACACTGGTTGGCCAACCCCATCGGCTAAATGCTACAGTTGGACCAGCACTGGGTTTTGGCTTGTAATGGATTGGAAATACAGGAGGGTACTGACTTAAACAGGTTTCCCGGTGGCTCAGTGTTAAAGAACTCACCTGCCAATGCAGCAGACATGGGTTAGAACCCTGAGTTGGGAAGATTCCTTGGAAAAAGAAATGGCAACCCGCTCCAGTATTCTTGCCTGGAGAAGCTCATGGACCGAGGACCCTGGCAGGCTACAGCCCATGGGGTCGCAAAAGAATCTGACACGGCTTAGCGGCTAAACAACAAATTGACCTGAACAAGCATTTCCTGCATATCCATAAGGTTGCGGGGGGTGGGGAGTCGCCCTGTGTTATAAGGAGGTTCCAAGGTAAATCTTACTCCTGCCTTCAAGGAGCTTGCTGCCTGGCCAGGGGGAGAGAAACGAGACAAGACAGATTGCAGAGCAAAACGGGTTATGATACCAAAGAGAAGTACACACAGCTAAGGGAGTATGGAGGTGGGAGAGGTGTCAGCAGGCGAAGGTGGTGAGAGCGTGGCCATGCCCAGCTCAGGGAGGCCTGGGCGCCACCTCCTGGTCCCACTGCAGGGAGTCCCACTGCTGGTCCAAGCCTGGAGGACCAGCAGTCTTCAGGCAGACAGCCAGATGCCAACCTGCTCTGCCCGCAGAATCATCTCAAAAGGCTTGTCAGTGGTGTGGAAGGGCTCAGAGAGACGGGGGCAGCCCGTGTTGCTCTGCGTGACTTGTCCCGTGTGTTCCCAGAAAACAACGACCGTACTGTGTGTAAGGAGATCCGCCACAACTCCACGGGATGCCTGCGGATGAAGGACCAGTGCGAGAAGTGCCAGGAGATCCTGGAAGTGGGTGAGTCAGGGGCCCCCTGGTCTCCTGTGTCTTCAGGTCCCCAGCACCTCACTGGGCTTGCCTTTAGCGGGTCAGGTGGGTGGGAGTTTAATGCCAGCTCTGCTGCCTTCAGCTGTGGCTCTTGGTAGGGGGGACTGGCCTTTGCTTGGCTCTCCCTGGATCCCCCATCTGGGGTTGAGGGTTAAGATGCAGAGTTGTCCCTGAGGTCAGGAGACAGAATACTTATCACATCAGCTCATGGTTAACAGCTGACTGTGGGAGGGGTGCTTTCTAAAAAGCTGTCATCCTGTGACTTCCTCCAGTCAGTCTGTTCCCAGGGGCTAAACCTAGTATACTTCATTTTTGGCTGCAGACGATGAAAATTTAGACAGTATGTTGTTGTCGCTAAGTCGTGTCTGACTCTTTGCAACCCATGGACTGTAGCCCAGGCTCCTCTGTCCATGGGATTTCCAAGGCAAGAATACTGGAGTGGGTTGCCATTTCCTACTTCAAGGGATTTTCCCAACCCAGAGATTGAACTCAAGTCTCCTGTATGGACAGGCAGATTCTTTACCACTGAGCCATCGAGGAAGTGCTTCAGCAGTACGGACTCTATTAAACAAACTCTTGCCGTGTGTTTGTTACCAAACACCCTTCTTCTCAACACTTTACAAACATTTGCTCTTTCCCTAGAATAACTGGGGTGGCTGCTTTTCTTACAGAGGAGGAGACTGAGTCAGAGAAGGTTTGGTGACCTGCCAAGATTACTGGACGCCCCTCCTGGGGGGTGTTTGGGAGGTGTTCCCCACCATTGCTGCTGTGTTCTCTGCCCTGAACATATGGTCTCTCCTCGGGGTACCTTCGCTTTCTGGCCACCTTCCCTGTGGTTGGTTGATCCCTGAGTTGGAGGAAATAGCTCTCTTCCGCTGTTGCTCTCTGTTTTATCAAGGGGACTGAATTCTTCCTGCTGCTGCTGCTGCTAAGTCGCTTCAGTCGTGTCCGACTCTGTGCGACCCCATAGATGGCAGCCCACCAGGCTCCGCCGTCCCTGGGATTCTCCAGGCAGGAGTACTGGAGTAGATTGCCATTTCCTTCTCCAAAGCTTGAAAGTGAAAAGTGAAAATGAAGTCACTCAGTCGTGTCCGACTCCTAGCGACCCCATGGACTGCAGCCTACCAGGCTCCTCTGTCCATGGGATTTTCCAGGCAAGAGTACTGGAGTGGGGTGCCATTGCCTTCCCCGGAATTCTTCCTACTTGGAGGTAAACAGCTATAAAAGCAGTGACACACTTCCTGGCTCACAAAAGTCTATGCTTGGAAGGAAGGAGTTAATTATTTCTCTGTACTGAGTGAGTTGATCCTGGGGGGTGTTTGCTTTGCTCTTACTTAATTCTTTTGGGTGCCTGGGCAGCCCTTCAGAGTCTAGTTAAATATTCCTAGTCTCAGTGCTGTGATTTTAGAAGCCACTGCAAAAGTACGAGTGCTATGTGAGGCTGATCCATGAAGGAGTGAGGTGAGCCCACACGCCCGCCTCTTGGGTTTAGCCCATAACATATCACAGTTAGAAAGCCATAAATCACATAGTGCCTCACAGTGAGAAAGTCACCTTAGGGCCAGAAGAAGAGACCTCCTGACGCCCAAGCTCAGATTGGTGCCCCTGATACCGATCTTAACCGTCACTGATCACAACTTCCTGAAACGCTGGTTTTCTTTTCTACATTGAGGAGGACTTAGGACCTCTTATCTAAGGTGCTTGCAGCCGTGGGAGCATGTGTGTGCTGCCTGGGACCTCCAGACGGGACTTTTGCAATCTCCATTCTCCTGGCATTTTGAACCAGATCATTCTTTTTTTTTTTTTTTTAAATGATAGGCTTCATCATTTTTTAAATAACTATTAAAAAATATTTTTATCTGGCTGCATTGGGTCCTAGCTGTGGCATGCAGGATCTTCACTGCGTCATGCATCGCAGTGGGTGGGCTCAGTAGTTGCGGCATGCAACGTGGGATCCTAGTTCCCTAACCAGGGATCAACCCCGTGACCCCTGCATTGCAAGGCGGATTCTCAACCACTGAACCACTGGGGAAGTCCCTGGGCCGGATCTCTGTTTGTGACGGGGCTGCCCTGTGCACTGTAAGGCAGTTAGCAGCATCTCTGGCCTCTAGCCCCTGGATGCCAGTAACCTCCCACCGCCCCCCCGACCAGTTGTGACAACCAAAAGTGTTTTCAGACCTTGTCAAATATCCCTGGGGACAGCGCTGCCCCAGGTGAGGGCCACTGCCCTAGGCTGCATCCTGGTTCCCAGTGGCTGTCCTTACTTTCAATGACTCCCTGGCACAGAGAGTGTAGTCATTGTGCGTATTTCTCAACTCAGCTTATTGTTCATAATCCTATGTCTTGCTCCACCTGATTGCTTGCTCCTCCATTAACAGAAATGATTACAACCAGCATGATGAAGCATGCAAAGAACTCCTCCTTTTTCCCTGACTTGCTTGAGTTTCGTGTGCTCTTTGGGGCATTTTTCAACAATTAAGGGAGAGAAAAACAGAGAGAGAGTGTTTAAAGAGAGAGTGTTGTTTCTAGCTCTTGTCTATCTCACCATCTGCGGTGGGTGGGGTAGGGGTGGGGGCCAAAAGCAATGAACTTGCCTACTCTCTGGTGAGGTTGGTAGCCAGCCGTGATGGGCAGGCGGGCAAACCTGGGCCCACAGCCCTCAGTCCCTGTGTGCTTGTGGTCCGAGGATCCTGGCTGGCTCTTCTGCTACTTAGCTTCTTGGGGCCAGAATTTCCAACTCTATAGATACAAGCTAGCTTGGAGAAGTTTCCAGAGCCATAGACTGAGTAGCAAGAGCCCAAGTTTAGGAGTTACAGCTCTGGGTTCACCATCCTGACCTCCCAAATCGTTCATCCTATGACTTTAGGCAGATGGTTTAGCTCTGTGGTCCTCAGTTTCATTGCTGGACGTCAGAATACATCAGACTATTAATGATCACTGCTATCCAGAGCGCTTGGTAATGCCTGAGCATAAGCATAGCAGTACTGGACAAATAGCAGCTACAGATAACATCCACCACTTCTGGAAATGGTTCCTGAGGGGACAGGGCAGTGAGAGGATCTCCTAGTCTGAGCACACGGAGCCCCGAGGCCATGCTTCATGAGGTGTGGGGCAGTGCCCCTCCTTGCCCGTCTCCAGGGAGACAGGGTCTTGCACCCAAAGAGAAATCAGTGATGTCACCAAGACAGTTTACTTCAGCTGACACCATCTTCCAGAGCAAGACTTTCTTGATGAAGACAGCACATGCTGAGTCACACTCAGGGCCAGCTCTCTGCTTTGTCTTGGGCTGACCGCAGATGCTTGGTGGAAAGATGGCATTCTGAGTAGCTCTGGCTCAGGTCCTGGCTGCGTGACCTGGTTGCCATTTGTCTGCATCCCTGTTGAGCTCTCCCTTCACCTTTCTGTCATCTGTCTGTGTTCTTTGCCTCTCTGGGCAGACTGTTCGGCCAGCAACCCGACTCAGACGCTGCTGCGCCAGCAGCTGAACGCATCCCTGCAGCTGGCGGAGAAGTTCAGCAGGCTGTACGACCAGCTGCTCCAGTCCTACCAGCAGAAGATGCTCAACACGTCGGCCCTGCTCAAGCAGCTGAACGAGCAGTTCACCTGGGTGTCCCAGCTGGCCAACCTCACGCAGAGCGACGACCAACACTACCTGCAGGTCTTCACGGTGAGTCCCTGCTGGCCGTGCACTGCCGCTACGCCCTCGGTGCGGCCTGGAGGTCGTGTGGTCCTCCCCTGGGGGTGAAACAGGATCAAGATGTTCATGGGGCCATGTCTGCTTTCGATGGAGCACTTGTCCTACCCCAGGAAGCGAACCCTCAGGCACAGCGGTGCACGGAGGCGCTGTTGCCCAGTGAGGCAGAGTGTCACAGTCCCATCTTATGGGTGAGGAAAGGGCGTGGTTCAACAGCTTACCCCGCATCTCCCACCTGAGGGGTGATCACCCGTCCAGCTGCAGGGTGAGAGCTCTTTCTGGAGAGCTGCCCTGTCTCACATAGGAGGCCCCATGAACTGGCCCATTGTTCTCCTCCAGTGATAAGAAGCTTCTCTCTAGTACCAGGAAACGTTTCTTTTTCTCTCCCTGCTGCTATTTCTACCACCACCTGGCCAGTGGCTGCCCAAAGGAAGCAGGCGGCTCGAAACCATATTTTACTTGGTGGGGCCCCCCCTGGACTGGCCCTTCGTGGAAGGCGTTTACCCCCTCACCAGACTACTGTGTCTGTGGGGTTAGGGCATTTCTGTTCCCCGAGTTGTATAGAAAGTGGAGGTGAGTGAAAAGCAAAGGGGTCCGTGGATCCGAATGAAGCCCGACTTTAGTTGCCAGCCGAGTCCGTGTTGACTGTCATCCCCACCCCGTCGTGACTTTTCTTTTCTCCTTCCAGGTGAATTCCCACAACTCCGACCCCAGCATCCCGTCTGGCCTCACCAAGGTGATTGTGAAACTCTTCAACTCCTTCCCCATCACAGTGACGGTCCCGCAGGAAGTCTCCAGTCCTAACTTCATGGAGAATGTGGCAGAGAAAGCACTGCAGCAATACCGCCGGAAGAGCCAGTGAGTGTGCGCCCCCTGCCCCACTGTGGTCCGTCTGGGGGTCCAAAAAAGTGGGGGGCAGCCTGGGTATCACTGGAGCTGCAGCCAGAGCCCAGGCAGGAAGTTGGGAAGCTACTAGGAAGTTTTTTCTTTCTTTGGAGGATGTTCTTTCAGGGTTGGTGAGAATCAAAGTGTTGATTGCTGCTTCTCAAGGAGTGTCAGCTTACCTTCCCCTCCCCCGCTTCTTTTTCAGGGAGGAGTGAGGCGTGAAAGTTGCTTTTGCAAGTATCGGGGCGTCTGCACCCACTTGCCCCTGAGATGAGCTTCAGGCCCCTTTAGAGAGCTCTGCACGTCGCCAGATGACCAGGCCCTGACCTCGAGGTCCTCCTGACCCCTCCAGCCTCTCCTTCCTCTGAACTCCTCTGAAACGCACTAATGCCTGCGTTTGCTGATCACGGGAAGAACTTGCTCGCATGCCACTAACTCAATAAACCACCTTGTAATCTGAATGCTCTGCTGTGTCCTCTTTTTTTTTTTTTGACTGCGTCCTGAGACATATGGGATCTTAGTTCACTGTTGTTTATTTGCTCAGCCTCTATTGATCTCTATTACAGAACCTGGTAGCCCACCAGGTTCTTCTTTTTTTTTTTTTTTTTATGCTTTAAGGTTAACAATCATTTAATGTATTAACATTTTCACTTATAAACATACAATTTGCATATACAGGGAAAAACTGGTTCAGAGGACACAACAGAATACTGGAGACAGGCAAGCAATCAGAAGAGAAAAGAAAATACCAACCTGAGGGGAAAAAAAATGGAACTGCATTCCATGCCGGTGTCTATAAACTTGGGAAGGAGAAAAAGATCACACAGAATCACAATTAATGTAGAAAACAAACGTGGGTCATTCTGTATCAATGGCAGGAACTTCTCCCATGATCCAGATCTTGCATCCCGGTCCGGCCCACTTCATCAATGTTGATCTGAAACACAGTCGCTCATCTCTCCCTTCTCTTTAAATCTAACCTTGAAGTTAACTTAAGAAATTAAATGCACACAGCTAAGAAACAAGCAGACTGGCATGTGTGCAACATCAACGGCCAACTATTTAAAAGTGCACATGGAAATAAAATGCTGACTAAACATTTTACTTCAGTTAAAGTGAACAAGTTCCTTCCAACTCACCTAACTTCTTGATTTAGGACTACCTAAGCGAGGTGACCAAAAGATTGGCATCTATGAGAACTGGAGCCAGGGAAATGAAGCATCTCAGCCCGTTTTTATGCTGAGCACGCATTTCCTCTCAGGATGAAGTCACTAGGGACAGTGAACTTCCAGACTCAACTACAGTTGCCCAGTGTGGCTTGCCCAGCTAGGGACAGGGACTGGAGATGGGGGAGCACATGTATGACAGGACTTCAGTCCACAGGTCCCCCCACTCTGTCAGGGGGCAGAACACAGGGAGACCACCTCCTTCAAGGGCATTTCAGTGACATAACTCAGTATCTGTGGTTCCAGTAATTCCTATTTCAAAATTAACATTCCAGTGCAACATTAAAAACTGAGTTTAGTATTTTGCTTGTAAAGGATACAGCTTGAATAATGATTACCATCTGAACAAAGCTATTCTGATTACATATGATGTAAAATAAGTAACATTTTTAACCATCAAAAGCAGTATTGTCATACATCACATGTGGCAACTTTCCACCACATGACACATCCAAAGACACGACAGCCAAGTGTATTTCTTTTCAGCTGGAAACAGACTCTCCAGTGTCACCAAGTACAGTAGAATTGGCGAGGGAAACAGACCTGTGGTCACCACAACGTTCATTTGGCATCTGGTTTTCATACGGAGATAGATCTATTTAAGTCTGCCTTAGAGGTGGAGTGGACTGATAAGTGAAACAAAAGACTGTGTCTGTAACTGGCCACATAAAATAAAAACAGAATTTGTGCTACCAGGAGTGTATTTTATGGAAACATGGCCACATGGAGTATAGGTGCAGAGACCTTCAATGTGCCTTTGTAAATGTACATTTTTTTTAAAACATGCGGGACAGAAAACTGGAACAACTGAAGTTTTAAAATTTACATAGCTAAAGAAATAAGAAAATTACAGAAATGCAGGACCCTTGGTTTTTCAGAGCTTCACATATAAATTGGGGCTCAAAATTAAATGGTTCAAGCTTCTCTGTGACACTAAAGTCAGAAATAAAAGCAAGGCCGGTGTCCTGGTCAGGTGGAAAGGTATCTTGAGCAGGTCATTCATGTCTCTGGGCCGAAATTCCCATCTATAACCTGAGTTTCCCCCACCATGCAGCACAGAGCTCAGGGGCAGCAACAGTGCCCAGTCCTACACAAGACAGGAGATGGGCTCATCAACAGCCTTCAGAAGGACGTGAAACACATCCTTCGTGCAGCCCAATCCCCTGGAACAGGAACACTGCAACTATGGCTCTCATTTCACTTTCCTCACCATTCTTTTAATAATACTTTCTCAACAAGTAGAAAAATAAGCTATAAGTAGGCTGAAGTGGCAATAAAAAATGCCCAAAGCAAACACTAAAACCCTGATGCCTCTGAAAACGATAAATCTACCTCCACACACCTTTTTGTAGTTGTTGTGCCTTCTTCAAGTTTTAAATGATAAAGCCCTAAAATGTTGACACTCAAGTCTACTCCTAATTTGGGATGCTTTCCAAGTATCACTACCAAAAACAAATAAGAATAAAATGAAAAAGCATCATTTTCAAGGGGGGAAACTGTCATCCCATCCATCGTCCTGAGCAGTCAGCTTTGCTGGAGCCCCAGAGGCTGTGGGATATCACACCGCTGCCTAAGGAAGGTTCCAGCCTATAACTCCTGAAGTAACATGCAGCCAGTTCTGGTCTGAGGTTTCAAAGTCTGACATTAAACGAAAAAAACTGCAGTTTTTCTTGCCACGGCCATTCACTCACTCATATATCACCATGTTACCAGCAAAACACTAAAATTATCCCTTAAGAAGTAAGGCCTAACTCTAAAAACAAAATGGCCTTTCAAAACAGGTGTGTTTAAATAAAGTATTGCGAGAGTTTTATAAGGAAACCCCTCGAATGAGCCAGTGCCGCCACAGAGTCCACATTTTAGCTAAACAGCAGTCCGAAGCGTTCTCTGCAGTACTTCTATGTACTTATAAGCATTTTGTCACTACTTTCAAAAGAACTATTAAACCTATTACTAAAAACATTTATAACAAACAGAAATGCCCTGCAAATCATATTATTGCACCCGGGGTATCAGAAGCTATGCACGCCGAGGTTCCACGGACTCTAGAAGACCCAGAACAGAGACGCCAGGGCCATGCCTGTGGCTGCTCCGGCCAGCATGCCCAGCGCCAGGTCGCTGTTGTTGTCTCGGTACCGCTCACGAATGATGACTTGGTTGGCAGGCTGCTGTCCATAAAGCCCTGCATATGGGTACTGATAGGGTACAGCATAAGCCTGTCCATTTGCAGCATAGACAACTTGAGTTCCTGGTGGGTATGCACCACTGTATGGACCATAGCCATATGCCTCAGGGGTCGGTGCCGCATACGCTGTGTAAGGAGGTGGGGAGGAAGCCACAGCTGTCTCATCATACATGACTTCTGAGCCAACATAAGCTGTGTTTGTCCTGGAATCCTGGAGTGGAAACTTCCAGGCCAAACAATCACCTGTGCTTTCTGCACAAAGACTGATGGTTTTTCCATCTCGGCAAACAATCTGCAGCATACGGTCTTTTGGCTTCCCATCTGGTGGTTGAATATCCCGACACTCATGCCCCATGCGAATGTTGATGCAGTCCACTGGCATGTGGACCTTATCTTCTACACTCTGCCGAGTCTGGTCATCATAATAGATCAGGTGACCATCTGACCACAGGTCAAACCAATTCTTCTTCCAGCGCTTCAAAATAGTACTCTGTCGCAGCAACCATCCACTCTTCACAAATGCCATTTCCTCACCTGGAAAGCCTCCGGCCACCACCGTGCACGGAAACAGGTCCGAAGCGAAAGGACACTGCCGGGTTACTCCCACCAGGTTCTTCTGTCCATGGAATTGTCCAGGGCAAGAATACTGGAGTGAGTTACCATTCTCTTGTCCAGGGGATCTGCCTGACCCAGGGATCAAACCCACATCTCCTGCATTGGCAGGCAGATTCTTTCCTGCTGAGCCCCAGAGAAGCCCCTTTTAGTTCACTAATGAGGGATCAAACCCTCGCCCCCTGTATTGGAAGTGTGGAGTCTGGACCACTGGACCACCAGGGAGGTCCTGGTGTGTCCTCCTTACGCAGGTTGTTTTGTTTGTTTGTTTGTTTTAACCCCCACATGTCTTCATTTGGATATGGAAAAAAAAAAAGAGAAAAGAAAAACCAATATCTAAGATGGTATCAGTTCAGTTCAGTTAGGTTCAGTCGCTCAGTCGTGTCCGACTCTTTGCGACCCCATGAACTGCAGCACGCCAGGCCTCCCTGTCCATCACCAACTCCCGGAGTTCATTCAAACTCACGTCCATCGAGTCGGTGATGCCATCCAGCCATCTCATCCTGCGCCCAATCCCTCCCAGCATCAGAGTCTTTTCCAATGAATACTAAGATGGTATAGTCTCATATAATTGAGAAAAAAGGAGTGGGATGATGAAGTTGGCTCAGTTAAGGATTTTCTGCTTTTAGGAAGAGATGTGCCAACTAAAACACATTTCTGAAAAACGAACCTTTTCCATTTTATTATAAAGCAGATGTGTACTCTGATTTGAGGTTATGGTGATCTCCTGAAGGAATACATTGAAAATTAGGGTGCATATGGGGTAAAAATAAGGCATACCAGTTATTTTAATACATAATTGATATTTTCCTTCTGGATAATGTACTCCCCCCAAAAAGCAAAATGAGGTTATTTTCTTTTAATTGTGAGAGCTTAGAATCCCTGCGAAACCTTCTTGACTGTGGCACTGTTTGGTTACTGTCTGTTCTACACAACCTTTATATCCTTCCATCGACCTTAAAAATTTATCTTCTGCCTGGATTTTTCCTGATAACTATTCACCCCTCGGGGCTTCTCAGGTGTCTCAGTGATAGAGAATCCACCACCAATGCAGCAGATGCAGGTTCGATTGCTGGGTCAGGAAGATCCCCTGGAGAAGCAAATGGTAACCCACTCCAGTATTCTTGCCTGGAGAATCTCATGGACAGAGGAGCCTGGAGGGTAACAGCCCATGGGGTGGCAAAAGAATCAGATCCAACTTGGCAACTAAACATTTCTTCCCTCATTCGGAAATATAGCTGGCCTGCAGCACCCACAGATTGCCAGCAGGTGGCACTGACTAACTGAGATACTTCTCTTCACAGTAAGAAGCCTTTCCATTTATGAACCTAAAGAATCCTGTTCAAACATACATCAAAGGAAAATAAAAACCATCTGGGTGCACCTCAGGTCTATAACAAAATCCACATGTAAATTAAAAGCTTAAAATATTCTTAGTTTACTTTTTCTTGTCTCTCTTAAGTTACAAGCACCCTCACCACACAGACAGCAAGCTTATGTCCACAGAAGCTAGTACTTTAGTATTGCTATCAGGGAAATTCAGAGGAAGGTGTGTGTGATTCACTTACAGATACACATTAATTAGGGTTATGGTTCAGAAGGCATTTGCTAAAATGACTGTAACTGTATATTATATATGATATTAATGTCACTTATTACATTTCACAAATTATTTTATTTTCCATGATGCTGCTGGATGTTGGAAGTCACTATACCCAATTGTTGCTTCTTTTTATGCAACCTCCTTTAAATTCTAGACTTGGCCCTTAAAAGACAGAGCCTAGGACGTCCTTGGTGTTCCAGTGGTTAAGAGTTCACCTGCTAACACGGGGAACATGGGTTGATACCTGGCCCAGGAGATCCCACATGCCACAGGGCAGCTAAGCCTGTGCACCACAGATACTGAGCACATGTGCTTAGAGCCCATGCTCCGCAACAAGAGGAGCCACCACAACGAAAAACCCAGGCACCACAACTAGAGTAGACCCCGCTTGTTGCTACTAGAGAGAGCCCACATGCAGCAATGAAGACCCAGCGCAGCCAAAAATACCACCTGGGGAAGACTGAGGGCAGGAGAAGAGGACCATGGCGGATGAGATGGTTGGATGGCATCATTGACTCCATGAACATAAGTTTGAGCAAGCTCTGGAAGTTGGTAATGGACAGGGAAGCTTGGCGTGCTGCTGTCCATGGGGTCACAAGGAATTGGACATAACTGAGCGATGGAACAATAAAAGCCAAAAAAAATAAATAAAGACAGAAACTGAATCTGACTCTGAGTTTCACTGGATGCCCCTTTCCCCCTCCTGTTTCCCTCTTTGCATGGTGGCTTGGTTTGAGGGTCCTTGGACGTCCCTCCATCCCCGATAGAAATCTCAGCCTGAGGCCCTGGCAAGCCTGAGGCAGGAGATGAGGTCACCAAGGTGCTGGATGAGACCCACTGGGGATCTTCCGGCTGGAGGTCTGTGGATAATGGGCTCTTGGTTTCTGGCTTCTAGGATCTTTGTGGCAGACAGGGAGCAGGACTTGATGTTCTGAGAAGAGAGGGCTTGACCTCTGCCTGGTGAGGGCGTGGTGGTGGTGCGAATGACACTTTATGTCGACCCTTGACTGCCTTCTGCCAGAAACTTGTGATATCATCTCTGATGACCGTGAGGTGAAGTGACACCAGATGTGTGCAGTGTGCAGTCTGGGCAACTGTAACCAGGAACCCGGGGCCAGCCACAGTTCTCTACCCCCTGGGCCAATTGTTCTGTGTAATCCCAGGAGGCCTCCACAGTTACCTGGAGGGCAGGGGTTATTTCCCCCACAGCAGGAAATCTGCCAGGGGTAGCTTTCATCAGAGAAGTGCCCTGTGACCAAGAAGGCCTAGAGGGGAGAAGACCACATCCTAGTTCCTTGTAGCCCACAGAGACTACAGGAGGGGACCCCGGGTTGCAGCACTGGCCTGAAAAGTAGCAGGGAATAGGGGAGCGGTGGGAGCCAAGAAGCACCCCCCCGCCCCCACCCGGAGCGTGCAGAGAGAGTGCGCCACCAACTGGTGGAGATGGGGATGACAGACAGTCACTCGGCTCAGGCCTCCCCAGGCTCCTGGCATCGTCTCTCCTGAGGTTACAGGGTCACGGAGTCTGCCCCTCCCAACTCTGCTTGGATTTGTGCCCCCCAACCTCCTCCTCTGATGGGGGAGAGACAGAGCTTGGTTTTGGACAGGAGAGTGACGTTCCAAAGTATTCGGATCCTTTTATTACCTGTGAGATTTTCAAGAAGTAGAACAATCTGCTGGAGCTATTATCAAGGGACAGAACAGTGGTCAGAATGAATAAAATTGCTTTTTGTGTGTGCCTCCAAAGGAATGGAAACTCCACAACAAACAGATTCCCAGAGTCGCATCCACAGCTGAGCAAGAGGTTCAGACAGGAAGTGGACCGAGGAGAGGTAATTGCGAGTGTGGGTGTAGACGTAAAGTGTGTGCCTGGTTGCTCAGTGGTATCCCACCCCTTGCAGCCCCATGGACTGTGGCCCGCCAGACTCCTCTGCCCATGGGACTCTTCAGGCAAGAATACTGGAGTGGGTCACCATGCCCTCCTCCTCCAGGGGATCTTCCCCACTCAGGGACTAAACGTGTGTCTCTTCTGTCTCCTGCATTGGCAGCTGAGTTCTTTACCACTAGTGCCACCTGGGGAGCATAGACATAATAAGAACCACTTATTTGCAGAAATGCAGAATTGGGATCAAACCCAAGTCTGACTCTGGGGTCCAAGCCCCTGCCCCAGTGCCTTCTCACAATGAGCATTTGCCCGGTGTTTTCTCTCTGTGACAGGATGGGTTGGCAAACCCAGGAAATAGCAATGTTAAATAGCTCTAAAGACAACTCGAGGACTCAGGTCTGCAGAACTTATTAACAGAACTGACGATTACCAAATCCATCAATAAGATAGCAAGTAAACACTGGGCCCTGTGGAACAAATGTACCAGGTTAATAATGAACTCTTTGTTTGCCTCTGAGATACCTCAACCCCTCGTGCACAATCCTCCCAGAGGGTGACATTGATCAGAGTTGGGTGGGGGTGGGCCATGATGGTGCCTCCTGCCCCACCCCCACCACTCTTGCTCTCTAATGGTCAACGCTTGCCTTCAGCCAGGTCAAGTCCATTGCAAAGGTGGGGAGAGGTATTCAGGCCACAGAAAGGGGAGGAAGACAGGTCAGCATATTTCTTGCCCTCACCTCTTGCCTCAGGGCTTCCCAGGTGGCGCTGGTGGTAAAGAATCCATCTGCCAGTGCAGGAGACTTAAGAGATGTGTGTTCGATCCCTGGGTCAGGAAGATCCCCTGGAGGAGGGCATGGCAACCCACTCCAGTGTTCTTGCCTGGAGAATCCCATAGACAGAGGCACCTGGTGGGGTACAGTCCATAGGGTCGCAAAGGGTCAGACACGACTGAAGTGACTTAGCATGCATGTTGCCTCCAACATCAAAGGAATAAAGACAGTCATCTTCCACTGGTACCAGATGTTCTATAATCTCCTCTTGATCTCCAGACCCTTCGGTGCCCAATTCAATAAAAAAGAGCACTCGACCCAGTCTGACCGCCAAGCAGGCGCATCACAGTGGTGGAGGTGACAGGTGAATTACTTACTCCAGCCTCATGTCCACGAAGAGACTTTTGCCCTCTTTGTGAAGGACTTTGTGTACATGGACTACATCACAGAGATGCCCTGACAGCATCAAAGGAAGGTATTCATCCCCCAAATTCAAGCCTGCGCCCCTTATCACCTGCCTGGAGTGAATGAGATATCATTCTTTAAAACAATATCCTGTGGTTTTCTGGAGCCCGGCAAATCATTCTCTTACTTGGTGTGTGCGTAAAAGCATCCATTTGTGGGTGGCAAAAATTAAAGCTAGCCAACAGTTTGATAATTCTCTCTGGGAAGTTTCTGGAAATGTCTGGGCCTCTCTTGACCCTGTCACATGGAGGAGAAACCCAGGGTGAAAATGAAGATAAGCCAGGCTTGGGTATTTAGTGCCGCTTTACTCAGGCACTGCCTTGGATTTTTCCCCTTGAGTTCACGGGTTCCTCAAGGAACCATTTTTCATATTTATTTATCCAGCTTCCATCGCCCCATTCTTGGAATAGCTCCTGCCTTTGGCCTCATTTTTTGTGTGGCGCAAGTGGTAAAGAACCCGCCTGCCAATGCAGAAGACATAAGAGACACAGGCTCGATCCCTGGGTCGGGAAAACCCCCTGGAGTAGGAAATGGCATCCCACTTCAGTATTCTTGCCTGGAGAATCCCATGAACAGAGGACCCTGGCAGGCTACAGTCCATGGGGTTGCAAAGAGCTGTACACGACTGAGCACACACGGGGACCTATGGGTCAGATCTTCCTCGTAGGGGACCCAGCGACACCCCTTCTAAATCTGTTTTCATTTTTCTACTTTTAATATTTTATTTGGCTGCAAAGGATTTCACTGCATCAGGCAGGATCTATTTCCTTGACCAGGCGTAGAACCTGGGCCTCCCTGCATTGGGAGCAGGGAGGGGAAGTCCTCCGCCCCTTCTCAATTTGAAGCCTACTTCTGTCGGGAGAAATCTGTTCCCTCTTGCCCCCCACCCCGCCCTCCAGGATTTGCTCCCTTTCCTGAGGCCGTCTGGTGGCATCGGCATTTGAGACTAGCCAGCTTCACGCCTGTAGAGTCAGCCTTGCTTGCTTTCTTGTGAGCTCAGTGTGTCTGACCCTTCGTGACCCCGTGTACTGCAGCCCACCAGGCTCCTCTGACCATGGGATTCTCCAGGCAAGAATACTGGAGTGGGTTGCCTTTTGCTTCTCCAGGGGATCTTCCCAACCCAGGGATCAAACCTGTGTCTCCTGCACTGCAGGCAGATTCTTTACCACTGAGCCACCTGGGAAGCCCTTTAGGGTCAGAGAGGGAGGCTTCGTTCCTCTTGAGCTCGCACCTCGCAGGATCCCGACAGCTGCCACCAGGGGGCGCCATGAGTCTCTGTTTCGGGTCTGACAGTGGATGCTGACCTTGAGAGAAGGACCAGAGCTGTGCTGTGCTCCACAGATGCTGGGCTTTGCTGCGCTGCCCACTCCCGTCAGCTGACCCATCCATTCCCTCGTCTGTCTTCCAGGTGGCCAGGTTGACTTGGTCAGTTTGGGGTTATCCCCATGCAGAGACACCTGCAAGTGAAGTGAGGGGGGATCATCTTGGCTTTTAAATGTCCCACATCTTGGCATTCCAGGAGGCTTTCTGAGCAGTAGTGCATCCTTCTGGGACCCTCAGAGGTCACCCGGAGCCCTATCTGGAACCCTTCCTTTCTCGGCTGTGCACTTGCAGGGTGCCGGGGCTGGGCGGCCGCCCGAGGGGAGAAGCTGCCCACAGTCCACTCACTCCACTTGGTGAAAATTACACGTTGCTTTTCAGCCGGTGATTACTCACTCCAAATTCAATTTTGAGAACTGCTCAGGGCCCAACAGCCATGATGCTGGACTACGATTGAGCTTCACACTGGCCCGAGGGACCCCTTTCCTCATCCTTCAAAGATGCTGCCGATGATCACTGTTCACTGTTAGGAGCACAGGTTCTGAATCTCAACTGCCATGATTTTCCGAGTCCCCCGAGATGAGGAGAGTGTTTGCCTGAGGACAGCACTGGGAGATACGGGAAGACAGCCAGTGGGAATCTGGACCAACAATGGCCAGGATGAGGCGAGGGAGGAGAGAAAAAGTGATTGGCATTAGCAGTGGGTTCAGGAGCCCAATTTACGGCCTCAGTATACACTTGATCTCAAAAGGACTCTGCAATGAGAATTTGGGGGGATAAGATGACCTTCAGACTTTAAAAGGTCTCAAATCAAAGGAAGAGTAAATTGGAATTCATTAAAAGCCTGATCTAGAAAGGGGCCTCGGGTTCTCTGGTAATTAGAAAGTCTATTTCCAGAATATTCTTTGGCCTCAGCATTCCAGGAATTCAAGTTTAACTGAATCTCAAGGTTTTGGACTTAAGCCATTGCACTGTGTGTTCCTTGACCTGAACAGGAGAAGGGCTGAGAATAACGAAGGTTGGTTCTCAACAGCCTAGTTCGGAAGAATGAATGCTCAAAATAGCTGCCAATTTGGTAACTGTTTGTTGGATGAATGAATGAATGAATAAATATAAGATAAAAAGTAGGTGAGATGAGGTAAGAAAGGAAAATTCCATTTTAGATGTGTACATTTGAAGGCAATACAAAAACTATAGATGCAGTAGTTTTTGAGGAAAGTTCATGAAGGTTTGGAGGTTTGGATTTGGAAGTTGTTAGCATAGCACTTTTCACTTTCATGCGTTGGAGAAGGAAATGGCAGCCCACTCCAGTGTTCTTGCCTGGAGAATCCCAGGGATGGCGGAGCCTGGTGGGCTGCCGTCTATGGGGTCGCACAGAGTCAGACGAGACTGAAGCGACTTAGCAGCAGCAGCAGCAGCAGCGTAGAGATAGTTCTTGAAGCAACAGAAGAATCTGAGACCACTCAACAAGAATGTGTAAAGCTTAAAGAGGAGAAAGGCAGGGATACCAACCTTTGTGGGTATTTAAGGGGCAGACAGAGGAAGATTAGCTGGCAGAGAGGGGAAAGTAGCTGCAAAGAAGTTAGAGGATTGAGGGAATTCCCAGGTGGTCCAGTGGTTAGGGCTCTCCATGCTTTCACTGCGGTGGCCTGAGTTCACTCCCTGGTCGGGGAACTGAAATCCCACAAAAAAAAAAAAAAGAGGATTAGGAGGAGGTATGTTTTGAAAGTAAAGGAAAGAAACAGAAAAAGAGTGAATGTGTGTATGTGTGGGTGTGGGTATGGCAGGCGGGTGTGCTGGAGGGCTGTATAGAGAGTATGTTTTCAGTCTGAATTCTGAAATGTGTTCTACCAAACTCTTCTTTCTAACAGTTTGCCAGTAGATTTAGCTCTCTTTTAAGGTCGTTCCTGGTTCCTGACTGAAAAGCCAGGTCAACAGCACAAAGGAAGATAGTAGTCTTCCTATTCGTTGTAGCTGGAGGGCTGTACTTATTTCAAGTAAGAGCTATTTCAACTTACTTAGACATGAGGTGGCCTAGGATATATTAACCCCCATCCCCACAGCACGTGTCCCCTGATGGCACTTAGACTAGAATTAGCCTTGTTTGAATTTCTTTTTTACTCTTAGTCTTCCACAGCTTTTGAGGATATATTAACACACTCCCCAGTAGATACAAGGGTGCCCATCTCTCTTTCTGTGTGTGAAAATTATTATTTAAAAAAATTCTGCTAATGTGTTTGGCAAAGCAGATAACTCATTTTAATTTTAATTTTGATTTCTACCCCAGGCAATGGATGGTTGTTGTTGTTTTCAGATGGTTATGAAACATTTGTATTACTATGTTTTTCTGTAAAGTCTGTTTGGTGTTGTTCTCCACTTGTATTTTGGGTCTTAGAGGTCTTTTGGATTGATACTTCTATGTTCATTATCTATTAACGGCATTAATAACCCTTTGTTAATAATCATTTTTCCAAACAGTCATTGACGCAGCAGTGGAAGAGAAGTGCCAACAGTCTTTAGAGCAGTCTCTCCATCAAGTTCTGAGGCTCACCAACCAGGCTTCTTGACCTCTAGCTCTTAACCTTTTGTTTACACTTCTGAGAGCCTCTCCGCCAGGCCCAAGAAGGTCTCCTTACAGAATCAGTGGCCCTTGAAAATAAAGGTGACTGAATGTGAGCTTGTGGATTGTATCTGCTGTATGATTTAGCTTCCTTTCTTCTCTCCCAGAACTCAGGAAGATGTGCCTGAAACTATTGTGGCATCTGGGGTGTTGGGTTTCCTCACAGCTAAATGCCCGAACAGCTGTTCCGAAGGCCCGTCTAAAAGGAATACCTGCATGTACTCTTGTTTGTTGGATAAACAGGAGTTCAGTTATTTAAATATAGGCCATGTGACTTCCTTCAGGGTGTTAAATTCATCATCAGATGACTACGTAAAGAAACCAAATCTGAGCTGCATTGGGGAGAGGAGTTTCCTGCGTAGCTCAGTTGGTAAAGCATCTGCCCACAATGTGGGAGACCTAGGTTTAATTCCTGGGTTGGGAAGTTCCCCTGGAGAAGGCAATGGCACCCCACTCCAGTACTCTTGCCTGGAGAATCCCATGGATGGAGGAGTCTGGCAGGCTGCAGTCCATGGGGTCGCTAGAGTCGGACACGACTGAGCGACTTCCCTTTCACTTTTCACTTTCATGCATTGGAGAAGGAAATGGCAACCCACTCCAGTGTTCTTGCCTGGAGAATCCCAGGGATGGTGGAGCCTGGTGGGCTGCTGTCTATGGGGTCACACAGAGTTGGACACGACTAACGTGACTTAGCAGCAGCAGCAGCAGCAGCAGGGGAGGAGGGAGATGAGAGTTACTATTGTATCGTTTTTCAGATCTCATTCCCTTATAGTTTATTTTTGTTGTCTATTAACCTTGTTTACTGGTTGTTGTTGTTGAGTTGCCAAGTCCTGTCCAACTCTTTGCCATCCCATGAATTGCAGCATGCCAGACTTCCCTGTCCTTCAGTATCTCCCTGAGTTTGCTCAAACTCATGTCCATTAAGTCAGTGATACCATCCAACCATTTCACCCTCTCTCATCCCCTTCTCCTCCTGCCCTCAGTCTTTCCCAGCATCAGGGTCTTTTCTAATAAGTTGACTCTTCATATCAGGTGGTCAAAATATTGGAGCTTCAGTTTCAGCATCAGTCCTTCCAATGAATATTTAGGGTTGATTTCCCTGCTGTCCAAGAGACTCTCAAGATTCTTATCCAGCACCACAATTCGAAAGCATCAGTTCTTCAGCCCTCAGCCTTCTTTATGGTTCAGCTCTCATCCGTACATGACTACTGGAAAAACCATAGCTTTGACTATATAGGACCTTTGTTGGCAAAGTGATGTCTCTTCTTTTTAATATGCTTGTTGAGCTTTGTAATAGCTTTTCTTCCAAGGAGCAAGCATCTTTTAATTTCATTGCTTCAGTCACACCGAAAAAACTTACTAGTAAATTTGATAAATTCATTTATTTGTAGATTGCCTTGCCTCTCACTCTCCCTCTGGCCCTCCCACCCTCCCCCCATAAAGCCTCTGACATGATTAAACAGATGGCCCCATACCCTGTAGCTACCACCCTCCCATTCCACCTTCCCCCATCCCTAAGCAAACAGCAATCTACTTTATGTATTTATAGAGCTACCCCTTCTGGACATTTCATGTTGGTGGAATTATAGAGTATGTAGTCTTCTGTGACTGGCTTCTTTCAATTAGCATGATATCTCAAGGCTCCTCCACGTTGTAACATCTATCAGTACTCTGAAGTGAGTAAAAGTCGCTCAGTCATGTCCGACTCTTTGTGACCCCACGGGACTATACAGTCCATGGAATTCTCCAGGCCAGAATACTGGAGTGGGTAGCCTTTCCCTTCTCCGGGGGATCCTCCCAACCCAGGGATCGAACCCAGGTCTCCTGTATTGCAGGCGGATTCTTTACCAGCTGAGCTACCAGGGAACTTTTTTATGCCTTGGCAAATTGTCATAATCTTTTTTTAAGTTTGAATCAGCTTTCAACATTTTATCCTTTGTGCTTTTAATGTCATGAAAGGTCTGAGAGTTCTCTTAACCTTAGGTTTTTTTTTTTTTTTTTTTTTTTTTACTGATACGCTTTTGTCACAGCCACTTTCATATCTGAAAGCGTCATAACTACCTGCTTTAACTAACCCTTGCAATCTGGATTCGAATTTCACAGCAGCATCTTTATTTGTGTTAACACTTCATCAGATAGTGTAACATTAGTCAGTTCATGCCAACATATGAAATGATGGAAACTTTTACTGGCAGTGAGAGATTCTTTTCTGGTCTCCCTTTAATTACTGTTTTCTTTTCATATGGCAGCTAACTTTACCGTTTGGTCTGAATGCTGGCTGACCTGATTTGAATGATTTTTTCTTGCAGTCTCAATCCATAGTAGAAGTAAGTGCTCCATTTCAACCATAATTGGCTTTCTGTTACTTCTACTGATACAGTTTAAACTAAAATATGTGGGAGCAACTTTACCTTGGTTTTTTATATTCACTGAATCTTGTCACTATAGTTTAGACCAGAGCCTCATGGAAGCCTGGATCTCCTTTCTTTTGCCATTTTTCAGATCTTCTACTTGCAGCCAATTTCACTTTCAGTGTTACCACTTTTTGTTTCTTTCCTGCAGTTAATCTTTTTTTGTAAACTGCTTCATTAATTTATCTCTGGGAGACAAGGAGCCCATACAACTCTACTGTTTACTGTCTGTGAAATAAATAAGCAACGAATGTGCAGTGGCCAGTCACTGGCAGACTTGGAAAGAAGTGATGTGAGTGGTGGCTGAGTGTGACGGCCATCTGTTTCGTTGCGATTTGTGGAGGGAAGTTTAGCAGCAAAGTTTGTATCTTATGTGATGACTTGAGTTACTAAATGGTGGTCACTGAAATTTGAATTGTTGTATTGAATGACTGATGTTGTTTAACTAAACCATAGTAACTGCAGTTTGTCCATCTTGGGTCTGTACAAAACAAGGGATGCCTGAATTCGATTTCAATGAATCACCCATCTTTAAACCTCATCTACTTGATAGTCTTGGGTTTTGAACTAACTGCTTTATTTGTGTCAGACTCTTGAGGTGGTACCATTCTGACCTTTGGATTTAAAAATTATGGTAGAGAAGACGGTTTCTGGGATTATCATCTCGAAATGAGGGCTACCCTGGCCTCCTGCCTCCACTAATGAGGGCTTAGAGCAGCTCTGCCTCTGACATACATAGTTTTATTCTGTGTATAAGCCAGCAAGGTCTTCTCTGTCTCTGATGTCTGCTGTCCTCTCTGTGTTTCTCTATGTTCTTGTGATTTAAAACTGCCTTCCAGAAACATATGGAAGTGTTGCCCAAACACCCACAGTGTCAGCCAGCTAGATGCTACCTTTCAAGTGAAGAACTCATAAACACCGAAAGAACTATTTTCCCTGAAGAATGCCTCATAGTAGCTGTAACAACCTCTCTTTCAAACCTCAGGCCAAACTGTTTTTTCCCCTGTTTAAGAATCTAAGTTTCAAAAGCTCTTCTGTAGTATTTTACATGAGTTTCAAAGGCTCACAAAGGAAAAAAGCTTCCTGAAGTTCTGTGTCTCTTTTTCCTTTGGCACCTTTGAGACATTTTCAGTGTGACAGATAGTTTTAAAAAGATCCGGAGAGATTCGTTGTGCTGCTTTTGTGTCTCCAAGCACTTAGAACATGGCTAGGCACATAGGAAGCATTTAACAAATGCTTGTCGCTTTATTGATTGAAATGACAAGCTACAGGCATACCTTTTGATTTACACCTAAATTTATTTCTGAAAATTGATTTTTTGAGGATAGGGAGGGAGACATGATACTGGATTGGCAGAAGGGGGAGAAAACTTGCCTTGAGAAAATTCGTAATGTGGATCCTCCTAACAGTCACAAATTCAGATGTCTTTTTGATGAGGCTTTGGAAAATGAGTAGTTTGCAGGCAAAATATCTTTTGTTTAAAATCATAATTTAAATATTTTCTTTAAATGTGATAGCTATCTATCAGTGAAAGACTGTTGCAGTCAAGATAAAAAGCTAGGGCCATGAGACTTGGGGAAAATGTATTGCGGCTTGTTCCCTGGAGGGGAAAAGCATGAGCCCAATGCGAATTTCTTCTGGAGGAGTGCTCGTGGCCAGGCTGTCAAGTCCTCTAACCTGTTAGAAGCTGAGGGTATTTTCCTTTTCACTTTGTCTCACCTGTAATAACTGTGAATTCAGCAGACACCTAATGTGTGTATCGTGAGAGTAACCTCCTCCCTTCTGCTGATTCTGAGCAGTCTCAGGGCTGTTTGCAAGCGTGGACAAACCCTCCAGGCAGCCTTGCCTTGGTTTCCTCTAGCCCCTAGCAGAGAGGAGGACTGTGCATGCAGTTGATGGCTGGAGGTCTTCACAGAGTCTTTAAATCACGCTCCCTTTATCAGTTTGTAAGATCTGCTCTGGGAGAATCAAAGATCAGCTACATGACCGGTTAAGGGCCCCACAAGGAGGATCTGAGAGCTCCTGGTGTCAGGTCATGAGGTTAGATTCAGAAGAGCAAGACTCGAACTCCTCTGTGACATGGCTCGTTACATGATTCAGATGGTCTAAGGGAAAATGGATCACAGCACACAAAGCCCCACATAATACCAGTGCTAATTCCACCCCAAACAGCAGAGTCCAGGGCTTCCTCAGTGCTTACTTAATTTGGTTTTTGTTCATTCATGTTAGTTTATGTTTTAGATGAAGAGCTTCCAGAACGCAGGATTCAGGACTGTATGGATGGAACTGTAACCTCCCCCACAACCCGCCCAAATTCCTATGTTGAAACCATAACCCCCAGTACCTCAGAATGTGACTGCATTTGGACACAGAGCCTTCTAAAGATGTACTTAAGGTAAAATGAAGTTATGTGGGTGGGCCCTAACCTAAATATGACTAGCGTCCTTAAGAGATTCGGACTCGGACATGCACGGGGGAAGATCATGTGAAAATACCAGAAAAAGACGGCCATCTGTAAGCCAAGGAAAGAGACTTTGAAATAAACTAACCCAGTTGACACTTTGATCTTGAACTTCTAGCCTCTACAACTGTGAAGAAATAAATTTCTGTTGTTTAAGCCACTTAGTCAGTAGTATTTATTATGACAGCCCTAGAAAACAAATACAAGGTCTGTTTAAATTTCTATGAATAGTATCAAGTCTCAAGACCGTACGTAAAATAGATGCATTTAATGGAGCAGGCAAAAATACAACAGATGGACAGAACTTCCCCCCCCCCTCCCTTTCACTGGCAGGTATGGCATTTAAAGGCTAGGAATTGAATCAGGCAGGATCAGGCATTATCTTTTCATTATCTTTTATTGTACATCTGAACATCTTTCAACTCTCCCAGAAGCAAGTCTCTGGTGGAATGTGGGACTTCCGAACCACTCTGATGCCATGAAGGATTTAGGAGAGATTGTGTTGAAAAATGACTTTGGAGAGAGGTTTAGAAATGATGACTATCTATTATTGTTTGGTCTAGGCTGTGGCACAGTTGATTGCTGCACCTTGCTTTTATCAACATCATGGGAGAACTGTTGTAATAATAGGACACGCATTATGTAGCTTTTGTTTTTTTTTTGCCCCCGTTCACTATTGAAGGACCTTTTCCCTGCTACATCTTCTTACTCCTCCTCTTTGTTTCAACTGATTTCCAGGGAAAGATTCTCTTATATCCTTTTGAGCACAGACCTCTCATGATCTCTATCACTGTCTCTCTAATTACCTATCTATAGATAACAATTGAAAAAGTTGTTTGATATGTTTCATAATTTTTATGTTAACTTGGATGTTTTAATTTATTTGTACATATTTTATGATGAGACTGATATAACCACAATAAAAGAAAGTTTGGAAATAGATAAAAGAAAAAAAGTCACCCATAGTCTTATCATTCTAAGGCATTTTTTTTGTGTGTGCATTCGATTGATTTTCCTTTCAACCTTTTAATCCTATGCATAGGAACTTTTCTCCAAACGTGGAGATTTTAATATATATATACACAAATTTCTATATGATGTAAATTGCATCATGAGCCTTTGTATGGTGCAACAAAATTTTCTTAAACATCATTTGAGTGATAATATAATATAGCATTGAGTTGACACAATAGTTTACTTATCAGTTTCCCAATTCTTGGACATTTAGGCTGTTTCAAGTTCTTTAAAAATAAATAACTATAAACAACACAGACATCTTTGACAACGGATATGTTTGAACGTACTTGCTATTTCTTTCTTGTTTTACATTTCTTCCTTAGAACACATTCCCATTTGCTGAATTACTGTTGGGTGAGGTGTGCTCTTTTTTTTGTGCAGAAGCTGCAAGTCTGTCTTGCTGTTGGTGGTAAGACTCCTTGTAGAGTATTTATATCTTGGGCCACTCTTCTTCGTTTAACCTGTGCTAAGATCCCCGATGGCTTGAAGGCTCTGCTGCTGCTTTTGGGGAATCATCTACCTAGTTCATAGCTGGTGCATTTTGCCTAATATGTTGCATACTGAGTTTTACCAGTCTGATGAGATTTAAGAACAAGTAAATAAAGGAGACAGGACAGAATGGGCCTAAGACTCACACAAGGAGTTGGTTTAAGTGTTCTCAGACACCTCATATCATCAGTAACACTTCATATGTCAGTGAAAGAGTAGTATGAGCACCATAAAGTGGGCACAGAGGAGCAGCTCTGTTGCACCGACCAGGGAGTTGACACAAGAGACTGTGAAGCAGGAGATTGTGTAAGGGACTCTCTAGCCATGTCACTGGGTCTTGGGTCTTGTCTGGGGAACAAGCTATCAAGTTTTCCTAGAGTTAGGGGAATGTGTCTCCCCAGCCTGATACTTTTCTGAAACATCTGACTGTTGCTCGGCTTCTTTGGTATCTCGACACCAGGATGGTGGCCGCGCACCATGTACCTCACTGTGTTTGCCTCTATTCTGGCTGCGAGGAGGCTACTCAAGAAAGAACACAGGACCCCCTGCTCTGCTTTGTGGGCTGACTTTACTCCCAAAGCCATCTTGCTTTCTTAATTTTATTTGCTCTTTGCCTCATCTTTTTATTTTGGATGTATTTTCTCTTATTAAGTGTTTGCATATTTCTAGGTAGCCTTAACTTTGTTTTGGAATGAGTCATGGTTTGAATGCAGAAGGAGAGATTGGCTTTCTGGTTTAGGGATTGGTCTGGTTCTATAGTGTGAACTTGGCACTGAGAGATTGTGCATCTTGGGTCCAGTGTCTGGATCTGACTGATCCGCAGTCAGATAGTGGCTCCTGATGGTTCAACCTCAGCGCTGTCCTGAGGTCCTGTCATTAAAAATTCAGCCCCTAGGTGGGAATGTAAATTGATCCAGCCACTATGGAAGACAGTATGAGGATTCCTTAAAAAACTAGGAATAAAACCATTATGTGAAATGAAGTTGCTCAGTCGTGTCTGACTCTTTGCAACCCCATGGACTGTAGCCTACCAGGCTCCTCTGTCCATGGGATTTTCCAGGCAATAGTCCTGGAGTGGATTGGCATTTCCTTCTCCAGGGGATCTTCCCAACCCAGGGATCGAACCCGGGTCTACCGCATTGTAGACAGACGATTTACCGTCTGAGCCACCAGGGAACAATACCACTTGTAGGCATATACCCTGAAGAAACCAAAACTGAAAAAGACACATGTACCCTAATATTCATTGTAAATATAGCCAAGGCATGGAAGCAACCTAGATGTCCATCGACAGATGAATGCATAAAGAAGATGTGGTACATAAATACAATGGAAATATTACTCAGCCATAAAGAGGAACACATTTGAATCAGTTCTAATGAGGTTGATGAACCTACAGCCTATTTTACAGAGTGAAGTAAGTCAGAAAAAGAAAAACAATATCGTATTTTAACACACATATATGGAATCTAGAAGGATGGTATTGCCGAATCTGTTCACAGAGCAGCAGTGGAGAAGCAGACATAGAGAACAGACTTATGGACAAGGGTGGAGGAAAAGAGGGAGAGAGCGGGATGAATGGAGAGAGTAGCATGGATGCATATACACTAACAAACAGACAGCCGATGGGAATTAGCTGTATGGCTCAGGGAACTCAAACTGGGGCTCTGTAATAACCTAGAGGGGTGAGAATAGGCGGGAGGTAGGGGGGAGATTCAAGAGTAGAAGAGATATGTACACCTATGGTTAATTCATGCTGATGCAGGACAGAAATCAAACCTATATTTTAAACCAATCATCAATCAATTAAAAATAAATATATACTAAAAAAACCCCAGATGAATGGATACAGAAATTGTGGTTCATATATACAATGGAATATTACTCAGCTATAAAAAAGAATGCATTTGAGTCAGTAAATAAAAAGATTCTTTCCCTCTTAGGCTCTACCCTCCTCCCCCTTTTGTCCTTTTAAAATGGCAAGAGGTAGACTGTATTTATTCATGGGTTACAAGCCTAGTTAACAGTTAAGTATTCTTACCCCATTTGTCTTTTTTACTTCCTTATACACCTTACTTCTGTATTTTCAACCTATAGAAACTTTAATTTTGACCGAAGGAGAAAAGTGGATATAACTTTCAACCTGGATTATTCTGCTAACTAAATGTTACAATTTAATAATTTAGAATTTTGGAACAGTTCTTTAAATACTTAGTATCTCTTAAATCGTTGACTTTTTCAGCATTAAAAAAAATGAATTTATCTCTTCTTCCCCTAAGAAACTCTTAAAGGTAGGGACCGCTTCATTTTTGAAACTCTAACAAAACTGAAACCAAGTCTTTGCACAAAGCAGGAGCTCAGCACAAGTCTGTTAAACTGAATATTCTCACCTTTAAACAGGCTTGAGAAATAAAGATGTATGGAAACTCTACCGTATGACAGAAAACAGTCATGCTAGTAAATACATAGATTGATCAACTTTACTGAAGACTGTTCTCAGTGATGTCAAAAAAGTCCCACCTGCCAGAGGTGTCACACTAGGTTTTGGTTTGAACTCTACTTGCAGTCAGAGGATCTTCAATTTTAAGATTGAAAAGTGCTGTATGAAGAGTATATGAAGATTGTGTTTTCTTATAATTTGGTAAATGTCATTTCTACTTCATTGTTTGAAATTAAATTTCAATTTTTGTCATAGTGAGAAACAGTCAAAATATTTCACATATGGTGAGAATAAGACCCAAAGTTTGTGGTTATGGCAGGCCAAGAATCTTTGATTTAGGGTGAAAATGTCATTCTTTTGGAAACCCCTTCTAACCTTCCAGTATGTTTTAATTTCCTCCAAAGACTCAAATATTTTAAGACCATATGTAGGCCTAGTCATTTGAGCATTTTAAACATAATAGCTCTACTTTGGGTATCCAGTTCATTACTGTGGGTCCTTGAGAACAAAAGACACAGAAAAGAAAATTTTTTTAAAAGGTGAATTGCATTCAGTTGCATTAGATTCTGACTAGGGAACTAAAATAACCCATTTTCAGAGCTCTTCAGAGAGATTAGGCTCTACATTTGCTGCAGAGTAGCCCTGGTCAGGAGAAAGGGTTTAAATAACCCTACTCGTGATCATTTTTTTTCCTCTTTTGCTTTTTGTTCTGTACTTTCTTATCATTATAACTGATGCTTTCTCGTCTCTATTTATTTTTTTTAAAAAACAAAACAGCATTTTTTCTTTTGGTGAAGGGGAAAGGTGGGGCATGTGGTCCCTGAATTCCCGACAATGGACAAATATTCACTCACAAAAGCGAAGTCGTCTGCCACTGGCAAAATGTCCAGTGAAACTGGACATTGAAGCTACGAGGCCTCTGTGATGCATATGGAACAGGTTATGGAACACACAGCGGGACGTGTGACTGTCAGCTGTAGTCACGTGGGAAATGCATTCTTTAAGAACGATATTTTATGCCTATAACTAACCACTGATGGGGCAGTTGCTGTGATTGGAAGAGAAAATAATTCTGGGGTGAGACTAGAATGTTAGCTGCACATGTGAAATTCATTCACTGTCAGCCCAGCATAGGAGAGAATTGAAGTCAGCAGGTTGTAAAGTGCCACAGGAGGTCACTGATGTGGTTACTGTGACAAATCATGGACTTTAACAGTAGAATCGTCTCAAACTTTGTGAAAAAGAGAGGGACCATGAAAATCTTTTATATCACAAGAAGTTTTCTGGTCATCTTGAGGCAAAGAATGGTCCATTTTAAAGATGAGTAATTACCAAATTTTATTAAATATGTAATTAGATTGAAATTTGAGTTAGTTTTTATCCACAAAGTAGTTGGGGTTATGAGTAAAACTATGCTAGTTACAGACAAAGCTGCAGAGCTACATTTTCTCAGCACATCTGAATATATGACATCTCTACCTTTGTATATTCTTTTGTTTAAAATGGCTAAAATTGAGTTACACATTTTTCTTTTTTAACAAGTGTTCTAAATTCACTAACCTTTTCTGTGACACTGGCAGCTCTTGTTTTAAATTTATTATTCTTCAAAGCAAAGGTGACATTTTATCAATGAGAGAAAATACCTGCTTTTCAAAAGAATTCTTCCTGTGGCGAGAACATCTTGAAAATGGATGTTTGGAAATGTTTCAAACATTATATGATTTTGTTGTGGAAAATGATGTGCCTCAACCTCAAAAATTTCATACTTTTGTACTTCAGAGAACAGGATATTCTAACTGGCATAAAACTTTCCAACACATTGGAAAGAATAAAATACCTAGGAATAAACTTAACCGGGGAGGTGGAAGACCTATACTCTGAAAACTATAAGACATTTTTGAAGGAAATTGAAGGTGATACAAAGAAATGGAAAGACTACCTATGCTTCTAAACTGGAAGAATCAATATTGTTAACATGGCCATACCACCCAAAGCAATCTATAGATTTAATATAACTCCTATCAAAATACCTGTGACATTTTTCACAGAACTGGAGCAAGTAATCTTAAAATTTATTTGAAACCATAGAAGACCCTGAATTGCCAAAGCAAGCTTGAGAAAAAAGAACAAAGCTGGAGATATTACCTTCCAAGACTTCATACTATACTACAAAGCTACAGTAATCAAAATAGCATGGCATTGGCATAAAAACAGTCACATAAATCAGCAGGATAGAGAGCTCAGGAATAAGCCCGTGCACACATGGTCAACTGATCTATGACAAAGAAGACAAGAATATACAATGGAGAGAAGAGAGTCTTTTTGATAAGTGGTTCTGGAAACACTGGACAGTTACATGTAAACTGATGAAATTAGAACATTCTCTAACACCATATACAAAAAACCCACAAAACACTCAAAATGGATTAAAAATCTAAATGTAAGACCTGAAACTATAAACTCCTAGTAGAGAACACAGGCAGAACACTCTTATACATAAATCCTAGCAGTGGTTTTTGGATCTGTCTTCTAAAACAAAAAAAATAAAAAGCAGAAGCAAACAAATGGTATCTAATTAAATTCAAAAGCTTTTGTACAGGAAAGGCAATCATTGACAAAATGCAAAGACAACTTTTGGAGTGGAAGGAAATATTTGCAAATGATATGACTGTCAAGAGGTTAATACCCAAACTACACAAACAGCTCATACAACTCAATGTCTGGAAAAAAAAACAAAAACAAAAAACCCCAAAACTCTAAACAACCCAATCAAAAATGGGCTGAAGACCTGAATAGGCATGTTTCTAAAGAAGACATACAGATAGCAAACAGGCGCATGATAAAGATGCTCAACATTGCTAATTATTAGAGAAAAGCTAATCCAAACAGCAGTGAGGTATCACCTCATACCTGTCACATGGTTATCATCAAAAATTCTATAAATAACAAATACTGTCAAGAACGTGGAGAAAAGGACATTGTTGTACACTGTTGAGATGTAAATCGGTGCAGCCACCATAGAAAGCAGTATAGAGATTCCTCAAAAAAATAAATTCAGGAGTACATATGATCCAGCAATTCCACTCCTGGTTATATATCCAGAAAAATAGAAAACATTAATTCAAAAAGATAATACACCCCAGTGTTCATAACAGCACTATTTATAATTACCAAGATTCGGAAGCAACCCAAAAATCCATCAGCAAATGAAAGAATAAGCAAGATGTGATATATATATATATATAAAATTGAATATTATTATATACATTTAATGGAATATATTACTCAGCCATAAACAGAATGAAATTCTACCATTTTCAGCAATGTGGATAGACCTAGAGAATATTATGCTTAGTGAGGTAAGTCAGAGAAGGACAAATACTATGTGATATCACTTATATGTAGAATCTAAAAAATTAACAAATGTATATTACTAAGCAGAAACAGACTCGCAGATATAGAAAACAAGTTAGTGGTTACTGGTGAGAAAAGGAAAGGGGGGAGGGGCAAGATTAGGGGTATGGGTTTAAGAGCTACATACTATAATGTATAAAATAGATGAACAGCAAGGATACATGGTACAACACAGTAAATCATCAGCATTATTTTGCAGCAACTTTTAATGGAGTATAATCTATAAAAATGGGCTTTTCAAGTGGCTCAGTGGTAAAGAATCCCCTTGTCAAAGCAGGAGACTCAGGTTTGACCCCTGGGTCAGGGAGATCCCCAGGAGTAGGAAATGGTAACCTGTCCAGTATTCTTGCCTGGAAAAATTACATGGACAGAGGAGCCTGGAGGGCTCTAGTCCATGGAATCGCAAAGAGCTGGACACAACTGCGTGACTGATCATGCATGCGTGCAATCTGTGAAAATACTAAATCTCTGTGCTGTGTACCTGAAACTGGTATAACATTGTAAATCAACTGTGCTTCAGTTGAAATTTCCAGAAGAGAAATTCAGGGGGTTTGATTGGTTTTGTAAGAACTGTTTGATATCAGAGAACACAGGAATTTATGAGCCTAATTTCAACAAAAGTCTTTGCATAAATGGTAATTGGGATTAAAAATTCATAATGTTGAAAATCCTGCCAATGATATGGCTTTTTCTTTCCCACTTGGACCTACTGTCATTATAACTTAGGCTTTCAGCTATGCAGGAAAATTAAAACCAGCTATTATGTATGAACGTATCATCTGACATGATTTTCTGTGTCATTTGTTGTTCAATCAGTAAGTCATGTCCAACTCTTTGTGACCCCACGGACCACAGCATGTCAGGCCTCCCTGTCCCTTGCTATCTCCTGGAGTTTGCCCAAGTGGTGTCCAAGTTTCTGTGTCATAGAGTTGAATGAAATCTATTAAAACAATGAATAATAATAATAATAAATACAAATATTTTATTAATAATTTTGTTATGGAGAATACAAAGGTTATATTAATTATAATGTAAAAATATTTTAAATATCTGAATTCATTTAAATATTTGAAAAAGTAAAAAATTATGTTTATATAATTTATATACAACTATAAACATTATGAATATGGCTATGAATACAATTTGTAAATAAGGACATACCTATAGCATAGCTCATTTCATTGTGCTTTGCTTTATTGTGCTTCACAGATACTGTATTTCTTATAGATTGAAAGTTAGTGGCAACCTTGCATCGAGCAAGTCTATCAGCACCATTTTTCTAACAGCATTTGCTCACTTTGTGTCTCTTGGGTCACATTTTGGTAATTCTCGCAATATTCAAACCCTTTCATGATTATTATTATTTAATTAATTGTTATGGAAATCTATGATCAGTGATCTTTGATGTTACTATTGCAGTTGTTTTGGGATGTCACACACTGCACCCTTGTAAGATGATGAAGCTAATCGATAAACATGTATGTTCTGACTGCTCCCCTCACTGGCCATTTCTGTCTCTCTCCTTTTCCTCCCGTCTCCCTATTCCCTGAAACAGTATTAAAATTAAGCCATTTAAAACCCTACAATGGCATCTAAGTGTTGACGTGAAAGGAAGTCACACTTCAAATCAAGTCTCTTGCTTTAATCAAAAGCTAGAAAGGAAGGCTTCCCTGGTGGTCCAATGGTTAAGAATCTGCCTGCCAATGCAGGGACACTGGTCTGATCCCTGGTCTGAGACCACGACTACTGAGGCCAAGTGCCCCAGAGCCTGTGCTCCAGAACAAGAGAAGCCACCACAAAAAGAAGCCTATGCATTGAAACTAGAGCGTAGCCCTGCTCACTGAAACCAGAGAAAGCTCACATGCAGCAACGAAGAGACAGCACAGCCAAAAATAAATAAATCATACATTTTTTTAAAAGCTAGAAATGATTATGCTTACTAAACAAGGTTGCCAAGAGCCAAGGTAGACTGAAAGCTAAGCCTCTTGCACCAAATGGTTAGCCAAGTTATAGAGGCAAAGGAAAAATTCCTGAAGGAAATTAAAAGTGCTATTCCAGTGAACACCTAACAGATAAAGTAAAGCAGCTTATTTGCTGATACGGAGAAAGGGTTTTGATGGTCTAGACAGAAGATCCAACCAGCCACAAGTTTCTGAAGCCAGAGTTAAATCCAGAGCAAGGTCCTAACTCTCTTCAGCTCTATTAAAGCTGAAAGAGGTGAGAGAGTGTTGGAAACTAGCAGAGGTTGGTTCATGAGATTTAAGGAGAGAAGCTGCCTCCATAATATGAATGTATAAGGAGAAGGATCGGGTATTGATGTAGAAGTTGCAGCAAGTTATCCAGAAGATACAGAAAAGATAATTAATGAAGGTGGCTACACTAAACAGAAACACACTTTCGTGAACAGTGTAGAGGAAATAGCCTTCTACCTGAAGAAGGAAAGATGCCATCTAGGACTTTCATAGCTAGAGAGAAATCAATGCCTGGCTTCAAAACTTCCAAGGACAGGCTGACTCTCTTGTTACGGGCTAATGCAGCTGATGACTTTAAATTGAAGCCAGTGCTCATTACTATTCGCCAAATCCTAGGGCCCTTAAGAATTATTCTCAATCTACTCTGCAGGTGCCCTGTAAATAAAGAAACAAAGCCTAGGTGCCAGCAATCTGTTTACAACATGGTTGACTGAATATTTTAGGCCTACTGTTAAGTACTATAAGCGATGTGGGTTCAATACTACTGTTAATTAACAGTAGTTCTGTTACTACTCAGAAAAAAGATTTCTTTCAAAATATTACTGCTCATATAATGTACCTGGTGACCCAAGAGCTCTGATGGAGATGTATCAATACAATGAGATTCATGTTGTTTTCATGCTTGCTAACACAACATCTATTAATCATCCCATGGATCAGGAGTAATTTTGATTGTCAAGTTTTATTAGTTAAGAAGTACAAAGTTATGACCAACCTGGATAGCATATTCAAAAGCAGAGACATTACTTTGCCAACAAAGGTCCGTCTAGTCAAGGCTATGGTTTTTCCTGTGGTCATGTATGGATGTGAGAGTTGGACTGTGAAGAATGCTGAGTGCCGAAGAATTGATGCTTTTGAACTGTGGTGTTGGAGAAGACTCTTGAGAGTCCCTTGGACTGCAAGGAGATCCAACCAGTCCATTCTGAAGGAGATCAGCCCTGGGATTTCTTTGGAAGGAATGATGCTGAGGCTGAAACTCCAGTACTTTGGCCACCTCATGCAAAGAGTTGACTCATTGGAAAAGACTCTGATGCTGTGAGGGATTTGGGGCAGGAGGAAAAGGGGACGACAGAGGATGAGATGGCTGGATGGCATCACTGACTCGATGGACGTGAGTCTGAGTGAACTCCGGGAGTTGGTGATGGACAGGGAGGCCTGGGGTGCTGCGATTCATGGGGTCGCAAAGAGTCGGACATGACTGAGTGACTAAACTGACTGAACTGAACTGAACATTCCATAAGACTCTAGCTGCCATAGATAGTGATTCCTCTGATGGATCTGGGCAAAGTAAACTGAAAGCTTCCTGGAAAGGATTCATCATTCTAGATGCCATTAAAAACAATTGTGATTCATGGGAAGAGGTCAAAATACCAACATTAACAGGAACTTGAAAAAAGTTTCCGACTCTCATGGATGACTTTGAGACTGCAATGCAGGAAGTACTTGCATATGAGGTAGAAATAGCAAAAGAACTACAATATAAAAAAGTGGAGCCTGAAGATATGACTATAAACTTCAACAGATGAAGATTGCTTCCCATGGATGAGCAAAGAGAGTGGTTCTTGAGATAGAATCTACTTCTGGTGAAGATGTTATGAAGATTGTTGAAAAGACAACACAGAATTTAGGATATTACATAAACGTAGGTGATAAAGCAGCATCAGGGTTCGAGAGGATTGACTCCAATTTTGAAAGAAGTTCTACTGTGGGTAAAATGCTATCAAACAACATTCATGCTATAGAGAAATCGTTTATGAAAGGAAGAGTCAAGCAATGCCACAAGCTTCATTGTTATTTTATTTTAAGAAATTGCCAAAGCCACCCTAACCATTAACAACTACCACCCTAACCAATCAGTCTTCCCAGATGGCGCTAGTGGTAAAGAACCTACCTGCCAATGCAGGAGACATAAGCAATGTGGGTTCGGTCCCTGGGTTGGGAAGACCTCCTAAAGGAGGGCATGGCAACCCACTCCAGTATTCTTGCCTGGAGAACCCCACGGACAGAGGAGGCTGGTGGCTACAGTCCATAGGGTTGCAAAAAGTCAGGCACAACTGAAGCGACTTAGTGCACACATGCGCACCCTGATCAGTCAGCAGTCATCAACATCAAGGCAAGACCCTCCACCAGGAGAAAGACACGACCCAGTGAAGGCTCAGATGATGATCAGCAATTTTTGGCAATAAAATTTGGAGAAGGAAATGGCAACCCACTCCAGTGTTCTTGCCTGGAGAATCCCAGGGACGAGGGAGCCTGGTGGTCTGCCGTCTATGGGGTCGCACAGAGTTGGACATGACTGAAGCGACTTAGCAGCAGCAGCAGCAATAAAATATTTTAAAATTAAGATATGTACATTGCTTTTTATTTTTAAAATGTGTACAATGTTGTGTTGATTTATGCCATACAGCAATGTGAATCAGCCATAATTATACATATATCCACTTCCTCCTTAGCCTCCCTCTCTTACCCTCATCCCAGCCCTCTAGGTCATCACAGAGCACCAGACTGGACTCCCTGTGATATACAGCAACTTCTCACCAACTATCCATTTTACACATGATAGTGTGTGCATGTCATCCCACTTATTCCCTCACCCACTGTGGCCACACGTCCATTCTCTACATCTGTGTCTCCATTCCTCCCCTGCAAAGAGGTACATCAATACCATTTTCTAGATTTCATATATATATGTGCTAATATACTACATTTGTTTTTCTCTTTATGACTTACTTCACTCTGTATAACAGGCTGTAGTTTCATCCACCTCACTAGAACTGACTCAAAGTCATTCTTTTTATGGCTGAGTAATACTCCCTTGTGTATATGTACCACATCTTTATCCGTTCATCTGCTGATGGACATCTAGGTTGCTTCCACATCCTGGCTATTGTAAATAGTGCTGCAATGAACCCTGGGGTACAGTCCTTTAGAATTGTGGTTTTCTCAGGATATGTGCCCAGTAGTGGGCTTTCTGGGTCTTATATTTATTCCTAGTTTTTAGAAGAAATCTCCATATTGTTCTCCATAATGGCTGTATCAGCTTACATTTCCACTAACAGTGTAGGAGGGTTCCCCTTTCTCCACATCTTCTCCAGTATTTGTTGTCTGTAGATTTTTTGATGATGGCCATCCTGACTGGTATGAGGTGATACCTCACTGCAGTTTTGATTTGCATTTCTCTAATAAGTACTGATGTTGAGCATCTTTTCATGTGTTTGTTGGTCATCTGTATGTCTTCTCTGGAGAAATGTCTGTTTAGGTCTTCTGCCCATTTTTTGATTGGGCTATTTGTTTTCCTGATATTGAACTATATAAGCTGCTTATATATTGTGGAGATTAACCCTTTGTCAATTGTTTTGTTTGCAATTATTTTCTCCCACTCTAAGGGTTGTCTTTTAATCTTGTTTATTGTTTCCTTCGCTCTGTAAAAGCTTTTAAGTTTAAGTAGGTCCTATTTGTTTACTTTTATTTCCATTTCTCTAGGAGGTGGGTCAAAGAGCATGTTGCTGTGATGTATGTCAAAGAGTGTACTGCCTATGTTTTCCTCTAAGAGCTTTATAGTTTCTGGCCTTATATTTAGGTCTTTAATTCATTTTGAGTTTATTTTTGTTGTGTTGTTAGGGTGTTAGGAAGTGTTCTAGTTTCATTCTTTTACATGTAGCTGTCCAGTTTTCCCAGGACCACTTGTTGAAGAGGCTGTCTTTTCTCCATGGTATATTCTTGCCTCCTTTGTGAAATAAAAGGTGCCCATGGGTGCATGGGTTTATCTCTTGGCTTTCTACCTTGTTCCATTGGTCTATGTTTCTGTTTGGTGCCAGTACCATACTGTCTTGATGACTTTAGCTTCATAATGTAGTCTGAAGTCAGGAAGCTTGATTCCTCCAGCTTGGTTTTTCTTTGTGAAGATTGCTTTGGCTATTTGGCATCTTTTGTGTTTCCATACAAATTGTGAAATTTTTTGTTCTAGTTCTATGAGAAATCCCATTGGTAGTTAGATAGGGATTGCATTGCATCTGTAGATTACTTTGGGTAGTATAGTCATTTTCACAATATTGATTCTTCCAATCCAAGAACATGGTGTATCTCTTCATCTGTTTGTGTCATCTTTGAAGGATATGTACACTGTTTTTTTTTTAAGACATAATGATATTACACTCTTAATAGACTGTAGTATTGTTTTACATAATTTTTATATGAACAAGAAAACCAGAAAATTCATGTGGCTTGCTTTATTGTAATACTTGCTTTATTGCAGTGGTCTGGAACTGAGCCCATACTATCTCCGAGGTATGCCTGTATTTAAAGTGTAGTTAAACCTTTTTACTAAAAAGGATGTACCATCAAAAAGTTGAGATGATTGTTTTATACGTATAACAAGAGTCTCAATCCCAGAATCCCAAGAAAGAGAAGATAATTGCTTTAGTTGGGGCAGTTTTTCATCTCTGATCCGTCATCTGTGGCCCAGGAAGGAGGGTGGCATAATATCCCCAATATCTGAGTGGTTCTGATTCCAGTCACAACAATTACATGATTTCATGGTGAAATAACATTTATCACCACGTGAAAATATTCTTCTACTTGTAAATTTGCCTCCTCTCAAGTATCTCTCCTGCTTCATGCTGGTACCTTCCTCTCCACTCAATACATTTTTCCCACTTCAGTGATGAATATTGTAAACTCTGATATTATACATGCAAACTCATTGTAAATAGGTTGTGCAGTGCAATTGTCATTCCTGGAAACATTTTAGGATTTCATAAAATTGAAGAAAATGATGTTTAAGTATCGCTCAAATCACCCACAAATGAAGTTTGGGGAAGTTAGATAAGGTAACAATTGAAGAAAAAACCAATAAGGGTTATGACGAAATAGTTTTTCAAAGCAAAAGACTTGATTATAATATTGACACTGGTAAGTTAATATGTCCTGGAGTATTTTCTTTGCAGAAATGACCCTGTTTATTTTGCAAGTAAATCCCACTTTTGTATTTTAAAAGCTTTTGTGATAGCAAAACACAACCCCACAACTTGTGTTCACATACCTCAATGCATCTTAGACCGGCCCCTCACCCCCGCCGTGTCATTCAATGCTGACAATCCAAACAACACTAGACTTTGTTTACAGAATAGCAGCCAGCGGTCCTGCTCAAGAGGGGGTGGGTGCGTAAAACCACCAAACTACAAAGGGAGAGTGATGTGAGCGGCATGGGGCATGCAGCCACCAGAATCCTGGGAAGCAGATGTGATGAGATTTAGAGGATGAGATATATTGGTTGGGAAATGTGCTGTGTGTACTGGAGCAAAGAGGGGGATCTCTCTGGTGAAAAATAGCCTTTTGCAAGAGGGAGTGCAGGGGTGAGGGTCCAGGCAATTAGGCTCTAGCCCTACTCCATCCCCTCAGCTGCAGCAAACGAGACATGAGGGGGGAAATGAGCCTGTTTATGATCTCACTACAAAAAGTGGCATGAAGTGAAGGTTATTATATAATGCTATTATACTTGTGCGCTCATCTTCTGCGAGAAATCCAAAATTACAACTCACTGCTGAACAACCATTGACAGAAGAATGTTGGATCCCAGCATAAAAAGATACCCCACCTCTAAGGGCAAAGGAGAAGCCCCAGCAAGATGGTAGGAAGGGCGAAATCACATTTAGAATCAAACCCCATACCTGCCAGAGATGCTCAGAGGGCTCAAACAAAACCTTGTGAACACGAGGACCCAGAGACCCCACAGAGACTGAGCCAGACCTATGTTTGAGTGTTTGAGTATCTCCTGTGGAGTCAGGTCAGCAGTGGCCTGCCTCAGGGGCAGGGGCTCTGGGTACAGGAGACCTGGTCACATCGCCTGTGGCATAAGCCCTATTGGAGGAGGTCACCATTAACCCCACTATAGAGCCACCAAGCAGACGACCCACAAACTGCGGAACAGTTATGCCAAAATTCTCACACTGTTAAGAAAGTTCTAGGACCCTCAACAGATTTCCCAACCTGGGGATCTGGCAAAGGGATTGAGAAGCCCCAGGGAATTTGACTTTGGAGGCCAGTGGGATTTGACTACAGAACTTACACAGGACTCAGAAACAGACTCTTGGAGGATACAAACAAAACCTTGTGTGCACGAGAACCCAGAAGATGGGAGCAATGACCCCACAAGAGACTGACCCAGACTTGCCCATGAGTGTCCAGGAGTCTCCAGTGGAGGCGAGGGTCGGCGGTGGCCTGCTGCAGGGTCGGGGGCACTGAGTGTGGCAGTGCCTGCGTGGGAACTTTTGAAGAAGGTCGCCATTGTCTTCATTACCTCCACCATAGTTTGGCCTCAGCTCAAACAACAGGGAGGGAACACAGCCCTGCCCATCAACAGAAAATTGGATTAAGGATTTACTGAGCATAGGCCTGCCCATCAGAACAAGACCCAGTTTCCCCCTCAGTCAGTTTCTCCCATCAGGAAGCTTCCATAAGCCTCTTATCCTTTTCATCAGAAGGCAGAGAGATGGAAAACCACAATCACAGAAAACTAATCAAACTGATCACGTGGACCCCAGCCTTGTCTAACGCAACAAAACCATGAGCCGTGGTGCATAGGGGTCATGGTGGACAGTCTTGACAAAATGTGGTCCATTGGAGAAGGGAATGGCAAACCACTTCAGTGTTATTGCCTTGAGAACCCCATGAACAGTACAAAAAGGCAAAAAGATAGGACACTGAAAGAGGGACTCCCCAGGTCAGTAGGTGCCCAATATGCTACTGGAGAAGAGTGGAGAAATAACTCCAGAAAGAATGAAGAGATGGAGCCAAAGCGAAAACAACGCCCAAGTGTGGAGGTGACTGGTGATGGAAGTAAAGTGTGATGCTATAAAGAACAATATTGCACAGGAACCTGGAATGTTAGGTCCATAAATCAAGGTAAGTTAGAAGTGGTCAAACACTGTTGCAATGAACATTGGGGTACACATGTCTCTTTCAATTAAGGTTTCCTTGGTGTGTATGCCCAGCAGTGGGATTGCTGGATCATAAGGCAGTTCTATTTCCAGTTTTTTAAGGAATCTCCACACTGTTCTCCATAGTAGCTGTAGTAGTGTGCATTCCCACCAACAGTGTAAGAGGGTTCCCTTTTCTCCACACCCTCTCCAGCATTTATTGCTTGTAGACTTTTGGATCGCAGCCATTCTGACTGGTGTGAAATGGTACCTCATTGTGGTTTTGATTTGCATTTCTCTGATAATGAGTGATGTTGAGCATGCTTGGGGCTGGTGCACTGGGATAACCCAGAGGTATGGTAGGGGAAGGAGGAGGGAGGGGGGTTCAGGATGGGGAACACATGTACACCCGTGGCGGATTCATGTTGATGTATGGCAAAACCAATACAATATTGTAAAGTAATTAGCTTCCAATTAAAATAAATAAATTTAAATTAAAAAGAAAAAAAAAGAAGTGGTCAAACAGGAGATAGCAAGAGTGAACATTGACATTTTAGTAATAGTGAAATAAAATGGACTGGAATGGGTGAATTTAATTCAGATGACCATTATATCTACTACTATGGGCAAGAATCCCTTAGAAGAAACTGCGTAGCTCTCATAATCATCAAAACAGTCTGAAATGCAGTACTTGGGTGCAATCTCAAAAACAACAGAATGATCTTTGTTCGTTTCCAAGGCAAACCATATGAGATCACAGTAATCCAAGTCTATGCCCCAAACAACAATGCTGAAGAAACTGAAGTTGAATGGTTCTATGAAGACCTACAAGAACTTCTAGAACTAACACCAAAAAAAGATGTCCTTTTCATCATAGGGGACTGGAATACAAAAGTAGGAAGTCAAGAGATACCTGGAATAACAGGCAAATTAGGCCTTGGAATACAAAATGAAGCAGGGCAAAGGCTAACAGAGTTTTGTCAAGAGAACACACTGGTCATACAAAACACCCTCTTCCAACAACCCTACACAAGGACATCACCAGATGGTCAACACTGAAATCGGATTGATTATATTCCTTGCAGCCTAAGATGGAGAAGCTCTATACAGTCACCAAAAACAAGACTGGGAGCTGACTGTGGCTCAGATCGTGTGTTCCTTATTGCCAAATTCAGACTTAAATTGAAGAAAGTAGGGAAGACCACTAGACCATTCAGGTATGACCTAAATCAAATCCCTTAGAGTTATACAGTGGAAGTGACAAATAGATTCAAGGGATTAGATCTGATAGACAGTGCCTGAAAAACTGTGGGCGGAGGTTCATGACATTGTACAGGAGGCAGTGACCAAGACCATCCCCAAGAAAAAGAAATGCAAAAAGGCAAAATGGTTGTCTGAGGAGGCCTTACAAATAGCTGAGAAAATCAGAGAAGCAAAAAGCAAAGGAGAAAAGGAAAGATGTACCCATTTGAATGCAGAGTTCCAAAAAATAGCAAGGAGGCATAAGAAAGCCTTCCTCAGTGATCAATGCAAAGAAAGAGAGGAAAACAACAGAATGGAAAAGACTAGAGATCTCTTCAAGAAAATTAGAGATACCAAGGGAACATTTCATGCAAAGATGGGCTCAATGAAGGACAGAAATGGTATGGACCTTTTACAAAATGGTAACAGAAGCAGAGATACTAAGAAGAGGTGGCAAGAACACAGAGAACTATACAAAAACAATCTTCACGGCCCAGATAATCACGATGGTATGATCACTCACCCAGAGCCAGACATCTAGGAATGTGAAGTCAAGTGGGCCTTAAGAAGCATCACTATGAAAAAAGCAGGTAGAGGTGATGGAATTCCAGTTCAGTTCAGTTCATTTCAGTCGCTCAGTCATGTCCAACTTTTTGTGACCCCATGGACTGCAGCACACCAGGCCTCCCTGTCCATCACCAACTCCTAGAGTTTACCCAAACTCATGTGCATTGAGTCAGTGATGCCATCCAACCATCTCATTCTCTGTCACCCCCTTCTCCTGCCTTCAATCTTTCCCAGCGTCAGGAACCTCCAATGAACACTCAGGACTGATTTCCTTTAGGATTGACTGCTTGGGTCTCCTTGCAGTCCAAGGGACTCTCAAGAGTCTTCTCCAACACCACAGTTCAAAACCATCAATTCTTCAGCGCTCAGCTTTCTTTACAGTCCAACTCTCACATCCATACATGACTACTGGAAAAACCATAGCCTTGACTAGACAGACCTCTGTTATCAAAGCAATGTCTCTGCTTTTTAATATGCTGTTTAGGTTGGTCATAACTTTCCTTCCAAGGAGTAAGAGTCTCTTTTAATCTCATGGCTGCATTCATCATCTGTAGTGATTTTGGAGCCCCCCAAAATAAAGTCAGCCACTGTTTCCACTGTTCCCCCATCTATTTGCCATGAAGTGATGGGATCAGATGCCATGATCTTAGTTTTCTGAATGTTGAGCTTTAAGCCAATTTTTTTACTCTCCTCTTTCACTTTCATCAAGAGGCTCTTTAGTTCTTCTCACTTTCTGCCATAAGGGTGGTGTCATCTGCATATCTGAGGTTATTGATATTTCTCCTGGCAATCTTGATTCCAGCTTGTGCTGCATCCAGCCCAGCATTTCTCATGATGTACTCTGCATCAAAGTTAAATAAGCAGGGTGATAATATACAGCCTTGACATACTCTGTTTCCTATTTGGAACCAGTCTGTTGTTCCATGTCCAGTTCTAACTGTTGCTTCCTGACCTGCATACAAATTTCTCAAGAGGCAGGTCAGGTGCTCTAGTATTTCCATCTCTTTCAGAATTTTCCACAGTTTATTGTGATGCACACAGTCAAAGGCTTTGGCATAGTCAATAAAGCAGAAATAGATGTTTTTCTGGAACTCTCTTGCTTTTTCCATGATCCAGCAGATGTTGGCAATTTGATCTCTGGTTCCTTTGCCTTTTCTAAAACCAGCTTGAACATCAGGAAGTTCATGGTTCACATACTGCTGAAGCCTGGCTTGGAGAATTTTGAGCATTACTTTACTAGCGTGTGAGATGAATGCAATTGTGCAGTAGTTTGAGCATTCTTTGGCATTGCCTTTCTTTGGGATTGGAATGAAAATGGACCTTTTCCAGTCTTGTGGCCACTACTGAGTTTTCCAAATTTGCTGGCATATTGAGTACAGCACTTTCACAGCATCATCTTTCAGGATTTGGAATAGCTCAACTGGAATTCTATCACCTCCACTAGCTTTGTTTGTAGTGATGCTTTCTAAGGCCCACTTGACCTCCCATTCCAGGATGTCTGGCTCTAGGTGAGTGATCACACCATTGTGATTATCTGGGTCGTGAAGCTCTTTTTTGTACAGTTCTTCTGTGTATTCTTGCCATCTCTTCTTAATATCTTCTGCTTCTGTTAGGTCCATACCATTTCTGTCCTTTATCGAGCCCATCTTTGCATGAAATGTTCCCTTGGTGTCTCTAATTTTCTTGAAGAGATCTCTAGTCTTTCCCATTCTGTTGTTTTCCTCTATTTCTTTGCATTGATTGCTGAAGAAGGCTTTCTTATCTCTTCTTGCTATTCTTTGGAACTCTGCATTCAGATGTTTATATCTTTCCTTTTCTCCTTTGCTTTTCACTTCTCTTCTTTTCACAGCTATTTGTAAGGACTCCTCACTGCAGATGGTGACTGCAGCCATGAAATTAACAGATGCTTACTCCTTGGAAGGAAAGTTATGACCAACCTAGATAGCATATTGAAAAGCAGAGACATTACTTTGCCAACAAAGTTCATCTAGTCAAGGCTATGGTTTTTCCTGTGGTCATGTATGGATGTGAGAGTTGGACTGTGAAGAAGGCTGGGTGCCGAAGAATTGATGCTTTTGAACTGTGGTGTTGGAGAAGACTCTTGAGAGTCCCTTGGACTGCAAGGAGATCCAACCAGTCCATTCTGAAGGAGATCAGTCCTGAATATTCATTGCAAGGACTGATGTTGACGCTGAAACTCCAATACTTAGGCCACCTGATTTGAAGAGCTTACTTATTGGAAAAGACTCTGATGCTGGGAGGGATTGGGGGCAAGAGGAGAAGGGGACAACAGAGGATGAGATGGCTGGATTGCATCACCGACTCGATGGACGTGAGTCTCGGTGAACTCCGGGAGTTGGTGATGGACAGGGAGGCCTGGCGTGCTGCGATTCATGGGGTCGCAAAGAGTCGGACAGGACTGAGTGACTGATCTGATCTGATGTATGGATGTGAGAGTTGGACTGTAAAGAAAGCTGAGCACTGAAGAACTGATGCTTTTGAACTGTGGTGTTGGGGAAGACTCTTGAGAGTCCCTTGGACTGCAAGGAGATCCAACCAGTCCATTCTGAAGGAGATCAGTCCTGAATATTCATTGCAAGGACTGATGTTGATGCTGAAACTCCAATACTTAGGCCACCTGATTTGAAGAGCTTACTTATTGGAAAAGACTCTGATGCTGGGAGGGATTGGGGGCAAGAGGAGAAGGGGACAACAGAGGATGAGATGGCTGGATTGCATCACCGACTCGATGGACGTGAGTCTCGGTGAACTCCGGGAGTTGGTGATGGACAGGGAGGCCTGGCGTGCTGCGATTCATGGGGTCGCAAGGAGTCGGACAGGACTGAGTGACTGATCTGATCTGATGTATGGATGTGAGAGTTGGACTGTAAAGAAAGCTGAGCACTGAAGAACTGATGCTTTTGAACTGTGGTGTTGGGGAAGACTCTTGAGAGTCCCTTAGATTGCAAGGAGACCCAAGCAGTCAATCCTAAAGGAAATCAGTCCTGAATATTCATTGGAAGGACTGATGTTGACGCTGAAACTCCAATACTTAGGCCACGTGATTTGAAGAGCTTACTCATTGGAAAAGACCCTGATGCTGGGAAAGATTGAAGGCGGGAGGAGAAGGGGACAACAGAGGATGAGATGGTTGGATGGCATCACCGACTTGATGGACATGAGTTTGAGCAAGCTCCGGGAGCTGGTGATGGACAGGGAAGCCTGGCGTGCTGCAGTCCATGGGGTTGCAAAGAGTTGGACGGTACTGAGCAACTGAACTGAACCGATTATACTCTTTGTTTAAAATATATGTCCCCTAATATAAATATTTGAGTTGTTGAAAAATGTAGTATGTAATCATGCCAATTAGAATCTAAATTAAAAAGTAAGAGCAAATATATCTTTTAAAATTTTAATTTCATTTATTCAAGATAAAGCCCTAATCTAATGTTCTCAAGCTGTTTACTGTAGGATTTTGTTCCCTATTTGAGGCTCTGATACTCATTTATTGTTTCGGGCCAATCCTCCTGAGAGCTGTGGGTGCGAAGGGGTGTTCTGGACCCAGTTCTTTGCATCTTCTTTGATGAATTCCTGATCATTTACCTCTTCAAACCTGATCCAGTTTGAACCTTAATCCTTCTCTTTCCTAGTGTCTGATTTGTTGATGTGAAAAATTAATTTGAGCCGAGGTGCTTCTAAAAGACCATATAATTCAGAAGGTTATTCTTTCTTCAAAAGACCATTGCTTGAGGAGCAGCCCTCAGTACCTAAAACCAGGAGGGAAGAACAGGAGAGGTTTGGAGGTTGAGAGAGATTAGAGCAGGGAGTCCTTTTCTCCCACATGCCACCTGTAAGTGCTTTGTCTTCACCCTTTGCAAAAGCCCAGCTCTGCTGTTTGGTTATCTCTGTACCATCAACTCCAATACCGTGTGCCCCCGAGGTGGGATCTTTGCGCACAACCCCCCGCATTGACACTTTCGCCATAACCCTCCCACAGAAAAAGAATGCCAAATGCAAATAGATTTCTTTGTCCTAGATTGTGCTGTGGCAGAGACATTTCTGTACCGCATCAGGAAAGTCGTTTATCACTCTTTCGCCTTTGACTCTTTACTATGGGTTCTCATGACACCAGCATGCATTTTTATGTATGTGCCTATGAATGACTGGCATATAAGGTTAGTAGCACTATCTTGCTGTACATACAATCAAATGGCTCCTTTCTCCTACCGCTTATGCTAAATACAATTGATTGCCTTAAATGGAGTCTTATTTTCATTAGAGAGCACCAGGTTATGAAATTGTCAAGCATCAAGCTCTAGATGCAAAGAATATTTCACATTTGGTCATTCATCCTTTAAAACATGTCTGGAGTAGACATTTCTGTACAGTTCAAGCTTAGGGAAGATATTATCATTTTTTCCCCCTGTCATTTCCAACACGATGTGCTTTTATACCTGCTGTACTGTCAGAGAAATTTGAGCAGCTTTCAGAGTCAGGAGCTTCAGGGACAATTCTGTTAGGAAAAAAAAAAAAAACCCAGGGGGAAACAGTAAGGGCTAAAGACCCTTATTTTAGCCAATACACACAAGAACATGAGGAAGTAAAGGTTGCTGTGGTTTTATTAGATCTTATTAGCTGTACACGTGAGTCCCAAGGTCCTTATAGGAGCAAGGTCTCATTGACATGAAATCTTTTTAAAGCCTGTGCTCTCAAGGGGCCATCTCAGAGCACTATTGTGGTTAAAATAATACAGTCCAGCATTTAAAAGTAGTTTCTAAAGGTCTCAGCCCTTAACTTGCCTTTCTTGAACTCTGCAAGGGGGGATAAGGAGACCACAGTCATGTATCTTTAACATCTCCTTTTCTCTTCCATCTATTTCCCTTACACTGAAGCAGCTCTGCCATCTCCCTCGCCAGCTTCCCTCCAACAAGATCCCCAGACCACCCCACCAGCTCTTGCCCCCATGCCCCTTTTCATCCTCACCAGCTCCTTTCCTCTGAATTGCAAGGCCTCAAAAGAGTTTATTTAGCAAAGCAGGGCCATCCCCAGCAGGGAGATAGAGTGAGGAGGATCAAGATGGAATTCTCTTAAGTGTCAGAAGGAAGAAAAAGTCTGGGAACCAACATACATGAACTAGATCCCTCTTATCAGTCCATCCCTCCTATCCCTCTTATCTTCCCGTACACCCCTTAGAGATTCACTCTCAGATGTTGAGTCTTGGGTTTTTTTGCAGTGACTGGGAAAAGAAGGAATGGATGGCAGCTTTCACATTGAGCCCTCTACAGGGTCTCTTCCACTCCTCACCTGGGTCTGCCTTTGGGATTCTATTGCTCCTGCTGTGTAATTGTGGGTTGGAAGCTGTTGATCTGGGCCACATGTTCTAGTAACCGGCTCTGGGTGCCTACCAATCAGCTCCCTAGGTGCCTTTGCCATGGCCTTTCCCACTGCCATTAGGGGATGTCCCCTCTAGATGGCACTTTGGGGATGGCTATCTTTCTTTTCCACTCCTCTGATGCCCTCTTCTGGAATGGGTCTTGAGTTGGCACATTCAGTTGGTAATTTAGGTCCAAAGTCTATTTTATTACATTGTGAGGCCTTTTTTTTTTTTTTTTTTATCACATTTTATTACATTCAGAGGCACCAGTATTCATCAGAACTACCGAGCTTCACTAACTAGCCCATCGCCTTTATAGCCCCTGCTTTGTGTTGTCCTGAGAGTGGCCTTTAAGCCCAACCTGGACCTCACTTCAGGGTACAGCCTCTCAGGCGGGTGTTCATGTCTTCTTCACTACCTCCACCCCCAGGTTCATGGGGATGAGTATGCCTTTTAGTAGTTTTCTCTTCTCAGGGAAATTGCCCTTTGTCTGCTGTTGCTTGATCTCAAACTTTTTCTTTCTTTAAGCGAAATGTTTTCTCTTATCATATGTGGAAATCAGAGATGTATACTCACTATAGAAATTAGAAAAATACAAAAAACTGTGAAGACAAACCACCCACTGTCATCCACCACCCTCGAAAGAACCACAGGCAAAGTTTGGTGAATTTGCTTTGTTTTCACCTGATTCAAATAAGCAGCATATGCAGGTCTGTATTCTTTCTATTCTCATCCCAACCCTTAGCAAAGTCATGATGCTGTCACTGCGTTGTTATTTACATGTGTGTCTGTGTGAGTGGGCTTCCCAGGGGCGCTAGTGGTAAAGAACCCGCCTGCCAATGCCAGAGACAAAAGAGACGTGGGTTTGATCCCTGGGTTGGGGAGATCCCCTGGAGAAGGGCATGGCAACCCTCCAGGATTCTTGCCTGGAGAATCCCGTGGACAGAGGAGCCTGGTGGGCTACAGTCCATGGGGTCGCACAGGGTCAGACACGACTGAAGCAACTCAGCACAGCACGGTGTAACTACATACACACACTGTTACTAGTGTCTTTGGCTAAGGTACTGAACTCCTGGCCACTCCACAGCCTGATTTACAACACTCTACATTTTGGGCTCCTTTTACTAAACTTACTTTTTCCTCATCCTTTGAGTCATCCCCCTTCTCAACCTTTATATACATACATATATATATGTATGTATGTATTCTGGTTGATTAAAGAAATTATTATACAGTGTCTAAAGCCTAACTTTAAATTGTGTAACAGGTAATACTATGAACACAAAGAGGGAGTACCACTTTTTCATAACTTTCTATCAATCTGTCCCTTTCGCATTTGGAACCTCAGTTTCCACTCTCCTCAGGTTAAGCTCAACAGCTTATTCCTAAGAGCCCACAGCCCCCGTCAATTGCTAGGAAACAAGGTCTGAGCATCCAAGGAGAGTTTCCTGTTGTTCTCTTGTAAAACGATGACAAGGAGACTTGATAAAAGCTGAATGAATTTTTAGTCTAGGATGTTCTGTTCTTAAGCTATAATTGTTGTTTTCTTTTTAACTCTAGAAGTGATTCTGCCAAACAAAAGAAACTTTAGACTTCGTATGTGTATTTTTATTATTTTATTTAAAAAATTCTCTTTTAAATGTGTAATCTAAAAAAGATTTCTGCCTCATTAAAGGCAATCTTCTTCTGTCTTGGAACCGGTTTTATATGAATATCAGAGGGGAAAGATTCACTCTAAAAGTGAACCTTCTTCACAAAGTGAGATACATCTTGCAGTGAATATAGAGAAGAACATGAAATAGCCACTTTAAAAATAACTTTATAATTTAAAAATGCTAAATCATTGTTAAATGCTAAATCAATGCTAAAAATCTTGGTTGTTATGGTGTCTTATCTAAATGATGTATATTTTACTTCTAAAATTTAATATCACTGAAGGTAGCATAAAAGAGTAAGGATGAGATGATGTTTTGGAGGGATTTCAGTTAGACCTTAGCAGTTTTGCAAAATTCAGAGAAACCAGTCTGTGGTCATAGACAAGAGAAGCCTAACTCTGAGATCTGTTAATAAGAGAGCAGGCAATCTGTCTTCTGGTGTGGTGGTGGTTTAGTTGCTAAGTCGTGACCAACTCTTGCAACCCTGTGGACAGAGGAGCTTGGCAGGCTTCAGTCCATGGGATTCTCCAGGCAAGAATACTGGAGTGGGTTGCCATTTCCTTCTCCAGGGGATCTTCCCAGCCTTGCATTATAGCTGGATTCTTTCACCAACTGAGCTACAAGGGAAGCCCTGTCTACCCTTTAAAGAATCAATGTCATGAAACAGGAATGCCTCTTTCCAATCAGTCATAGGCCTGCAGGTGACTGTGAGTCTTGGTTTTGAGTATTTTAACCTGGATGAGGGATATTGTTGTCAGATGAGTAGAAAATAAATATGGTTTCATAAGCTGCATTTTTCTTCCTGTCATGTATGCCCCAATGAGCTAAATTACTTCAACTTAATTCCAGTGGAAAGGTCAGACTCAGCACTCACTACATGAATAGCCATAGGGTGTTTATTGTCTATCATATTTTCCTTCTTTGCAGCAGAACTGCAATTTGATGTGACTGTTGAATGTATGTCCGAGATACCCAAGAAGAGATAGCCCAGGGCAACAGTGCGTGAACTCGAATGGGAGTCAGGTAGACGGGGAGACAGGAACACCGGCTGTACTGATTCCTTGCTTACTGCTGTTCCAGGTGGTGTCGGTCCATGAGGGTAAAACCTTTCTTTTTTTAAAATTTATTTATTTTAATTGGAGGCTAATTACTTTACAATACTGTGGTGGTTTTTGCCATACATCAACGTGAATCAGCCAGGGGTGAAGCCCCCTCCCACATTCCTCCCCACCCCATTCCTCTAGGTTGTCCCAGAGCACCAGCTTTGAGTGCCCTGCTTCATGGATTGAACTTACATTATCATCTATTTTACATATAGTAATATACATGTTTCAGCGCTATTCTCTCAAATCACCCCACCCTCACCTCCCACAGAGTCTAAAAATCTGTTCTTTACATCTGTGTCTCTTTTGCTGTCTTGCATGTAGGGTTATCGTTACCTTCTTTCTAAATTCTACATATATGTGTTAATATACTGTATTGTGTTTCTCTTTCTGACTGACTTCACTCTGAATAATAGGCTCCAGTTTCATTTACCTCATGAGAATGGATTCAAATGTGTTCTCTTTTTTATAGCTGAGTAATATTCCATTGTGTATATGTACCACAACTTCCTAATCCATTCATCTGCTGATGGACATCTAGGTTGCTTCCATGTCCTAGCTATTCTAAACAGTGCTGCAATGAACATTGGGGTACATGTGTTTCTTTCAATTCTGGTTTCCTCTGTGTGTATGCCCCTCAGTGGGATTGCTGGGTTGTACAGCAATTCTATTTCCAGTTTTTAAAGGAATCTCTGCACTGTTCTCCATAATGGTTGTACTAGTTTGCATTCCCACCAACAGTATAAGAGGGTTACAACAGCAGTTCTTGGGTGCAATTTCAAAAATGACAGAATGATCTCTGTTCATTTCCAAGGCAAACCATTCAAGATCACAGTAATCCAAGTCTATGCCCCAAACAATAATGCTGAAGAAACTGAAGTTGAGTGGTTTTATGAAGACCTACAAGACCTTCTAGAACTAACACCGAAAAAAGATATTCTTTTCATCAGAGGGGACGGGAATGAAAAAGTAGGAAGTCAAGAGATACATGGAATAACAGGCAAATTTGACCTTGGAGTACAAAATGAAGCAGGGCAAAAGCTAATAGAGTTTTGCCAAGAGAACACACTGGTCATAGCAAACACCCTCTTTTAACAACACAAGAGAAGACTCTACACATGGACATCACCAGATGGTTGATACCGAAATCAGATTGATTATATTCCTGGCAGCCTAAGATGGAGAAGCTCTTTACAGTCAGCAAAAACCAGACTGGAAGCTGACTGTGGCTCAGAACATGAGCTCCTTATTGCCAAATTCAGACTTAAATTGAATAAAGTATGGAAGACCACTAGACCATTCAGTTCAGTTCAGTTCAGTTCAGTCGCTCAGTCATGTCTGACTCTCTGCGACCCCATGAATCGCAGCACACCAGGCCTCCCTGTCCATCACCAACTCCCGGAGTTCACTCAAACTCACGTCCATTGAGTCAGTGATGCCATCCAGCCATCTCATCCTCTGTTGTCCCCTATTCCTCCTGCCCCCAATCCCTCTCAGCATCAGAGTCTTTTCCAATGAGTCAACTCTTCACATGAGGTGGCCAAAGTACTGGAGTTTCAGCTTTAGCATCATTCCTACCATTCAGGGATGATCTAAATAAAATTCCTTAGAGTAATACAGTGGAAGTGATAAAGAGATTCAAGAGATTAGATTTGATAGACAGTGCCTGAAGAACTATGGGAGGAGGTTCATGACATTGTACAGGAGGCAGTGATCAAGACCATCCCCAAGGAAAACAAATGCAAAAAGGCAAAATGTTTGTCTGAGGAGGCCTTACAAATAGCTGAGAAAAGAAGAGGAGCAAAAGGAGAAAAGGAAAGATATACCCATTTGAATGCAAAGTTCCAAAGAATAGCAAGGAGAGATAAGAAAGCCTTCCTCAGCGATCAATGTAACGAAATAGAGGAAAACAACAGAATGGAAAAGACTAGAGATCTCTTCAAGAAAATTAGAGATACCAAGGGAACATTTCATGCAAAGATGGGCTCAATAAAGGACAGAAATGGTATGGACCTAACAGAAGCAGAAGATATTAAGAAGAGGTGGCAAGAATACAGAGAAGAACTATACAAAAACGATCTTCATGACCCAGATAATCACGATGGTGTGATCACTCACCGAGAGCCAGACATCCTGGAATGTGAAGTCAAGTCGGCCTTAGGAAGCATCACAATGAACAAAACTAGTGGAGGTGATGGAATTCCAGTTGAACTATTTCAAATCCTAAAAGATGATGCTGTGAAAGTGCTGCACTCAATATGCCAGCAAATTTGGAAAACTCAGCAGTGGCCACAGGACTGGAAAAGGTCAGTTTTCATTCCAATCCCAAAGAAAGGCAATGCCAAAAAATGCTCAAACTACCACACAATTGCACTCATCTCACATGCTAGTAAAATAATGCTCAAAATTCTCCAAGCCAGGCTCCACCAATACACGAACCATGAACTTCCAGATGTTCAAGCTAATTTTAGAAAAGGCAGAGGAACCAGAGATCAAATTGCCAACATTCGCTGGATCATCGAAAAAGCAAGAGAGTTCCAGAATAACATCTATTTCTACTTTATTGACTATGCCAAAGCCTTTGACTGTGTGGATCACAAGAAACTGTGGAAAATTCTTCAAGAGATGGGAATACCAGACCACCTGACCTGCCTCTTGAGAAACCTGTATGCAGGTCAGGAAGCAACAGTTAGAACTGGACATGGAACAACAGACTGGTTCCAAATAAGAAAAGGAGTATGTCAAGGCTGTATATTATCACCCTGCTTATTTACCTTATGTGCAGAGTACATCATGAGAAACGCTGGGCTGGAAGAAGCACAAGCTGGAATCAGGATTGCAGGGAGAAATATAAAAAATCTCAGATATGCAGATGACACCATACTTATGGCAGAAAGTGAAGAAGAACTAAAGAGCCTCTTGATGAAAGTGAAAGAGGAGAATGAAAAAGTTGGCTTAAAGCTCAACATTCAGAAAACTAAGATCATGGCATCCAGTCCCATCACTTCATGGCAAATAGATGGGGGAATAGTGGAAACAGTGGCTGACTTTATTTTTGGGGGGACTCCAAAATCACTGCAGATAGTGACTGCAGCCATGAAATTAAAAGGGACGCTTCCTACTTGGAAGGAAAGTTATGACCAACCTAGACAGCATATTAAAAAGCAAAGACATTGCTTTGATAACAAAGGTCTGTCTAGTCAAGGCTATGGTTTTTCCAGTAGTCATGTCTGGATATGAGAGTTGGACTGTAAAGAAAGCTGAGCGCTGAAGAATTGATGGTTTTGAACTGTGGTGTTGGAGAAGACTCTTGAGAGTCCCTTGGACTGCAAGGAGATCCAACCAGTCAATCCTAAAGGAAATCAGTCCTGAATATTCATTGGGAAGACTGATGCTGAAGCTGAAACTCCAAAACTTCAGCCACCTGATGCAAAGAACTTACTCATTGAAAAAGACCCTAATGCTGGGAAAGATTGAAGGCAGGAGGAGAAGGGGGTGGCAGAGGATGAGATGATTGGATGGCATCACCGACTCGATGGACATGAGTTTGAGTCAGCTCTGCAAGTTGGTGATGGACAGGGAAGCCTGGCGTGCTGCAGTCCATGGGGTCACAAAGAATTTGAGACAACTGAGTGACTAAACAACAAGGACACTGATACATCCTGATACAGAGAATAAGAAAGGTTATACCCTCCTGGGTCAGACCTCAGAATACTGCTTCTGAGAACATAGCGTACCTCTGAGTGGAAGCTGTTTCTACACATCTTCTTGATGCAGGGTCCCCTCTCCACTCTTCTTCCTCTCTCAGGAACTTGCTTTATTTCCTGCCTCAGGAAGGACCCAGGAAGTGCCTGTAGAATCCAAATAAAGTTTCAGCTTTTCTTTTCCAGGCAGAGTAGCAAGTTCTAGAATTGGCTGTGACTTCGGCAGTTGCTCTCCAAATGTTGTTTCAGTAATTCAGCTCCTCAGGACGTCCAGGGGCCTGGGACTAAAGCCAACGGTCACAGGTTCAACCTTCCAGGAAGCAGGTTTGGCATCATTACCAGCCCTTGGGATTCACAAGCTGGTCCCCTTAGCTTCCCCCCTTGGTGGCTTCTGGAGGCCCTGAAAGTAAAGACTTCATGCCAGATGGTCTCACCTAAGCTCTGTGAAGGCAGCACATGAACTTCTGAGCCTTTAAAGAACTGCCCATTTTTGGTGTGAGCTTACTGCTTGAATGCAAGAAGTTTAACAGCAGTATCTTTAGATACAAGATGATTTTTAACCTACGTTTTTAGGATCCTGCCAGTATACCCCAAAGTTCCTTGAGGCAATTAAAACCATGCCCTTGGCAACACGCATGCTGTTTTGTCAGAGTTTGCATTTCTCTCAGTGCAACGTTTCATCACATTTGGAATAGGTTTGACTGGGTGCACAGAGAAGAAGCTTCCTATGGTGGGGGAGGGCCTTTTGTTTTTGGCTACAGCTGTGTTCAGGATCTTTGCTCTGGCATGTGGGATCTATAGCTGTGGTATGTGGGATCTAGTTTCCTGGCCAGAGATCAAACCCAGGCCCCCTGCGTTGGGAGCTTGGAGTCTTAGACGCTGGACCCCAGGGGAGTCCCGGGGTACTTCAGAATTCTTGGTTACCTACTGTCTCTGGCACACCAGAAGCTGTGTTGGTGGTGATGTGGCAGGGCCCCAGGTGCTCCCCAGCACCGTCATTTCCTTTCAGACCAGTGAGGTTCAGTTTACTGGGCAAATCCAGCAACTGGAAGAAAGTGCATAAACTGAGGGAGCCATGTGACTAGAAGGCATATCGCGCTGATTTGCACGCAGAAATTTAGGAAGGGGAGACTTCAGGGCCATTTAAGATTTTCCACAAATTCTTTCAGAGGCTTCATCACTTAGACCACACATACTACGGTGCACCCACATATCAATTAAATGTAAAATTTTCTGTAAAAGCACTGAAAGTATTTTTGTAATTTTGCTTTTAAAATGATTTGCTTATGAATACTGTGTTGCATTTACAGTTGCTTTTGTCTTCTTATCATGTGCCTACTCAAGAATTCTTATAAAAGAATCTAATTCATTAATTATTCTTATATGTAATGAAATTTTTTATGAATAATAAATTGAGTAATTAATGAAGTTGACATAATGTCACATTTTGCAGGCAGTTAACTAAATGTTTGTTAATTTCAGTTTGCTTTTGTGTAGCTTGGAGCCAATTATTTTTTTCTCCCATTGCCCCCTGGAAAGCTTGTGGGCCTCAAGCACTGGGCTTTTTGGGTCTAACGGGTCAAACAGCCCTGCATGATTTGACTCTGATGTTTGGCCGGAATAAAGATTTAAAGATTATAGGATTACTGTTTCAAACATTAAAAGTCTGTCATGTCAAAGAGGAAAAAGACCAATTCTGTGGTATGCCACTGTCCTGGAGTGGAAAATTCTCCAGAATGTCATATCAAAGAGGCTGTCCTGGAAGATGTATGACTGGAAGCATCCAGTGGGAGCTGGAGGGATCTTTCATGAGGCTGGGAGATTGGAGAGAGTTCAGAGTCAGAAAATCAGAGCTTGAGTCCCAGGGTCAGTCGTTACTTATGAGACTGGGAGCTAGTCACTTAATTTTTATATTTCTGTTTCCACATCTATAAAATGGAGACATGTCCCTGCTTCCCTTATCACACAGGATTACTGAAGACCAGAGTGAGATCATTTCAAACTCAAGACGATAAGTTCTATACAAATGTTAATCCCCATTCAACTGTTAGAGTCATCCTATTCTAGGATATTAGTGGAATGCCTAGTAGATATACATAGAGTCAAAGCTCTAAAAGACAACCTAAGATGGACTTGGAGTTTTAGAAATAAAGGATTAGAAGAACAGATTTAGAGCTGAAAGAGATTGGACCTTGAGTCCTAAGCTCTTATTTTATACATAGAGAAATGATGTGCAATGTAATTGACTGGAAAAATGATTTCTATTTATTTATACTTTGTCTTACTTCATGAAGGATTTCAAGTGGATTGTAAGGATAGGTACAATGGAATAGGGAAATCTCAAATAAAAGTGAGGGTATGATGGGGAATGAGTTAAAGTATAATGGCCAAGTAAAAGGGGGAGTGGAGTTACAGTGACAGTATATAACTTTTATAGGGTCAATTAAAAATGAACAATAACTTTGGCTGTGAGCTTCCTGACCATCCAAAGCAAAAGTGGAAACCGGGCTAGTGATAGAACCAGTGTCAGAACCTAGTCTTAGGTCAGTTTGCTTTTTGTTCCATTTTAAAATTTCTTTTTATTGAAATTGAAGTTTTTTGGTCTTAAATTTTATTTTTAATTGAAGGATAATTTCTTCAATGCTGTATTGGTTTCTGCTATACAACACATGACTCAGTATAAGTATACATGTATCCCCTCCCTCGTGAGCTTCCCTCCCCTGCCCCATCCCATCCCAGTCCTCTAGTCGTCACAGAGCACCGAGCTGAGCTCCCTGTGCTGTATAGCAGCTTCCTGCTAGCTAGCTATTTTACACACGCTGGTGTTATAGGTCAGTGCTGCCATCTCAGTTCGTTCCATGCTGTCCTTCCCCCGCCACGCCCCCAAGTCTGTTCTTAACGTCGTGTCTCTAGTACTGGCCTGCAGATAGGTCCGTTAGTACCATTCTTCTAGATTAAGACTTCTTTTGTTCTTAGCATTCTTTTTCTTCCTCTTCATTGGTTCAGTTTGTGGGGCTCACCTTTGTGAGGAGAGTGAGAGCTGCTGCACGGGCCCAGTTGACTGGGAAAGGTCTGCTTAGATGCCTGGGTTATGACTGCTTTTCCAATCAGCTTGGTCTCTACTGCCTCCTCCACCTTGACCCTTCTAGGAAAATTGAATCAACATCTCATGCTGTCTCATGATGTGCTGTTTGTTCCTTATGTTTACTATGCTGTGTCAAGATCTGTCATCTTTCTTGAATTCTCTGTTGTCAAAAGTCCTTGAAATGTATTATCCATCTCTATTGCTTTACAAATAAGGAAACTGAGGTCCAGAGCTCTTAAGTTACTTGCCCAAGGCCACACAGCAGCAAATGATCTTTATTGAGCCCCTACATATGTCCTTATTGTTCTTACTACAAATCTTGATTACTAAATATTATCCCTTTTTACAGTTGAGGAAATGAGGCATCAAAACGTGAAGTGCTTTCCCCAGGGTCACAAGAAGAGTTAAGTGAACGAACTGGGACTTGAATCCAGTCTGTCTAGGTCCAAAGTCTCTTTCTTTCCACAACCTTCCACCCAGGGCTGCCTCTTCAGATGGTGACAGAGCTCTGATTGGATCCAGTTCTCTGGGCTCTGAGACTAGTGCTCTTCCCACTACACTTTAAAGACAGTCTTGGGGCCCAGCTCCCTTGGGCAGGAGAGGTGTGCAAGACTCATCCCAGAGTTTGGAAAGGTCCACACTGAGCTTGACCACCACTGTCTGGCCCTGCTTTTAGGGGATTTTTTTTTTTTTTTTTGATCAGTGGAGTCTGTCTCTATAGATATTTGTGATTTTCAAATGGATCCTTTGGTTGTCAAACAAATAGTTTATATCTGTGGTTCTCAGCCATGCTATTAAGATGTACTGTGTGGGGAAATGAGTTTTCATGTGCCAGGATTTTATGGTAAAGTAACCTGGGGCTGGTGCACCTGGGAATTTCAGCTGGGACCTCTCCCAGAACTCATTGACAGGAATAGGGCGTACAGCTCATTCTGCATGGAGGCCATTGGAGCTAACTGGCCTCAATCCTATCTCTGCATCAAGCAGTAAACTTTTTGTTATATTTAAACAGTATTTATTTACTTACGAAGTTATACACCACCATGTTCCACAAATAATATGAAGTAATTCAACTTCTCAGAGAAGGCAATGGCACCCCACTCCAGTACTCTTGCCTGGAAAATCCCATGGACGGAGGAGCCTGGTGGGCTGCAGTCCATGGGGTTGCACAGAGTCAGACATGACTGAAGTGACTTAGCAGCAGCAATTCAACTTCTATGATATTTATTATAGAATGTCTTTCCATTCCATAGAACCAATCAGATAGTTCTATGAACTATATGCTATTTATATTATTTTACATTTAATGTATTTTAGCAGGTTCTGTTTAGTTCTAACAATATGTCTCTGAGACCAGCATTAACAGCCCATTTTTATAGCTAAGCAGTAAACTTTAATAAGCATATCCTCCCACACTATGTAAAGAACTCTGCACTTTTTATTCTTATTTAACAAAAGACAGAGTTGTGATGTCAACCAGCTTAATGTCTAACAGAGAGAGGAGAGCTGTGTTAAAAGAACAACACACACACACACACACACACACACATACACACACAAGCATATCAACAATTGACAGCTAACCTGGTGACTTGGATTTTTATTGACACTTGATATCATAAAAGTTGAGGGGATAATCATCTTGTCGTCCAGTCCACCATGGAGTCCCATTCAATGAATAACAGATGAGCAAATAACAATTATAAACAAATTAAAGCATTCTCGCTATCTCTTCTGAAAATGCCATAGCAGAGCATCTTAAAAATTCTATCTTTTTCTATCTCCAAGTATCTCCCTAACACAGTAGGTGCTCCAAAGTCTTTCTTCTCTCCCATAAAAGCTGCTTCCCAAATCTTTACTCAACTGAACTCACATGTACTCAGTTATCTCTTCACTCTCTCTTCTTTGCTCAGTTCTTCATTATGTGGGTCACTCAATGAACTCCAGGAGTTGGTGATGGACGGGGAGGCCTGGCGTGCTGTGATTCATGGGGTCACAAAGAGTCGGACACGACTGAGTGACTGAACTGAACTGAACTGATAGCCGTTTTGGTGATTTTAATTTTCCTTCTCTCCCATTATCTCGGTTCCACACAATACAGAAAGATCTAGGAGCTGATCTGGAAGCTAACTTCCTCTTTATATAGGGATGGGAGTGATCTGGGGAAGACCTTGGCTACTCATGCATGTTTTGGTCCCCTGTCAAATCAACTTTAAGTGTATCCATTGTGTTAAATTTAAAATCTCAAATTTTTACCACCTTATGCTCTAATATATGGGTTCCTCTCCTGTCACTTGATGTGTATCTAGAAAAATTGAAAAAGAACATCTAAACATTATTCTAAAAACTATATTAATAAAGGCCCAGTTATATCCAAAATATATATAGTATATTCTGAAATAAAAAGCCAGTGGTTGGCATTTTCTATTGTCTTGGATTGTTGATGCTAATGTTTTCCTCCCTGGGGTAGATAATACAGCTCATTGACTGTGGTTTTGGGGGAAAGTGTGGGTGGGGTGTGTGTGTGTGTAAGAGAGAAATAGTTCATTGGAATCTTTAGTAAGAGAATGAAAGACGGTCACAAGATTGCTAAAGAATGATTCTAGAGAAGCAGGGACAGGGTGGAGAGGAAAAGTACCAATAGCTTTTGGAGGGCTAGAAAACTAAGTATGTTTTTATTTTGAAGGTGAAATGTTCAGTGTATCAAAATTCAGGATTTTGACAAGTCTAAAATTTGTATTTAATTCTCAAATCTTTGGCCTTTCATTTATATTTTTCTTGTTTTTATTTTTTAAAATTTTTATTAGTGTATAGTTGATTTAAAATGTTAAGTTAGGGAACTCTTCTCAATGTCCTATAATGACCTTTATATCTTTTTAATTGAAATCCTTATTAAACCCATTGTAGTTGACTTTGCTAATGAGCACCATCATCTTTAAAAAAATTTTTTTTCCTTTTTTTTAAATTATGAAAGTATGAAAACACATTTACAGAAGACTTGGAAAATAAGGAGATCCAACCAGTCTATTCTAAAGGAGATCAGCCCTGGGTTTCTTTGGAAGGAATGATGCTAAAGCTGAAACTCCAGTACTTTGGCCACCTCATGCGAAGAGTTGACTCATTGGAAAAGACTCTGATGCTGGGAGGGATTGGGGGCAGGAGGAGAAGGGGACAACAGAGGATGAGATGGCTGGATGGCATCACCGACTCGATGGATGTGAGTTTGAGTGAACTCCGGGAGTTGGTGATGGACAGGGAGGCCTGGTGTGCTGCGATTCATGGGATCGCAAAGAGTTGGACACGACTGAGCGACTGAACTGGCTGACTGGAAAATAAAGAACAAGGTTACATATAGCTCCACTATATATTACAATTATTTTTTATCTAGATAAATTAAGATTTTTTTAATTGGAGTTTCAGTATCAAGCTCTCAAAAATAATAGGATGAATATACAGAGAAGTAAAAAGATGTAATAGATCTGAAAAGCACCATGAACCAATTTAACATAATTGGATGTGAGAGTTGAACTGTGAAGAAAGCTGAGTGCTGAAGAATTGATGCTTTTGAACTGTGGTGCTGGAGAAGACTCTTGAGAGTCCCTTGGACTGCAAGGAGATCCAACCAGTCCATCCTAAAGGAGACCAGTCCTGGGTGTTCATTGGAAGCACTGATGCTGAGGCTGAAACTCCAGTACTTTGGCCACCTCATGCGAAGAGTTGACTCATTGGAAAAGACCCTGATGCTGGGAGGAATTGGGGGCAGGAGGAGAAGGGGACGACAGAGGATGAGATGGCTGGATGGCACCACTGATTTGATGGACTTGAGTTTGGGTGAACTCTGGGAGTTGGTGATGGACAAGGAGGCCTGGTGTTCTGTGATTCATGGGGTCGCAAACAATTGGACACAACTGAGTGACTGACTGAACTGAACTGAACTGAAGATGTATACAATTATCACAACAGTGACACAGTGATACAAATCCTGTTCAGGTTCCCATAGACTATAAACTAGGAGACATTGGAACACATCCAGGGACAATAAACAAGAATGAGCACTGCCATCTTATTGGTAGTCTCACTGTTGCTAGTGATGAATAGTTAAGTATTGATTTTGTGCTGAAGGCTACTGTTTTGATTAATTTTTTACTATAAAATATTTAAATCCTATTTCTATTTTTTGTTTTCTTTCCTTTCTTCCTATTTTCTTTAGTGGTTTCAGTAGCAGATACAAAAGGTGTTTAACAATGAAAGTTGGACAGTAGATTTCACTCATACCAAAAAAGGTTTGTAAATGACCAGAATCAGAATTTTATTCCCAAGCCCTTCACAACCCATATTTCCTAACATGGTTAAAATCATTTGAAACGAATCAGGATCTGACAGCTTAGGTTCATGCTATTTGGTCCTGACAGTCTGGTGCCTGCGGTTTTAGGCCACACTCACAGGAGGCTTCTGGAGAGTACAACAAAGATTTAGAGAAAGATAAGAGTATACTTAATACACCTGCTGAGAAATGCTGACTGGTGGTAAAGATGCATGAAAGAGAGCTCTTATGTCACACTTCTGACTTTCAGAAGGACAAGGCTGAAGGTTATAGATATTGTTCTCTCTCAGTGTCTGTCTCTTTTTTAAATAGTAACACTCTAAAAAAAAAAAAATGGGAGAAATGGACAAAAGTTAAAATCTCCCTTTGGAGGCTGATGAAAATTGTCAGATTAGATGGGCTCTTTGGGAATCATTACTTCTTATAATGCTCTGCATATACCCAGAGAACACAGAAAATCACATGTCAAGGTCACTCTGCTCAGCAGAAAATCTCCTTAATGCCGCATAATAATGAGTGAAATGAATGCAAATAAAGCTTTGCCCACCAGTCCACCTCATTAGGACTGTGTGCTTTCCAGCTCAACTTTTCCTACTGTTTCTTCTAGTATGGAGCCTGAGTTCAAAGGTCCCAGTGCTTTTGACAGTGATGGTGATGGTTGATACTTTTCTGCTGAAATTCTGTCCACTTAAGCATCCAAGCATCCTGGGGTCCCCCAGGTTAAAGCCCAACCTGCCCTCCTCTGGGCCCCCAGAAGGCAGACTACCTTAGCCCTTGGGAATCCCAGAAGCCTGCTGTACTTAGAAAACTAACAGTGATGGCTCTGCTTTTTCAGTCAGAAACCTTGCCTTGGGACTTGCCTGGTGGTCCGGTGGTCTGCTGTCTAACGCAGGGGACGCAGGTTTGACCCCTGGTTGGGGAACTAAGATTCCACATGCTGTGGAGCAGCTAAGCATGAGTGCCGCAAGTACTGAGCCCATGTGCCACAACTAGAGAGAAGCCGTAACGAAAGATTCCACAGCAAAGATCCCATGTGCTACAGCTAAGACCTCATGCAGCCAAATAAATGAATAAAAGCTTCAAAAAACAAATTCCATCTCGATCTTCAGAATGATCATGTCCCCTAGTTATGGTTTGGAAAGATAAGCAGGCTTGCAGCCAAGTTTGAAGAAAAATGCTATGCTATGCTATGCTAAGTCATTTCAGTCGTGTTCGACTCTGTGCGACCCCATAGACGGCAGCCCACCAGGCTCTGCCGTCCCTGAGATTCTCCAGGCAAGAACACTGGAGTGGGTTGCCATTTCCTTTTCCAGTGCATGAAAGTGAAAAGTGAAAAGTGAAAGTGAATTCGCTCAGTCGTGTCCGACCCTCAGCGACCCCGTGGACTGCAGCCTTCTAGGCTTCTGGCCCCAATTCACTGCAAATTAGTGAGTGATTGGAGTGGCTCTAGGAAATAAACCAGACAAAGTCTTACCAAATAAAGCCATTCAGCTCTCCCAGGTTATTTCACTTGCTACTCTCCTGGGAAAGAAAGGGAACCTACACTCCTTAGGTGGTTACTTTGTGCCCGATGCTGTGCTAGAGGCTTTCTGTACATGTTTCAACCCAGAGCACAGTCCGGTCAGATGGGTATTGTGGATTATCATTGTCCCCTTGTAGAATGAAGAAACTGAGAGTCAGAGAAGCTGTCACGTGGTCGGGAACTTACAAGTAGTGGAGGTAAAATTCTAACCATCTCATGATGTTCTTTCTGAAAAAAAAAAAGTAAAAATTGCCGTATATACCGTTGGTCACTTCTACACTGCTTGGTGTAGATGAGTGCTGTCTGTTGAGTTAGCTGGGAATGAACTCTTCAGGTATTTACCATGCGTAAACGGACCATCCAGTCCGTTCTAACAGGTCTAGTATGGGTTTAGCTAGAACAGGCTTTGCTAAATCCTGCTTGACATGAAGCAGCTTCTGAAAGTGTGGATTTCCAAAAATTGTAGGAACAGGGAAGTTGGGTTGACAAAAACCATTTGTGGACTGCCTTTGCTTCAACTCCTATAAAAGCTCAGGGCTGCTTGCCTAAGAAGGAGAAGGGACAAGGGGAGAAGACCTTTTGCTGTTTCCCTACCTCAGAAGCCTCAGGACCATGCTAACAAAATGATTCTCAATTTCACTGGAAAAATCGACAAATGAGAACATTCATGAACTTAAAAAAATAGTAACAAAGGGGAGTATTTTCACTCTTTGATATTAGAAAATAATAAGAAATTAAATATAAAAGAGTGTTGCTAAAAAAAAAGATTTGGCAAATAGATTTGGAATAGAATGGGTAGTTTGAAATGGACAAAAGGATATATATGAAATAAATACATGACAGAAAAATACTGGTGAAGCAAGTATAGGGGAGCAAATCTGCCACCCCAGAATATCACTTTGGCATGAGGATTATTTTTAGATGAAAACAATCAAGGTCTAAAGGACTCAGAAAGAACCTTTAACTTCCCCCCAAACTGCCTGAAAGAATGTAGATAGAGGACCTGTCCAGGAAGGGAGCTGTCACCATTTTGATGACTATATAGGTATTGGGGTGTGGACATGGAAGAGCCTAGCAAAATCCATTTGTTGAAATTCTTTTCTGTGTTCCATTGTCTCCACATGGCCCAGAAAGTATTCATTTACCAAAGATTTGCTCTTCTATCTCTGTGTAAAGTGCTTTCCTTCTCTTTGAAGTCCCAAACCACATCCTCAACATCCTTCGTCTTTAGCTGAAAACGGTATTTCAGGTGAGGGTTTGGGCCATTTTGGTGAGTTACTCAGTTCTCCTTGGTCTCTCCCATGTATACACATTATTAAACTTTTGTTTGATTTTCTCCTGTTAATCTGCCTCATGTCAATTTAATTCTTAGACCAGCTAAAAGGATTTAGGAGCATAGAGGAAAATTTCTTCCTCCGCAAGAGAGGGAAAGATTATTTAATAAATAGTGCCAGAACAATAGGTTAGGTATATGGAAAAAATCAAATTTTATCCTTAATTCACTCTATTTCCTAATGGTTTAAATAATTCATTTTAAAAAATGAAAGTGAAATAAATTTTTAGAAAATTTTAGAAAACCTTGTATAAATGAAAAAAGCAGTGGATAAACTTGAAAATATTGATAGATATGTCTGCATTAAAAGGTGAAAATATATCTTACTCATTTGACTTCTAGGAATATCCAGGTAGATTAATAAGTATTAAAAATGCTTTGCTTTGCAAAGTGGGATAATTTAAAAATACTTGGAGTCACTGGTTTTTGTTGTTCAGTTGCTAAGTGGGGTCTGATTCTTTTGCGACCCCATGGACTGTAGCCTGCCAGGCTCCTCCATCCATGGGATTTCCCAGGGAAGAATACTGGAGTAAGCTGCCATGTCCTTCTCCAGGGGATCTTCCCAATTCAGGAATAGAACTCTTGCATTGGGAGGCAGATTCTTTACCACTGAGCTACCAATCTAGTATTTAAAATATTTGCTACTTGAGGAACACAGAAATGCTTTGGCATAGATTCTCAGGACTTGGAATAGTAGTAAAACTAAAGGGTCTCCAGGTTGGTTGGTTGGTTTGTTTTTCCTTTGATCACACAGCAGGTGTGATCTTAGATTCCGGATGAGGGATCAAACCCATGCTGATTGCACTGGAAGTGCAGAATCTTAACCACTGGACCACTTGGGAAGTCCCTGTCTCTGGGTTTTTGGAGAAGTTTTAAGGTTATGGATGGAGTCATTCGAAGTGGAGACAGAGAAGAGTCATAGGACCAGGGAAAAGGACTGGGGTAAATTGTGTTTTCCTTGGGAAAAATGGCACGGCCTTGGAATAGGCAAATCTGGGCTGAATCTTGACTTCTCAGTCGCTAATGGACATCTCTGAGACAGTTACTTCTGTTCTGTTCAAAGAAAATACTAACTGTGCCTAGCCTGGTTGGGTTGTTATTAGGATTTTCTATTACCCACAAGGAAGTGGATAAAGTATCCTGTGATAGTTCCCTTCTCTTTTCTTGCCTTTCTTTCTTGGACTATTTTTTAGCCATTCAGCCCTAACTCCCTAGCCTAATTTTCTTATTCAACAACCTTATACTGAAAGCTTTCTCTGGACAGTACTTGCCTTCTGGAAGGTACAGGGATTACAAACAAGAAAAAGTCAAGGTGGTTCATTTTCTCACAGTATCTGGAGACCTGGATATAAGAACTATGTACCAAAATAAGGCATTATTATTGTTGTTGTTTAGTTGCTAAGTCATGTCAGATTCTTTTGTGACCCCATGGACTATAGCCCTGCCAGGCTCCTCTGTCCATGGAATTCCCCAGGTAAGAATACTGGAGTGGGTTGCCATTTCCTTCTCCAGGGGATCTTTCCAGCCTAGGGATCAAGCCTGTGTCACCTGCATTGGCAGGTGGATTCTTTACCACTGAGCCACCAGGGAAGCCCAAATAAGGCATTAAGAGAGGCTTATACAATTCTTTGGGAGCTCTGAGAAGGTAGTGCTTGAAGAAGCTGGGAAAACAATTTAGGAAATGTTATCAGAATTTTGTACTAAAGTGGTAATCCTCACCTCTACCTCCGCACCTCTTATTCCTCTTAGAGGCTTGAAAGTAACAATGAAAACCCAAAGTAAGGTGTTCATCGAGAAAGACTACAGCATGTTAATGTTGTTGGTGCTGCTCCAAATTCTTAACACCCCTCCCCTTGCCCCCATCAAAGAATGTGTCTTCTACATTCTTGAGCAAATTGATGCACCCATCAAATCTTCCCCAGTGTGTCTTGGGAGGACACTACTTCAGCTTTACCCATGGATGAGGAAGGAATATGGTTCTGACCTCACACAAATAAGAGTCTAAGTGGCATTTCTCCCTTTCTTTCCTTTTTTCTTTTTCTTTTTGATGGAGGTGCCAGGGCCTCATTAAGTGGCATTTTTTAATATAGTGGTGGTAGGGCTGTGGCCATAGAAGGATCAAGAAGAAATTCACTCTCTCCAAAGTGATCCATAGGGAAGTAGAGTAAGGAAGATAAGCGGAAACACGGGGCTGGTGACCTGGAGGAATGACCCCTGTTGGGAAGCCTGAGCTGCACAGTGGCTGTCTGCTGTTAACAAGTGGCCCTTCATACTCTGGAATGGATTGGGAGCCTTAACCTCGGAGAATGAACCATTGTTTTAGAATCTCTGCTTCTTAGGTTATCATTTCTCCACTGCTGTGGTTTTCAGGGCTGGAGTTTTGCAGAGCTGCAGATTTTCTGTGGAGGTTACCTCTTGTATTGTCAGACAACTCTAGGTCTGCAAATCTTCCTTATCCTGAAAGCCAATGGATCTTTAGGCTGGTCCTTAGGCTGAATCTAATCTGTCCTCAGCAGCCATGGGTAGGCATTATTCCTAGATTTTGCAGAGGAAGAAATGGGGATTCAGAGAGGTTTATCAACTTGCTCAAGGTCCCAGAGCCAGTAAGTGGCCCAGTCAGGATTTATGCTCTTCTCTGATTGACTCAACAGTCTATACTTTTATATTATGCTATTTTTAAAAACCAGTCTTTTTCTTTATTGTGATAAAATATACAAAGCATACAATTTACCATTTTAACCCCTTTTTTTTGGCTGTGCCACATGCAGGATCCCAATTCCTTGACCAGGGATCAAACCTGTGTGCCCGCCGTGGAAGCGCAGTGTCTCAACCACTGGACCACCAGGGAACTCCCCATTTTAAATTTTCTGAAGTGTGCAGTTCAGCAGCACTAAGTACATTCAAATTGTTGTGCAATTATCAGCTATCTAGTTTTTAAAGGCAGGAGGGATATCCAAGTCTATCGGTAGGGGGCCACAAGATCCTTAATTAAGATAATTAATCTACGTTTGTGTGGGCCAGTGAATTCCTTCTTGGGGACAATGGCTTGCTGAACAATTATTCAGCGCTGACTCAAATACTTATCTGAACTTGGAAATTTTATTTCTATTTATTATCTTCTGTCAGGAACATCATAGTCTTCCAACTTCAGGAAATTAAACAAGAACATCTCACTCTTATGTTCAGCTTTAATTATAATTGCTAATTGATTCCAGCCCACTAGCTGAACATCTGGGTGTAGCAGGCATGCCATGGTAGAGGCAGGCAGGTACATACACTGGAGAGCTCATATGGATTACCTAATTAGATAAATTAGTGGTGCTAAAGACCTCGGGTAGTCCACTTTGGGGTCAGCAGCATGCTAGTTTTATGGGAAGGATGGGTATCAGGGCTTCCTTAAGTTTTCTCTTCACCAGTCTGAACACTCTATTTAAAATTTTTTTAAATTTTATTTTTATTATTTAATTAAATGATTTATAATGAATTTTAAAAAATTTTTGGCTATACTGGGTCTTCACTGTTGCTTGGGCTTTTCTCTAGTTGCAGCAAGCAGGGGCTACTCTCTAGTCGCGTTGTGCAATCTTCTCACTGCCATGGCTTCTCTAGTTGGTGAGCACGGGCTCTAGGGCCCCCGAGCTTCAGTAGCTGCGGCACATGGGCTCAGTAATTGTGGCTTCCAGGCTCTAAAGCACAGACTCAATAGTTGTGGCACACAGGCTTAGGTGCTCAGTGACATGTGGGATCTTCACAGACCAGGGATCGAACCCATGTTACCTGCATTGGCAGGCAGACGTGTTACCACTGAGCCAGCAGTGAAGCTCCAAGAGGAGCGTTCTTGTTTTCCTTCATAAAGCACAAGTTCTAGAGCCTTTTGTTGAGTGCAGTTCAGTTCAGTTCATTTGCTCAGTTGTATCCAACTCTTTGTGACCCCATGGACTGCAGCATGCCAGGCCTCCCTGTCCATCACTAACTCCTGGAGCTTACTCAAACTCACGTCCATTGAGTTGGTGATGCCATCCAACCATCTCATCCTCTGTCGTCCCCTTCTCCTCCCACCTTCAATCTTTCCCAGCGTCAGGGTCTTTTCAGATGAGTCAGTTTTTTGAATCAGGTGGCCAAAAGTATTGAAGTTTCAGCTTCAGCATCAGTCCTTCCAATGAATATTCAGGACTGATTTCTTTAAGGATGGACTGGCTGGACCTCCTTGCAGTCCAAGGGATTCTCAAGAGTCTTCTCCAACACCACAGTTCAAAAGCATCAATTCTTCAGCGCTCAGCTTTCTTTATAGTCCAACTCTCACATCCATAAATGACTACTGGAAAAACCATAGCTTTGACTAGATGGACCTTTGTTGACAAATAATGTCCTTCTTTTTAATATGCTGTCTAGGTTGGTCATAGCTTTTCTTCCAAGGAGCAAGCGTCTTTCAATTTCATGACTGCAGTCACTATCTGCAGTGATTTTGTAGCCCCCAAAAAGCAAGTCTGTCACTGTTTTCATTGTTTCCCCATCTATTTGCCATGAAGTGATGGGACTGGATGCCATGATCTTCATTTTTTGAATGCTGAGTTTTAAGCCAGCCTTTTCACTCTTCTCTTTCACTTTCATCAAGAGGCTTTTGAGTTCCTCTTCACTTTCTGCCATAAGGGTGGTGTCATCTGCATATCTGAGGTTATTGATATTTCTCCCGGCAATCTTGATTCCAGCTGCTGCTTCATCAGCCTGGCATTTTGCATGATGCTCTCTGCATAAAAGTTAAATAAGCAGGGTGACAATATACAGCCTTGACATACTCCTTTCCCAATTTGGAACCAGTCTGTTGTTCCATGTCCAGTTCTAACTGTTGCTTCTTGACCTGCATACACATTTCTCAGGAGGCAGGTAAGGTGGTCTGGTATTCCCATCTCTTTCAGAATTTCCCACAGTTTATTGTGATCTATACAGTCAAAGGCTTTGGTGTAATCAATAAAGCAGAAGTAGGAGTTTTTCTGTAATTTTGATAATCCAATGGATGTTGGCAATTTGATATCTGGTTATTCTGGCTTTTCTAAATCTAGCTTGAACATCTGGAAGTTCACAGTTTATGTACTGTTGAAGTGTGGCTTGGAGACTTAGCATGTTAGATGAATGCAATTGTACAGTAGTTTGAACATTCTTTGGCATTGCCTTTCATTGGGATTGGAATGAAAACTGACCTTTTCCAGTCCTGTGGCCACTGCTGAGTTTTCCAAATTTGCTGGCATATTGAGTGCAGCATTTTCACAGCATCATCTTTTAGGATTTGAAATAGCTCAACTGGAATTCCATCACTTCCACTAGCTTTGTTTGTAGAGGTCCTTCCTAAGGCCCACTGGACTTCACATTCCAGGATGTCTGGCTCTAGGTGAGTGATCACACCATCGTGGTTGTCTGGGAGTACACTGATCTTCAACCTGTTGACTAACATTCCTGGCAACTGGAGTGAGACCCACCACTGCCACCATGATCTTTCAAGAATAGAGCAGAACACACCTCCCTAACTTTGGGCAGCATGCCTTCACCCACGCTACGCTAGATAGCATCAGCCTCTTGTCACTGCTTTCATGTTGCTAGCTCATATTAAGCTCGTAGGGAGTTCAAACTCCATACCTTCATAATATATATTATTGTGGCATTAGACCTTCCTACCTATGTCCTTACAAATTGGCCTTTTGGACTCAAGGGTGAGATTCTGTCTCAATTAAGGATGGGAAATGTGTGCAAGACCCATGCCCATAGACTTTGCTCACATGCAATACTTCTTATTAGAACCTTTCCCACAGGGCCCAGATAGGCCTCAGAATCCTTCCCAACACTGTGCTTCAGTTAGTCATTATCAATCATCTCTCAGAGTTGGCACATGAATACAATCCTAATGACCCTTCTCGCTTTTCATTGACTCATATTATATTTTATTTTACATTCAACCCATCATAGCAAAGGCTAAATCAGGGTATATTAAGGGCTAGAAGACTAGGGTGATGACCAGTATAATAGAGCTGGATAGAATTAATATCACAAATGTTTAGAGAACTTGAATGTTGTTTGCAGCAAAGGCACAATAGTTTTTTATGATTAAAAAAGACTTCATTAAAAAAACACATTTAAGGCCTTCTTTTAGATTATGCTAGAAACTTAATATTTGCAGAAATCATAATTGCATTTCCCTTCGGTGATTCAACCACTTTCTACTTCCCACCACTCCTCCCTGCCCTGCTTGGTTGACTTGAGACTCAGGAGAAAAAGGGGAGTGAGGAATATGCACACTGCATTTCCCCCTCTTTCCTTACTCCCGAAACTAAGGGGGGCAATATGTCAGCATTCATTTCCTTCTTCAAATAAAAAAAAGCAGGGAATGAAGGGGGAGCCACTGGGCTGGCAGCAGTTTATATTGGTTAGCAGACTCTGGATTGGGTTAAAGTTTGAAGATATGCAAAACAATCCTGATACTGAAACGAATCTTTCAGGTACAAGGTAGCCTGCAGTACCTGGCAGCCACTTGCTGCACAGCTTCCAGTTCTTCACCTTTGCAAGGGGCTCCGTGGCTTGCCAGGGTCAGCAAACCAAGGCATCATTGACTTGACATTTATAGAAAAAGCATATCATGGGATATGAAATAGGGAAGAAATGATGATTCTTTTAACATGCCATACCTCAGGTATTTGAATGTCTCATCTTCTGTCAGGAGGGTTTTCCTTATGTCCCTCGGCTTGGTGCCACTCTAATGTTGATAGAGAGTATTTTCAGAATCTGGTTTCCAAGGACTGTTAGTTGTTAAATGTTCAGGGTGCTATTCACCTCACTTTCTCTTTTGGATTCTGACCATGGGGAAACTCACTAAAGGGATAGTAGTCAGTTAGGAAAGTATCACTTTTTTCATGAATAGACAAGCTCCCGATACTCAGAGTAAACTTTGGTAAAAGCTGAATCAAAGAACCCGAGTCTGTCATGAAGTTGACGTGCATGCTTCCACCACCCAGTCCGAGTCTAATGTATTGGATTCACATGCTCAGCCCATGACAGAGTGAGCAAGTGAGGAACTGGGCCTGCAGAGTCACTTCCCTAACCATCCACATGGCAGGACTACAGGCCTGCCATACCCACCTACTCACTGATCAAACAAGAATGGCAGGTCTGCCCCACTTAGGAAAGACAGCCCAGGGGTGCCTACCATGTGGAGCAGAAAAAGAAGGGGCCGTCTTTAATATAGTAATAATTATAATATAATCATGACTTTAATATAGTAATGATGTCCACCATTAATTGTAGCACAGGGAGCGTGAACTCTTACCCATCCCATGGTCCACCTTTTCAGTGCAAGGTGGATCACAGGTAGGAGAGACCAGAGCATTTGCCCAGCCCTCCTACCAGCAGGGAGAGGGGGCAGAAGGTCCTTCATCAGCAAGCATCAACATTTCTCCCCTCACCAGCGTCAGTTTTGAAGAGTAGTGCTCTGCGGGATGCCTCGGAGGATGTCTTGCTTGTGATCTAATCCAAGGATTGATGACTGGGGAAACAAGCTTGAGGCTGGAAAGATGGTGGAATTTTGATTGGAGACAAATGTTATACCTAGAAACTCCCCATGGATCATCTGCAAGTCAGTCTTTGGTTTATGTAAAACAGCACCTGTGCCTCTGTGCTGATGGTGCAGATGCAGTAATTAGCCATGCAGAAAAGCCAGCTGCACGCGTGGGATCAGGGGAGAACCCTCTTCCTCTCCAGCAGTGGGGGAACTCCAACTTAAAGAGAAACAGACATCTGAGAGGCTGGTGTGGAAAGACTCTCCAAAATCTGTGACTCCTTGGCTTGTGAAAATTGCTTTTTGTTTCCAAAGCAACATTTTTGAGGAAAAGGAAACTTTTCTCAATGTGAAATCTTTTCTTTTTGTATTTGTATTTTACATTGGAATACAATGTGGCAACATTAAAAACCATGAATGAATTTTGGAATTAGGCAAAATCAAGCTTAGGATCTGGCTCTGTTACCTATGGGGGACCTTGACCAAGTTAATTTGCCTTTCTGAGCCTCACTTTCCTCATTCAGAGTGAAGAAATTCATGGCTACCAGGCAGGGATTTTGTGCAGATTAGAGATATTGGGATGTAAAGTGTCTCACCCCAGCCTGGTTGGGAGAGGAGTCTGGGGGAGAATGGATATGTGTATGTGTATGGCTGAGTCCCTTTTCCGTACTGAAACTATCACAACATTGTTAATCGGCTATACATTAATATAAAATAAGTTAAAAAAGAACAGACATTGGGGAAAGTTATATCTAGATGTATTGTGAGGAGAAGGGTGTACAAAAAAAGAAATAAAGTGCTTGACCCAGAATAAATTGTGATGATGTATGTTTTTTTTTTAAATACTTTATTCTGCATCACAATGGGTGGATTTGTAAGCTTTATCTGTGCCCAACATTAAGTCCAGGAGGACATTTGTTCTTTTATGAGTCAGAAAAGCTAGGTCAAATTTAAAAGTGGAAATTAGGAGATCATGTTCCAGAAAGATCCTTTCTGGTCTGTATTATTGATTTTCCCAGAGAATTAGATCACTAGAGACAAACATTTGCAGGTTTCACTGGAGTCCGGGTTGAAGTGACAGATGTGGTTATTGTGACAGAATACTGCCCCAGGGGTGGCTCGATGGATGTCCTGCTCAGTGGTGACATTCCTCTCAACTGGGGTTTCTGGTAAGAGCCAGGCATTTGAGTGGTGGGAGACACAATTAGTGAAATCCCACAACCAAGCCCTCTTTCCATCGTTGTTCCCGAAGATCTATTCACATTTGAATGCAGTATCTGGGAAGAAGATTTGTGTTATATCTGGGGGTATGAATGGGAATGATGGTCTAGACAAGACTGCCTAGAGGGAACAGGATTTTGAACCAGGCTTACCCACTGGTGCCCAGGGGAGATCTGACTGGAGATGCTGACAGAAAATCCTGTTTAGTATCTAAAGAATAGAACCACAGACAAGTAGTAGGTACTTGCTAGCTTGAATAAATTTATATAACAAACACTGTGCTGAACAGTGAAGGTTACAAAAATAAGAAATATTCCCTGCCTTCAAGAACGTCTTGGCTTGGTGAGAAAGACAAATAAGCAGAGTTACAGAAGTGCTGACGGGAGTCTTAGAGGAGTGTCAGCTGCTTGGGGGAAGCATCTAGGTAGGCCTGGCTTAGGGAATGGCCATGGGAGGTTCCCCAGGGGAGGTGAGCTGAGGCAGAGTGGACATTTGCCAGGAGAAGGGATGAAGAGAGGTCATTCCAGATAGAGGGGACAATGTGAGGAAGATACAGAAGAGATGGTCCAGTCTGGGATGGTAAATCAATTAAGCATGACCAGAGTTTAGAGTTGAGGGTGGAGAGGGAGCTAGGAGTGGTGAGAAATGAGACAGAAAAGTAAGCAGATAGTTCTGAAATGGGCCAAAGTGGATGGGATAATTTAATATTGGATAAAAATGGAATTTCAAGTAAGTGAGGAAAGGAGAGATTTGTGAATAAAGGATTCAGGATAACTGATAATTTGGCAAAAAATAACATGAGATTCCTAGTCCACACCTTTAACCAAAATTAATTTGGGGACAGCTTTACATTTTCAATATGAAAAATGAAATTTTTAGAAGCTCCAAAAGGAAACACTCAGATATGATTATATAACTCCACAGTGAAAATGTAACCGGAATGTGAGCATCTGGGAAAAGTATTTCTAACATGATCTCTTAACAAGTATAACTAACAAAAGAGTTCAGGTTGATATTCATAGACTAACAAGTATCAGCAATGTAAGTAGCATGACACGTAACTGCTGGTCTGTAATTAGAGATAAGATTATGAACATCTAAATTGACTGTTATGAAATAAAAATATAGATAAGTCAGATTTATTTGGACAAAATATTTTTTTTTCTGGGTAATTATGAGCTCACAGCATCCACAAATGTGGGTATAGCTACACTTACCTGAAGCAATGTCTCCACTTTCCCCATAAACAGTGGCTCAACATTTCATGGAGGAAGACTGTGTGGATCTTTATTTGCTCTGGATGAAAGATTTCACATCAGAATAACCTGTGTATCTTTAGGCAGCTTTGCCATCATTTTGTTGGAGACTATCACATGAACAGACCTAGACTTGATAAGGGTATTGAAAGTTGAAAGTAAAGTCGCTCAGTTGTGTCCGACTCTTGTGACCCCATGGACTGTAGCCTATCAGGCTCCTCCATCCATGGGATTTTCCAGGCAAGAGTACTGGAGTGGATTGCCATTTCCTTCTCCAAGGGATCTTCCCAACTCAGGAATCCAACCCGGGTCTCCTGCATTGCAGGCAGACGCTTTACCGTCTGAGCTACCATACTGGACATATTTTCAAGTCAGCCATCAGAGAGTCTCATGTCTCCATTGCTAAGCAATGAACAGTGTATCCTACCCTAATGGAGAATAGTGTCCTGTCTGATTTGATCACATATCCTTGGGAGAGAATAAGATGTATATCATCTATCTCTCCGGAGAAGGCAATGGCACCCCACTTCAGTACTCTTGCCTGGAAAATCCCATGGGCGGAGGAACCTGGGAGGCTGCAGTCCATGGGGTCATGAAGAGTCAGACACTACTGAGCGATTTCACTTTCACTTTTCACTTTCATGCATTGGAGAGGGAAATGGCAAACCACCCCAGAGTTCTTGCCTGGAGTATCCCAGGGACGGGGGAGCCTGGTTAGGTTGCTGTCTATGAGGTTGCACAGAGTCAGACACAGCTGAAGTGACTTAGCAGCAGCAGCAGCAGCATCTCTCTCTCTGTTTCTCTATTTATCTATATTTGAATAACATATACTTTTGGTTTGAAAAAGCACTGAAAAAGAAATCCCATATTGTAAAGTCTTCAGGGTATTTGAATGAGTACCCCATCCAAATGTAGACATATTGACTTAAAGGAGAGCAGGACTAAAAATACTCTCCCTGCATCTGGAATGCCGAGATCCTTTGGGATTTGTTTTGTTTGACCACATTCCAATCATGAAGAGGTTGAGTGTGGATTTTGTTCCCCAGGATGTGGATCCTTAAATAAATTCTTCTTACCCTTAGGTTTTGTTTACTTATTTTAGGCAATTTCCCTCTAGGTTTATAAATTCCAACAAATCACAAAAATCACACAGTTTTAGCAGAGACCAAAACTGTCATAAAGACATTGTCTGTAAGAGAAATAGGCTGGTGAGGGTGGGGCATGGTTCTTTGAAATAATAACTTTATTTTAAATGTAATACCCTTGGGAGCTGTGTGTATTGGCCAACAGTTTTGTGTGCTCCTGAATGCCATTTAACAGGTAAATCAAGAGATGTTACAAGTACTAATCTTGGTACTTTTAAATAAACACAAAGAAGAATAGAAGGAGAGATGATAGTATATGATGAGAAAATCTACCTCGACATTCAGAGCAAAGGAATCATGAAATATTGATGGTAGTAGAGAATTTACTTTATACTAATAACTATACTATTATTTGGGTTCATACACTATTCCTATTTCTCCTGATTATCTAGTTATTGCCCTATTAGCTGGTTATGGAGAGGGAAATGGCAACCCACTCCAGTGTTCTTGCCTGGAGAATCCCAGGGATGGGGGAGCCTGGTGGGCTACATGGCTACATAGACATGGGGTCGCACAGAGTCGGACACGACTGAAGCGACTTAGCAGCAGCAGCTTTAATATATAATTAAGCAAATTAATTTTCAACAGCAACTACACGGTTTAAGTGTAATCCCACAGGGACTAAAATGAACCAAAACAACGAACTCACACTCTCTGTGGGGATTGGCTTATATTAGTTACCATTTGTCGTGTATCTGAAAATAGACTTTCTCAGACAAGTGCAGATGAGCAAGGTCATTTCTGTAGTGAGCAGTAACCATATATGGATCTTGTCAATTGCAGGCTAGGCTGACATCACTGTCCTCTGTAGGAGTGGGGTGAGTGTGTGTGGTGGGGAGACAGAGGGTGTGGGTTTTGGGGGGCAGTGGGGAGGAAAGGGCCTGAGCAGTGGTGTCAGAGCACTGGAATGACTGGGTGTCTGCGAGGGGCCAATGGGTGGAGATCCTTAAATGCCAGATTGAGAAGGTCGTGCTTGATCAGAAAGGAGACTGACAGTGCTTAAATGGTGGGAATGGCTTCGTGGAAAGGAGAGAGAGACAGGTATTGGTGGCAGAACTGAATTTCCTCTCCTTCGTGGTTAAAGTACTTAGTAAGGGCTGTAGAGTGGACCTCATAAAGGCATGCCTAACGCACAGTATAATTCCAAATGCTAACAGATAAATTGATGTACCTGCTAACTTGACCCCTTTTTACCTGTCAGAGGGAGGCTGAGGGGTTGAATCAGTCATCTTGGCTTGTCCCTTTGGGGGCATCCCAAACTAGAGCTATTAGGTAAAAGTTACCTTATAGAATATTTGTGCCATTTTGTTTTCAGCTGTGACAGCTGAGACCTGGAGAGATTGAGAGAGCAGTTCAAGGCTCCAGCTCTCTCCCTTACTCCCATTCAGTTCTTTGGTGGGATGACACCAAGTCAGCCCTGGGCGCCCTCTTTCTCTCTCACTCCGGTTCTACTTCCTTTATAATTCTGCATGACCTCAACATCCATGAAGAAGACGTGTCCAATACCTGTCAGTTTCTGACCTCTGTCTCCTCCTGCGATGTTGTCCTCCCCCTGCCTCAACTACCCACTTCTATATCACACCTGAGATATTTTTATTGCCCCATGCTGTATCCCCTCCACAGTGTCCATGTCAATATCTCTCTCTTTGATGTCCACCTCCGATTTTTCTAGCAACTTCCCTTTAGTTTCCTGACTCCACCAATATATCAGGCTGGGATGTCCAATCCATTGACCTGACTGCAATTTACTTTTCCTCCATACTTGCCTTAGAGTCCATGGTCCATCATTGATATAGACTCCTTTTCCTAAATTCTCTTCTGTCATCTTATCACAAACTAGCAGATTTTCTGGGTTTGGTGGATTGCCATGTCCCACCTCTGGACTATAAGCTCCTTGCAGGCAGGACCTTTGTCTGCTCTGCCCCCCTCTCCCCCCTGTGTCATGAGTACCCTAAGATGTGGTTTGCACATAGTAGGTGCTCAGTAAATATTATTTGAGTAAGTATTATTTGAATAAGTAAATTAGAAAACAAGGGTAACTTTGAATTATGTTTTGCTCTAGAGTGTTTGGCACATGATTCTGGTTTTTGGCTGTGCTACGTCTTCATTGCTGCTCATGGGCTTTCTCTAGTTGCAGTGGGGGGTGGGTGGCATGCTACTCTTCGTTGCGGTACACGAGCTGAATTGCCCCGAGGTGTGTGGGAATCTTCCTGGACCAGGGATTGGATGCATGTGCCCTGCGTGGCAGGTGGATTCTTAACCACGGGACTGCCAAGGAAGGCCTCATGCTTCTGTTTTGACAATTTTTAATACCAAATTGCTTTTTACTATTCTCCTTTTCTTTCCTCCCCTCCCACAGAAAGAAGCCTCATTCTGTGGGGCATTCCTTGTGCATCCCTTTTGAGGAAGGAAAAGCCTAAGAATCTCTGTCCTTGCCTCTCAGAGTATGCAGAGGGAAGTGGGGGTGAGGAGGAAAAGGGAACTTGACCCTGGAGCCATCACATTGGTTAAGCACCAGCTCATGTTGTGTCTTGCAAAGAGATATATCAACAAGAGTAGGCTGTTGCCTCAAGTGACAACTTCTTGGTATTTTTCTGGCTTTCCCAAACTTACCCTCCAGGTAGAGATGACCCAGTAGGCAACTGGAATATATATCAGGAACCTGAAACAGGCTTACAGGGAAATAGGAATTTGGGGATCATCACTGTCTATGCTGTAATGTAGCCATAGATGGGGATGAAGCCTCCTCGAGAGAAGACATGGAAAGAGAAGAGAGAGGGCAGAATTCAAGCTGGGAGCCCAGCATTCCTGCAGAATTCTGGTGCCATAAAACATGACCAAGTGACATATATGATGATGAAGAGAAAGCAAGCATGTTCATATGCAGCACATGTAGGTACAGCTGTGGAGCCATAGCATCTATCACTTTGGGATTTACACATGCATATGGGCTTACGATAATTTGTATAATTGATAAGAATTAATTTACCAATTAATTTACCAGGAAATCAGAATTGTGACTTTGGAAGTGTTGGGTGCAGTTCACAGGACAGTGGTGGAGTAGAATGGAGCAGCCGGGGGTGTTACAGAGTTCACTGATCTAGCCCCAGCCATGGTGTTAACTGCCCTCCTGACCCTAAACCCCCAGGTCTCTGGCATCTGAGGATCTCTGGGTTTTAGGTCCCCCCCTTTTTTTGGCCACCACTTGTGAAATTTTAGTTCCCTAAATCCATAAGCCAGAGATTGAACCCAGGCCCTCAGCAGTGATAGTGTGGAGACCTAACCACTGGACCACAAGGGAATTCCTTTTGTTTTCCTTTAAGATAAAAAAGGATACCTCAGTACATCAATGAGTCCAAGGGGGCAAACATAGGCTGTGCATCAGAACTGGGAAGGGCCCCTAAAAGAGTACGTATCTTGTGTGATGTTATCAAATTTCATATTTGTAAAATGAACAAAAATCATGCATATTGATTTAGCAGTTGTAGCTACTGAATGCAAAGCTCAACCAAATCTTCCTGGCTGGTGGGGCTAAAGTTCAGTTCTACAATTCTTTCTAGAATATCCATAAGTCACTAAATGATGGTTACTCTTCATCACTACAGTTATGAGGAATTGCAGGAAAAACAACCATCCTAAAGATCCACTTTAAACAAATAAAGAAGCTTTTATGCAAGATAAATCCTGACAAAGTTTTCCAGTGAATTTGATGATGTCTCTGGTAAGCTTGGGTGACTTCCCAGCCCTCACTAACTGCACTATTCAGGTATGGATGTACCCAGAATTCAGAGCAAGTCCCTGCCTTCTAGGAGCTTTCAAAGAGGAAGAGCTTAATATGCAGGGAGCAAAGTGTTCCCATAAAACAATTTCTCTTTATGAGGGATGTTTAGATGGAGAAGCAAAGGAAACACTTGGAAGTCCTTGCAACAAAAAGGACCCAAAACCTAATGTCTGAAAGCCAAAAGAACTGACCTTCTGCTCTACAGTAAGCAACGCCTTATTGAAGTGCAATGTCAGTAATAAAAGCCAATTTAGTTAGTTCATGCATTTCTATGGGAGAAGGCAATGGCACCCCACTCCAGTACTCTTGCCTGGAAAATCCCATGGACAGAGGAGCCTGGTAGGCTGCAGTCCATGGGGTCGCTAAGAGTCAGACACGACTGAGCGACTTCACTTTCACTTTTCACTTTCATGCATTGGAGAAGGCAATGGCAACCCACTCCAGTGTTCTTGCCTGGAGAATCCCAGGGATGGGGGAGCCTGATGGGCTACCGTCTGTGGGGTCACACAGAGTCGGACACGACTGAAGTGACTTAGCATAGCGTAGCATAGCATAGCATGCATGTCTATTTGCCTTGTTTTTCTGGAATGCTCTTATCTGAGAGTTAATTGTGGTAGCCATGGAAATAACAATTTTACATTTTTGTTTTAAAATCCCATGTTCTTTTTTTTTTAATTTTATTTTATTTTTAAACTTTACATAATTGTATTAGTTTTGCCAAATATCAAAATGAATCCACCACAGGTATACATGTGTTCCCCATCCTGAACCCTCCTCCCTCCTCCCTCCCCATACCATCCCTCTGGGTTATCCCAGTGCACCAGCCCCAAGCATCCAGCATCATGCATTGAACCTGGACTGGCATCTCGTTTCATACATGATATTTTACATGTTTCAATGCCATTCTCCCAAATCTTCCCACCCTCTCCCTCTCCCACAGAGTCCATAAGACTGTTCTATACATCAGTGTCTCTTTTGCTGTCTCGTACATAAGGTTATTGTTACCATCTTTCTAAATTCCATATATATGCGTTAGTATACTGTATTGGTATTTTTCTTTCTGGCTTACTTCACTCTGTATCATAGGCTCCAGTTTCATCCACCTCATTAGAACTGATTCAAATGTATTCTTTTTAATGGCTGAGTAATACTCCATTGTGTATATGTACCACAGCTTTCTTATCCATTCATCTGCTGATGGACATCTAGGTTGCTTCCATGTCCTGGCTATTATAAACAGTGCTGCGATGAACATTGGGGTACACGTGTCTCTTTCCTTTCTGGTTTCCTCAGTGTGTATGCCCAGCAGTGGGATTGCTGGATCATAAGGCAGTTCTATTTCCAGTTTTTTAAGGAATCTCCACACTGTTCTCCATAGTGGCTGTACTAGTTTGCATTCCCACCAACAGTGTAAGAGGGTTCCCTTTTCTCCACACCCTCTCCAGCATTTATTATTTGTAGACTTCTGGATCGCAGCCATTCTGACTGGTGTGAAATGGTACCTCATAGTGGTCTTGATTTGCATTTCTCTGATAATGAGTGATGTTGAGCATCTTTTCATGTGTTTGTTAGCCATCTGTATGTCTTCTTTGGAGAAATGTCTATTTTGTTCTTTGGCCCATTTTTTGATTGGGTCGTTTATTTTTCTGGAGTTGAGCTGTAGGAGTTGCTTGTATATTTTTGAGATTAGTTGTTTGTCAGTTGCTTCATTTGCTATTATTTTCTCCCATTCTGAAGGCTGTCTTTTCACCTTGCTGATAGTTTCCTTTGATGTGCAGAAGCTTTTAAGGTTAATTAGGTCCCATTTGTTTATTTTTGCTTTTATTTCCAATATTCTGGGAGGTGGGTCATAGAGGATCCTGCTGTGATGTATGTCAGAGTGTTTTGCCTATGTTCTCCTCTAGGAGTTTGTATGAATTCTAAAAGGTCATTTCTCATTTGCAGTAGAATTCGATAATGCTTGAGTCCCTTCAAAAGAAGTTAATGTTGTGCGAGTTTGAAGGTAGAAGACTAATCTTTACCTGTGATGCCAAGAAAAGGACTTAGTATAAGCAGTGGATTCAGGGGCAGCTGGGCATAAGTCTCCTAGAGAAGAGCCCAGCCTGGGTGAGGGGCGGGGAATGCTGAGACAGCAGCCTACCAAGGAAGCTGCAGGCAGAGGTGCTCAGGTAGAAGACCCCACTCCCAGCAGTGAGGTATGGTGCAGAATTGATGGAGGCATGACTTAGAGCTTGGGTTGTGGTATGAACCAGGGCTGGATTAAGGGCCCAGCTTGGCCTTTTTCTAGCTTTATGATCCTTGGGCAAGTCACTTTATGAACCTCCACTTCTTTATCTCATAAAAGAAAGATTGAAAGCTGTACCTGCTTGATAGGGGTGCTGTATTAAACGAGTTAATGCATGTAATGCTCTAAGCAAGTGCCTGGTACAGTGAAACACTCAATAGGTATGATGGTGCTGATGACGGTGGTGGTAATAGACCAGGATCTTTGAAGGATTTGCTAAAGCAGGGAAGAAATAGACAGTGGATACCTAGCAGAGAGGGTGACCATCATATCTCCAGGCCTAGGTGCCTAGGCAAGGTCCCCCAGCATCCCAACAGACTGTTCCCATTATCTCAAGGACCAGAGTGTTCTGTCCTTTGTCCTGGTGGGTTGCCCATATGTGCCAGGCATGGAGGTTCCCCATGTGGTTATTGTAGAAGGCCTGGTTTCCCTGACAAAGTACTTCTCAATCCTGGTTGCATGTTACAATCCCCTGGGACTTTCATAATAGATTCATGCCTGGGCCCAATCCTTCGGACAAAGTGCTATAATTTTCAAGGGGAAAATTCAGGCATTAATATTTTAAAAGCTCACAGGTGCTATTATACAGAGTGAAGTAAGTCAGAAAGAGAAAGGCAAATATAATATATTAACACATATACGTGGAATTGAGAAAGATAGTACTGATGATCCCACTTGCAGGGCAGCAAAGGAGATACAGACATAAGAGCCGACTTTTGGACACAGTGGGGGAAGGAGAGAGTGGGATGATTTGAGAGAGTAGCATTGAAACACATACATTACCACGTGTAAAACAGATAGCCAGGGGGAATTTGATGCATGACACAGGGAACCCAAATCCAGCGCTCTGTGACGATATAGAGGGGTGGGATGGAGTGCAAGATGAGGGGGGGAGGTTCAAGAGGGAGGGGGCATATGTATACCTATGGCCAATTCATGCTGATATATGGCAAAACCACAATATTGTAAAGTAATTATCTTCTAAAAAAGTTCTTAAAAAAAATTTAGATCATCGGTGAAAAAACAGGCTCCCTGTAGATACTAACTTGCATCCGTGCTTGGAAAACTACTAACTAGTAGCTCAGCAAGTAAACTAGGCATTGTTCTAGTGCAATGGAATCAGTAAACGTTTAGCAGCAAGGTAGTTGCCTGAGCGACTTCACTTTCACTTTTCACCTTCATGCATTGGAGAAGGAAATGGCAACCCACTCCAATGTTCCTGCCTGGAGAATCCCAGGAACGGGGGAGCCTGACGGGCTGCCATCTATGGGGTCGCACAGAGTCGAACACGACTGAAGTGACTTAGCAGCAGCAGCAGCAGCAGCAGTTGCCAAACCCATAATTCTTTAATAACCAGATAGAATCATTGGTCCTTCTATTTAACCGTGTTCCAGCATCGACACCTCTGACTTCCCTTCTTGCTGAAGCTCTCTCCTCTCTGGATTCCCTACTCTCTCTCCTCTTCACCTCCCGCTGCCCTGCAGGCTTCCTCACAGTCCTTTCCGCCACTCTGCATCCGTCATGCACACCTTGGGTATTGACAGCTTCCTGGGGTCTATCCTGCACGTGTTTTACTTGTTCAAACTCTCTGATTTAGCTCCTGCTCTCAGCTTCCGCCACTACCTATGTGCTAGTGATTTCCAAACCTGGAGGTTTTTTTTAATTAATTTTTTTATTGAAGGATAATTGCTTTACAGAATTTTGCTGATTCTCTGTCTGTCTTGAAATCCACCAGTTCCATTGACCTGGATATTCTGGGCCACATAGAATACAGCTGTGAGGCAGTCTTATTATTTATCCCTAATTGCCTTACGGTAACTCCTAGCCTTTACTGCTTTCCTGACATTCCTTCTTTTCAATGTATTAATTTATAGCTGTGCTGGGTCTTCACTGCTGCTCACAGGCTTTTTCTAGTTGTGGTGAGCAGGGCTACTCCCTAGTTTCAGGGTGGGGCTTCTCGTTGTGGTGACTTCTTTTTGCGGAGCACAGGCTCTAGAGGGTGCAGGCTTCGGTACTTGTGGCACATGGGCTTAGTTGCTCCATGGCATGTGGACTCTTTCTGGACCTGGGATTGAACCCACTTGCCCTGCATCGGCAGGCGATTCTTAGCCACTGGACCACCAGGGAAGTCCGCCCTTATATTCCTTCTTAATCTCATCTGTCCTCACTGTCCGTGGATCACGTTCCTCCACCATCCCATCTTCCTAATTATAGGCTGAAATCGGCCCACGTTCCCCACTTCCAACTAGCATCAAACTTACCAATTAAAGGCCTGTCTTTACCTCGTTTCTTCTTTCCTCTGTGGAAGGCTTGTGCCTTCTGCTTTCCGAGACCAACCTCTCCACCTGGGTTGCGGATCCCATCTTGCTGCCTCCTGTAGTCATTGAACCGGCGCTTACTAACTGTTTACCATGTGCTGTCATTGTCCCAGGCAGGCAATACCCCAGTACACAAGACAGGCTGATTCTCTGCTCACCTGGAGCTCAGAATCTAGTGAAGAAAGACAGAAAATGCACAGACTGATGAAGAATTATATAACGTATCAGGTAGTGATAAGTACTAGGAGAAAAAGAAAGCCACGGAAGGACTGAGAGAGTGACTGGGCTGCTGTTGTCTATGGTGTGGTCAGATTCCAGAATGAAGTGAGGAACCTGGGGCGGAGGGGACAGGAGCTACAGCGGCAGGAGCATGCTTGGAGCTGGAGGGACAGCAAGGGGGTCAGTGGAGTGGGACAGTGGGGCAAAGAAGTAGGAGATAAAGTAAATGCTAAAGAGGCAGCAGGGATAAGCTTAGGCCTGCTCTCTTTGGCTCCTCAATGTCGAGGTCAGAGGGAGGGAGAGGACAAGTCAGCAGAAGAGACAGAGAAGGAGCTGGTAGAATCAAGATTAGCTGCTGTTTCAGGAGCCGAGGGGGGGACAGTGTCTCCTGGAGGAGGGAATGAGAAAGTGTGTTCAGAGCTGCTGCTGTTTATTATTATCATTTATTTTGCCTATTAGGTCTTCACTGTAAAGTTCAGGCTCTTTGTTGGGGCACTTGGGAGCTTCTCTTGTCGCGGAGCACAGGCCCTGAAGCCCTGGCTCAGTAGCTGTGGCCTGCGGGCTTACCCCACAGGATGTGGGGGTCTTAGTTCCCTGACCAGGGATTAAACCCATGTCCCCTGAGGATGCTTAACCACTGGACCACCTGGGAATTCCCCGTTGCTTCTGCAGCTAAGTTGAGGTTGGGGCTTCCCTGGTGGCTCAGAGATAAACAGTCTGCCTGCCAAGGCAGGAGACACAGGTTCCATCCCTGGGTTGGTTGCCGCAGAGTAACTAAGCCTGCACAGCAATTATTGAGCCTGTGCTCTGGAGCCTCTGAGCCGCAACTACTGAGCTCATGTGCGCTAGAGCCTGTGCCCCAAGAGAAGCCACTACGAGGAGAAGCCACCGCGCCCGACAGCTAGAGATTAGCCCCTGCTCTCTGAGACTAGAGGAAAGCCTGAGCAGCAGTGAAGACCCAGCACAGCCAAAGAGGGATAAATAAAATTATTAAATAAAAGGTGAGATTGATTCTTAAATCAAGCACTGAATTTGGCAATGTGGAGATTCCAAATAACAAGAGCAGTTTTGGGGGAGTTTGGAGGAAACATTTAGGGGACAATATGGTGTCGCACAGAATTGGACACGACTGAAGCAACTCAGCAGCAGCAGGATAAGAGGAAGTAGAGACAGCAAGTACAGGCAACTACTTCACGGAGTTTTGCCCTGAAAAGGAGTAGAGAAACGAGGCTGTATCTAAAGCAATCAATGAGTTTTCTTTTTAAATTAAATTTAGGAGATGCCGTATCTAAAGGAAGGACCCAATAGAAAGGGAAAAAAACTGATGGACCTTGGCTCCATGGCGGTCTCCTCTCTCCACCATACACTGAACCTCCAGGCTGTCCTTTGGCTTTTGCTCCTTCACCTCAGTTGACTAATAAGTATAGTTTTTCTTTTCTTCATGTAAATGAAATCCTGAGAGCTTTGGAAACATGCCATCCTGAGTTCAGATTTGGTTTCTTCCACTTTCTTGGTTGTGTGACTCAATCTCTTTGAACCTTGAAATAATCCTAACAAGGCTAGTGTGAAAATAAAGTGAGATAATGAATATGAGGAACTCAGGGCCTGTCTCTTAATAGGAGTGCTGCAAATGTTAGTTCTCTACAAAAGAGCAAGGTGTGGGTGTGGGTGGGAGGTAGAAGGTAGGGGCTAGGGGTGTAGAGCGGTTTAAATCGAGCCTCCTCATCCAGAAGTGAATTTGTTTTCTGTCCTCTAAGCTAGAGAACTTGTTAAAAAGTGATATATGCTCAGTGATTTCTTTTTAGCTGGTATGCGTTCCTCAACCCATTGCATTTGGTTCCCGCTGTCATCGTTCCATAAGAAATGCCCTCACCAAGGCCATGACTTATACCAGAGGTTATCTGACAGTCCTCACCCTAGTTGATGTCTCTAAACAATTCGAGAAGATGATCGCTCTTTCCTTTTTGTCCCTTAGCTTCTAGGACACGATGCACTTTCGTTTCTCTTCCCATCTTCTCCGACTCAAGGAAAGTCCAAGACACATGGGTTCAAACCAAGGCATATGGGTATTCTGGAAAGACCAAAATGTGTCCTTTCAGAACTATTTTATTTGAGTGTTGCCTGTATCACAATGTAGCTAGGAAAGAAGGCTCTAGATTTAGACTCCCTGAATTTAAATCTCAGCTTTCCACTCTTCGTCTCTTCCCCATCTGTAAAATGGGGCTCCTAATACTCGATGTCATAGAGTGTTTGTTAGGATTCAGTGAGTTAGTCCATATAAAGTATTATTTTCTGGGGCAAAATAAGTGTTACTGATGATGTCGATAATGATAATAATGATGATAATGATGATGGTGGTGATATGATGAAGAGGAGGGGCTGAGCACTAACTATGTAGGTTTGAAGGCTTCCAGGTTCCCACGTCCCATGCCCCAGGCAGTTCAACTTTGGCCCCAAAACTGCAAATGGTACTCAGTAAAACCAAACCTGCTGTGGTTAATCTGATCTGCCTTCCCTAGAAGGCTGGTGGGGGACTATCTTTTATTTTACAGCATGTTCTTTAGGGCAATCACTGTCCTTCCAAGTGGATTACCTAATTATCCCTTTCAATCATATATGGTAAGCCCCTCTAGAGGAATTTAATGAATGTAGTTTTCTCCATCTCATTGCATCTGCATTGATATTTTATTGACCAGTGGTGACCAATGCTGCCCTGGATGACTACCCCCCTCCATCCACCCCAGTTCTGAGGATACTACTGTTTCCTTCGATGGTTCTTCTCTGATCTACTTCTCTTTAATGCTTTTCACCCCTAAATATTGATGTTTACCAAATATTACTGCTGGCTGTTGTCTGCTTCTCTAAGCTTGGTGCCCTAGACAGTCCCAGCCTGGGCTCAGGTAGTCCATGAATCCCTGAAGTTCATGCAAGATGAACACATTTCCGAGGAGAAGGCCCCTGTTTTTATCCATATTCTCAAAGGGGGCTCAAAAATGGAGAATCAAGCTAATCTGAGTGGTTTATTTATCAGCCTTTGGAGTCTGTGATGGTTCTGACATAGAGGAGTTGGTTTTTCCCTTTCAGTGGGGTGAGTTACTTTCCAAATCCACCTGAAATGATTCCCCTTTGGGCAGAGACATGTCAATACTTCTGTGTAACCCTTTAAACCTTCTCCCAGCCAGAGGAAGCTGGGGCTTTATGTTCAGCTAACACATACATGTGATTAGTTGTACACATTTCTGTTTGTTTAATGAATGTGTTACTAGTGTGTGGGGACTGAATATTATTTATTCTTGTGTCCCAGTGACTGGGACATGGTCACTGCTCTGTAAACATTGATTGGAAGCCTGACTGCATTTTGTATGCCTCAATGAACTACAAATACAAGAAATAGCAATACTGTCAGATTGTGAGACATTTATAAGTATTTAGCTTATTACCAGGGTAGATTATGAATATGTATATCAAAAGTGGTCTACTGAGACAGAAATTTCTGGGGGGAATACAAGAATATTACCCCATTTCTTTCACTGAAAAATACAAAATTTGATTTTCCACTATTATTAGACTCCAATATATATTCATCCTTTATCTCTCCAGGAGGTGTCCCAAGCTTCTTGCAACTGAAATGAGTGCTAAATGTGCCTGGTAAATCACTCTGATGGTTTTCACCCTCTAGCCAGAATGGAGATCTTAGTTGGTTTGCTTCTTTCAACAGCCTGAAAATTCAAGTAACATTAGATTTTTTTAAATTCCCAAGACTAGAGGAGGCAGATACAATTGTTCTTGCACCGCCAAATGCCCTGTGAAGAAAGTGCCAGCTCTTGGGAACAAAATCTTCCATAACCTCTCCTGCCCAAGTTCAAAGTCCCAGAGCTCTCCAACAATACTCAACTGCTTGAAACACCTGAATTGCAAATCCCTGCAAGGCAGCAGCTGGGCCTGGTTTACTCACTCTGAGAGGCCCTGGTTCCCATAATAGCATCTCCAGTTCAGGGAGGCATCAGTCTCAGTGATCAAAGTGGGGGCTCCCATGGTGGTCCACCTGGCAATGTGGGGGACATGGGTTCCATCCCTGGCCTGAGAAGATCCCAAGCGTTAGGGCAACTAACCCTGTGCTCCACAACCCCAGAGCCCAGGAGCCACAACTATTGAGCCCACACTCTAGAGCCCGTGCTCCACAACAAGAGGAGTCCCTGCAGTGAGAAGCCCGTGCACCTCAACAACGAGTAGCCCCCATTTGCCACAACCAGAGAAAGCTTGCATATATCCATGAAGACCCAACACAGTCAAAAATAAATACATAAAAGCTTAAAAAAAAAGATCAAAGTGCTCCACCAGTAAAGCCCAGTGCAAATGGGAGCTTCCACTCCTCCAATTAAAATTTGTTTCGCTACACTTAACAGCACCCATGACCCCACTCAACATGGTCCTGGGAGAGCTCAGGTAAGGTAATGTCTTAGGCTTGTTACAAACCCATCAGGGCCAGGCAAACAATACAGACAACATTTCACTATGGTGTGCGGCGGGAAGAGCAACTGAGAATGCCAGTGGTGACACACGATGCTGCAGACGTGAGGACTGGACCTGGTGTGTCCTTTTCCTTGAGGATAGTTGGCTGTTCTAAAAAAGGTCTTCACAACCCAGATAATCACGATGGTGTGATCACTCACCTGGAGCCAGACATCCTGGAATGTGAAGTCAAGTGGGCCTTAGGAAGCATCACTACGAACAAAGCTAGTGGAGGTGATGGAATTCCAGTGGAGCTATTTCAAATCCTGAAAGATGCTGCTGTGAAAGTGCTGCACTCAATATGCCAGCAAATTTGGAAAACAGCAGTGGCTACAGGACTGGAAAAGGTCAGTTTTCATTCCAATCCCAAAGAAAGGCAATACCAAAGAATGCTCAAACTACCACACAATTGCACTCATCTCACACACTAGTAAAGTAATGCTCAAAATTCTCCAAGCCAGGCTTCAGCAATATGTGAACTGTGAACTTCCTGATGTTCAAGCTGGTTTTAGAAAAGGCAAAGGAACCAAAGATCAAATTGCCAACATCCGCTGGATCATGGAAAAAGCAAGAGAGTTCCAGAAAAACATCTATTTCTGCTCTATTGACTATGCCAAAGCCTTTGACTGTGTGGATCACAATAAACTGTGGAGAATTCTGAAAGAGATGGGAATACCAGACCACCTGACCTGCCTCTTGAGAAACAGGTCAGGAAGCAACAGTTAGAACTGGACATGGAACAACAGACTGGTTCCAAATAGGAAAAGGAGTTCGTCAAGGCTGAATATTGTCACCCTGCTTATTTAACTTACATGCAGAGTACATCATGAGAAACGCTAGGCTGGAAGAAGCACAAGCTGGAATCAAGATTACTGGGAGAAATATTAATAACCTCAGATATGCAGATGACACCACCCTTATGGCAGACAGTGAAGAGGAACTAAAAAGCCTCTTGATGAGAGTGAAAGAGGAGAGTGAAAAAGTTGGCTTAAAGCTCAACATTCAGAAAAGTAAAATCGTGGCATCTGGTCCCATCACTTCATGGGAAATAGATGGGGAAATAGTGGAAACAGTGTCAGACTTTATTTTGAGGGGCTCCAAAATCACTGCAGATGGTGATTACAGCCATGAAATTAAAAGACGCTTACTCCTTGGAAGGAAAGTTATGACCAACCTAGATAGCATATGAAAAGCAGAGACATTACTTTGCCAACAAAAATCCGTCTAATCAAGGCTATGGTTTTTCCAGTTGGTCATGTATAGATGCGAGAGTTGGACTGTGAAGAAAGCTGAGCACCGAAGAATTGATGCTTTTGAACTGTGGTGTTGGAGAAGACTCTTGAGAGTCCCTTGGACTGCAAGGAGATCCAACCAGTCCACTCTAAAGGAGATCAGTCCTGGGTGTTCTTTGGAAGGAATGATGCTAAAGCTTTGGCCACCTCATGCGAAGAGTTGACTCATTGGAAAAGACTCTGTTGCTGGGAGGGATTGGGGGCAGGAGGAGAAGGGGATGACAGAGGATGAGATGGCTGGATGGCATCACGGACTCGATGGACCTGAGTCTAGGTGAACTCTGGGAGTTGGTGATGGACAGGGAGGCCTGGTGTGCTGCGATTCATGGGGTTGCAAAGAGTCAGACATGATTGAGCGACTGAACTGAACTGAACTGAACTGAACTGAATTTATACCTGAAAATAAGCAGGTTGCTGAAACAAGTTACTGATGACTAAGAGACCTTGCTGACCTTGCTAAGCACAGTTACCTGAGTGCATCCATCTTTTTCAGGTAAATTAACATCGTTGGAATTCGGATTTCAACTCAAAAGTCAGAGAGATGAAGCAATCTACATTTTCATACAGTTTATGCCTGCCTGTTATTAGCTGGAGAGTAAATACCATTGGAAACAGAAGAAAATGCAGGTGTTTGAGTGACGTGGCAGCAAGTTTACCACTTAGGCACATTGTTAATAAGGTACGTTGGCGGAATTTGGTTAAGTCCCTTCACTCCCACCACTGTTTCTCTTTAACTTAAATCAATTTCTTAGAGCTGAAAGGCATTCAGTTTAGCAAAAACAGTGGGAAATTGCTTTAGAAAAGTATGCTTCTTCATCTTAGGGTATGTGTTTTGAAGGAGTAAATAGGCCAAATCGTTCGTGCCTTTCACAGCAAAGGATACAATGGCCACAGGAATGGTGAGGGAGAACAAAGATTGCCTTGCCGGGGGGCAAGTTTTGAAAATTCAGACTAAAACCTATAAATCGAAGTTGTAAGCTGTGAGGCTGAAACATTCTAAATGATTTGTGATTTGCACAGGGGCAGTTTGCTGCAGGCACTCCAGTCTGGGGGTGAAGGGACTTTCCTTACCTTACTGATGAGAAAGTGAGCCCGGGGTCAAAGATGCACTGGGTCCTGCCCTGGCACTGATGAAGCCTCTCTCCTCAGGTGGATGAGTATAAACTCAAAGTGATTCATCTGAAAAAATGAAAGCCCCACTAACAGCCAAATAAAAGACCTGGAATGTAGGTAGGAATCAGGATAACCTGTAAGCAAATTAACCTCGACCTGGGACTTCTCTAAATGAGCTTTGCATGGCTGTCTCAATCTGTGTAAATCTTTTGTTATGTAAACCCAGTGACTTGATTGGCAGAAACAGGGCAAGGCCAGATGTTAGGGGATGAAGTTCTCATCAAACAAGCTGCCTAGCTTTGAATATGCCGATACAGTCTTAGGCAAAGCAAGCAAAACATGAACAAAAACAAACCCCCCAAACCTCAAATACCAAACTAAGCAGAAAAACTAACCAAGCATACGAAACAACTAAGAATATTTTCTAAAGCAATTAACTGGCCCATGAGTCCTAGCTTCCCTGGCTTAGAATTCTGAGAACTTCAAAAAATTGTGCTGAGCAAAGAGGTGCCGTTGCTTAATCAGGTCTTACCAATTATTTTGCCTGATTTAACTTTTCTTCTACCTCACTGCCCCTTTCCAGTGACATTGTGGGTTTCACTCAGCTCTGCAGACCCAGAATGCCAACTCAGGTAGTGGACTTTCTGAATAAGATGTACCACTGATGAAATTATAGATCAGGATTTTGTCCACAGCTAATGGAGATGTACATGAGTGGTTATGGATGAATGGGCCCTTCCTTAACGTGGAATGATACCGAGTTGCACTGGGCACAAAGCTAGGAATTAACAGAAGCAAATAATTTATATAAAATTTCTAACTCTCCTAAGTCATAAGGTCTCAGGAAGCGAATCTGCTTAGTAACCTCCATTGTGTGCATGGCTTTTCTTGTAGAGGGCACCCAGAAAATGTCTATTGATTTGATTTGAGAACCATCTTTGTTCTATACTAAGGGAAAGAAACTGGTTTATGCTTTTTTTGTGGTTAGATTCTCAGGCACTTAGCTCAGTGAGCTCTAACTGCCCATTTATTCATGTTGGTATTTTCCCTTTCTTCATGGCCAGTGAGGGAAAGATGTGAATTTTGAAATATGAGGTGGCAAACATGGGAGAATAATTAGAGAAAATATCAATAGTCATTAAATTTTCTAATTCTAATTTTAATTGTATACATTGAGAAGGCATCAGTGAAATGCTTCATTGGACACCAGGCAAACTGAAAGTAGATTTAGAAAATATTAAAGTTCATCTATTCAAGGCATAGTTATTAAGAATCTAATTATGCGCAGCACTGTGTCATCATAGAGCTCTGGAGGTCATAAGGCTGAACGTGATAGACAGGATCTCTGCTTGCAGGGAACTTAGAGTCTGGTGATAAAGGGAAAGACAGACCAGTAACCGTGTTAGGGGGAGGATGCTTCTCCACTTCACCTTTGTTTCCTGAGCTCCTGCTCCTGCAGGCCACCCTGCGCTTCCCTGCACCTGTCATTCCTTCTCTTTTTATTCTTTGCTGAGAAATGCTGCATTATGGGGTCAGTGTTGATGGGACTCTTTTGTTTATACAGTCCTTGCATTTCCTGTCATTACTGGAAACCACTGCATCAGGAAATTAAAATTGCTATCATACACAATCATGTAATTAACCACGTTTGCTTTGCATTTCACTTTTTAATCTCTGGGCGGGCTTTTCATCTTTGCCTCAAAAATGAGAACCGACGAACAGGCGTTTAGACCCAACTATGTTGAGTTTTCACTAAACTCAGTAATGGGTGAATATAGGGCACTAGATACATAGTAAGCAGGGGTGCTTATTTTCAATAATCCTCAGATTTAAAGGATTTTCTTTCATTCACCAAGAGTAAGCTCATTATACAGAAATGTGGATGAAGTCATAATACTATCTCTTTTGGCCACTATGGTAAAAAGAAGAGAATAAAATTGAAATAATTCTTTGGCTAAATTTGAAGGAAATTTTGCTTGGGGTTGACAAAAAAATGGATTAAGTATTTAAGCATCTAGGACTTGATTGTAACCAAGGTTCTGCTTTGTTACACTTTAGGGAAGTGCTGATTCATTTGCGTTTTGGTGAATGCTTGAGGTGAAGCTGAATCTTTATAATATCATCTATTTTATTGTTGCACAGTTTATGTGTCAGTGTGGACTTGTACGCTTATCATACGTATTAACACAGCACCGGACAGCAATACATGTCATGCAGTAGAATACAGAATGTACATACACACAAGCACATCTAAAAAATGTTAGTTTCCCCTATATTTTTATGAATACAGATTGATAAATAAATTGTTCACCTTTGAGTTTGGCTAAAGAAATTATTTGAAACGGTGGTTCTACATTATCTTATAGCATGTGAGAGCTGTAATACTTATAATAAAACTGTCATGTATCGAATGCTTAGCCATATGTCAGGCAGTGTGCCAGGGGCTTCACACAGATTATTTCAAAATAGTAAATTATCCTCACAGCATCTCTTTGACCTAGATGTTATAATCCCCATTTCCAGGATGAGAATGCCGAGACTCAGTTACTTTCCGAAGGCCACAGAGTAAATGCAGAGTGGGATCCACCCAAATGTATCTGTTTTAAGAGTCGTGCTGCTGACTGCACACGGTGTGACTTCTCACAGTTGGTAGAGAATTTAGGGGTTACACTAACCAAGGAACTAGAGGCCCAAAGACTTAGGGTTCCCTTGTTAGTGCAGATTGGACCTGGGTTCACATCCTTCCTGCTGATGGTAAAATAGAAGAACTGGGCCCTGGGGGCATCCACACCATTCCCTATATCAATGTGCTAAACCTTGGAGTCCCCCTTTACTCTTCCTGACTCTCTCCTCTCATATCCAATCGGCCAGCAATTGCCATCGATCTTTCTATGACAGTGTCTTATGGTGGGAGAGCTCATGCAAAAGAACAGTTATGAGTCAGGCTCTGCCGGCAGATTCCAGCTGGGTCAAATCTCAGCTTTGCCTGCTGGGTGATTTGGGACAAATTAATTAATCTGTCTGTGTTAAAAAAATTTTTTTTTGTCTGTAAAATGGTGATAATAACATGACCTACCTTATAAGGTTGTTTTGAGGATTAAAAACATATGAAGGGAGCCAGGCCCTGCCTCAGGCAGCAGGAGAATCGAGTCCCTAAATATTTCCCAATAAGACAAAGATTTGTGTGTTGAACAAAGGACTTTTAAGTTATTGATTGGTATTGTTTTGTTCTGAAGTATAGGATATTCCTTCAGCTGGTAAGCCCCCTTTTAATGCCCTTCTAATTCCTAATGTTTGGGTGTTTTTCAAGTTATGTGCATATGTTTTATTTTAGAGTGTGACCAAATAAAAATAAAGCAATGACCATGATCATTAAAATGAAATGCAAAACAAGGAAGCACATATGCACAAAGTGTATGGAGCATATGCTGATGACTGGTGCAGCACATGCCCTCATAATCATTATTATTCACACAACCTTTCCCTTTCTCAGCCTGAGCCCTGGTCCAGATCTTCATCTTCCCACATCTGGACAAAAACAGCCCCTAACTCATCTTCTGGCCTCTGTCTTTTGCATGATTATGAGATGAAACTGTACTTTGCAGAGCTAGTTCTTTTGTTCAAGAACTTAATTGACCACAACATCATGTTCAGACTCTCCAGGCTTGCAGATGGTGCCCCATGTAACTGCTTCTGCAGACTCTGCTGTGAGTTTTGCCCACTGTATGCTTTGATAGAACAGTCCCCACAAGACTGCCCTCACTTCAGATGCCGGTCACAGGTTTAGCAGTCCTAGGGCTATCCTCACTTCAGGCCAGCTGGCTACAAATCCGAGGGTCTCCACAACTGTTCTTGGGTTTGGTCATTCACTAGAAGGACTTACAGAACTCAGGAGTCCTATCCTTATTAGTACAGTTTTATTATAGCAAAAGGATACACATTAAAATCAGCCAAGGGAAGAGACAGCTAGAGCCGAGTCCAAGAGGGGTCCTCTCATTCTCTCCCTGTGGAGTCACAGAAGCTCCGCCCTTCCCAGTCGCCATGTGTGACCATGCTCACTAACTATTGCCATCTGGGGAAGCTCACTTGAGCCTTTGGTGTCCAGAGTTATTATTGGGGCTCCATCACACACTGCTCCCATGGCTGACCTTTTAGTCTCTAGCTACTTCAGGTCAGGCTGATACCTCCAGTCATCAGTTCCTGGAGGTCACAACTGACACATAACTGACATAACCACATGGCCCTGAGGCCTTGCTCATAAATCACACTGTTAGATGGCTGGTGGCCAAAGCCCCCCAGCCACAAAGACCTTCCTATAGGGCAGGACATCCCAGAGGCCTAGAGGTCAGCTCCTAGTAGCCAAGGCCAAAGGCCAGACTTCTTTTCTAGTAAGGTTAATTCTTCACTGGACTGCCTTGTTTCCCATTGCTCTTCCACAGGTTTCAGTTCAGTTTAGTTGCTCAGTCATGTCCGACTCTTTGTGACCCCATGGACTGCAGCACGCCAGGCTTCCCTGTCCATCACCAACTCCCAGACCTTGCTCAAACTCATGCCCATCAAGTCGGTGATGCCATTCAACCATCTCATCCTCTGTCATCCCCTTCTCCTTCTGCCTTCAATCTTTCCCAGCATCAGGACTCACTTTTCAAATGAGTCAGTTCTTCCCATTCGGAGAAGGCAATGGCACCCCACTCCAGTACTCTTGCCTGGAAAATCCCATGGACGGAGGAGCCTGGTAGGCTGCAGTCCATGGGGTCGCTAAGAGTCGGACACGACTGAGTGACTTCACTTTGACTTTTCACTTTCATGCATTGGAGAAGGAAATGGCAACCCACTCCAGTGTTCTTGCCTGGAGAATCCCAGGGACGGGGGAGCCTGGTGGGCTGCCGTCTATGGGGTCGCACAGAGTCGGACATGACTGAAGTGACTTAGCAGCAGCAGCAGTTCTTCCCATTAGGTGGCCAAAGTATTGGAGTTTCAGCTTCAGCATCAGTCCTTCCAATGAATGTTCAAGACTGATTTCCTTTAGAACTGACTGGTTGGATCTCCTTGCAGTCCAAGGGACCCTCAAGAATCTTCTCCAACACCATAGTTCAAAAGCATCAATTCTTTGGCACTCAGCTTTCTTTATAGTCCAACTCTCACATCCATACATGACTACTGGAAAAACCATGGCCTTGACTAGATGGATCTTTGTTGGCAAAGTAATGTCTCTGCTTTTTAATATGCTGTCTAGGTTTGTCATAGCTTTTCTTCCAAGAAACAAGAGTCTTAATTTCATGGCTGCAGTCACCATCTGCAGTGATTTTGGAACCCCTCAAAATAAAGTCTCTCACCATTTCCATTGTTTCCCCATCTATTTGCCATGAAGTGATGGGACTAGATGCCATGATCTTAGTTTTCTGAATGTTGAGTTTTAATAGGGTATCGCCCACCAAACAAGACAACATCCAAACCATCCCATGCTTTCATGCAGTTTTTTCTTAACCTGTAGTATTTCTTCCTTTCCTTCTAGGATCCTTAAATGTCACACTTTATATGAGATTCAGCTCAAGTCTCACTTGCCCTCTAAAAATTCGTGCCAAGCTTTTCTAACTAGTTGAATATTTGCCTTGTGTGGCCCTGTGTTGTGGCTGTATTTATAGCCTTCCCCGAGCTTTACATCTCTGTAGCGTGGGTGTCCACCACAAAGTAATTACTCAGAAAATCCTTATTAATAATGATGGTAATTTTCCTAGTGTCTAAGGAATTCAGTAAATCTCTGTGGAAATGATCTGAGCTAAGTTTTCCTTTGGTTGTAAATTAGGCATCTTTGTTGGCTGTATCTCACTCTTTCTGATTACATGGGCTGTAATTTAGATAAGCTGCTACCTAAATGAGCCATCAGACCCTAAGACAATCAAATTCAAACTGAGATTCAGAATGTTGAAGAAAAAAAAAAGGTAGTGGATTGATATTTGTGCACCTTCATGTTTCCCACAAAACAAAATGACCCAAAATATTTCCCAGAAACCAGAACTCAGTGCTAGACTCTTTTGGCAGTTATTTTTATTGTGGTCTATTTTCTGTGAGCCCAGGTGGGTTAGAATCTAGAAAACATGGTTGAACCCCATCCAGAGAACTCTTCTGAAAAATAATTGATGCCTTAAATACCAGTGCTTTGATTTTAGTATCCTGAGACCTCAGGATCCAGCACTTGGGGCGGAGGAGTCGGGGGACCACTGTCTGTAGTGTAGACAGATGGATTTTTATTGCTTCAGGGTAGACAAACAAGTAAAAGATGTCTTTAGTGAAAGGTTGAATTACTGGCTTCAATCAGATGAGACCTTGATATGTATTTTACTTAGACCATGCCTCAGTCGTCATGACAATAATATTCCTGTGTGTGTGTGTGTGTGTGTGTGTGTGTGTGTATGCATGCCTACTGGATGGTGTCCAGAAGCAGCTCCTTCAGTATTCAGGCAGAAAGGAGTGACGGTGCAAAGCCAACAGTGTTTCCCTACCCATTAAACAATGATGTCAGAAAAGATTGAAACCGTCATTCAGCATCACCTCTTCAATTAAAATCCCAAACAACCAGCTGGTATCTCCAGCAGAGCGGAGTAGGCGTGTTCAAGGTCAGGGTCCACATTCTCATTCTGTATGTATCAGTGCCCATCACCATTCTACCGTGTTCTGACCCTGCTGACCCTGCTGTGTCAGCCTTCTCCCCTCCAACTTTTCCAGCTTCATCTCTTGCAGGAACTTCTAACATCCTGGATCCCCACTCTGGAGAACCACTTACTTACACATTGCACTGTTTCAGACATCTGAGATTTTTGTCACATTTCCCTAAGGAAGTTCAGGGTTTTAAAGACAGGTCATACGACTGAGTGACTTCACTTTCACTTTTCACTTTCATGCATTGGAGAAGGAAATGGCAACCCACTCCAATGTTCTTGCCTGGAGAATCCCAGGGACGGGGGAGCCTGGTGGGCTGCCGTCTATGGGGTCACACAGAGTCGGATACGACTGAAGGGACTTAGCAGCAGCAGCAACTATTTTGTTACATGTCCCTCTCCCAGCATAAATGGTCTTGTGGAAGTCAAAGAATTAATATTTGATACATCATTTCATTATTTCTTGTGACCCTCAGGGACTTAGGCCAAGAGTCCTTATTTTGGTGTGAAATGCACGATACTGGATGCTTGGGGCTGGTGCACTGGGACGACCCAGAGGGATGGTACAGGGAGGCAGGAGGGAGGAGGGTTCAGGATGGGGAGCACATGTATACCTGTGGCGGATTCATGTTGATATATGGCAAAATCAATACAATATTGTAAAGTTAAAAAATAAAATAAAATTTAGAAAGAAGAAAAAGTATAAAAAAAAGAAAAGAAAATGACTCAAACATAGCTGTTTGCCTCAAAGTGTTTCTCTTATCTGTCTTGAAACTGAGTATGAGAGAACAAGGCTATTTCAGAAAGACAAGGAAGGCAATACTACTTAAACATAAGAGGCATTGACCAACAGCTGCCAAGAGGTAATCTGTTCACACTGTGGACCAGAAAGACTTGTTGGATCAGGGACTTTCCTGTTGGTTCGGTGAGTAAGACTCCATGTTTCCACTACAGGGAGCATGGGTTCAATCCTCAGTGGAGGAAGTTTCTCATGCAGTGTGGTGGGGCAAAAAAAAAAAAAAAAAAACAAAAAACTGTTGGATGGGTTCATGTCCAAACCACCCAAGCTTGTTGACTTTTTGCTCTCAAAGACTTATTTCTGGAAGTCTTTCTGGACTCGATGCCCTACATGAACTTTCTAAACTGCCAGGGAAGGTCTAGGTAAAGGTTTGGGATAGCAAGGTGCTGCTCGCAGCCTTAGAAAATCATACGTGCCTCACTGAGCTCATTCAACTGTGCTGTCGTTTTTAGACATGGTGGTATCTGGGATGCCTAAGGTCAATGGGATCCTCCACTTTGGGAATGTAGCAAAGCACAGCCCTGGACCTGGTTACTATGTGTAAGACCTTTGCAATTCCATGTAAGCTCAATGTCCAGCTGAAAATCCATGCTGGGATCCATTCAGGTGAGACAAGACAGGATGGGCCAAGAGCTGCGCTTCTCCCCACACCCCATGAGGTGTCAGTTTTCAGGGCAGACAATGTGACACCATCTATACAGACTAAAAAGAACAAATATTCGAACTTCATGACTGTAATGTTAGCAAGGGCTTCCCTGGTGGCTCAGCAGTAAAGAATCTGCCTGCAATGCAGGAGACATGGGTTCCGTCACTGGATTGGGAAGATCTGCTGGAGAAGGAAATGGCAACCCACTCCTGTCTTTTTCCCTGGGAAATCCCATGGACGGAGGAGCCTGGTGGGCTATGGTCCACAGGGTCACAAGAGTTGGACACAACGGAGCAACTAAACCCACTACCACCATGATACCAGGTAGTTGTACATATGATCTCATTTGACCCAAGATTAAAGATTATTACTAGTATTTGCTTTATACTTTTCTTTAATGGAGGTGAGCATATGGATAGTAAAGTGCATTAATGTTACTTGCACAGCCTGGTGAATTTTTATCCACGTGTACATTCCTGGAACCAGTACTCAGATGATGATAGAGTTCCAGTGCCCTAAGACTTGATCACACCCCTCCCCAAGCCTAATTCCTATCAATACCACTGACCCTTGCTAGAGGTAACCACCTATCTGACTTTTTCTCCATAGATTGCTGCTTCTGCTACTAAGTTGCTTCATAGATTAATTTTACCTGTATTTGAATTTATGTATTCTTTCATTCCAAATGCATATATTTCCCATCCCCTATGTGGTTTTAGAAAAGGCAGAGGAACCAGAGATCAAATTGCCAACATCCACTGGATCATCGAAAAAAAAAGACAGTTCCAGAAAAACATTTATTTCTGCTTTATTGACTAGGCCAAAGCCTTTGACTGTGTGGATCACAATAAACTGTGGAAACTTTTTCAAGAGATGGGAATACCAGACCACCTGACCTGCCTCTTGAGAAACTTATATGCAGGTCAGGAAGCAACAGTTAGAACTGGACATGGAACAACAGACTGGTTCCAAATAGGAAAAGGAGTTCGTCAAGGCTGAATATTGTTGCCCTGCTTATTTAACTTATATGCAGAGTACATCATGAGAAATGCTGGACTGGAGGAAGCACAAGCTGGAATCAAGATTGCCTGGAGAAATATCAATAACCTCAGATATGCAGATGACACCACCCTTATAGCAGAAAGTGAAGAGGAACTAAAAAGCCTCTTGATGAAAGTGAAAGAGGAGAGTGAAAAAGTTGGCTTAAAGCTCAACATTCAGAAAACTAAGATCATGGTATCTGGTCCCATCACTTCATGGCATAGATGGGGAAACAGTGGAAACAGTATCAGACTTTATTTTGGGGGCTCCAAAATCACTGCAGATGGTGATTACAGCCATGAAATTAAAAGACGCTTACTCCTTGGAAGAAAAGTTATGACCAACCTAGATAGCATATTCAAAAGCAGAGACATTGCCAATAAAGTCCATCTAGTCAAGGCTATGGTTTTTCCAGTGGTCATGTATGGATGTGAGAGTTGGACTGTGAAGAAGGCTGACTGGCGAAGAATTGATCCTTTTGAACTGTGGTCTTGAAGACTCTTGAAGGAGATCCAACCATCCTAAAGGAGATCAGTCCTGGGTGTTCATTGGAAGGACTGATGCTGAAGCTGAAACTCCAATACTTTGGCCACCTTATGCAAAGAGTTGACTCACTGGAAAAGACCCTGATGCTGGGAAGGATTGCGGGCAGGAGGAGAAGGGGACGACAGAGGATGAGATGGCTGGATGGCATCACTGACTCGATGGACATGAGTTTGGGTAAACTCTGGGAGTTGGTGATGAACAGGGAGGCCTGGCGTGCTGTGATTCATGGGGTCGCAAAGAGTCAGACACAACTGAGCGACTGAACTGAACTGAACTGAATGTGCTGTTGTTAGGGAAGGAAATGGAACCCACTCCAGTATTCTTGCCTGGAGAATATCCATGGACAGTGGTGTCTGCTGGGCTCGCAAAGAGTTGGACACGACTGATTGAGTAGCACATGTGTTGTATGTAGCAGTTAAAGTTTTTTTTTTTTTTTAAGAGAAAATCAAACGTCTTTAAGGCCACAGGGAAGCATTTGATATCATCATAATGATTTAAATATTTAAAAAACAATTCATGTATGTATTTTGGTTGTCTGGGTCTTTGTTGCTGCAGGCGGGCTTTTTCTAGTCACAGCCAGTGCGGGCTGCTCACTAGCTGTGGTGCACAGGCTTCTCCCTGTGGCGGCCACTCCTGTTGTGGAGCACAGGCTCCAGGCACACAGGCTTTGTAGTGGCAGCATGTGGACTCAATAGCTGTGGGGCATGGGCTTAGGTGCCCTGTGGCATGTGAAATCGTCCCGGATTAGGGATAGAAGCTGTGTCCCCTGCCACTGCAGGTGGATTCTTAACCACTGGAACGACCAGGGAAGTCCCATCATAGTGATTTGATGAATTTTGTCTATTGAGGAAATCAACCAGATACACTGCTTAGAGGAAGCCAAGTCGTGCTTGAGTATTTACGTACATAGTGCATAAAAAGACACCGAGTATTGCATGCTAAGAGCAGTTATATAAATCTTGGTCAAGCTGTAATTATATTCATTTATTCCAGGTTCTAGTTATTCAGAGAGGTGTCTTCACACACCCTGATTTAAGAAATGGGAATACATACATTTGGAACACAAGTTAAAGGATAGAATACAAAGACTTGTATACACGTATCGGGAACAGCATTATTTCTAGTAGCCCCAAACTGGAATCAACCCAATGTTCATTGCCTGGTGAATGGATAAACCAATTGTCCTCCGTCCATACTATGAATTATTACTCAGCGTTTAAAAAGGAATGAAATAGCACTTGCAGTAATGTGGGTAAATTTTTAAAATATACTGAAGCATGAAGGTCAAATGCTCCATATTTTATTTGTATGACATTCTAGAAAACATGAAACAGTTATGACAGACAGCAGATGAGTGGTTGACTGGGGCCCTGATGGTGGAGGGTATTGACTGAAGGAGAAAAAGGGAATTTTTAGGGTGCTAAAACTGTTGTATATCTTGATTAAATGGTTATACAATTACATTACTATATACATTGCTTCAGTTTATTAACCTGTGCACTTAAAAATAGGTGAATTTTATTGTATGTAAATTATATCTCAGTAAAGTTGAAAAAAATCCCATGTGGAAAAGCGTATAAAGAGTAAAAAAGTAATTCTCCTTCTCACACCTATCTTTTTCCCTTTTGTCCCCCAGTCCATGTGCTCTACCACCCCTTGACCGTATTTAGATTTTGTAAGAGTCAGACATGACTGAGCGACTTCACTTTCACTTTTCACTTTCATGCATTGGAGAAGGAAATGGCAACCCACTCCAGTGTTCTTGCCTGGAGAATCCCAGGGACGGGGGAGCCTGGTGGGCTTCCGTCTATGGGGTCCCACAGAGTCGGACACGACTGAACCGACTTAGCAGCAGCAGCAGAGTTTCTTTAGATTTACATAATGGGCACTTCAAGAGTTTGAAAATTTGGCTAAGAATACTAGAATTCAGTTGTCAAATTTTCATAATGGATATGATAAAAAGATTCCCCAAATTATTTGGCCATATGCTGTTTTTTTTGGCAGCCCATGCCGAGTGCTTGCTATGGACCAACTACTTTGCAAGGCTCCTCATCCTATCCTCACCACAGCCCTCTGGAATGTTTATTAATCGTCTTGCTTAACCAATGAGCAAAGTGAAGATTAGAAATGTGAAGTGACAAGGTTAACAGCTAGTCAGTGCACCAGTCACTGAGCTAATCGGTAGCAGAGGTGGGGTTCAATTTTAGTATATGTGCTGTTGAAGTGAGCACCAGAGCAGGGGTTCAAATCCAGTTGTATACCAGATAAACGCAGGACCCCTGATCTGTGGTGCACTGAGCTATGCCGTTGTCTTGATTGGGAAGAGAGGCTCAGACGGAGGACCACTAGGCCCACAGAGCAGCCAATGTGAGCTCCTTTCTAAATCCTGCAATTGTTTTAGCCCCAAACAGACCAATTTGTCTCCTTTACTTTGACCCCACACCCCTTCGGAGTCTTTGGTTAGTATGAGTTCTCAAAACAGGAGGATTCTTTTTCCAGATGGAAAAAAACAAGAATATTCTTATTGTATGAAATATTTTGGGACCTCCTCTGTTTTCATTTTTGTTTCTTATTCAGTGAAAAACTAATTCTCCTGCAAAAGATAAAGTTCTTCCTTATGTGTGAAACGCCTTTTTTTCAGTTCACATTAAAGCTTTATCACATTTAATTTCCTCATCGCTCCACAGCAGGAATAAGGGAAAATCCCATGGGCGGAGGAGCCTGGTGGGCTGCAGTCCATGGGGTCGCTAGGAGTCGGACACGACTGAGCGACTTCACTTTCACTTTTCACTTTCATGCATTGGAGAAGGAAATGGCAATCCACTCCAGTGTTCTTGCCTAGAGAATCCCAGGGACGGGGGAGCCTGGTGGGCTGCCGTCTATGGGGTCGCACAGAGTCGGACACGACTGAAGGGACTTAGCAGCAGCAGCAGCAGTGATAAAGCCTTTCTGTTCCAAGGAGCATCTTCTCCTTAAAATAGTCCCCTCAAGGGACACAGGCAGCCACACATGCTTACCTTGGCCAAACGACCAGGTGCAGGAGTTTTAGCAAAACAAACAAATCTTTTGAGCCCTACGAGTCATACATGTTCTGTGGTTTTATTCTCTCTTCAGTTGTCTTCTGGCAAGGACGGGGTCAGGTATTGACACAGCATCAGAAATGACTTCAACTTGGAAAGAAAAAGGAAGGAATACAAGGAGACTGCTACTAACGAAAATATTCCAGTGCTCTTTGAAATTCTCTCGTATTGTGCTAAGCTGGACTCCCCCCGCCTCCACACCTCATTCAGACAGTGGTCTGGCCTGACTCCTCATGCAAGGAGTTACAGTACAATGTCAAGCTGAAAGAAATTCGTGTCAAAATTTCTATAGCCGGTTGAACATCCATCCTGAATGGGCTTTTATTCATCAGTGGGTATGTGGGATGAGCAGACAGCTGGAAGGTTTTCTAAATGTAAAGTGAAATCTGTGCTGTCAAAGGGCGCCAGAAGCCCTGTATTATTCCCCAGGTGCCCAGCATGCTGGGCTCCTTGTGCTTCCCACATGGCGCCAATGCTAAAGGACCCACCTGTCAATGCAAAAGACATAAGAGACTTGGGTTCGATCCCTGGGTTGGGAAGATCCCCTGGAAGAGGGCAGGGCAACCCACTCCAATATTCTTGCCTGGAGAATCCCATGGAGAGGGGAGCCTGGTGGGCTAGAGTCCATGGGGTCACAGAGTCGGACATGACTGAAGCGACTTAGCATGCATGCACACAGCCTCTCTAACTTCCATGCTCCATGAGCCTGGACAGTGCCATGCTCACAGTTGTATCCCCGGCGCCTTAGCCCTCTGCCCAGCACACAGAAGGTGCCTGATGATAAAGCAGGGCTGGGACAGCCGACAGAATCACCTCACCCAACCTGATGTCTGCGTGGGAGAGTCCCCCTCAAGAGGCCAGGCAGGAAAGGAAAGAGGCTGGGTGAGGCTAGGGTAGTCTAGATGGCATTTACCTCTTTCCCATGAGTTCAGCAACCACTCGGCTCACCTGATGGATGCCATGCAGTCCCAGCGTTTCCAGATTTCAGGTTTGCAAGAGAGTTCAGAAGTTCAGATTTTAGGGATTTCCCTGGTGGTCCAGTGGCTGAGATTCCAAGCTCCCAATGCAGGAGGCCGGGTTCAGTCTCTGAACGGGGAATTAGATCCCACATGTTGCAAGGAAGATCGAAGATCCTGAATGCTGTTGCTAAGATGCAGCACAGCCAAATAAGTAAATATTAAAATACTTTTGAAAAAAGTAGTCTAGATTTTCATGTGGAATTTCCTGAATTGTATAATACTATTTAGGCAAAATATTTGGACCCCTTTTCTAAGCTTTAAAGGATGTAAAGATTTATTTTGGTAAAGATATTCATGGAAAGTTATTCTTAGCATAGCTTAAAAAGAAAGTTTTAGTCACATTTTCCCCAAATGGCAGTGCTTTGACTAAAATCGAGGCTTGGTACTAGTGTGATCCAAGTTGTCTAACTTATGCATTTTCCCCGGTGTCCCTTCTTCTCCTCAGTGGGACGGTGAACTCTGGGGGTGCTCTGAGACCCTTAGGTGCTAATTCCATCCTGGAGAGGTGATATGAGACCCAGGATGCATCTCAGGTCCAGCTTGGCCCACATTACATCTTTTGTCCTCTTCCGTCAGCCTTCTCCTCTACTGGCTCCTCCCCATCAGCACTTAAGCATGCTCTCTGGGCTCCCCGGGTGGTGCTAGTGGTAAAGAACCTGCTTGCGAATGCAGGAGACATAAAAGATTTGGGTTCAATGCTGGGTCGGGAAGATTTCTTGGAGTGGGAAATGGCAACCCACTCCAGTATTCTTCCCTGGAGAATCCCATGGACACAGGAGCCTTGCCAAAGTCAGCAGGGACCTCCAATAATATTTCCCAATCCTCCTTGTCTTGATCTTTCAGGAGCATATAACTTTGCTGACTGATTCCTCCTTCTAGAAACAGTTTTCTCTTGAGTTTCGTGACTTCACTTACCTGGTTTTCCTTTGACTCCTCCTGGTGCTCCTCCTCAGGCTCCTCCAGGGGCTTTTCCTTCCAGGGCCTTCATGCTGATGACCCTGAGAGTTCTACCTTCAGCCCCCTCCTCTTCTAACTCTACACACCCCCACAAATAGTCTCAGCTATTCCCAGGGATTATGCCATGACTAATGTGCCCGAGACCCTGAAGGCTTTATCACCAGCTCAGAATTATCTCCTGAGCCCCAAGGGGATTGTCCCCCTCTCTCAGGTGCCTCCACCTCAATACTGAAGCCCATATTCTTTCTCCTCCGGTATTCCTCTTCCTCCTCCGGTTTTCAGTATTTCAGAGAAAGGCCCCCTCACCCACCTGGTGGCCAAGTCAGACACCCTTATCCTTCACACCCCACTCCTATCAGTCACCAGGTCCGGTAGCTCTGTCTCCTAAACATCTTTCAGATCTGCTGCCTCTTTTCCATCTTGACAAGACTCGGGGACAGGTCACCGCCACCTCCTTCCCAGGTTGTAGTAACAGCCTCCAAGAGGATTCCCTAGCTGTGGTCTTGTCCATCCCTCTCCTTCTTTGTCCATGCTGTAGCTAGTTAGTGCATGCTCAGTTGCTAAGTCTTGTCCGACTCTCTGCAATTCTGTAGCCCACCAGTCCATGGGATTCTCAAGGCATGAATACTGGAATGGGTTGCCATTTCCTATTCCAGGAGATCTGCCCCACCCAGGGATCAGACCCACCTCTCTTGTGTCTCTTGTATCGGCATTCATCCACCTGGGATTTTCTTCATTTAAAAATGTATCCAGACAAAGTAGACTAACAGCCCAAAGCACAGAAGAGGACACTGAGAATGGGATTCATCTATTCATCAGGCAGGTGGCCATGGAGTTTGAGGCACCCAGGTCGGACTATGAGTCAGTGCGCTTGACTCTTTCCTCTGCTGCCTCTCACAGCCAGATGCACTGGGCTTCAGTTCCTACTTCTCACCCTCACTCCTCACTCCTCACAAAGCAGTCACTGGATTGTCAGCTAATTCTCACAGCCAAGCCTCCAGCTGACTGGAAAAACAAATACATAAGCTGACAACCCAGGGGTAATCATCTTGTAGTAAGCCAACTGAGATCTTGCCAGGCATTTCCTCCAAGATTGAGAAATAACCAGGGGTTGTAAGAATTGTGTGTTAGCCACAGTGTGACATTTTCAATTGAGACAGTGATTTTGGTTTCTCGATGGCGTAATGGTTTCTTGTTCTTAAATAGACCTTTTCCACCTGCTGAGATAATATAGGTTCGTGGTTGTTTGTATTCAGGGTTTAAGTGCTACAGGGAAGATGCCAGGCAACCATTAAGCCTATGATCTGAAGCCATCTCCCCAGCATCCCTTCACAATAACGCTCTGATACTTAGTGGTTGTATCAGAGTGTTAAGAGTAAAAAGTACATACAGCACTTTTAACTTTAATTTGGACTCTAAATTATGTCCATAAACAAAAGCCCAGCTGCTTGCCAGGCTCCCTGGAGAAAGCAGTGGGTGAACAGCATGTTGCCAGTTCCACTCCTCTGGTCATAGCCAAGACCTTGGCTTTGCTCGAAACAGCTCTTGTTAAGAATCCCCACCCAGCGTCCACACGCTTACACCCCTCTTCTTCCCCATCACTACATCTGTTTGTTCTTCAACTGCCTCAAAGCTCCTAAAGAGCAACCGCTCCAGGTTAACCCATGTTCCCGGCTTGCTATCTGACATGGTCTGGAATACACCATCAATCTCGATTATGGTTTTTTTTAATCATAAATTCTCCACTCCCAGGTTTTTCCTCTGCTCCTGCTCTCTGGTTCACACCTCTCAGCTAGTCTAGCCGTCTCCACACTCTTCTTCGGCACAGTCGAGGTGATTACCCAACCTTACTGGCAACAATGACTCCACCAGAAGAGCTGGTTCCTGGCATCTTCTGAGGCTACCCTGTAGGTCTTTCATTTTTCCAGATGTCTTTCTTGCTCCCCTTTGTTGGCTGTTTCTGATCCCCCATCTCTGCTTCAAGCCCCATCCCCACGCCCTTCATTCACTGCAGGTGAGACTGTATCTTTCCTTTCTTCTTTTCTTTTTTTTTTTTTTTGGAGGGCTATGCTGCGTGGCTTGTGGGATCATAGTTCCCCACCAGGGATTGAACCTGGGCCCTCGGCAGTGAAAGCAGAGTCCTAATGACTGGATCACCAGGGAATTCCATTTTTCTTAGAGGTAGTAGAGGTCCTTAGGCATGAACTCTCCCTTTCACATTTCACCTTGTCTATAAAAGTATTTCATTCTTTCTTTCCTGTTTTAAAAAAGAGCTGCACTCCCCCCCCCCCATAAAACTGATTTACTTCCTGTTTAGTTTGCTTGATTGTTTAAAAGCATAAATGTGATATTGTTTCTCTGGTTTCCCTCATGGCTCAGTTGGTAAAGAATCCACCTGCACTGCAGGAGACCCTGGTTCGATTCCTGGGTCAGGAAGATCCCCTGGAGAAGGGATAGGCTACCCACTCCAGTATTCTTGGGCTTCCCTTGTGGCTCAGCTGGTAAAGAATCTGCCTGCAATGTGGGAGACCGGGGTTCGATCCCTAGGTTGGGAAGATCATTTCTCTACTTGAAATGCTTCAGATGCTTTCTGTTGTATCCTGACTAAAAAGCAAACCCTTCATTGTGGTTTTCTAGAAATGTCTATACGAAAACAGTATTTTTCACCCCAGGCTGCACTGCAGAACTTAAAAAAACTAACCTGCCTAGGCACCTCCACCAGACATTCTGACTCCCTGGTCAACAGTATTTTTATTTATTTATTTGTCTAACTTTTGACAGTACCACACACAACATGCGGATCTTAATTCCCTGACAGGGGATTGAACCCACGGCCCCTGCAGTAGAAGTATGGAGTCCAAACCACTGGACCACCAGGGAAGTCCCAGCGGTATTTTTAAAAAGCCGCCTGGTGACTTGCTTACCTCTCGTGGCCCCTCATGCCACTCTCCCCCTTACTCACCACCTTGACTCCTTCCCTCCAGTCTTCACAAAGCTGCCTCTTTCCCAAACGGCAGGTTTGCTTAAATGTCACCATCTATGGGAGAATGTTTTCTCTCCCAGCACCCCATTCGTTTCCTTCATCACACACACCATGGTTTATGTTGTTGGTCTGTTTTTTCGTTTTTCACATGTCTCCTCACTGCGAGGCTGGAAGCTTCCTGGGGTCAGGGCCCCATGTCTGTAGTTCCCCACTGAATCCCTGATTCCAAGCAGAGTCTGGCATGTAGGCATTCACTAAGGGCTGGAGGAATTAGTAATATTAATAGATAAGGAATGGTTTCTGCTTCCACCTTCTTCCTCTGGGGACTTGTTCCTTTGATTTGCTTTTCTTTTTAGGGTCTTTATATTTTCTCCATTGATCGCTTTTCTCAGTCTAGACCCACAATAATAACTTTCCCATCCAAAATCAGACATGGATAGAAAAACCTCTCTTGGTACCCCTCTTTACTTAACATCAGTCCTGTCTTCCTTCTTTTACAAAGAGAGGAAATTTAGCTTGAGGATTAGAAAGTTGGGGTCTGAAACCAGATTGCCTGAGTCCAGATCTTGATGTTGCTACCTGCTAGAGATGAGGTTGTCAACTTTTCTCCAGAATATACAAGGTTTTCCCAGGTCAGCAGCCCTTGCCACCCAACTATACTGGGAAAAGCTAATCAGCTATAGGATGTTATGTGAAGCACATCAGGATGTTTGCTGTGATGTGCCCTGAGGTACCTCTTCATGGGACAAGATTTTTGGAGTTGAATTTCCTTGGTCATACTTTAGAGCTGCTTGGTCTTTCAGGACAAGGCAAAAGCAGGGGGGGGTATTGACTGAGTTCATGTAACTGTGTTCCTTCCTCTTTTGTACCTTAGCTCTGAAAATCCAGTGTACAGGTACACACCAACTCCTGAAACAATCTGAAGACTACACACTGGTGTGCTCTGGGAATCTACAAGGTAGCCAATGGCTACCTGTATCTCTGAAGCACGCGTGTGAGAGAAGGGATCTTGCTGTTGAAGGCCTGTGGGTTGCTGCTCTTGGCAAGTTCACTGGTAGAATTTGCAGCACGTGTTGTCCCTGCCACAGGGGAAATGTCCCAGACAAACTCAGAAATCCTTTGACTTTTGATCAAGATATTAGCCTGTGCAGGTATTTGAATTACACATCTGTTGGAGACCTGCATGTTTCTTTTGGTTTATACAATAGATGTTTTTTCCATTCCTGAATCGTGACGAACAAATCAGACTTTTCTGGAAAACTCCTTCTTTGAGGTTAAGTTGGGAAGGGCCAACAATCTCTGGCAAAGTTGTAAAACAGACAAACTACGCCTTCTCCCCCCCACCCCCTGCCCCAAACTTTTTTTAGATCCTGTCCCTCTATTTCAGCTTCCTTGACTTTCCTAGCCACTGGACCCAGTCCTCTCCTATCGCCTGGGATTCCTTCTAAAGAAGTCTATTCATGAACTCATTCCAGTGAGGTTCTCCCAGGACACTCAGCTTCTAAGGAGAGTTTTATTTTAAAAGGGGATCGATCCCATGAACAAGGCAATGGAATTAATTGTTTTAAAGTAATTGAAAATAGTTCAGACATGGTTGCATCTGGGACAGAAGGTAGGACTCGTATAAGGTGAGAGAGGCTTTCGGTCCTCCAGTCCTTGTCTCCATCCCCAGGGGAGAGGAGTCTGAGAAAGGGGCACCACGGGCTCTCCTTCCACCAGAGCCTGATTCTTCCTCCGCTCAGAGTAGCTCGGGGGCGACCTGAGACCCTTCACTCTGCTCCAGCTCCTCCAGACGGAAGGTTACAGGAATAAGGATTGTGTGATTTCATAAAACAGTGAATGAACAAGTTTGCTTGAAGTCAATTTAACCAGCAATGAAACAGTGTGAGATGCATGTGCGCTAGCTGTGGGCGGTTCTCTCCAGACACTGTCCAAACAGTGTCTGCTGGATTTTTGTGTATTGAAAATATGAAATCTGCTCAGAGGGAGTACCATGGTAACCCACATAGAAAGCCCAAGGAAAAGCAACTCACTCCCATGGCTTAACTCTGAAATTCATTTTGTACAAAGCTCTGCCTGCAAGAGTGTTTCTCTATTGATAGGAATCACGATGAATTAAATGGGACTGGATCAGCTAATACAGGCAGATGATGTCTCTTTTGCACAGTGTATCAAAGTCAGTCTGGAGTTAAAGCTTCTGAAGACTAGTTTCCATGGAAGTGAGAGGCTGAGGCTCTGACCCCTGGGCTGGGCGGGGGAGGGGGTGTTATTGATTCACAACTGATGGAAGGGCACATGGATTTTTCACGTGGGGATACTGCCTGCTTCGGCACCGTCCTAAAAAGATGTCAGTCCTCACCCTTACTGGGTCATCATCCTCTTTTAGCTCTGGCGGAAGGGCCGAGGAGCTGCAGAGCGCGGCTCCCTCTCCTCCCGGGTTGGCAGCACACGTGGGATTTGTTAGCTGTGGTGGCATCAGCGAGTGTGTGTGGGTGACCATGACTCATTAGTCAGCCAGTGTGTCGCGGTGCCCCTGAAGCAGTCATCTCTGCCCCGAGTGCCCAGCCAGCTCTCAGCAATGTGGGGGAGCCAATTAAAGAGCAGTCTCTTGGGGATACCCCCTCACCCCAGGGACCCCAGGCTTTCCTGAGCAGGCTGAGGATGTGCTCTGTCATGTCCAATGAGTTGGCCAGTCTATCACTGCATGACTCCCTTTCTGGCTGAGCTGGCTATTTCTTCCCTAATTAAGTGCTTGTGGTTTTCCTCCCCGGGGAAAGGGGGCAATGGTCACCTATTGCCGGAGGGCGGGGAGTGGGGGAAAGAAGTCTGCTGCCTTCCCAAAGAGATCTGTGGGATTCACTGCTGTTCCCATTTAAGGATGCAAGAGAAACTCTTCATTTAATTCCTGGAGTTGTTAGCAACAAGCCTCTTTATAACTCGGCTTAAAGCAATTTCTTTTTCCTACATTGGATCTTTATTCTCTCTTGCCATGTAGCCTGACATAGTCTTCCCATGAAACACAGAGGAGTTTGGAGGTCTATGATTTTAGTGGCATCTGGGGCCAGTGGGAAGGATGACATCCAGCCCTTCAGACCATCTGAAATCCCAGAGGATTAAAGTTATACATAATCTCTCCCTCTTGGTTGGTCTCTCACTCTTTCTTGATCTCACACTTTCTTACTGTCTCTCTTTGTCTCTCTTTTTCCTTTTCCCTGGAGAAATGAGTGAGTAGAGGTCCCTGGCAGGGGTGTACACGCACCCAGAGGGAGAGAGCACTGAATCCAATGCCAGGGATCGTCCAGGGTGTATAGTTCGGGAGGCAGATGTAGGCTTCCACTAGGCATGTCAGGGGAGGTTTCCAACAAGATTTTGAGGTTGGCAAATAGATTCCCTAACCCTTTTGCTCCCCTTTCGACATTTGCTTCCTTCCTAAATGTGGGCTCCGCTCCGCCCCTCCCCACCGTGTGTTTTCGTCTGTACCCTCGCCCCACTCAGGAGCATAGTTGATTACAATGCTGTGTTATTTTCAGGTGTGCAGCGAGGTGATTCAGTTGTACATATACAAATATCCTTTCCTTTTCAGATTCTTTTGTTGTATAAGTTAATACAGAATATTGAGTAGAGTTCCCCGTGGTATACAGTAGGTCCTTGTTGATTACCTATTTTATATGTAGTTGTGTGTATATGATAATCCCAGACTCCTAATTTATCCCTCCCTCCTTCCCTTTTGGTAAACATAAATTTGTTTTCAAAGTCTGTGCATCTGTTCCCATTTTGTAATAAGTTCATCTATATCATTTAAAAAATTAGATTCCACACGAGTGTTATCATATGGTATTTGTCTTTCTCTGACTTACTTCACATAGTATGATAATCTCTGGATCCATCCATGTTGCTGCAGAAAATGGCATTATTTCATTCTTTTCTCCATATCCTCTCCAGCATTTATTGTTTATAGATTTTTTGATGATGGCCATTCTGACCAGTGTGAGATGATACCTCATTGTAGCTTTGATTTGCATTTCTCTAATAATTAGGGATGTGGAGTCTCTTTGCACGTGTTTTTTGGCCATCTGTATGTCTTCTTTGGAGAAATGTCTGTTTAGATCTGCACATTTTTTGATTGGGTTGTTTGTCTTTTTGATATTGATCTGCATGAGCTATTTTATATTTTGGAGATTAATCTCTTGTCAATCGCTTCATTTGCAAATATTTTTTTCCCATTCTGTGGGTTGTCTTTTCATTTCTTTATGGTTTCTTTGCTCTGCAGAAGCTTTTAGCAAACCTCAACACCTTCTGCAGGGTAAAGAAGTAAAGAACTCTGTGTCCTTTTAAACAAGACTCTTAATTTCCTTTCAGTCTTAGTTCAGGCCACGGAAGGAATGCTGGAAGCTTTTAGAGTCAGTTTGCCTTTTGCTATATCAGGAGTTGCTTTCCATCATTGGGTTCAGACTGGTAGAAGCTCCTTGCCACATGAATTAAACCCTTTTCAGTTTCCTCTACATTTTAATCAGGTGAGTTGAATGAGGAGGCAGACTCTGAGAGAAGACAGCAATCCACATGTTCAGGGTCCCCTCGGAACCACTCACATCAACCTCAGGGAGAGAGCTCAGTCCCTCTTTCACAGCCTGGTGCCCACTACTTGCTCTGGGTCCACTCCCCATCCCCTTCCTCAGCCCGACTTCTGTCTCATTTCATCCCTTACAGCTGGCCAGACTTCTCTTACCTCCAGTTCTCATCTTATCGCCTCCCAGCTCAGAAAAGCTTCCCTGGCTCCCTGTCTAAACCGAGTGCAGACGCTTCACTCCGGCCTCTGAGACCCTCGCACAAGCACAGCGTTGGCGCCTGTCACTCACAGCGCGTTTGCTACGCGCCACACGCTGTGGTTTCCCAGCTGGCTCAGTGGCAAAGCCGCCTGCCGATTTGGGAGGCGTGGGTTCAACCCCTGGGTCGGGAAGTCCCCTGAAGGAGGAAATGGCAACCCACTCCCTGGGAAAATCCCAGGGACAGAGGAGCCTGGTGGGCTGTAGGCCATGGGGTCACAAAGAGTCAGGCACCCATGAGTGGGCACCACTCATGCATTGTTCTAAGCACTTTGCACAGAGTAATCAGTTTCATGGAGAAGGCAATGGCACCCCACTCCAGGACTCTTGCCTGGAAAATCCATGGACGGAGGAGCCTGGTAGGGTGCAGTCCATGGGGTCGCTAAGAGTCGGACACGACTGAGCGACTTCACTTTCACCTTTTACTTTCATGCATTGGAGAAGGAAATGGCAACCCACTCCAGTGTTCTTGCCTGGAGAATCCCAGGGACGGGGGAGCCTAATGGGCTGCTGTCTATGGGGTCGCATAGAATCGGACATGACTGAAGCGACTTAGCAGCAGCAGTAGCAGCAGCAATCAGTTTCATTCTCACAACCCTATGTAGCAGGCACGATTATTGTCCTCACTTTACAGCTGAAGGAGCTGAGCTACAAAGAAATTATATCTAAGGTCACAAATCTCTCAGGAGGAGTCATGGGGGTTTGATCCCATGCAGTGTGGTGCTGGGAGTTTACGCCCTTTCTTGACTCAGATCCCGCTTCTCTAGGGTGGGCCCCACATCCCTCGCCACCTTCTTTTTCCAGTGCTCGCTCCTTGCGCATCCCAGGGAACTGAACGGCTTGTGGTTTCCAGATCACCTCCCCTGCTTCCTGGGATTTGTGCCCTTGCTGTTGCTCTTCCTTTCACTCACCAAACTTTCTCCAGCTCTCCTGGCTGAGTTCCCAGACACTAGCTCCTCCATGAAACCTGAGGAAACTGCTCCCCACTTTGAACCTGTCATGGTTGCATCTTAGGAGACACTCTCTCTCAGTCGAGGCCACCTTATAGTCATTTGTGCGCTTCTGCAGTTGTTCTTTATTTAGATTGAAGGCACGCAGAAAGCAAGGATTGGGTCTTCACTACTTGATGCGTCTGGTGCCTTGCACTCTTTTAGAAGATGATTTTTGTGATTTGTGATAGGCAAGTCATCCTGGGTGACTATTTTGTCTGTTTGTGTAGTATGTTTCTTTCTTTTTTTTTTTTTACTGGTTAGATTTTTTTTTTTTTCTCTTCTTTAAATTTAATACATGTGTTCCCCATCCTGAACCCTCCTCCCTCCTCCCTCCCCATACCATCCCTCTGGGTCGTCCCAGTGCACTAGCCCCAAGCATCCAGTATCGTGCATTGAACCTGGACTGGCATCTCGTTTCATACATGATATTTTACATGTTTCAATGCCATTCTCCCAAATCTTCCCACCCTCTCCCTCTCCCACAAAGTCCATAAGACTGTTCTATACGTCAGTGTCTCTTTTGCTGTCTCGTATACAGGGTTATTGTTACCATCTTTCTAAATTCCATATATATGCGTTAGTATACTGTATTGGTGTTTTTCCTTCTGGCTTACTTCACTCTGTATAATAGGCTCCAGTTTCATCCACCTCATTAGAACTGATTCAAATGTATTCTTTTTAATGGCTGAGTAATACTCCATTGTGTATATGTACCACTGCTTTCTTATCCATTCATCTGCTGATGGACATCTAGGTTGCTTCCATGTCCTGGCTATTATAAACAGTGCTGCGATGAACATTGGGGTACACGTGTCTCTTTCCCTTCTGGTTTCCTCAGTGTGTATGCCCAGCAGTGGGATTGCTGGATCATAAGGCAGTTCTATTTCCAGTTTTTTAAGGAATCTCCACACTGTTCTCCATAGTGGCTGTACTAGTTTGCATTCCCACCAACAGTGTAAGAGGGTTCCCTTTTCTCCACACCCTCTCCAGCATTTATTATTTGTAGACTTTTGGATTGCAGCCATTCTGACTGGTGTGAAATGGTACCTCATAGTGGTTTTGATTTGCATTTCTCTTATAATGAGTGATGTTGAGCATCTTTTCATGTGTTTGTTAGCCATCTGTATGTCTTCTTTGGAGAAATGTCTATTTAGATCTTTGGCCCATTTTTTGATTGGGTCATTTATTTTTCTGGAGTTGAGCTGTAGGAGTTGCTTGTATATTTTTGAGATTAGTTGTGTGTCAGTTGCTTCATTTGCTATTATTTTCTCCCATTCTGAAGGCTGTCTTTTCACCTTGCTAATAGTTTCCTTTGATGTGCAGAAGCTTTTAAGGTTAATTAGGTCCCATTTGTTTATTTTTGCTTTTATTTCCAATATTCTGGGAGGTGGGTCATAGAGGATCCTGCTGTGATGTATGTCAGAGAGTGTTTTGCCTATGTTCTCCTCTAGGAGTTTTATAGTTTCTGGTCTTACATTGAGATCTTTAATCCATTTTGAGTCTATTTTTGTATATGGTGTTAGAAAGTGTTCTAGTTTCATTCTTTTACAAGTGGTTGACCAGATTTCCCAGCACCACTTGTTAAAGAGATTGTCTTTAATCCATTGTATATTCTTGCCTCCCTTGTCAAAGATAAGGTGTCCATATGTGTGTGGATTTATCTCTGGGCTTTCTATTTTGTTCCATTGATCTATATTTCTGTCTTTGTGCCAGTACCATACTGTCTTGATAACTGTGGCTTTGTAGTAGAGCCTGAAGTCAGGTAGGTTGATTCCTCCAGTTCCATTTTTCTTTCTCAAGATCGCTTTGGCTATTCGAGGTTTTTTGTATTTCCATACAAATTGTGAAATTATTTGTTCTAGCTCTGTGAAGAATACTGTTGGTAGCTTGATAGGGATTGCATTGAATCTATAAATTGCTTTGGGTAGTATACTCATTTTCACTATATTGATTCTTTCAATCCATGAACATGGTATATTTCTCCATCTATTAGTGTCCTCTTTGATTTCTTTCACCAGTGTTTTATAGTTTTCTATATATAGGTCTTTAGTTTCTTTAGGTAGATGTTTGTGTAGTATGTTTCTTATGTGTACAATGTGCTACTTGTATTTCCACATGGAAGTGCATGTTAGCTCACCTTATTTCTTGGAACCTGACAACTTGCTAGTGGAAAACAGTCTACTGACTTGGCTTTCACTTAGAGACAAGCAGAAGTAGATGTCCTGAACTCCTGCTTTCGTGTCCCCATTGGACCACACGCTTGGCTTTTGACTTAAGGCTTGGTGGCTTCCCTGGTGGCTCAGATGGTAAAGAATCTGTCTGCAATGCAGAAGACTGAGATTCGATCCCTGGGTTGGGAAGATCCCCTGGAGAAGGGAATAGTGACCCACTCCAGTATTCTTGCCTGGAGAATCCTGTGGACAGAGGAGCCAGGTGGGCTACAGTCCATGGGTCACAAAGAATCAGACACGAACTGAGCAACTTTCACTGGTAGCGGGGGCAGGTGGCTGGGGTGCTGAAGCTGGGAGTGCTGACGTCACAGGGGCAGTGGTCTGCTGCTGCCAGAAGAGCCACCTGCTATCACCAGATACCAAAGGGCAGGCTGTGGGGGAGTCGGGTCAGGTTGGCTCAATGTCTGACCGGGTCAGACAGGGTGCTGGAGTGGTTGTGTGGGTTACACAGCTGAGTTGAGAAGATTCAGCAAATAAAGTGGCTGCAAGTGACGAAGTAGGGCTTCATCATGAAGATGGACTTCCATTGAAGAATCTGTCAATATTTTTTTCTGTAAAAATGTTTTCTTTATAAAACTATGCTTATTAAAGGTGTTTAATTTCCCCCTAATCTTTTATTAATAAAAAGTCACGTGTAGTTACCAACTGGATTGCAGGACCAAACCCCATTACTTCATGGAGTTGGGATAACCTCAACCAACGGCATAGACATTTTAATTAGCCCATGTGGATTTATTGAGAGGAAGGTACTGTTTTTGTCAATTTTTAAAAAAATTTATTTATTTGGCCACACTGGGTCTTAGTTGCAGTATGTGGGGTCTTTGTTGCGGCATGCAGGATTTAGTTCCTTGGCCAGGGATTGAACATGGGCCTCCCTGCACTAGGAGTGGGCCACCAAGAAGTCTCACCATTTTTGTCAAGTTTCGAGATATTAAGAAATAGCTCTAACCACTCACTGACTGACCACTGTTAAAATTTATACATGTGTGCTCAGTCGCTATGCTGTGTCTGATTCTTTGAGACCCCATAGACTGTAGCCCACCAGGCTCTTCTGAACATGAGATTCTCCAGGCAAAAATACTGGAGTGGATTGCCATGCCCTTCTCCAGGAGATCTTCCCCATCCAGGGACTGAACCCAAGTCTCCTGTGTCTCCTGCATTGGCAGGCAGATTCTTTACCACTCAGCCACCTGGGAAGCCAAAAGTTTGTACAGGGCTTGCAAAAGTTTGGGAGGCCCATCCCAAGTCAAAATCAAATGGACTTCTTGGCTATGAACTGCCTTCACCCAGGTTTATGCCAAGTCTGTGTGAGTGTGTCAGTGAGTCTATTTCTGTTTCTGCTTTGTAGATGGGTTCATCTGTGTCGTATTTTAGATTCCCACATATATGTGATATTGTATTTGATATTTTTCTTTCAATGCAATAGCCAACAAAAATGTGAGATATTCAATATTTTATTATAAAGTAGGCTTTGTGTTAGCTGATTTTGTCCAACTGTAGGCTAATTCAAGTGTTCTGAACATGTTTAATATAGGTTAGGCTAAGCTATGATGTTTGTAGGGTATGTGCACTTAATGCTTTTTGGACTTAATGGTATTTTCTACTTAAAGTGGTTTGTCGGGACCTAACCCCACTATAAATCAAAGAAGATCTGTGTTGTGAAATGATTACCATAATAAGATTAGTTAAAGCATCTCTTACCTATTTTTCCTCCCTCTGGTGAGAACTTTTAAGATCTACTTTCATAGCAACTTTCAGATGTATAATACAACATGGTTGGCTATAGTTACCATGCTGCACATTGGATTCCCAAAACTTGTTCATCGTATAACTGGAAGTTTGTGCCCTTTGACCAGTTCCACCCAATCTCCCTACTCTTGGCCTCTGGCAAACCACCAATCTGCTCTCCACGTCTATGAGTTTGTTTTTGAGATTTCATCTGTTAAGTGATAGTATACAGTGTTTGTCATCCTGGGTCTAATTTCACTTATCATAATGCCCTCCCGGTTCATCCATGTTGTCAAAAATAGCAGAATTTTCTCCTTTCTTATGGAAGGATATTATTCCATTGTGTGTGTATATGTATTTCCTTTACCCACTCACTCATCTGTAGATGAGCACTGGTTGTTCTCCTGGTGTGAATCGTGTGGCAAGTGACGGGCGGGCACAGGTATCTCTTTGAGTGTTTTTGTTTTCTTCGGGTAGATACTCAGAAGTGGGATTGTTGGGTGATATGGTAGTTCTATTTTTAATTTTCTGAAGAACCTCTATACTGCTTTCCACAATTACTGCATGAATTTATGTTCTCACTAACAATGTATCAGGGTACCCTTTACATCCTTGCCAATACTTGTTATTTCTTGCCTTTTTGTTAATTACCACTCTAACAAATGTGAGGTGACATCGCAGTGTGATTCTGATTCCCATTTCCCTGACGATTAGTGATGAGCATCTTTTCATGTACCTGTTGTTTGACCCATTTTTAAAGTCACACTGTTTCTGTTCTTATTGCTGAGTTTTAAGGGCTCTTTGTTACTTTGAATAATAGTTTATTAAATGTGGGAGACCTGAGTTTGATTCCTGGGTTGGAAAGATCCCCTAGAGAAGGGAACAGCTACCTACTCCAGTATTCTGGCCTGGAGAATTCCATGGACTGTACAGTCCCTAGGGTCGCAAAGAGTTGGACATGACTGAGCGAATTTCACTTTTACTTTTCACCTATTAGATGTGTCTTTTGCAAATGTTTTCTCCTAATATATGGCTGGGAGGAATTGGGGGCAAGAGGAGAAGGGAACAACAGAGGATGAGATGGCTGGATGGCATCACTGACTCGATGGACGTGAGTCTGAATGAACTCCGGGACTTGGTGATGGACAGGGAGGCCTGGTGTGCTGCGATTCATGGGGTCGCAAAGAGTCAGACACGACTGAGCGATTGATCTGATCTGAATATATGGCTTGTCTTCTCAATCCTCTTGACATTGTCTTTAGCAGAGCAAAATTTTTAAAGTTTAATGTAATCTAGCTTATCAATGGTTTATTTCAAGGGTTGTGCTTTGGTGTTATATTCAAAAAGTCATCATCATACCCAAAGCCATTTAGGATTTCTTCTGTGTTATCTTCTTTTATAGTTTTCCATTTTACATTTAGGTCTACTATCCATTCTGAGTTGATCTTTTTTGGTGAAAGGAATAAAGTCTGTGTCTAGATTCATATTTTTGGTATGTGGATATCTAGTTGGTCTAGAACTGTTTGTTGACAAGACTATCTTTTATCCCTTGTATTGCTATTGTTCCTTCATCGAAGGTCAGTTGACTGTATTTATAGGGGTATATTTCTGGGCTCTCTGTTTTGTTCCATCAATCTATCTGTCTGTTCTTTCACCAATACTACACTGTCTTGATTATCATAGAATTATAGTAAGTCTTGAAATTAGATAGTGTCAGTCCTTTAATTTTGTTCTTCTTTAGTGTTGAGCTGGCTATTCTGGGTCTTTTGCTTCTCCAAATAAACTTTAGAGTTAGTTTGTCAATAGCCACAAAACAACCTACTGGTATTTGGATTTGGCTTGCATTGAATCTATAGATTAATTTGGAAAGAAGTAACATTTTGACAACATTGAGTCTTCTTATCCTTGTATACGGACTGTCTCTCCATTTATTCAGTCTTTAGATTGTCTTCATCAAAGTCTTATAAGTTTCTTCATATAGATCGTATACATATTTTGCTGGACTTATGCCTTAGAATTCCATTTCTTTGGATGCTGGTGCAAATGGTATTGCATTTGAAATTTCAAATTCCACTTATTTGTTGTTGGTGTATAGGAAAGTGATTGACTTTCACAGATTAACTTTGTATCATGCAATCCTGCTATAATTGCTTATTAGTTCCAAGAGTTTTTTTTTTTTATCAATTTTTTGGGTTTTCTACATAGACAATCATGTCATTTGTGAACAAAGACAGCTTAATTTCTTTCTTCCCAATCAGTTTTCCTTGTATTTCCTCTCTTTGTCTTGCTGCATTAGCTAGGACATCCAGTAAAATGTTGAAAAGAGTAATGAGAGGATATCCTTGCCTTGTTCCTGATCTTAGAAGGAAAGATTCTAGTTTCTCGCCATTAGTGATAGTGATTTATTAACTGTGTGATGTTAGCTGTAGGCTTTTTGTAAATGTCCTTTGTCAAGCTAAGGAAATCCCCTCCCCCACATTCCTTGTTGCTTAGATTGCTTATCATGAATGAGTGTTGGATTTGTCGAAAGAAATTTCTGCACATGTTGATATGATCATCTAATTTCTCTTCTTTAGGTTGTTGATGTGATGGATTGTGAAAGTGAAAGTGAAAAGTGAAAGTAAAAGTCACTCAGTCATGTCTGACTCTTTGTGACCCCATGGACTATTTAGTCCATGGAATTCTCCAAGTCAGAATACTGGGGTGGGTAGCCTTCCCCTTCTCCAGGGGATCTTCCCAAACCAATGATTGAACCCAGGTCTCCCGCATTTTGGGCAGATTCTTTACTAGCTGAGCCACAAGTGAAACCTGAAAATACTTGAGTGGGTAGCCTATCCCTTCTGTAGCGGATCTTCCCTACAGGAATCAAACTAGGGTCTCCTGTATTACAGGTGGATTCTTTACCAACTGAGCTATGAGGGAAGCCCCCATGACAGAGTGTAGTAATTGATTTTTGAATGTTGAACCAGCTATGTGTACCTAGGTAAATCCCACTTGGTTGTGATATATAATTCTTTTTATACATTGTTGGATAAAATCTGCTATTTTGTTGAATATTTTTGCATCTATGTTCATGAGAAAATTGGTCTTTAGTTTTTCTTTGAAGTCTTTGTCTGATTTTGGTATTAGGGTAATTTTGACTAATAGAATGATTTAAGCTGTATTTCTTCTGCTTCTATCTGCTGAAAGAGATTGTAGAAAATTGGTATAATTCTCCCTTTAATATTTATAAGAATATCAGTGAATCCATCTGGGTGGGCCTGGGGCTTTTTATTTTGGAAAGTTATTGTTTATTAATTCAATTTCTTCAAAAGATATAGGCCTATTCACATTGTCTGTTTCTTTTTTTTTTATAGTATGTTTGTGGAATTTTATTGTTCAATACATATATTTAAACTTATTTTTAAGTATTTTACACTATTTGATATTGATTTTTTTAAATTTTATTTTATTTTTAAACTTTACATAATTGTATTAGTTTTGCCAAATATCAAAATGAATCCGCCACAGGTATACACGTGCTCCCCATCCTGAACCCTCCTCCCTCCTCCCTCCCCACACCATCCCTCTGGGTCGTCCCAGTGCACCAGCCCCAAGCATCCAGTATTGTGCATCGAACCTGGACTGGCATCTTGTTTCATACATGATATTTTACATGTTTCAATGCCATTCTTCCAAATCTTCCCACCCTCTCCCTCTCCCACAGAGTCCATAAGACTGTTCTATACATCAGTGTCTCTTTTGCTGTCTCGTACACAGGGTTATTGTTACCATCTTTCTAAATTCCATATATATGCGTTAGTATACTGTATTGGTGTTTTTCCTTCTGGCTTACTTCCCTCTGTATAATAGGCTCCAGTTTCATCCACCTCATTAGAACTGATTCAAATGTATTCTTTTTAATGGCTGAGTAATACTCCATTGTGTATATGTACCACTGCTTTCTTGTCCATTCATCTGCTGATGGACATCTAGGTTGCTTCCATGTCCTGGCTATTATAAACAGTGCTGCGATGAACATTGGGGTACACGTGTCTCTTTCCTTTCTGGTTTCCTCAGTGTGTATGCCCAGCAGTGGGATTGCTGGATCATAAGGCAGTTCTATTTCCAGTTTTTTTAAGGAATCTCCACACTGTTCTCTATAGTGGCTATACTAGTTTGCATTCCCACCAACAGTGTAAGAGGGTTCCCTTTTCTCCACACCCTCTCCAGCATTTATTATTTGTAGACTTTTGGATCGCAGCCATTCTGACTGGTGTGAAGTGGTACCTCATAGTGGTTTTGATTTGCATTTCTCTGATAATGAGTGATGTTGAGCATCTTTTCATGTGTTTGTTAGCCATCTGTATGTCTTCTTTGGAGAAATGTCTATTTAGTTCTTTGGCTCATTTTTTGACTGGGTCATTTATTTTTCTGGAGTTGAGCTGTAGGAGTTGCTTGTATATTTTTGAGATTAGTTGTGTGTCTGTTGCTTCATTTGCTATTATTTTCTCCCATTCTGAAGGTTGTCTTTTCACCTTGCTAATAGTTTCCTTTGATGTGCAGAAGCTTTTAAGGTTAATTAGGTCCCATTTGTTTATTTTTGCTTTTATTTCCAATATTCTGGGAGGTGGGTCATAGAGGATCCTGCTGTGATGTATGTCAGAGAGTGTTTTGCCTATGTTCTCCTCTAGGAGTTTTATAGTTTCTGGTCTTATGTTTAGATCTTTAATCCATTTTGAGTCTATTTTTGTGTATGGTGTTAGAAAGTGTTCTAGTTTCATTCTTTTACAAGTGGTTGACCAGATTTCCCAGCACCACTTGTTAAAGAGATTGTCTTTAATCCATTGTATATTCTTGCCTCCTTTGTCAAAGATAAGGTGTCCATATGTGCGTGGATTTATCTCTGGGCTTTCTATTTTGTTCCATTGATCTATATTTCTGTCTTTGTGCCAGTACCATACTGTCTTGATAACTGTGGCTTTGTAGTAGAGCCTGAAGTCAGGTAGGTTGATTCCTCCAGTTCTATGTCTGTTTCATCTTGTGTCAGTTTTGGCAAATTGTCGAGGAATTGGTCTATTGTGAGCATATAATTGTTCATAGCATTCCTTTATAATCCTTTTGATGTCTGTGATATCTGTAGTGATACTTTTTTTTATGCTATTCATAATTTGTATTTGCTCTCTTTTTGTCCTTAGTTAGCCTGGCTAAAGGCTGATCATTTGTATTGATTTTTCAAAGAATCAGCTTTTGGTTTCATTAATATTCTCTATTGATTTCTTGTTTTTCAAGTTCATTGATTTCTGCTCTGCTTATTTTGGATTTAATTTGCTGCTCCATTTCTAGTTTCTAAAGATATAAGTTTAGATTATTGATTTTAGATCTTTCTTCTTTTCTAGCATATGCATTCAATTCTATACATTTCCCTCAAAGCACTGCTTTCACTGTATCTCACACATTTTGAGAAGGTGTGTTTTTATTTTCACATAGTTCCATATATTTTAAAATTTCTCTTGAAATTTCTTATTTGGCCCATGTGTTATTTAAAAATGCATTGTTTACTCTCTGTATATTTTGGGATTTTCCAGCTCTCTAGTTATTGAGTTCTAGTTTAATTCCACTGTGGTTTGAGAGCATACATTATGTGATTTCTATTCTTTTAATTTTTTGAAGGTGTGTTTTATGGTCCAGAATCTGGTGTATCTTGGTTTGTGCTCCATGTGAGCTTAAGACAAATGTGAATTTTGCTATTGCTGGATGAAGTAGTCTATAGATGTTAATCATATCCAGTTGATTGATGATGTTGTTGAGTTCAGGTGTGTCCTGACTGATTTTCTGCCTGCTGGATCTATTTCTGATAGAGGGGTTTTGAAGTGTCCAGCTCTAGCAGTGAGTCTAATCTGTCTCTCCTTGCAGTTCTGTCTGTTTTTAATGCATAGTTTTGACACTATGTTGTTAGGTACACCCACGTTAAGAGCTGTTAATCTTCTGGGAGAACTGACCTCTTTATCACTATGTTATTCCCCTCTATCTTACTTAGCATGGGCTGCCATAACAGAATATCATAGACTAGTAACTTAACCAGCAAATATTTATTTTCTCACAGTTCGAAGGCTGAAAAGCTGAGATCTGGGTGCCAATACAATCACTTTCTTGTGAGCCCCCCTGTCTGCTTTGTAAGTGGCTGCCACATCGCTATGTGCTCACATGCCCTCTTCTTTGAGCACACTTGGAGAAATGAAAAGAAAGGCCTCCGTGGTGTCTCTTCTTAGAAGGACACAAATCCTGTCATATTAGGTTTCCACCTTAGGTCGTCATTTAACCTCAGATCAGATCAGATCAGATCAGTCGCTCAGTCATGTCTGACTCTTTGTGACCCCATGAATCGCAGCACGCCAGGCCTCCCTGTCCATTACCAACTCCCGGAGTTCACTGAGACTCACGTCCATCGAGTCAGTGATACCATCCAGCCATCTCATCCTCTGTCGTCCCCTTCTCCTCTTGCCCCCAATCCCTCCCAGCATCAGAGTCTTTTCCAATGAGTCAATGGAGGTGGCCTAAGTACTGGAGTTTCAGCTTTAGCATCATTCCTTCCAAAGAAATCCCAGGGCTGATCTCGTTCAGGATGGACTGGTTGGATCTCCTTGCAGTCCAAGGGACTCTCAAGAGTCTTCTCCAACACCACAGTTCAAAAGCATCAATTCTTCGGCTCTCAGCCTTCTTCACAGTCCAACTCTCACATGCATACATGACCACTAGAAAAACCATAGCCTTGACTAGACGGACAAGAAAAACCTTATCTCCTTATTTGTCCTATTTCCAAATATGGTTATATTGAGGCTTTAGGGCTTCAACATATGGATTTTGATGGAACACCATTCAATCCACAACACCCTACTTATCCCTGATAGTTTTCTTTGCTCCAAAGTCTGCTCTGTTTGAAATTAATATAACTGCTCCAGTTTTTTCCTTTTATTCATTTAGCATGGTATATCTTCCTCCAGCCCTGTACTTTTAATCTACTTTGTATTTGAGGTGAATTTCTTATAGACACCATAAAGTTGGGTCTTGTTTTTTAGGTCCACTTTGATAATTTTTGTATTTTAATTGGTATCTTTAGACCATTGTTTGAGGTGGTAATTGGTACAGTTAGATTAATATCTACCATATTTGTTACTATTTTCTATTTGTTGCTCTTGTTCTTTTTTCCCCTCTAATTTTGTCTTCAACTCTTTTCCTGCCATTTATGGTTTTAACTGAACATTTTATATGATTCCATTTATTCTCCTGTCTCTTGATAGCATATTGGTAATGCCTTTTTTTTTTTTTTTAATCTTTTTACATGGTTGCCCTGGAGTTTATAATATACATTCACAACTGATCCAAGTCTACTTTCAAATAACATACTACTTCACCAGCAGTGCAAGTACCTTATCGCAAACTACTCCTAATTCCTCTCTCCTCTTGGGCTTCCCTGGTAGCTCAGTCAGTAAAGAATCTGCCTGCAATGTGGGAGGCCTGGGTTTGATCCCTGGGTTGGGAAGATCCCCTGGAGGAGGGCATGGAAACCCACTGTGGTTTCTTGCCTAGGGAATCCCCATGTACAGAGGAGCCTGGCAGGCTACAGTCTATGGGGTCACAAAGAATTGAACACAACTGAGTGACTTTCACACACATCCTCTGTATAATTATTGTAATTTCTTTCATTATCAATTCAGTTCAGTCTATTATACGTAAGCTTTAACTAATGAATGCATAGTTGCTATTATTTTTGAACAAAGTGTTATTTGTTAGATTAATTAGGAATAAGAAGTTTTTATTTTATCTTCACTTATTCCTTCTTTTGGAGAAGGAAATGGCAACCACTCTAGTACTCTTGCCTGGAAAATCTCATGGATGGAGGAGGCTGGTATGCTACAGTCCATGGGGTTGCAAAGAGTTGGACACGACTGAGTGACTTCACTCACTTTATTCCTTCTTTCATGCTCTTCCTTTCTTTATATATTGATAAATCCAAGTTCTTTATGTAGATCTAAGTTCTATACCAAGATCATGTGATCATTTTCCTTCTCTCTGAAGAACTTCTTTTAATGTTTCTTACAAGGCAAGATGCTCTGTAGAATCATGCCCCAAATAAAGTAGTTGTATTCAAATCTTTGGCTTGGTGTCTGCTTCTAGTAGAACTCAACTGAAGACAGTTAACTGAAAAAAGATCCTGTTGAATAGATAGGCTTAGAAATTGCCTTTAATCATCTCTAGAATGGAGTGGAGTATAGGTGAGTACAAATAAACAACTCTTTATCCAAGAGTTTGTATAACTCATCATTTTGAAATAATTTCAAACACACAGAAAAGTTGCAAGAGAAGCACAAAAAGTGCCCATATGCTTTTCCGCCAGTCTTCTGTGTACTCTTCAAATGGATCAGCACTTTGCCACATCATTCTTCTGAATCTTGTGAAAGTAAGGTACAGATCTGATGTGCCTTTCATCCTCAGGACTTCAGTGTCTAAATTCCTAAGAATAAAGACATTCTTTTATATAACCATACTAGAATTTTCAAAATCAGAGAAATGATGTTGATATAATTCTGTTATCTAAACTTTAAACTTAATTAAAATTTTCCAATTGTTCCAAGAATATTTAATAGCATTTTTTTTTTCTCCTTTGGTTCAGTTTCCTATCCAGGACCATGCATTGCATTTGATTCATATCTCTAGTCTCCTTTAATCGAGATAAAATTAGCCTTTTGTCACATTGACATTTTTGAATAGTGAAAGGCACTCTTGTGTCTGACTCTTTGCGACCCCATAGACTATACAGTCCATGGAATTCTCCAGGCCAGAATACTGGAGTGGGTACCCTTTCCTTTCTTTAGGGGATCTTCCCAACCCAGGGATCAAACCCCAGTCTCCTGCATTGCAGGCCGATTCTTTACCAGCTGAGCCACAAGAGAAGCCCAAAAATATTGGAGTGGGCACCCTATCCCTTCTCCAGGGGATCTTCTCGACCCGGGAATCAAACTGTGGTTTCCAGCATTGCAGACAGATTCTTTACCAACTGAGCTATCAGGATGGTAGCTGGTGGCTGGTGGCTCAGCTGGTAAAGAATCCTCCTGCAATGCGGGACACCTGGGTTCAATCCCTGGGTTGGAAAGATCCCCTGGAGAAGGGAATAACTACCCACTCCAGTATTCTGGCCTGGAGAATTCCATGGACTGTATAATCTGTGGGGTCACAAAGAGTTGGACACAACTGAGTGGCTTTGAAGAGTATAGGCTAGTTATTTTGTAGAATTTCCTGCAATTTGTATTTTCCTGATCTGAGCCTCATGATTAGATTTCAGTTATTCACTTTTTGGCAGAAAAGCCATCAGTGATGTGTCCTTCTCACTGTAGTATAACAGGATGCACCCTTACCAGCAATATTGGCTTTGGTCTCCTGGCTAGGGTTTGTCTACCAGGCTAATCCAATATAAAGCTACTATTTTCCTTTCGTAATTATTAAGAATTGGAGAAGGCAATGGCACCCGACTCCAGTACTCTTGCCTGGAAAATCCCATGGACCGAGGAGCCTGGTGGGCTTCAGTCCACGGGATCGCTAAGAGTCGGACACAACTGAGCAACTTCACTTTCACTTTTCACTTTCATGCATTGGAGAAGGAAATGGCAACCCACTCCAGTGTTCTTGCCTGGAGAATCCTGGGGATGGGGGAGCCTAGTGGGCTTCTGTCTATGGGGTCGCACAGAGTCGGACATGACTGAGATGACTTAGCAGCAGTAGCAATTATTAAGAATCTTATGGAAACATCTTGTGTCAGAGAGTAATATTTAAAGCAAGACAGAGACATATCAAAGGGACACTGGAACAAATTTGAAGAGGCTCCCCTGACCCAACCTGGAGCAATATGATCATTAAAAAATTATAGTAACAGACAATAACGCATTGCATAAAATAATAATCCATGAGTCCATACTCATTTATAAGTAAATAAGTGAATGAACAAATGGAGAAGAAGAGTTCTTTCTTAAGGTAGAATTCTGATAAGAGTAGAATGAGAAAAGAAAAATGAATATTTAGTAACCACTAAAGAAATAATTGATTCAGGCAAGTATCACTGATGGATGCTAAAACTTTCATCACTAGGTTAAAATCATATTAATCAATAGGACTTCACTTTCACTTTTCACTTTCATGCATTGGAGGAGGAAATGGCAACCCACTCCAGTGTTCTTGCCTGGAGAATCCCAGGGATGGCGGGGCCCGGTGGGCTGCCGTCTATGGGGTCGCACAGAGTCGGACACGACTGAAGCGACTTAGCCGCAGCAGCAGCAGCAAGCTCACTCTTGTCAAGCAAAGGGCTTTGCTATGGCTCTGTTTGGAATCCCAAACAGAAGCCCATGTCTTTCTCAGATTTTAAGTAACCTGAGATCTCGTGGTCAAGATCTGTGTTCACAAATCATTAAAATACAGAGAAGAAACTGATGGTGCAGCATATGAAATGCAGAGGATCAATGAAACCGTCCAGGAAAAGTACTAGATGGGAAGCACATGGTGTTTGACCCAGTGCGGTAATAATTTTATATTGTCCCCCGCATGCACACCATCCCCCAACATCAGATGTTTCAACAAGGAAGAAAACACTAGTCCTTGGGACTTACGAGTGAGGAGGGAGAGAGATGTTTCTGCAGGCAGTTGCTCCTTTGGTTTCCAAGGGAAACAGTGGTAGAAGCTGCAACAGAGAAGTGGGAAGGCTGTGTTTAGCACAGATAGCTTATTCTTCTATCTGGTGTCTATACACAGGCGGTTACCTGCATTAGTCATATCTGATTGTGACCCCATGGACTGTAGCCCGCTAGGCTCCTCTATCCATGGGATTCTCCAGGCAAGATTACTGGAGTGGGTTGCCATGCCCTCCTCCAGAGGATCTTCCAAGCCCAGAGATGGAACCCAAGTCTCTCATGTCCCCTGCATCAGTAGGCAGGTTCTTTACCACTAGTGCCGCCCAGGAAGCCCTCCCCCACCATCCATCAAAGCCTGAATATATTGCACTCCCAGGGCCATAGTACAACTTTCTCCATCACACAGTTCACAAAGCACAAATCCCAGAGAGGGAAGAATGAAATTAGCCATCAGGATCTAATGAAAATAGTACAAAAGAAAATGATAAAGTTAACCATTCCTTATTCTGGCTGATTGAGAAAGTCTCCAGGAATCTCTAGTCTAAGTCTCTATTTTAAAGTCGGTTTGGAACCTGGTTCAGTTTCCTGCCCTGTGACCCTAACCATGACTGTGAAGCTTCAGGGGTCCTTCTGGGGGCTCTGGAGGGGTCTGACAGGGACAGCAATCAACCAGGAACAGTGGGAACACACTGGGCCATGTTGAAGTTGGCTTTCACCAGGTAGCACAGGGGTCTAAATTCTAAGGTCCAAAAAGGGCCTGTCCCACTTGGGTGCCCTCATACCTCCTGTTGCTGATCAAAAGGCCAGGCTTTTGGGCACATGGCCTCTGCAAGATCTGGAGACAGGCAGGGAGGGGGTCATGAGCCCAGCAGAGCCAGTTCGGGTCAAGGACTGGGCTCCAGTTACATCAGGGAAGGAAGGGTATACTTCCCCAAAGTAGAACCCCAGTCTTGGGTATTAATGTTTACTAAGTCTATCCAATTAATCAATCAGAACTTATCGTGTGCCACACATTATATCCAAATGGTGGTGCATGGGCCTAGCTGAACCTGGTCTACATCAGGCTTGTGGCTCTAAAACAAATCGACATGTACACGCTGCTATATTTAAAACAGTAGAACCAACAAGGACCTACTGTATAGCACAAGGAACTCTGCTGAATATTCTGCAGTAACCTAAATGGGAAACAAATCTGAAAAAGAATAGATACTAGGTATGTATAACTGAATCACTTTGCAATACACCTGAAACTAACACAACATTGTTAATCAAGATACTCCAATGTAAAATAAAAGTTAAAAAAAAAGGATGTACTGCTAAGTGGAAAAATAAAAATCAAAGCACATGTAGCAGTGAGGAAGCAACCAGGGATGAGCATCACTGGCATCACCTGAGAATTGCTCGGAACTGTAAATTCCACTAAACAGGAAACGCTGGGTTAGGTCCCAGCAATCTGTGTTTTAACAAGCCCTGCAGGTGTTTCCAATGTGTGCTAGAGTTTGAGAACCGCAGGCCTATCTTGATGGTGTTTGCTCACGTCTTGGTTGAAGCTGAGAACCCTGGTTCAGGGTCTTCTAGGGTGGGAACAGGGAAGGCGGGGATTACAATTTCCCATGGATTGCTGGCTCCATAACACGTTACTTCGGCAACATAAAGCTTCCTAGAACTGTTTACAAAACTCCTCACCGGTTTCTGGTATCTAGGAACAATTCAATTTTGGAATTGAAGGCAAGACCTAACAACCTTTGTTGGGCAAACCCGCGGAGCTAGGAAATTAACATTTGGAGGTAAAGTGTGTCTGGCAGATACATCTTTACCTTAATTACATAAATTCTCCCTGTAGAGAGAAGAGTGGTTTATTGGGGAGACTGCTCATTGATAAAGAGCAAGGGCCAAAAAAATGAGGGTAATTCTGGGGAATATGGGACTTTTCCTTCTTTCTTTTGATCCTTCACTCTTTCTGATTTCTGAAAATTTGGCTTCTTAGCCAGGGTTGGTGCTTCTAGACTTAGGGATGAGGGCAGGTTTCACCAAGAAAATTTCACTGAATGCTAGTCCGAAGGGAAGCCCCATGGGATGGCTGACACTCCGTCCCCAGCTTGGATGTCACCGAGCACGTGTGTAAATGGTTCTATTGAGTCCTACAGTCAATCATTCAATCAGTGCTGATCGAGTGCCCACTCTGGACTAGGTCCTATCTACTCTCAGTGTTGGGGATACAGGCAGTAAACTTTAAAAAATGTTTATCTTGGTTTAGCACAGAAACTATGAAAACCTTTTATTCTTTAACATATATTTACCTCTCGGATGTTGAAGCTGAAACGCCAATACTTTGGCCACCAGATGCGAAAAGCTGACTCATTTGAAAAGACTCTGATGCTGGGAAAGATTCAGGGCAGGAGGAGAAGGGGACAACAGAGGATGAGATGGTTGGATGGCATCACCAACTCGATGGATATGGGTTTGGGTGGACTCCGGGAGTTGGGATGGACAGGGAGGCCTGGTTTGCTGAGGTTCATGGGGTCACAAGTCGGACACTACTGAGCGACTGAACTGACTGACTGACTGGGAACTAACATTTGATGGGACACGCATTGAGAATGATATATCTATGCTGGGAGGTACAAGGGACCTGAAGTAAGGGGAAAGTTAGGGACATTTTGGAGAAGGCGATGGCACCCCACTCCAGTACTCTTGCCTGGAAAATCCCATGGATGGAGGAGCCTGGTAGGCTGCGGTCCATGGGATCGATAAGAGTCGGACACAACTGAGCAACTTCGCTTTGACTTTTCACTTTCATGCATTGGAGAAGGAAATGGCAACCCACTCCAGTGTTCTTGCCTGGAGAATCCCAGGGGCGGGGGAGCCTGGTGGGCTGATGTCTATGGGGTCGCACAGAGTTGGACACGACTGAAGTGACTTAGCTTAGGGACATTTTAAGGCACAGTAAATGTTAAACATAGAGATGTAAATCTGTTTTGCACCATGATTATTGTTGACTTGTCCACAATGGAGAACATTTTTCCCATGTATCAGTCTGTCTATAATAATAATAAGTATCACAGAGATGGTGATTTTAGAAGCTGGGTTTATATAAGATATTTTTGTTTGAGTGCTCCAAGTTATTTTAGTCCATGCAACAGCAGAACAACAGTTTTCAAAGGGGGACTGCTTAGTCTGATTTGTTGTCTCCAAGTGGAAAGGAGCCTCACCACTGAATCACAAACAAACCAAACAGTTGCTTGTTGAATTAATTCTTACAGTAGAAGTCAGTTCAGCCTATAAGCTCTAGTCAAGGGGAGTCTGATCTTCCTTTCTTGCATTGTGCTGAAGACAAGTAGGCTGGTCAGATTCTTTTTTTTTTAACATTTATTTGTTTGTCTGCCCTGGGAATAGTTGTGGCATGTGGGATCTTCAGTTGTGGCATGCAGAATCTAGTTCCCTGACCAGAGATCTAACCTGGGCCCCCTGCATTGAGAGCTCGGAGTCTCAGGCACTAGACCACCAGGGAAGCCCCTGGCTGAGATTCTTACTCTGTGAAATAGGAGGCCGATGGATTATCTTTAAGCTTTCTCATCTCTGACAGTCCAGCATGGGATCTCTGGGGTCAGCAAAGCCTTAATGTAGGGGAGGAGAGATTCCATCCATGACCCGTCCTTCCCCACCTGGCCCCCTCTCCAGCTGTATGTTGGTCTTTGCATTTCTCCAAACAACTCTGTGTGTCCTTCTCTTTGTCCCCTCTTGGCCTTCATATGTACTATTTTCTTGGCTCAGAACACTCTTGCCCTCTTTTCTCTAGTGTGTTACTTCTTACTCATTCTTCAGGTGCCTTTTCCCTCTGTGATGTATGATACAGTGATTTCTGCCACAGAGCTTTTAAACTCTTGAAATTTCCTAAGTGAGCACCATAAAGATGTCTTCCATTATGTTAATAATGGAACCTCTGGAAAGCTCCTAGGTCACCTAAGGATGGAGGCTGGTTGCCAGGGGAGTCAATCATTTGATTAGAAGGTTGGAAATTTCCGTTCCACCTCCCGGACCTCTGGGGAGGGGATGGAGGCGAGGAGCTGGACGTTGAGTTCATTCACCAATGACCAGTAATTTAATTAATCATGCTTATGTGATGAAACCTCCATAAAACCCCGAAAGGATAGGATTTGGAGAGCTTTCAGGTTGGTGAACACGTGGAGGTTTGGCAAGACTGGTGTGCCTGGAGAGAGCACAGAAGCTCCATGCCCTTTCCCTGTGTGTGTCTCCCATCTGGCTGTTCCTGAGTTATATCCTCTTATAATAAACCAGTGATCTACTAGCTAAAGTGTTTCTCTGAGTTCTGTGAGCCTTTCTAGCCAACTGAACCCAAGGTGGGGTCCCTTGGAACCGCTAATCTGTAACAGGTCAGGTCAGAAGGACAAGTGACAACCTGGGCTGGTTCCTGACATCTCAAGTGGAGGCAGAGGTCAGCTCATAGGATTCCTGTGGAATCCGATGCTATCTCTGGGTAGGTATTGTCAGAATTGAGTTTTAGGACACGCAGCTGGTTTTAGAGAATTGCTTGGACATGTGGGGACTCCTTCACACACACACACATATACACACTGGAATTGAATGTAAGATCCTTTTAGACGTCTTTCTTGTTCCCTACCTTCTCCCAAGGTAAGGGTTAGGTGTGCCTGCCAAGTACTGCTGTAACAACCTTATCTCAGGGACTTCCCTGGAGGTTTAGTGGTTAAGACTGCATTCCCAATGCGGAGAGCTCGAGTTCAGTTCCTATCGGGAACTGAACACAGTCCCACATGCTGTGAGGCCAAAAAGTAAAAAATAAATAAATAAAATTAAAAAATAAAAGGACAGATTACATATATGTACATAGTTATGCATGCATTAGAAAAATCATAAAGTAATCTTTAAAAAAATTTATCTGAGTCTTTGTCACCATCATTTACTCACCAGACTCCCCTGCTAGGCTGTGGGTGCCATAAAGACAGGAACTTGGGCTGATCTGTTCGCTCCTGTGTCCCAGGCCCAGCAGAGAGCCCGACTCATACCCACCCCTTAGCCAGGACTTGTTGAATGAAGGAGTGGACCCTGGGCTGGCCCATGGAAAGGGGATATGGGGGGACAGAGACCAGGCCAGGCTGACAAGAGCTTAGTCAGTAACCCTTCCCCTGTGATAGGACCTCCATGGGGCCATGCTGCCCATCGCCCCTAAATGTGTTTGCTGCTGGCCTCTGTTCTAATGCTTGGAGAGTGTGCTTGGAGAGCTCTGGGGAGACCCTTGGGCTCGTGGGGGAGTGGCAGTTCTGGGCTCTATATTTTTGCCACCTAAAGGGTGACAGTCTGCTTTGGGGAAATCCTGTCTGGGAGGAGGAGTGAGCCCAGCCTGTCTTTGCATCATCTGAGCACATGTGGTGGGGCTCTTAGTCCTGGTCTTGGAATAGCTGCTTGCATCTGAAACCCCATTCTTCTTTCAGTGCGACAGGTTGGCTGAATTTACAAATTTAAATTTATTGATTTTACTATCTGTCCATTTCTAATACTTTGGCTAATACCATTTACTTGATGCTCCTTTAACATCCAAGTTTTTATTGCACTTGTTAGTCTATTATTAGATAGGGGAGGATCAGGAGAGTTCACACACAATAGGAAGACCAGCTGAAGTGGGCAGTCCTTAGTCATCATTTGGGGCCATTTGGTGGAGACCCCAGAGAGGTCAGATCATAGTGCATGCTCAGTTGTGTCTGACTCTCTGTGACCCCATGGACTATAGCCTACCAGGGTCCTCTGTTCATGGGATTTCCCAGGCAAGAATACTGGAATGGGTTGCCATTGCCTTCTCCAGGGGATCTTCCTGACCTAGGGGTTGAGTCTGCATCTCCTGATGGATTCTTTACAACTGAGCCACCAGGGAAGATTAGATTAAAAATTACTGGATAATTTTTAACTACTTTGATCTTATTTATTGGGTGTTATTTTGTATTCCTTTTAACTCAACCTGCTGCTGCTACTGCTGCTAAGTCACTTCAGTCATGTCCGACTCTGTGCGACCCCGTAGACGGCAGCCCACCAGGCTCTCCCGTCCCTGGGATTCTCCAGGCAAGAATACTGGAGTGGGTTGCCATTTCCTTCTCCAATGCATGAAAGTGAAAAGTGAAAGTGAAGTTGCTCAGTTGTGTCCGACTCTTATCGACCCCATGGACTGCAGCCTACCAGGCTCCTCCGTCCATGGATTTTCCAGCCAAGAGTACTGGATTGGGGTGCCATTGCCTTCACCTAGCAGGATATTTTTAGCTAAATTTTGCCCTTATTGAAATACAGTCTAAGCGTACATATTTCTTTTCTTAGCCATTTAGAAAATGTATCAAAATTCTCTCATATTTCCTTTTGCTCTTTATATTTTAAGACATTTCTATTTGATGTATCCTCTAGTCCAGTGTCTAGCACTCACAGCCGTCAAAGGTGAGAATCGGCGATGTCAGGGATGGAGTGGGCGGATCCACAGCCGTGATGGGCTTAATCAAAGGCTGGTTGGCCCTTCTCCCTGTGCTGACAATCTGTGGACATGGTCTTCTTTTGCTGCCCTCTTCCCTACTCATATTCAAAGGAAGTCCTTCTTGCTGTTGTTAAAAGGAGACCTGATATTTGCATGATCAAGAAAAAGAGTATCTGAAATTAAATCCCACTTTTAGCCAATCAGATAATTTGGGAAATTCGCAGGACAAATGATATGGGTCAGAAGTTATTAAGAGTGCCCTCAAATCCTGCTCAGGGGAGTTGTTGAGTGATGGCATCATTTTGCTCTAGAATAAACCAGGGCTTCCCTAAATCACCAACCAGTCTCTGAGCATCTTTCAGCCTTTACAGAGAATGGATGCTTCAGAAGACTTTGGGGGTGACAATCTGCAACTCAGCATCCTAAGACTGCCCAAGAAAATACCCAGGGAGCCTTGAAGGTCCTGTTAAGAACTGGATGGAAGCATAATAGAGGGACAATAGCCAAACCTGGAATTATTTTTTGTTGACCTACTTACAGGATTAACCCAAGTACGTTGATTCACCTTCTTTCTGGTCAGGAATTCAAAAGCTCAGTTGTCAAATGCTCTTAGAAGGACCAGTTATTGTCACATGTGCAGTATGGCCACTGACTCATGGAGGCAGGCAGGCAGTGGGAGTCAGGTCAGTCTTGGAAGGAGAAGAAACTGTTCTGGAAAGGTTTATCTCTTTCTTCTCCTTGTTATGTAAGATGTGGTTTCCCCAGAGAAGCAATATGCTAAGTAAAAAGTTAGGGCCCCAACCCACAGAAGCTTATTTTAATCCACATTTTTGCTGACTATATTCAATTTGATTTAATTCAAATTAACAAGGTAGAACTGTTTTTTTTTTTTTTTTCCCCTACCAGAAAGGGGAAGTAGGCTTTGAGAGTGACCCACATGGTACAACTGAGAGTTTTCACTGAGCAAGGCAGAGTGAATATGTGTGCTGGGTGGAGAGTGGAGTGGAAAGATGAATAAAATGTGGCTCCTGCCCTCGAAAAGCTCACATTGTGGTTGGAGAGGCAAACATGTACTCAACTAATACACAATAATAACGGTGGAGGCGTAATCAGACCAGAGAATAGTGGAAGTGTTAGTTCCGAGTGGGAAAATCTACAGGATTGTGGAAGGTGTGGGAGCTGCCCCTTGATGGCTGTTAGGGGGTTAAGCAGCAGAGGGACCAAGACAGGGTGGGCATCTAAGCGAGAGAAAATCATGGGGGCGAAGACTTGGGGTGGTCAGCAGCCGGCAGAGTCAGGGAATAGCCAAGGAGCTGCTGTAGAGGATGGAAGGTGGGGTGGAGGAGCACAGGGACAGGCGGGTCTTTGTGAGGTGGTCTGGTGGTCTAAGCACTTACATAGAAGGTAATTGTCCGTACTTTTCATGTTGAATTACAGGCAGGTAATTTTCAGAAAGCTTAATTCTTCTAAACAGATGTGCTCTTGTCTCAGACTGGTGTTGTCTCACGTTCAATAATTCATTACCATGAAAAATAAGAAGGTGATTAATTGTAAAGTATTTGTTATATTTAACTTTCTAGGGATAGATTTGTCAAAGAGCAGCAAGCACAGGAGATGTGTTAATAGCTTTGTGTTCTTCTGGAGCTCCATACCTTATTTTGGATAAAGCATGCTAAGCCTCATTCTGTCATTGAGGATACCAAGTCTACAGGCTCTAACATGCGTTCAGGAGGAGGAATAAAGGGGGACAATGAAGAGAGGATCTCTAATAAGTGTCAGGCCCAAGAATAACTGGCCAAAGGTCACGGAGATCTAGTATTGTGCCCAGCTATTTGTGTATCTGGATAGCATCACAAACAAACTTCTCTTGTTGGGAAGTGTCCATGCAGTGAGGGACCCTATAGGCAGGAAGAAATCAAAGACATGAGCTCCAGCTCAATGGTGTTTACACAATTTTATGTTATCTGGACAAGAGACTAAATGGAATTCAATTCTTTATTGAGATTTTCAGATGAACCAAGCATTTATCCACATTTCTATCTCCAGTTTAATTTTTCCAGTGAGGAACTGAAACATAGAAAACTCATGGATAGTCTATTGAATTCCTGGAATTCCAGTTCATTTGAAAGCCACTAATAGGTAAGAATATACATACGTATTAAATATATATAAAATATATGGTGAGATACCTTAAGAAAATGCTTTTGACATAGTACAAAGTAATCATTATTGTCTACGGCTGCTCTTCATTTTGCTTGTTCAACTTTATGCTTTTGAAGACTGAGACCACTGTCATCTGCTTTTGAGTTACATGCTAGCAGTATCTTAACTGGGGAAGTGTCTTATCTTACTCATAGAAATACTGGCTCTGTCTCATCTCACTCTTAAAAATACTGCCTTTGGTCCTGATGGGGGACCTTTTTGAAGAAGCATCATTTTAGTTCTTACCCTATTCTTTGCATCTATATGAGTGAAGAAAAAAATCAAACAATTTGAGTATTTGATCCATTTACACATTTCTGCCTCCTCACTCTCACCGATTAGGAAATAGTTTATCAACTGTAAATTTTCACTTCTATGGCAAATGATAAATAATGTGGCTATGTTACCAACAATAGGGAAAAAAAAAAAAAAAAACAACCAACAAGGTAATCCATAATCCTTGATATTTAGCTAGCTGTAAGGAATGGCATGATAAATTATGGTACTTCACTAAAATGTCATATTACACAATTGTTAAGTGACAAATAGGAACACTACATAGACACATGAAAACATATTTGAGATATAACTAAAAGAGAAAAGAAAACGAAGCACAATTACAATATGTAAGGTGCATACACAGGTAGAGGGGGCCTAGAAGATAATATACTGAAGTGGAAATGTGTGTAGTTCTGTTAGGATAGTGGGTCTGTGGACTTTCAAAAACATTTTATTTAATGTTATAAAATAATAATAAAGCAGCAAATTCAGCAACTAAATGATGCTGTGGAAGTATACTCATAAATAAGTAGAGGTTGGATATAACAAAAGGAAAACTATTTGAAAGAATGCATCTCCTTTCTCTACATTACCAGTTTATGCGTAGTAAGATCCATACTATTGAAAACATTCTCAAAGGGGCTGGTTAGCAGGTTTGGAAGAGAGCCTGAACTTAACTGTATCTGGATTTGTTTGCCATGATTGCAGTGGAAACTAAATCTCGAAACAGTTGTTTAAGTAAGCTCCAGCTTGGCTATCTTGGCTGAATTCACACTTTGGATTCAAGAAACAGTTTGGAAAAAGAACCAGTGTATAATATAAATAGGAATATAGAGCAAGAAAAATTCAGTACAGGAGATTTCAAAAATAAAATGCCTATTTAAAATCCAGTTGAAATGACTATTTGGATTAACAGAGAAGTAAAAGTAACCAAGGCTGAGTTAAATTTACATCCATCTGAAAGCTCTTGGAGGATACCAGGAATAATCCTCACGTTGGTCATGTTCATGTTAATCATTTGCTAGCACTGTTGACGGGAATGAACTGCTCTGTGTTCCTGTAAAGGGCTCAGACCCTTTTCTCTTCTTGTCCACTCTGTTCAAAAGAATGACAGTTTTACCCTGAATATAGCACTTAACAAGTATTGACATGGGGCGCTAGGCTACCTTGCTTCGTGTTAGGCAGGGGTGGATTAACATAAACTGTTAAGCAAAATTCACACACACAATTACACATTTTATTCTTTCTGGTCAAAGTTAAGCCTCCCATCTCAACACTTGCACACCATTATTTTAGCATTGCAGAAAATTCCCTCAAATGCCTTCTTAGATAATTTAAGGATCTTAAGTAGGCAGATGGAAGAAGAAACTTAAAAGTAAGTTTCTTCTGAAATAGGACTTGAAAATGTGATAAAATACCTTATCTCTCTAGACTAGTAGCTGACTTTGGATATGGAAATTGGAGTGTGTGTGTGTGTGTGTGTGTGAGATATGAAGGAGTTTGAGTTGAAGAAATCAGAAAGTAACTTTTCCAAATCCCAAACCTGACCTTACAACCATCTCTTTTCAGACCCTTTGTAGGATTTGCTGAGTCTGTGTGAACACCCCTCTGATGTCTTGCTCTCTCCTCACCTCTAAAGATGTCCACAAAGACAAACAAATTAGAACAACTTTTTATTCCTAAGAGTTATCCAATAATTTTTACCTTCCTAGAATCAAGATTCCCATCTTTCAAAATGCTTTAGACTTATTAAGAGGCATTGCAATTTTAGGAATGATTTTTCCTCCATTCCAAATCCAAATCCAAATCCAAATCCAAATTACATTTAGTGCAAAGATATGTATTTGATTATTTGGGGTTATACCAATATTGGAAATTTTCTCCTTAAAAATATTTTACCCTATCATCTTCATTTTATCCCCAGAAGTGTATTTTTTGAATAAATAATATTTAGTAGCAAAACAAATCTGCTTTCATACATCTGCAAAATTCTTTTGAATAGCAACAAGAACTAAATCCATGTAGCACAATTGTTATTATGAATTGCATAACTTTGGCATGCATTTTGCTATAAATCATTTCCTGGCAAAATATAGAGTGCTTTTGACATAATGCCATAGAGTATCCAAACTGGGAAGCAATGAGAGAACTAGTCTAGTGTGAGTAAGTCCCACTTCCCTCATTTCAGGGACTGAGGTGGTAAAATGTGCTCAGGATCACAGATTTTATTTTCCAACATTTAAGGAATACTAAGATAAATTAAATATTTCTGATGTTGAATTTGGTTAGAAAATTGTGATTTTAGGGGAACAATTCTCAAGACAAAATAATTGCTACACTTAAAGAATTGCAGAGTTGGACTTGAAATACACAAAAGAGGTACAGTTGTCCTCAGTTCCCCTTTTGGGAGAAAGTGGCTGAAACTATACAGTCATTAAAAGCAAGTCATTCTCTGAAGGATGCAAAGTTATGCTGATCTTCAAAATGAAATATACCACCATTTCTACATATAATTTAATTTTTTCTTCAACAGGGATTAAATGGTATTTTGGTTGATAGACAGTTGAGCAAATGAAAAAGGAAATACATTTTTAGGATCCCACTGTGATTTTTTTTCCTCAGCAGCAAAAAATTAAATGAAACAGACCTTTGTCATGTAATGTTCACTGATCAGGAGAACTCAATGAAAATTGGGCTTTAGTTAAATCTAGTGGATTAATTTGTTTCATTGGCATTGACAGTCTTTTGGAGTGTCGAACAAATGTACAAATAAAGACATTTCCAGAAATTTAACCATCACATTTCACAGAATTTCTGCATAAAGTTCAAGACTAATGGTATTGACGTCACAATCTTCACAATTTAAAAGGCATTTAAGAATCATAATTACATCTTCCAGAAATGTTAAAGACACTTGTATACATATGTAAAGTCCATTTTGACTTGATGAAAACAAATTCTAATCTATGAAAATATGATATCAAGCCATATTGCACCTGATGATGAAATTGTACATGATTGACAGTAAGTGCTAAAAAACACTTCAGATAAAGACCCAGTAAGTTAATATAAATGAAGAGTTTCAGAAGTAATACAGCCATCTAAAATTGTTAGTTTTTAACACAACTGGTCACACTTATTTTACTTTACTAAAAATCCCTGATCTTGTCTGAAGGTAATAACCATAAAACTCAATTACATGATTCAACTGTCTTTAACTCCCCTTTCTCCAGTAACCATCACACCTTAGGAGGGATGTAGCTATTCTATCTTAATTTTTTTTTTCTTTCGGCAAATACTAAGTGTGAAAAACTTTCACTGGACAAAAAATCATTTCATAGAATAAAGTATTGAATTGTTTTTTCATTCAACTTCTTTAGACCGAAAGCAGCTTAATTTCCCCATGAGTAGTCCACACATCGTTTCATGTCTGTTATCTGCAACCCACTCTAGATTTATCTTGCTTTCAGCAGGTGCTGGGTAATACTTTTTTGCCATATTTTACAAAGCATCCAACATGGCTTAAATTGCTTAAAAGCAATTGAAACTGCTTCCTTTCCTACCCACTGCCTCTTCCAGTGTCCTTAACCCTCATCATCCTTTCCTGAAACGTGTCCCAAACATGCCTATTTACATGACTCTGACACACCAGAGGCTTGCACGACCATCACGTACCAGGTCAGTTTCTAACCGTGTGAAGGCTGTTGGAGCAGGGCAGTTTCCTTCTGCTGGGAGCTGAGTGTAGCCACATTTCTATCAACACAGCGACCCTTGTGTGCAAAACTTAGACTATCGTCTCGTGGTCCCACCTGCCTTGGCTCTGATTGATGTAACAACAGTATCTGTCATAGGGGCTGTTCTGCTTGTAGGAGCAAACGATGATACTGTCCTGGGGCACGAAGAAGATGCTATCCTCGGGCTCAGGATGCTCAGACCTGTCCCAGGCTGAGCACTTGGCATCCAAGGCACTGTAGGTGAGGGAGCTGCCCGAGGGACAGTAGCCATCCAAGTATCTGGACGTCTCCTCCCGACGCCCGCTCTGGCCAGGGCTCTGGCATTCTCCTTCCTCCATGGGTGTGGGGGTGGTGATGGAGCTGGCCATAGGCAACTTGCCCTGCCCTTGGAGGGAAGGCTTCCCCCTGAGGCCCGCCTTCTTAGCCAGCTCATCTGAACTCCCCTTGCCTGACTCCAGGTCTGAAGGGGTCCTCAGCAGTTCCACCACCTCCTTGTCCTTGGGTTTCCGGAAGCACGGCAACTTTCGGACCCACAGCAGCTCATTCTCGGGCCACTTGGTGCAACCCTCGGTTTTCCTCGCCAGGGCAATGGCCGCAATGCCTGGCAGGCAGATGGCGGGCCCTATGGCCAGGAGGGGGATGTTCCCCAGAGTCTCTCCTTTCATCCCAGAGACTGTGAACATGAAGCCAAAGACCAGGAAGACGCTGACCAGGGCCACAACCAGCCCAGTCCTCGGGTTGATGTCATCGGGCCGCATCTTTCACTCCATCCAGGTTGGGGACTGCCCGCTGACCAAGGAGCAGTGTTCCTCCCTACTGTCAGAGGCAAAACCGCACTGGGTTAAAAACAGAACAAAAATATCCTAGTCAATTTCCCACCCACCAAACATCTCTCTTACTCTGTCTCTGACTCTACTGTCAGTCTTGGTCTCCATCTCTATTTCCCCTGTTTCTGCTGCTCTCTCTCTCTCTTTCTCTGTCTCTTTCGTACTATTGCAACCCCTGTCTCTCTCTCAGATAGACATCCACCGGTTGGGGTGGCCAAGGTACCTGAGGTTTCCTGCCGTCTCCCGGGAACGGGGAAAAAAGCCAGTCTGAGTCTCCTTAGAAACCTCCACAGCAGCTGTTTCCTCGGCTCTCTCCCTTGTTTCTGGAAGGAAAGCCTGGCTTTGCCCCTTGACTCCACATCCAGGTGGTGCGATGTCGGTCTCCAGGGCTTTGCGAGCGGAGCGGAGCAGCGGCGCAGCCCAGCGCCCAGCTCTGCGCGAAGAGCGCCGGGTGCTGGAGGGAGGACGGACTTAGAGGAAAAGAGGGGAAGCGGCGAGCGAGCCTGGCCTGGTTACATCACTTGCAGAGCAAGCTCAGAAACGAAGAAGGACGCGCGGGGGCGCGAGGGGACTAGACCCCAGGGAGAGGCCACCGGGGCAAAAGGGGCTGCCCACGGTCTACTTGGGGAGCTTGGAGCAGCCGGAGTTCGTCCCTCCGCTGCCTGGGAGGGCTGAGCAGGGCGTCTGGACCCTCTTCTGTGTCCTGAGAGAGTCCCGGGTGCGCGGTTGACGCGGGCCGGAGACTGGAACTCGGGCCGGTTTGCCCACGGGGCAGCCGGGGCTCCAAGTCCGCGGTCCGAGGTCAGAAGTGCCAGCCGGAGACGTCCCCCGGGGACCGGGATCCTTCTCTAGTTGCAGATGTGGGTGACCCGATCCGCCCTGGAGCAGCTCCCAGGTGGTTGCCCTACCGCGTCTCTGAACGTCGAGGCTCTGGGGCTCTGAGGGCTGCACTTCTCAGGATCCTGAGGCCCGCGACTGCTCTGTCTTCGGGCGCTGGGCGGCAGCGGCGCGCAACAGCGCTGGAGTAGCAGCGAAGAGCACCGGACCCGCGCCCAGGCTGAGTCAGTGGTCAGCCGGGTCTTGCTCACCCCTGGGGGCGTCACCAGAGTCCTTCCCTCGCCCCCAACCTGAGTCTTACAGCCCTGGGACCTGCAGGGGGTGGCTTTGGAGCCTGGATCCCACTCTGACACGGACTTGGTGCCAGCCACGCCGGCTGGGTCAAAGGAGATGGGCTTTCCAGCCCCGGCTCTCCATCCCCCTGCAACTGGCACCCAACACCCCGCTATCGAGGAAAAGGAGGGGCCTTGACTCGGGGATCAGCCCGGCCAGCAGCTCTGGCTTTGGGCGATTCTCTCCTTCGCCCACGCTGGTGTGGACAATCTGCCTCCTCCCCACGGGCGCACGGGCTGGATTCCTCTGGCCCTGGGGGCAGGACTGGCTTTGGCTGGGGTTCTTAAACAAGGCTGTTCATTTAGGGTAGATGGGGAATAGCGAGAAGCCGGACGCAGAAGGACGGGGGAGGAAGGGGGAGGAGATGGGGTAGTATTTTTCATTAAGGCCGTGCTTTGGTGGAAAGAATTTTGACCTCCAGGCCTTCTCCCCACTTAAATTAACCATATATTCTTGGGCAAGTGATTTAACTGCTTTGAGAATCAGTTGACGCATCTGTAAAATGAAAATATTACTATCAAATATGTGAACAAACTCTCTGAGGACTAAATAAATGTAAAGTTCCTAGTGCAATGCTTGCTTGGGCTGTGCTGTGCTTAGTGGTTTAGTTGTGTCCGATTCTTTGTGACCCCATGGACTGTAGCCCACTAGGCTCCTCTGTCCATGGGGATTCTCCAGGCAAGAATACTGGAGTGGGTTACCATGCCCTCCTCCAAGGGATCTTCCCAACTCACGGATCAAACTCAGGTTCTCCGGCTTTGCAGGGGGATTCTTTACTGTCTGAGACACCAGGGAAGCCCATATTGCTTAGTACGTGATAATCAATAAAAGGCAGGAGCCAAGTCATTAAGAGCCTGTCTGGGGGGCTAAGAACCTTTGACTCTAAGCCGTGAAGAGTGGTGGCAGTGTTTTAAGCAGGGATCAACAGAAACTATTCCATGTTTGACAGACAGGGACAGTAGGTTAGAGGACAGGTTGGAAGGGGTTGAGGGGTAAACAAGGAGACCTGGAGGAGGACAGTTCAATAAGCCAGGCAAGACATGGCAGGGATCTGAACAATGCAGGGCTAGTAGGGGTGGTTGGAAGAAAGTGAATTTGAAAGATATTTAAAGCTGTAATCAAGAATCAAAGAAAGTAAGATGGTGATTGGAGTCCAAGGTTGACTCCCAAGTTTCCCACTCTTTCCACTGAGTGGATCAGGAATCAGACTCAGCTTTCCACTCCAGTATCTACTCTTCCTCACTAAACAGCTGCTGTACCTCTGGCATAGAATCATTATTTTGGACAGAAAGAAGGAAGAAAGGGAGAAAGGCAAAGAGCAAAAGTGAGATGCCAGCTGTCTGACCATTTCCATCAGGAAAATAATTGTTTTCCTGGCAGCTGCACCAAATAGACATTATATGAAGAACTCTGTCATAGCTCTGTCGTAGCTCACTGGTCAGACATCATAGCTTACTGGCCAGAAGGCTGTCATAGTGGTCACCTCTGTGCAAAGGACCCTGGGAAATCAAGATTTTGTTTGCAGGGAGGGGTGTTGACCAGAGTTATTGCCACTTTGAAAAAATTACAGATTTGTTATCGAGGAAGAAGAGTAGAACGAAAGTTGGAGAAGCAACCAGCAGTGTGTACAACTGCTGACCACGCTTCCCTTCTTGAAGCCCTCTCTCCTTTGCCTTTCTATTCTGGTCTCTTTCCCATCTCCTTGGCCACTCATTTGTAGACTACATTGTAAAACTTCTTTTTATTTTATTAATTTTTAACAAAGCCCTTTGATGCTAATGGCTATGCTGATGGCTGGCTATGCTGATGACCCCTATATTTATCTCTTTGGCTTTGTCCTTTTCCCTCAATTTCAGATTTATAATATCTGATTGTCTGATAATACCTACTTGTCTGCTTGATATCTGTCGGTATGGCACACAGACACCTCAATCTCAGCACCACCGAAACTATGCTCATCAAATTTCCTTCAGACCTGCCCTTTCTCCTCTGACCCCCTTATTCTTCCTATTTGCCCAGCTGAGAAACTGTGGGATTGTCCTCTGTTCCTTTGTCTTTCTAACAATGTACATCAAGTAAATCAAGCAAATCATCATTGTCTTACCTCCTAAATTCCCTGATCTAGCTCCTCTTCTACCTGTGACCTGAGGCAAATCACTTTACCTCACTGGGTTTCAATTTCCTGTGAAACAAGGGCTTTGCATGGAGCTAGCTGAGGACCCTTTCGGCTCTACTCTTCCGTGATTCTCTGACAGTCACTCTGCAGGGGTGAAGAGTCGTTAGTGGTGTGCAGGTGCTCTGACAGTAGTGCTGGAAACCTAGCTAAGCCTAAAGAAGCAACATCGCTGAGCAGAGACCTCCTCTAACTTGGACAAGCATCCAATTCCATTTGACTCAAGTCATGCAGTTCACCTACTTAGGCATTAGATAAGACCCATGCATAAAGCTGCAGGAGACTTCAATTACTGTCTAATTATAAGCCTCATTCTCTCAAAGCAGTTCCTTCTTAGAGGTAATTTCAGATGGTCTTTGAACAGCAGGTATACTTGCCCAAGTCAGCACCAAAAGTGGGTGGAGGTGGGAGACATCACTCAGGGTGACAATATTCAGGGACAGAAAAGGCATTCTCAGTATTTAATTTCTTGCCTGTACAGGCTGATCGCACTAGGATTTTAAAACCCTAAGCAGTTCTTGCAATGCTGTAAGCATATACAGCTATGTACAAAAGCTTTTCATCAGAAGAAAAAGCAAATTCAGGTTTTAATGAGGTTTTAACATGTGGGTGTTTGAGAAGGAAATGCAGAACCTTTTATTTCTGAGATTATTGAAATCACGGGAGGCTAGGATTTGAAGATATCTTATAGAATATCTACAACTCAGTTACTTTCTTAAATATTTTTGTTTCATGTCATGGATGTATTTATATATTAATAAGTAGCAGACTGCCACAGAATCAGTTAAAATTTTTAGATTTTACATACTATTTGGGTAAAACCAATCATATAATATATGTAGTTATTTTTATTGTGATAAAAAATGTTTGTTATTTTTTTGTTGTTACATACCTTTATAAAGTACCCTTATTTCTGGAAGTGAAAAAAATAGAATATCTACTCTAACACATTTAATCAGACAGATGAAATGCAGAAGGGTTGCGATCATTCAATACTGTTGTTATGGTTGCTCAGTTGCCAAGTCATGTCCAACTCTTTGCGACCCCATGGACTGCAGCACACCAGGTTTCCCTGTCCCTCACCATCTCCCAGAGTTTGCCCAAGTTCACGTCCATTGAATTGGTGTTGCCATGCAACCATTTTATCCTCTGTCACCCTCTTCTCCTTCTGCCTTCAGTCTTTCTCAGCATCAGGGTCTTTTCCAATGAGTTGGCTATTTGCATCAGGTGGACAAAATATTGGAGCTTCAGCTTCAGCACCAGTCCTTCCAATGAATATTCAGGGTTGATTTCCTTTAGAATTGACTGGTTTGATCTTGCAGTCCAAGGGACTCTCAAGAATCTTCTCCAACACCACAGTTCAAAAGCATCAATTCTTCAATACGACTTGAGTATTTATGATGTGTGTGACACTGTGCTAGGTGCTGGGGATACAAGTCAGTGAGATGTGGTCACTCACATTCACAGAGCAAGATGTGTGTATAGATTATGCTGTGGCAACAAGACTTTCAGAGCTCAAAGGCTGTACGCTCATCCTGCTTGTCTATCGTGGATCAGCTGCAGCCTTGCTCCTTTTATTCTTGCATGGGGCCTCTTACATGTTAGAGACAGACCTGGACGCTCTGGAAAGGAGGGCGAAGTCCCAACTCATAGTTTAAAGGCTCTGTCTAGCTGTTGTATAGAAAATAAACAAGGTGGGTTGAAGGCAGAAGCATAGAGGCCCCTTAGGAAACTATTGTAATTATCCAGGTGAGAGATGATATTGGTTTATGAATGTGGCTAGAAGTGGTTAGATTCTGATGTATTCTAATGTAAAGCTGACAGTATTTGCTGATATATTTGGGATGTGAGGGAAATTATATAATCAAGGATGATTCTAAGATTTGAAAATTGAGGGCAAACCAGGAACCTGGTTTTGGACATGTTTATTTGCTATATCAAAGTGAAGTTGGTGATAGAGTTGATGTACAAGTCTGGAGTTTGGGGAGAAATCTGGGCTGGAGATACAATTTTGGGAGCTGTTGGGATATGATTACCATTTTAATCCCTGGGACTAATGAGATCTTAGGCAGAGATCTCATGAGAACTTAGGGAGCAGACATCAGTAGGCTAGAGAAGTTCCAGTACTAAGTACAAAGGAACATCAATATTTTGAGGCTGGGGAGATGAAGAGGAACCAGCAAAAGAAATTGTGAAGGCGTGGCCAGCGAGGTGAGCCAATGAGCAGAGGTCCAAGGAACTAAAAGAAGAAAGCAGTTCAGGGAGGGCATAGTGATTGCATCAATTCTGTTGACAAATATGAAAAGGACTAAAAAGTGAACACTGGGCTTAGCAACGTGGAGGTCATCGGTCACCTTTACAGGAATAGTTCTGGTAGAGTGGCCGGGGGTGAAATATTGACTGAAATGGGTCCAAGAGGGAAAAGCAGCAGAGGAACTGGGGGCAGAGAGCAGAGAAAACTCAAAGGATTTTGTTGTTAAGTCTGTTGGAGAGGGAGAGGGTGGGAAGATTTGGGAGAATGGCATTGAAACATGTATAATATCATGTATGAAACGAGTTGCCAGTCCAAGTTTGATGCACGATACTGGATGCTTGGGGCTGGTGCACTGGGACGACCCAGAGGGATGGTATGGGGAGGGAGGAGGGAGGAGGGTTCAGGATGGGGAACACATGTATACCTGTGGCGGATCCATTTTGATATTTGGCAAAACTAATACAATATTGTAAAGTTTAAAAATAAAATAAAATTTAAAAAAAAATTAAAAAAAAAAAAGGAACAGAGAAACGAAATGATAGCCAGAGGTGGGGTGTAGGGTCAAGAGAGAAAAGTTTTTAAGGGAGCTCTCTTTAGCACTTTGCTTGTAGAGGTAAAATATTTCCAAATTTAAACGACAATGCTATGTAATTTAAAAAAATCCATTCAAGTTGTAAATATACAAAATAATACCAATACTCGGGGCAGGGTGCTGCTAAGACGGATACTCACATATGTTAATGGTGGGAATGTATTGGTACTAACTTTTTCATGGATGAAGTCTGCTCAGGTATCTAAAGAACTTCAAAGAAGTGCATCCCTTTGCATGACTATTCTATTGAAACATGTCAGAAGTAAGTATATACTGGTGGAAAGACCAGGCTCAGGCACCATATGAGTAAATTAATCATCATTTACTCATCTCAAGATGTAGATGGACGTCCCCACCGCTTCACCAACTGGTGCACAGTTAGGGATGGTAATGTCTGAGTAAGAGAAGGTCACATCTAACCCTTTTAGAAACAAAGCGTTTCTCTCTAGGTTCACCATGTATTCATAAGGCTTATTTTCATGAGGCAGATCCAAGCCTACTCATAGCCTGGCCTCCTGTCTGCTGAGCACACCTGATATGACAACAGGCCCAGGTCATGAGGCATAAACAAAATCCTCATTAGCATTTTCAGACTCTCCAGACCCACACAGTAATTTCCTGAATTCAGTGCTATGGAAACAGAATGAGAGCCATTCTGTGGAAGTCTCCAAGAGTCAAACAAATTAAGACCTTGGAACTGCTGTTGCTGCACTGTCCAATACCATAGCGATTAACACAAGAGGCTATTTGCATTTAAATTAATTAAAATGCAATAAAATAAAAAAATCAATTTTGCAGATGTACTACCCACATTTCAAGTGCTGAGCAGTTAAATGTGGTGATTAGCCACCATACTGGACAGTGCAGATATAAATGTTTCACCATTACCAAATTCTATTGGATGATGGTGAGCTATTGGGTTTATCATAATCCAGTTGACTCAGGCAGTATGATTCTAGCAAACTTTCCCATAAAAATAAACAGTAGCACAAAAATATTTATGTGCAAAAAAATAATTTACAATGCCCTAGTAGTAAAACACTGGAAAACACTGAAATAGCCAATAACAGAGGAAAGGTTATATACAATATGGTACGTTCATTGGAGGGAATATACACAGTCAGTTGAGGGAGTATTATGTATGAACAAAATTATATTTTTTATATTTTTAATGACCCATGACAATGGGATCGATATAATGTTAATTAAAAAAGCTAAGAATAAAAAATTCCATTAAAGTAACTTGAAAAAAATTTATATTTAGTAGGCCCCTAATTACTGAAAAAAAAAAAAAAAAGCTAGAATAGAAAAAAAAGACCAAAAGTAAATACTCTCAAAATATTAGCTGTGATTATTTCTAGGTGGTGGAGTGGAGCCCTGTGTTTAGTCGCTAAGTCACGTCTGACTCTTTGAGACCCCCAGAGACTGTAACCCACCAGGCTCCTCTGTCCATGGGGTTTTCCAGGCAAGAATACTGGAGTGGGTTGCTATTTCCTCCTCCAGGGGCTCTTCCCAACCCAGAGATCAAACCCATGTCTCCTGTATCTTCTGCATTGGCAAGTGGATTCTTTACCACTGAGCTGGAGCATTACATAATTGTTACTATTTTCTTTATATTTTTATGAATTATCAAAATTTCTACTGTTATATTATAATAAGAAAAAGTTTTTGTTTTAATGAGAGAATGGTCTCTCTCATATATTAAGCACTCAATAAATGGTAGTTGAAAGAATGATATACAAAGATTTGAAAGATTGTCCTGTCCCCTTCCTCATTCTGGCACTTCCTCACAGGAGAGAAAAGGATATGGATGAATTGAGAAGAGAGGAAAATTGAAAGACAGTAAGTGGATTTTCATGTTGGATTGGAGTGAAATCTTATGGTTCCTCCCAAATTTATGTTAATCACTTTTGAGATGTCTTACAACCCTGTTTTTAACCTGCTGCTGCTGCTAAGTCACTTCAATCGTGTCCGACTCTGTGCGACCCCATAGACGGCAGCCCACCAGGCTCCCCCGTCCCTGGGATTCTCCAGGCAAGAACACTGGAGTGGGTTGCCATTTCCTTCTCCAATGCATGAAAGTGAAAAGTGAAAGTGAAGTCGCTCAGTCGAGTCTGACTCTAGCGACCCCATGGACTGCAGCCTACCAGGCTCCTCCATCCATGGGATTCTCCAGGCAAGAGTACTGGAGCAGGGTGCCATCGCCAACCTAGACAATAATAAATGTACTATTTCCCCCCTTTTTGATTTAAAAATGGTTGTTTTGATGCACCTAGTTAGAGATTTGATACTTTTTCCTTCTTGGCTGTAATTCTGACTCATTTATTTAACAAATGTCATATTGAGAACCTCCTACATATCTGGTGGTGTTCAGGCCTCCTCTGTACCTCCTCCCATCTTCTCTAGCTCCTAGCAGGTAACTCTGATTTTTACTAAAGCCTACCTTTACAACTCTAACTTCTCTTATTTCACTCAGGGCCTCGAGAGATGTAAAGTATCTTCAGTTGTTTTCCAGTGCTGAATTAACAGAGTTTTAAAAATGCTTGCAGCTCATTAGGGTTCATTAGGTTGTGCAGAACAAAGTACAAAGGAGCCTAGAATTTTCACGACTCTTTTTGTGAGTTAAAAAATAAAGCTAGCGCAAGTGACAGTGTTAGATTAACGGTTCCAAAGATGAAAACGTTTTAGGGATCTGAGCGGTTCCAGCCAAACATCCATTTGCTCTCCGGGCCTGAGCTTATTCACTAGCTTAGATCTTTCTCCGTGTTGTCTTTCCTTTGATTCGGTAGAGCATCCTTGTTAAGGGAATAAACGATGAGAAAAATGGACTGTTGAGAATCGGAGTTGGGAGTAGAGAATTCTTATGTGGTTTGATCCCTAAACTGAAGGTTCATCTGATTTTCTCATTTTCTTGCCCTTAGATTAACATAGTACATTGACATATCCAACCTTAAAAATTTTTTTTATTGAAGCATATAGTTGGTTTACAATACTATATTGATTTCAGGTGTACAATATAGTGGTTCAATGTTTTTATAGATTATACTCCATTTGACGTTATAAAATGCTGGCCATATTCCCTGTTCTGTACAATATCTCTTTGTAACTTATTTATTTTATATATACTAGTTTGTACCTCTTAATCCCTTACCCCTATCTTACGACTCCCCCAGTTCCTCTTCCCAAAAGCAGCTACTAATTTGTTCTCTATATCCATGGATGTGTTTCTGTTTTGTTATATTTATTCATTTGTTTTATTTTTCAGATTCCACATATAAGTGATAACATACAGTGTTTGTCCTTCTTTTGCCTGTCTTATTTCACTAAGCATAATACCCTCCAGGTCCATCCATGTTGTTGCAAATGGCAGAATTTCATTCTTTTTTATGGCTGAGTAATATTCCATTATATGATATATATGTACCACATCTGCTTTATAGATTCATCTGTTGATGCTCACTTAGGTTGCTTCCACATCTTGGCTGTTGTAAGTAGTGCTGCCATGAACATAAGGGTGCATATATCTTTTTGAATTAGTGTTTTTTCTTTTCTTTCAATATATGGCAAGACATAGCATTGCTGTATAATATGGTAGTTCTATTAATATTTTTAGTTTCTTGACAAAGTTCCATATTGTTTTCCATAATGCCTGCACCAGTTTACATTCCTACCAACAGTGTAGTAGGGTTCTCCTTCCTCCACATCCTCATCAACATTTATTATTTGCGGTCTTTTTGATGATAGCTATTCCAACAGGTGTGAGGTGATACCTCATTGTGGTTTTGATTTGCATTTCTCCTGTGAAGAAAGCTGAGTGCCGAAGAACGGATGCTTTTGAACTGTGGTGTTGGAGAAGACTCTTGAGAGTCCACTGGACTGCAAGGAGATCCAACCAGTCCATCCTAAAAGAGATCAGTCCTGGGTGTTCATTTGAAGCACTGATGCTGAAGCTGAAACTCCAGTACTTTGGCCACCTCATGAGAAGAGTTGACTCATTGGAAAAGACCCTGATGCTGGGAGGAATTGGGGGCCAGGAGGAGAAGGAGACGACAGAGGATGAGATGGCTGGATGGCATCACTGACTTGATGGACATGAGTTTGGGTGAACTCCGGAGTTGGTGATGGACAGGGAGTTCTGGCGTGCTGCAGTTCATGGGGTCGCAAAGAGTCGGACACGATTGAGCGACTGAACTGAACCGAATAATTAGTGATGAATATCTTTTCATGTGCCAGTTGGCTTTCTGTGTGTCTTCCTTGGAAAAATGTCTATTCAGGTCTTCTGCCCATTTCTAAATCAGATTTTTGGTCTTTTTAAAAAAATACTGAGTTGTTTGAGCTGCTTGTATACTTTGGATATTAGCTTCTTATCAGATATATTATCTGCAAATATTATTTTTTCCATTCCATAAGTTGTCTTTTTGTTTTGTTGATGTTTTCCTTTGCTGTGCAAAAGCTTTTGTTTAATTAGGTCCCATTTGTTTATTTTGTCTGAGGAGACTGATCCAAAAAAATATTGCCATGAATTACATCAAAGAGTGTTCTGCTTGTTTCCTTCTGGGAGTTTTATGGTTTCCAGACTTACATTTAGGTGTTTGATCCACTTCAAGTTTATTTTTGTATACAATGTGAGAAAATGTTCTAATTTTATTCTTTTACATACAACTGTCCAGTGTTCCCAGCACCATTTATTGAAGAAACTGGTTTTCCCCCATTGTATATTCTTGCCTCCTTTGTCATAGATTAATTGACCATATGTGCATGGGTTTATTTCTGGGCTCTCTATTTTGTTCCATTGATCTGTGTGCCTCTTTTTGTGCCGGTATCATATTGTTTTAATGACTATAGCTTTATAATATAGTCTAAAGTCAAGGAACCTGATACTTTCAGCTTTGTTCTTTTTTCTCATGATTGCTTTGAATATTCAGGTCTTCAACCTTTTGATAATATATATTTATGAAAACCCAGAGACCACCAACTCATTTTACTTTTGTTCAACAGACATTAAACAGCTTTCTTTAGAAGCAGAATCACACACAAACATTTTTATATATAAGGGTGTTGATCACACATTAATTTTAGTATAGAAAAATATGAAATGGTTATTGTTGCCTCAAAACACTGGGATATTATATAATCATAATAAATGAAGTTGCAGATTGGATTAAACTGGCAGATCAAACAGATCAAACACATATACCTTTCCTCCCCAACTCTCAAAATCTAGAAATGGAATTAGAATATTTATATGAGTCTGAATTTTGAGATTAATTCCATCTCAGTCCTGGGAAACAGGAAGAAAGCCATCAACAGAGCAGAAATCACTGAAAGAAATTTAATGAAATTGAATTGATAAAGAAATGCATATAATCTAGCTAGAGTTGCCAAAAATCCCTGATAATTCTGTACCTTAATATGCTATCAGGGCTACATGGACCTGAGAGTGATGGTTTTGCCAAGACTTTGGAAGTAAGATTACTATTTGAGTATTTAAAAATTCATACATAATGAAAAAGAGTATTCAGATAAAGGATGGAACTAGGGGCTTATTCAGATAATTGTGACTTAAAAGTTTTGGAAACACAGAAGATCATAATTAGGGCAGTTTGGATATATTTTAAATATTTATTGATTTACTTATTTATTTTTGGCTGCACCGGGTCTTTGTTGCTGTGTGTGGGCTTTGTCTAGTTGCTACAGGCGGGAGGGGAGGACTACTCTCTACTGCTGTGTGTTGGCTTCTCATTCTGGTGACTTTCCTGTTGCAGAGAACAGACTCCAGGGTACAGAGACTTCAGTAACTATGGCAACTGAGCATGTGAAATCTTCCCAGACTAGGGATTGAACCTGTGTCCCCTGCATTGGAAGGTTGACTCTTAACCACTGGACCATCAGGGAAGTTTGGATATATTTTTAGAGAAAAATACTAGTTCTGTCATATTTTATCCTATAGACTCAGAGTGTGTAACTAGAAAGGGATATTCACCACCAACCAAAGAAAAAGAGGACCAATGGGTCAGACATTTGCTGTGTTTATCTAGCATTGTTCAGAGGAAAGATTGTTCAGAACCACTGCAGAGGATGAGAGGTTTATTAGGTTTCAGAATATCATGCATCTAAAATCTTTAAAGATCTCCTTCTCTCTCATCAATTACTCAGGTGATAATTTTGGCTTCTCTCGAATTCAGGTACTGTGAAGGTTGTGGTCATCACGGCCAACAAAAACCTTCCTTCCTTCCTCCCTCTCTCCCTCCCTCCCTCTCTTTCTTCTTTCCTTTTCCTCTCCCCAGCACTTCCTTCCCTTTTCCTTTTAAAAAATAGTTTTATTGAGATGTAATTCACATTCCATGCAATTCCCCATTTAAAGTAAATAATTCAAAGACTTCCAGTGTATTTATAGAGTTGCACAGCCTTTACCACAATCTGATTCTAGGACATTTCTATCACTAAATAGAAACCCAGAGCCCATTTACAGTTACTCCTTATTCTCACCCCTGATCCTTAGGCAACCACAAACTACTCATTGTTTCTATAGATAGGCCTTTTTTGATTATTTTTTTTATGAATGGAATCATGCTGTATGTGTTCTTTTGCATCTGGTTTCTTTCAATGAGTATGATGTTTTTCAGATTCATCCATGTTTTAGTATTTTGTTCTTTTTTATTGCCAAGTAATATTCCATTGTGTGGTTTTATATTCCACATTTTGTTTATTCATTTATCAGTTGATAGACATTTGATCATTATGAATAGGGCTGCCATGGACAATTATGTACATGATTTTGTGTGACCATATTCTTTGTTTCTCTTGGGTAGGTACTTAGAATTGTTGGGTCATATGATAATGCTAATTTTTTAAGAACCTGTCAAGCTATTTTCCAGTAGTTGCCTCCCTTCACTTTTATACTTTATTTTTAATCTTGAATTATTTTAAAGTAAATTATAAACCTCAAGACATGCCACTTAGCCCAAAAAGAGCATTATTCTACCTAAAAACTGTCAATTTATTATTATCACTAATTCAAATTTCCACTGTAAACTTTCCATGCATGCATACTCAGTCACTTTAGTCATGTCCGACTCTTTGTGACCCTATGGACTGTAGCCCACCAGGCTCCTCTGTCCATGGGACTCTCTGGGCAGGAATACTGGTGTGGGTTGCCACACCTTCTTCTAGGGAATCTTTCTGACCAGGGATTGAACCTGTGTCTTCTGTATTGCAGGCGGATTCTTTGCTGCTAAGCTGTTAGGGAACCTCAAACTTTCCATATGCATGAATATTTGAAGCACTGGATTAAAATCTCCCTCTGTAAATCAGTGAAGTTTTGGCCTCTCCAATTTCAAATGTTGAAATCTTAAACCCCAATGTGGTGGTTATTAGGAAGTATTAGGAGGGTCCTTTGGGAGGTGATTGGGTCATGAGAGTAAAACTCTTATGAATAGAATTAGTGCCCTGATTTGACAAAAAGCAGGGGGACAAAGAGCTCCTCCACCCTCTCCACCATATGTAAATACAGTGTACAATAGCTATCTATGAACTGGGAAGTGGGTCCTTGTCAGACAGTGAATCTGCCAGCACCTTGATCCTGGACTTCCAGGCCTCCAGAATTGTAAATTTCTGTTGTTTATAAGCTTCACAATCTATGTTCATCTGTTATAACAGCCTGAATGAGCTAAGACAGTTGGGTAAGTGATCTGAATTCTGAGGTTGGAATTAGCAAGCATGCTTAGTTAATAGACTAAAAGCCAGACTCTAGTCTGGTCTCTCTCAGAAATAAAGGCTGCATTTTGGCCTCCACAGACCACTCCTTTGCTTTATTTCTCAGTTTCTTCAGCACCACGTTGCAAAGAGGGGTGCCATTTTTTAAGTGCCCCTCAAAGACGCCAATGCCTAGGTTCTCATGAAGGACAGCAGTACTTCCTGCCACTCGGATGGGTGAGATTTCCCAGGATGCTTTCAGTAACACCCCCTTGTTTGGAATTAGTTTGAGTGGCTTTTCCCTCCTTGAAACCCAAGAAGTCTTGGGGAGGATAGGCATTTCTCTGAAAGTGATGCCCCGAAGATAAACCAGCAATTGATTTAAACGTTTATTACCTATTTGCAAGAGATGATGGAGGTGGATAATGGGAGCACTAGTCTAATTTTTACATTAGTGCTGTTTTTTTTCCTTCTTTTTTAAAATTTATTTTTAATTGAAGGATAACTGCTTTACAATGTTGTGTTAGTTTCTGCTGTACAACATGTGAACCAGCTATATGTATGCATATATCTCCTCCCTCTTGCACCTCCCTCCCACCCCCTACCCCATCCCAGTCACAGAGCACCAGGCTGAGCTCCCTGTGTTATACAGAAGCCTCCCACTGGCTCTCTGTTTCACACATGGTAGTGTATATACATCAGTGCCACTCTCTCAATCCGTCCCACCCTCTCCTCCTCCCGCTGTGTCCACAAGTCCATTCTCAACCTCTGCCTCTCTATTTCTGTCCTACAAATATGTTTACCAGTACCATTTTCCCAGACTCCATTTAAATGTAATAATAAATATTTGTTTTTCTCTTTCTAACTTAACTCTGTATAATAGGATCTAGGTTTATGTTAGAGAAATGAGCACAAATCGTGAGTGTGCATCTGAATGAACTTTCATAGAGAGAACCTGCACACTTAGCCAGCACCCACTTCAGGAAGCGGGCTTCCCTGGTGGCTCAGTGGTAAAGAATCTGCCTGCAATGCAGGAGCTGCAGGAGATGCGGGTTCGATGTCTGGGTCAGGGAAGATCCTCTGAAGGGAAACATGGACACCCACACTAATATTTTTGCCTGGAAAATCCCATGGACAGAGGAGCCTGGTGGGCTACAGTCCATGGGGTCACAGAGTTGGACACAACTTAGTGACTAAATAACAGCACACACTCTTTAGCTGTTGCATGGGGCTCAGTGGTCGCAGCACGCAGGCTCTAGAGTAAGTATGTGGTCTTAGTAGCCCTGTGACACGTGGGATCTTCCCTGAACAGGGATGGAACCCACACCCCCCAGCATGGAAAGGTGGATTCTTAACTGCTGGACCACCAGAGAAGTCCGAGGTCCTAGGTCTTATCTCCTGGAGACTGTTAGGTGGGGTGGTTCCTGGCTTAGGAATCAACCAATGCGGATTCTTGTCCTGTCGTTCAACACTCTGCTCTGTTGTTCACAGGCTAGATGACCTTGGTCTAGTCACTTGGTATTGTATTTTGCCCTATTTCATCTCTGTGCCTTATTTGATTGTCTGGCTCTGATGATGAAGAGGGACATTTGTGCCCTAGGGCCTATCTTACACACTTTATGATACTTTATTTCCAAAAGCCAATTTTTATTGCAAACTCTTTCTATACCAGGTGCAAGCACTTAGAGTTCTGGCACAGCGTTTACCGCCATGTATGAGAACTTGTCTCTACACAGTGTACACACTGCGAGTTTCTTTGATGCAGGGAGCTTCATTCATTTGAAAGTTGCAGCACCTGGTGCACGGTGGGGCCCAGAGGAAGCAAGCACTCCACACATGTTTGCTGAAAGAGTGAATGAGTCTCCTTGGTATCTGTGGATCCTAGCAGACACTGCTGGTGGTCTGGCCAAGCCCTCAGGTATTTACTTCCCCACTTTGGCTGCTTCCTGAAGACTCCTGTGATTCTGAGGTCTCCTCCTGGCTTCAGGGGAACACTGGCTGCAAAGGCTGGGAGTGCTGGAGAGCGAATGTCCCCAAAGCAGACCTCCATATAGGAGGCCTGGGGAGCTGGCGGATAAACCCCAGCCTCTTCAGCCCCCAGTAGAATAACCAAGGTCTCTGTACTGTCTCTCTGAGTCTCCCTGGGGACTGAGCTCCACTTTCCATGGTGATAGCAGCTTGATTCTACAGCCTTTATTGGCTTCCTCCCCCTCCTGTCTCACTTACTCACTCTCTGTGATTTCGAGGATCACCATCTAAAGAAAGTACATGCACTTAACTCCCTGCTTTCAGGGTTTGCTTCCTGGGGAATCTTGCCTACCTTGAAGGATTGTTGTGATAAATGAAAAACACACTTCAAAGGCTTTTTGGTCTCAAAATGTAAGTAGTGTACTTTTGAAATGAGTTGTTCTCAAGAGGAGCATGATAGGTTGAATAGTGGCCCCCAAATATATCCATGTCCTAATCCTGTGAATATTTCCTTATAGTGCAAAAAGGACTTTGTGGATGTGATTAAATTAAGGATCAGAGATGGGAGATTCTCTTGGATTTTCCTGGTAGGCTCTCAGTATAATCACAAGATTCATTAGAGAGGGAGGCAGGGATTCCCTTGGTGGTCCTGTGGTTAAGACTCCATGCTCCCCCTGCAGGAAGCCTGGGTTTGATCCCTGGTCAGGGAGCTAAGATCTCACATGCTGCACGGCACAGCCAATAAAAAAATAAACACATTTTAAAAAGAAATAAAGAGGGAGGCAGAGGGAGATGTGACCCAGAATTAGAAGGCAGTGTGAGCACTGAAGCAAGATGCTACGCTGCTGGCTTCCAAGATGGAGGGAAAGTCCATGGGCCAAGACAACTTGCGGGATGCTTGTTCCCTGACCAGGGACCCAACCTGGGTTCACAGCAGTGGAAGCACAGAGTGCTAACCACTGGACCACCAGGGAATTCCCCGGAACGCAGTTTGATAAGCTTGAAAGGCAAGAAAATAGATCCTTCCGTAAGAGGACTGCCCTGCCAACACCTCGATTTTGGCCCAGTGAAATTGCTTTTGGGCTTCCTACCTCCATAACTGTAAGAGAATTAATGTGGAGTATTTTAAGCCACTAAGCAACTGTAGTGTTAGGAAGACTAATATGAGGAGGGCCCTGCCTATTGCCCCTAACCCACACCAGCAGGGGGCAAAGTAGGTGCAGGGGGAGCAGTAGTTCCCAGTGACCCCTCTCCCCCGCCAAAGAATCCTGCTCACTCATCAACTTGCTGGCTTCAGATACAGTAAGACCAGTTTGAGCTGTTTGCACTTCCTTGGGGCCAGTCTTTCAGGACAGACTTGTGAAGAATTTCCACTGTATTTCAAGGTCAAAAAAAAGGAAGAGTCAGAGCTTTTGTGGTTTTCTTTTGAATGGAACAACAAACACTAAAACAAAATCATAAATAAGCTTGGGAAAGCTGAGTAGAGAAAGTCCGAAGGCTAGCCCAGTTCCCTGCTGTTATTAAAATTAGCTATCTGTTGTGTTCCTTTGCATCAGTTCAGTTCAGTGGCTTAGTCATGTCTGACTCTGCAACCCCATGGACTGCAGCACGCCAGGCCTCCCTTTCCATCACCAACTCCCGGAGTTTACTCAAACTCATGTCCATTGAGTCGGTGATGCCATCCAACTATCTCATCCTCTGTCATCCCCTTCTCCTCCTGCCTTCAATCTTTCCCAGGATCAGGGTCTTTTCCAAGGAGTTAGTTCTTCACATCAGGTGGCCAAAGTATTGGAGTTTCAGCTTCAGCATCCGTCCTTCCAAAGAATATTCAGGACTGATTTCCTTTAGGATGGACTGGTTGGATTTCCTTGCAGTCCAAGGGACTCTCAAGAGTCTTCTCCAACATCACAGTTCAAAAGCATCAGCTCTTCGGTGCTCAGCTTTCTTTATAGTCCAACTCTCACATCCATACATGACTACTGGAAAAACCATAGCTTTGACTAAATGGAACTTTGCCTGCAAAGTAATGTCTCTGCTTTTTAATATGCTAGGTTGGTCATAGCTTTTCTTCCAAGGGACAAGTGCCTTTTAATTTCATGGCTGCAGTCACCATCTACAGTGATTTTGGAACCTCCCAAAATAAAGCCTGTCTCTGTTTCCATTGTTAACCTATTTATTTGCCATGAAGTGATGGGACCAGATGCCATGATATTCATTTTTTGAATGTTGAGTTTTAAGCCAGCTTTTTCACTCTCCTCTTTCACTTTCATTAAGAGACTCTAGTTCTTTGCTTTCTGCCATAAGGGTGATGTCTTCTGCGTATTTGAGGTTATTGATATTTCTCCCAGCAATCTTGATTCCAGTTTGTGCTTCATCCAGCCCGGCATTTCTCATGATGATACTCTGCATGTAAGTTAAATAAGCAGGGTGACAATATACAGCCTTAGCATACTCTTTTTCCAATTTGGAGCCAGTCTGTGTTTCATGTCCGGTTCTAACTGTTGCTTCTTGATCTGCATTCAGATTTCTCAGGAGGCAGGTCAGGTGGTCTGGTATCCATCTCTTGAAGAATTTCCCAGTTTGTTGTGATCTACACAAAGGCTTTGGCATAGTCAATAAAGCAGAAGTAGATGTTTTTCTCTGGAACTCTCTTGCTTTTTCAATGATCCAACAGACATTGGCAATTTGATTTCTGGTTCCTCTACCTTTTCTAAATCCAGCTTGAACATCTGGAAGTTCACAGTTCATGTACTGTTGAAGCCTGGCTTGGAGAATTTTGAGCATTACTTTGCTAGCATGTGAGATGAGTGCAATTATACGGTAGTTTGAACATTCTTTGGCATTCCTCTGCGTATCAGGACTCATATCTAAAAACCAGAAATATGATCTCTGCTGTTGTGGGCTGTGTATCTTCCTTTCATTTTCAGCCCAAACCATGGAGAGAGTTCCTATGAAACGTATTTGTGTGAGTACAACTTTCTTCCCTGCAGAATTCACAATATGTGGGAAATACTGTTTCATCCTTCTTTTACAATGTCTAAGGCTGGACATTTTCAAGAATGTTTTTGAGATAATCAGGGCAATTTGAATGTGTATTGACATCAAATAATTGTTAATTTCATTAGGTGTGATAGGCATTATTGTTACATAAGAAAATACTTATAGCGGTTAGAACTATGTAAGGGATGAAATGACATATGTAATAGAAAGGAAGAAAGGAGAATGGGAAGGAAAAAGAATAGGAAAGAGACAGATACAGAGAGACAGAGAAAGCAACAAACAAATCAAGTATAGCAAGATTTTGATAGTTGTTAAACTTAGGTGATGAGTGTACAGATGTTTGGGCTTCCCTGGTGGATCAAAGTAAAGAACTCGCCTGCCAATGCAGGAGACATGGGTTTGACCCCGGGGTGGGGAAGATCCCCTGCAGTAGAAAATGCAACCCCCTCCAGTATTCTTGCCTGGGAAGTCACATGGACAGAGGAGCCTGGTGGGCTACAGTCCATGGGGTCGCAAAAGCTTTGGACACGACTTAGCAACTAAACAACAACAACAACATTCAGATATTCATTATATTATTGTATGTGTTTAAAAATATTTTTAAAGATTTTTCTGGAAAAAATTGATGGCTATAAACAGTCTTTTAAAAAACTTTCAAAGAGAGACAGCTTCAGGAAAAGGATTGTGAACACAAGCTCTGGAGTGGCCTGGGTTCCAGTCTGGGCTGCTGTGCTTTCTAGCTGTGACAATTTGGACATATTCCTCAACCTCTCTGTTCTCAGCTTCCTTCTAGGTAAAAGGAACATAGTAGTACCCACCTTCAAGGATTGTTGAAAAGAATCAAGAAGATAATACTCCAGTGGGAATAGGGTCTGGTGCAGGGTACTACAAAGTTTATTATTACTTTTAGTATTGTCTATTGTACTGGTACAGTGATTCTCAGCTGGGGGTATTTGTGACCCCCAGAAGATATTTGGAAATATCTAGAGACACTTTTGATTGTCACAACCAGCTGTGCTACTATCTTCTGATAGGTAAATGCCAGGAGCCCTGATAAATGCCCTGGGCCATGTAGGACAGCCTCTACTCCAGTGATCTGGACCAAAATGCCAGTAGTGCTGAAGTGGAGAAATCCTGTTGCTAGTATTAAAAGGACATTGTAAAAATATTAAATGTCAATATGCGAAATAAAGAATAATAATAGCCCATAATTTCACCATGCAGAAATAATCACTATCCAAAACTAGAAATTTACAAAAAGAAAAGGACATCTTCATCAAAATTAAAATGCATAATAATGACAAAGTCCCTTTATCTCACTGCTTCTGGTAGTGGCCTGTCCTCATTTCTTTGAAACTGTCACAACTTACAGAAAGTTGTCCAACGTCTTCAGACGTTTGGTAAACATACCATTTGGTATTTGACTAGGCTATAAGTCAAATTCTTTTGGAATGAAGCTGAATGAAATGCAGGGAAACTATTTGAAGTCATTAGTCACCTCAGAAACTATTCTGACAACACTTTTCTGTAGGGGAGAAATTTAGCAGATTATATCAAAAGCCATTTAAAAGTCCATATTCTTTCACTTGGCAACTCCATTTGTAAGAATTTATCCTATAGAATGGAGAAGGAAACAGCAACCCACTCCAGTACTCTTGCCTGGAAAATTCTATGGGCGGAGGAGCCTGGTAGGCTACAGTCCATGGGGTTGCAAAGAATCGGACATGACTGAGCGACTTCACTTCACTTCCTCCTATAGAAATTATCAAAGGTGTCTGTACAGATGGTCACTTCCTTTTTAAAGTTTTGGCTGCACTTGTTCTCTGGTGCAGTGTGCAGGCGTTCCCTAGTTGCAGAGCACTGGCTCTCCAGTGGCTCTGAGGCATGTGGCATCTTAGTTCCTTGACTAGGGATTGAACCCACATCCCCGACATTGGAAGGCAGATTCTTAACCACTTGATCACCAGGGATGTCCTGATCATTTCTGTACTGTTTTTAATTGTGAAAAATCGGAAGGACCCTAAATTGAAAACAATAAAGGGAGACTTGCTGATATGACTCCAGTGCATTCATGCAGTAAAATGTCATGTAGTCATTTAAAAACACAATATTTAATCTATATATGGGTGCATGGGGCCACAAAGAGTTGGACATGACTGAGTGACTAACGCATGGAAAGGTAGTCATAGAGTACTCAGTGAAAACTAGCCCTAGGAGAGGTCTAGAAGGGCTAATGAGTTTGTGGATATCATGCCAAAGGTGTAGTGAGCACCCAGCATAGCTGCTAGGGGTTGGGACTCCTGGGAGAAAAGTCCTGAAGACACATAGTCCTTCAGTCTCCTGGCATCCTGAGGAGAAACACGCTGGGGTCAAGGGGCACTTGGGGAAGGTACTCTGGCAGAGGTACCTCGCCCCTGTTGCTCTCATTTTTCATGGAACAAAGGTAGTGAGTGGCCTTGTCCTTGGCTGACAAATATTTTGCATTCAGTTGCCAAGTAGGCTATGCTGAGGTGCCACTGGGAGGGCACTCTGTGAAGCACCTGCAGTCTTTGGGCCCCCTGGTCTTGGGGGAAGTTGGTTTGGGGACAGCCCTCGGCTGCAGGGAGCATTTGTCAAAAGTTCCAGTTAGCTCATCACCAGCAGCCAGAAAGATTCTGAGGATCAGAAGATTTACCTTCTGTGCTAGTCAGCTTCCCTGGTGGCTCAGATGATAAAGAATCTGCCTGTAATCCAGGAGACCCAGGTTCGATCCCTGGGTTGGAAAGACCCTCTAGAGAAGGGAATGGCAACCCACTCTGGTATCCTTGCCTGGAGAATTCCATGGATGGAGGAGCCTGGAGGGCTACAGTCCATGGGGTCGCAGAGAGTCAGACAGGACTGAAAGGGCCAGGTTTTTAGTCTTAAATGAAGGGTTGTGCCAGGTGATGTCTAAGGATCCTCTGAACTCTAACTCTTTTATGATTCCAATATTTTAATTACATCAATGGCATTTCTTTTGTTACAAATGATTTGTAAATTCCCTGGAGTTTCATTGGCTGGTGTAGTAAGGTTTGCCTCCTGTAATATTACCAGACCCTGGGGGAGGTTTTTCTCAGTATCTGGAAAAACTTTACCATCATTCTCCCTCTTCTTTTTTTTTTCCCCTGCCTTCTCTCTTCCTCTTAGGAGGTTTATGTGGCTTAATTAATTCAGATCAGTCAAGTACTTTTGAGACTCTGAGTATAGTCAAAGTCTTCCTATGAATAATAGCCCATTGGGAACTCGAACCCCTCCGAGCATTATTAGCAGAAGATGTTAGTCTTGCTGCTTGTGTAATTTGAAGCCTATTCATTCCAGTGTGCAAAATCTGCTCCTTGGAGGAAAAAGCACCCAGGAAAACCTGAATTCTCTGAGTCTTTTGCATAAAATACCCAGGGATTTGACAATGTGCTTCAGGCTGAGAAAGGGAATTCTGGGAGATGACATTCCTTAGAAGTATAAAATGAAGTATTTGGGGAGGATTTCATACTCTGGTTGGGGGGACTGTTTTTTTTTTTTTTTTTAGGCAGAGTTTCTGTGAACATTTCGGGGAATGCTCTTTTCCAATTTCTCTTCTCCAGGGATGTTTGACGGCAGGTGATAAGTCACTTGGCTCCTCTGGGTGAGGCAGTTTAATCATCACTGGCTCCAACCATACCAGGAGCCCTCCCACCAAGAGGAAGGGCATGAACAAGCTTGAAATCAGACGTTTGGGGAGGATCTGCTCTATTTTTTAGGAACTGCTCAGGAACTCTGGGGCTTTGGCCGGGACCTCAGATCTTCCATTTCTTTTTCCATCTGTACAATGGGAATAATATCTAATTCCCAGGTATCGTGAGGCTTATATGTGATAGTTGATAGTCAATGTACGTGAGCTCTTGGAGAGCTGGCCCATTTTATACCATGTATTAGTATCTGCTTTGACATATGTGAGTGCCTCATGCAGACTGGCAGTGGGAAGAGCTGTTCACTGAAGGCTTTTGATGAGTTGAGCTCTGTGGCAAGCCCTTTACATATATTATCTCATTTAATCCTCACAGCTACCCTGTGGGGTAGCATTATTGTGGCCCCATTTTAGAGATGGGGAAACTAAGGCACAAAGAGGTTAAGTAACGTGTACAAAGCCATGCAGTGAATGAGTTGGATATCAGAGTTCCAAGCTTTTAATTTATTAGGTTATTGCTGCCTTCCCCTCCTCCTCTGTAACTTCCCATAGGTCTTCGAGTTAACTTCCTCCAATTATAAGTCAGAGGAGAAGGAACATTTGTAGATGACCTGCAGAAAAAGCCCACGCTGCCGAATCCTTGGTATCTCATGATTCAAAATAGAGAGGCTGCAAGACACCTTAATTCATCACTCTCTGTCCCTTCTGCCCCTTTCCCTCTCTGACTGACAGTTTCCATTGGAGAACCAAAATCGAGGACTTGGCAGTACTATTCATGACTGAGAACTAATTCAAGTGGTTCTGATTTCATTTTTATCAGTCTATTCTGAAGAGCCCGGGAATCTCATGCACCAGAAATTAACTGCTGGTAGCCTGAAACTCCCAAGGGAAGTGCCAGGGTTGTTGGTATCCCTCACTTCATGGGAGCAGTAATTCTTATTTTTTACCTCCATAAAGTTTTAAGGATTCTAAAAGCCATGAGTTTAATATTGGAAAGCATAGAAAATACAGACATATAGAAATATAGAAGAAGAAAATTTGGAAAACATAGAAAAATATGAAAAGAAAGCTTAAATCAACCAGTGGCTTGAAAGCTTATTCTTTCCAACGTTTCTGGTACATGGTTGGGATCTTTACAATATACAAACATATCTCTCTGTTTTTCACTTAATGAAATATGTCAACATTCCATTATAGATTATTTGAAAGTATACAAATGTAAATTTTAATGGCTGCATAATGCTGTGCCATGTGGAACTGATAAAGAAGAAGAATAAAGTAAACTCTGTGTTAACTACGCATCCGTTTAGAAATAGAACATTGCCAATGTTTTAGACACTCCCTTTATGCTTCTGCCTAATTGGATCCCCCTTTCTTCCTAACGGTAGCCATTACTTTTGAGAAAATTATTCTCTCACTTTACCAGCTGTGGTGGAGCATTATATTGGTGCCCCCCCCCCAATGAACCATGGCTCCCCCTAATCAGCCCTTATGCAGTCCCATAGCATGCTGACTTTTGGATCTGTCTCCATATGAGTTGATTTGGCTGATGGAACAGTAATAAGCATGATTGGAAGGACTGATGCTGAAAATGAAGCTCCAATACATTGGGCCCTGACACATTGGAAAAGACCCTGATGCTAGAAAAGATTGAAGGCAGGAGGAGAAGGGGACATCAGAGGATGAGATGATTTGATGGCATCACCTACTCAATGGACATGTGTTTGAGCAAGCTCTGGGAGTTGATGGACAGGGAGGCCTGGTGAGTTGCCGTCCATGGGGTCACAAAGAGTCAGACACAGCTGAGTGGAGTGAACTGAACTGAAACAAAGATTTGACAAGTGCTTAAACATTAGGAAGAACTTCAGAAAAGATCTTCATGACCCAGATAGTCACAATAGTATGATCACTCACCTAGAGCCAGATATCCAGGAATGAGAAGTCAAGTGGGCCTTAGGAAGCATCACTATGAACAAAGCTCATGGAAGTGATGGAATTCCAGTTGAGCTATTTCAAATCCTAAAAGATGATGCTGTGAAAGTGCTGCACTCAATATGCCAGCAAATTTGGAAAACTCAACAGTGGCCACAGGACTGGAAAAGGTCAGTTTTCATTCCAATCCCAAAGAAAGGCAATGCCAAAGAATGCTTAAACTACCGTACAATTGCACTCATCTCACACGCTAGTAAAGTAATGCTCAAAATTCTCCAAGCCAGGCTTCAGCAATACGTGAACCATGAACTTCCAGATGTTCAAGGTGGATTTAGAAAAGGCAGAGGAACCAGAGATCAAATTACCAACATCCGTTGGATCATCGAAAAAGCAAGAGAGTTCCAGGAAACATCTATTTCTGCTTTATTGACTACACCAAAGCCTTTGACTGTGTGGATCACAACGAAGTGTGGAAACTTCTTCAAGAGATGGGAATACCGGATCACCTGACCTGCCTCCTGAGAAATCTGTATGCAGGTCAGGAAGCAACAGTTAGAACTGGACATGGAACAACAGGCTGGTTCCAAATAGGAAAAGGAGTACGTCAAGGCTGTATATTGTCACCCTGCTCATTTAACTTATATGCAGAGTACATCATGAGAAACGCTGGGCTGGAAGAAGCATAAGCTGGAATCAAGACTGCCAGGAGAAATATCAATAACCTCAGATATGCAGATGACACCACCCTTATGGCAGAAAGTGAAGAACTAAAGAGCTTCCTAATGAAAGTGAGAGAGGAGAGTGAAAAAGTTGGCTTAAAGCTCAACATTCAGAAAACGAGGAGCATGGCATTTGGTGTCATTACTTCATGGCAAATAGATGGGGAAACAATGGAAACAGTGACAGACTATTTTTTTGTGCTCCAAAATTACTGCAGATGGTGACTGCAGCCTTGAAATTAAAAGACGCTTACTCCTTAGAAGAAAAGTTATGACCAACCTAGACAGCATATTAAAAAGCAGAGACATTGCTTTGCCAACAAAGATCTGTCTAGTCAAGGCTATTTTTCCAGTAGTCATGTATGGATGTGAGAGTTGGACTGTAAAGAAAGTAGAGTGTGGAAGAATTGATGCTTTTGAACTGTGCTGTTGGAGAAGACTCTTGAGAGTCCCTTGACTGTAAGGAGATCAAACCAGTCCATCCTAAAGGAAATCAGTCTTGAATATTCATTGGAAGGACTGGTGCTAAAGCTGAAACTGCAGTACTGTGGCCACCTGATGCAAAGAACTGACTCATTTGAAAAGATCCTGATGCTGGGAAAATTTGAAGGCGGCAAGAGAATTGGACAACAGGATGAGATGGTTGAATGGCATCCCTGTCTCAATGGACATGAGTTTGAGTAAACTCAGGGAGTTGGTGATGGACAGGGAGGCTTGGCATGCTGTAGTTCATGGGGTTGCAAAGAGTAGGATGTGACTGAGCGACTAAAGTGAACTGAACTGAATATTGGGATGGGTTCTTCTGGAATATTTCCTCTTGAAACTCTGAGACCACCATGTTGTCAGGGAGCCCAAGGTAGCCAAAGCTCCACACTTATGTGCCGGTCCCTCCTCCACTGCCAATTAAGCGGTCTCAGTCTGCCCCCAGATGTCTGAGTCACCCCTATTGAGGTTCCAGACAGCGTAGAGCAGATATGAGCCATTCCTGGTGTGCTCTGTGCAAATTCCTGACACAGGATTGTGAGCACATAGAATCACTGATGTCTTAATCTACCAAGTTTTTGCACGGTTTGCTTTGACAGCACTACCTGAAACACAACCTATGCCTGTATGCTTGAACAATATAGTGTTCAGTGTTGTCCAGTTTTGAACTCTGCAAAATAGAAACATAGTAGGTATTTTCTTAGGTGTCTTGCTTCTTTTGTTAAATATCCTGTATGAGAAACATCTCCACTGTTATTTTGTGTGGCTGAAGTTCATTGGTTTTCTTTGATGAGCAGTGTTCCACAGCTGTTTATTCATTCTATTACTCATGAACATTTAGGCTGATTTGAGTCTGGGGCTATGAAAAACAAAATTTCTGTGGACATTCTTGTACATGTCTCTCTAGGTCCATATGGAAGTTTCCCCAGGGTGTAGCCCCTGGGGTAAAGTTGGGGTTGAAGGGTATGTGCCTAGTCAACTTTATTAGGCATTATTAAACTGTTTCTCAAAGTGATCTCCTGTTATGCCTCCCACTAGCAGTGTGTGTGAGTTCTTACTCATCCTTGCCAGTACCCGGTAATATCAGACTTATAAATATTTGTCTATCTGATAGATGTGTAATGGCATCTCACCATGGTTTTAATGAATTTCCCTAATGCGCAATAAGCTTCTTTTCATAGTCATTGGTGATTTGGGTATCTTTTTTTCTAAAGTGCAAGCTCAAATACTTTGTTCATGATTCTATTCAATTGTTTGTCTTTTTCTTATCAGAGGGCCTGTATAGATTCTAGAGGTAAGTCATCTGCTGATTATATGTGTTACAAATATCTCCTAATTTGTAGGAGATGGCTCTTTTCACTGTCTTGGACACTTAGTTTAAATGTCAGGAAATTTGTCAGCATTTTATTTTATGGTTAGAACTTTTTATGTCTTGTTTAAGAAATTCTTCCTTACTGTGAGCTTTCTATATTTTCTTTATAAGTGATCTTTTAAATGACTTGACATTTAGAGTTAATATACATGGAGCTTTTATTTGTGTATAGTAAGAGGTGAAACTGAATTTGCTCAGTCGTGTCCGACTCTTTGCAATCCCATGGACTGTAGCCTGCAAGGCTCCTCTGTCCATGAGTTTTTCCAGGCAAGACTACTGGAGTGGGTTGCCATTCCCTTCTCCAGGGGATCTTCCTGACCCAGGGATCGAACCTGGGTCTCCTGCACTGCAGGCAGACTCTTTACCATCTAAGCCACCAGGGAAGCCATAGTAAGAGGGAGGGATTCCATTTCACATTTTTTCCCCCATGGATACCAAATTATTCCAGCATCAACTTACTGCAAAGCTTATCCCTTCCCCAACACAGTGCTGGTTTTATTATATATCAAATGTCCAGGTGTAATTGGGTCTGCCCTGGGCTCACTGTTAATTCCACTAGTGACTTCTCTATTCCTGTCTGGTATTTTGACATACAGTGGGGAAAATTCTTTCAGCTTAATCGTCTGCAAGAGTGTCTTGGCTATTCTTTGCATTTCCATATACATTTTAACATCGGCTTATCATATCCTACAAAATACATATATGGTTTTTAATCAGAGTTGCATTAAATCTATCAATCAATTTGAGGAACTTATATAGCAACAAAATTCAATCTTTCAATCTATGAACATTCTATAGCTCATCTATTTAGATATTCTTGATGTATTTTTATTTATTTTTTCAGTTCTCTCTCCATTCTGTTTTAAAAAATATTTATTTATTTTTAATTGATTGATGATTGGTTTACATTAATGTATTTTTAATTAAGTTTTTACAGTTTTCCCTATTTAAAGTCTCATGCATTTTTGTTACTTTAAAAATTACATTGTAAATGATATTAACTTTTTGTTTCTTTGATTATATCAAAACACAGCTGGTTTCTAGAAACTGATTTTGTATTTAAAATTTTGCTAACACCTTTATTAGTTAAAATAATTTGTCTGTAGGATCGTTTGAATCTCTATGACACAATTTTATTATCTGTAAATAATGACAACTTTGTTTCTCTCTGTTTGATACTTGTAATTTTTATTTCTTTTCCTTGCTTTTCTGCACTGGCTAGAACCTTCAGTACAATATTGAATAGATGCAATTTCAGGCATCCTTGTCCCTTTGTTCCCATCTCAAAAGGAAAGCATTTAACATTTCACATGTAGAATGATAGTTTTTTTTTTCTCCACAAGTGACCTTTTCAGATCAATAGAGTATTCTTCTATCCTTATTTTGCAAAGAGTGTTTTATGATAAAATGATGTTGAATTTTGACAAATGCTTTTTTGGGTGCATCTATTGAAATGATCATATGAATTTTTTTTTTAATTTATTAAAGTGAGTTATTTTAATTGATTTTCTAATGACAAATCAATTTCACATTTGTGATTTAAATCTAACCTGCTAGATTTGGTTTGCTAATATTTTATTTAAATAGTTTGTAATAAATGTTCATATGTGATATTAACTAGAAAACCTTTTGTTTTTTTCACATTGTTTTTCTCTGGTTTCAGATCCATAGTTATACAGGCCTTACATTCTCAGAAACTTTGGGTATGATGGTGATATTGGCTTTACCAGAGTTCTGTAGATCTTGCCAGTAAAGCTAACAGATCTGGGATTTGAGAGTGAAGGATTTTAGATTTCTGATTTAATTTCTTACAGATTATAGAACATGTTCTAGGTGTTTTGGGGTTAGTTTGGTACATCGTATTTTTCAAGGAGTTGCCCATTTCATATGGTTTCAAATTTATTGGCATGATATAATTAAATACATTCCTGATATCTTTTTAAGATTCACAGCATCATAATTATGTCTCTCCTTTCACTACTGGTATTGCTTGGTTTTGCCTTCACTTTTTTTCATCTTACTGAAGCCTTACTTAACTTACTCTTAATCATCTTATGAAGGCTTACCAATGTTTGGATCAGTGTTTGAATCTTTTCAAAGAACCAGTGTTTTGCATGGCTGATCTCTAATGGATTTTTTCCCATCTCATTAACTTTTGCTATCTTTCTCTTTTCCTTTCTACTACTTTCTTGATTTAGATGGAAATCTAGTTTCAATTACTTACCTTCTATAAGCATTGTGAGTTCTTCCCTCTGATTCTACCTCGGGTATGGGCCTGATTCTTCCCTTTTATTTAAAAAGATATAAGAGAGACTTCCCTTCTGGTCCAGTGGCTAAGACTCCATACTCCCAATGCAGGGGGCATGGATTCGATCCCTGGTCAGGGAACTAGATCCCACATGCCATGACTAAGACCCAGCACAGCCAAATAAATAAAAATAAATATTAAAAAAAAAGGACATAGGGTCTGTGCCTCTCTGCAACTTGTTGGGAGAAGAGCTTGCAGATGTAGTCTCCTATATTCTCTGGCCACTGGCCAATAGTCTGATACTACGTGTAATGATCCATCCCTCTATCTTAAATACATACATTGCCTTCTTACTTTTGGCTTCTCCTTTACATTTCAGCAATTGATCAGAGCATACTTTGGTCAGAATGTGGCTAATCTATCTGCTGTAGCAATGACTCAATTGCTGGACTAGAGAAGAAGGCTGTGTGGACCTACAAAAGAAGGGTTTGAGCAGCTCTGCCTTCCATCCTCCCAACCCTCCAGCCACTCCAGCCCAGGACCTAGTCCAACTCTGGGGCTTCATTCTGGGCAACATTCATTTACAAAGACTGTGTGAACCACCTACACTAAACATTTTTCCTCCATCTTCTCACAGAACCACAGAATGCTTACGGAGTCTTTCTCGCCCCCATACAGCACTTCCTGCCATGGAACCAATGGTTCATCTTGGGACTGGAAAGCATTTTGAAATATGACTCGAGAATATGTGGCTGGGGCCTGGATTTCCTTGATAGTACTTCTCTCAGCTTAGAAACCAGGGACAAGTCATTGTACTTGAAATTTGCATCTCATTTGCAAACTGTCCCAACCTGATGCTAAGGAAAGGGGCTTAGGAAAAGAAGGCCAGTCGGTCAGTGTGACTGGACCTGCAAGGGACAGATTTCTGTACCTCTCAGAGGTTCTTCCAAAAACACTGTGTCTTGTGGTCACAGTTTTTGGAGCAGAACTGTCTTGTTTCAGAATCTGAGAGATCTTGGCACAAAGCCTTTCCTCACAGGTACTGTCCCCAGTCCCTCCAATGTCCTATGACTCTAGAAACAAGAAAGGGATATTTTAATACGAAGCACTTTGAAGTAAGAAAAAGAAGTTGTCCTTCAGAAACTTTCAGAAGATTCAGATTGGTTCCATCAGCATGGAGTTAATCACTTGTGTTACAATCCTAAGCTTCAGTCAAGAGGTTGGTTTGACATATTCCCTCCTTGGCTTCAGCTTCACAAATACATGAATAGTGTGATTTTTCTCCATTCATCTCATGTGGAGTTCTGGGAAGGGAGATGTGTTCCAGGACCCACGGGTCCCAGGAACACCCAGCAGCATCAGCAGATGCCACCTATGCTGGCCATATGGTGCTTGTTTTTCAAAACCATTGCCTCGAATTGAAACTCAGCAAATACTTCTTAGGCATCTACATGGTATATGGTTTGTAACTGCAGAAGTGAAGGAAGTGAACATGATTCCCTTAGGGAACCTGCAGTATAGTGGGGAGATAGAAATGTCAATTGAAAATGGAAAGTGCTAGAAAGAGGTTAAGTACAGAGCGCTGTGGGAGTTCAGAGAAGAGTGACTGGGTGGGGACCTCTGCTGGGTGCTCCTCCAGGCCCACACTATTCTTCACCCTGCTCTCTGCCTTAGAAGACTGACCTGCATGAACTTCATCAATGGTTTCCTTTGTCTTCCAGCCTCTGGCTGCACTGATACGTGGCTGTTGTTCAGTCACTAAGTCAGGTCCAACTCTGTGACCCCGTAGACTGCAGCACGCCAGGCTTCCCTGTCCTATACTATGTCCCAGAGTTTGCTTAAACTCGTGTCCATTGTGTCGATATGCCATGCAACGATCTCATCCTCTGTCACCCCCTTCTCCTCTTGCCTTCAATCTTTCCCAGCATCAGTGTCTTTCCTAATGAGCTGGCTCTTCCCATCAGGTGGCCAAAGTATTGGAGCTTCAGCTTCAGCATCAGTCCTTCCAACAAATATACAGGGTTGATTTTCTTTAGGATTGACCACTTTGATCTCCTTCCTGTCCAAGGAACTCTGAAGAGAGTTCCTTATACACAATTCGAACACATCAATTCTTTGGCTCCCAGCCTTCTTTATGATTCAGCTCTCACATCTGTACATAACTACTGGAAAAACCACTGCTTTGACTGTACAGATCTTTGTCAGCAAAGTGATGTCTTTGCTTTTTAATACGCTATCTAGGTTTGTCTCAGCTTTTTTTCCAAGAAGCAAGTGTCTTTTAATTTCATGGCTGCAGTCACTGTCCGCAGTGATTTTGGAGCCCAAGAAAATAAAATCTGTCACTATTTCCACTTTTCCCCATCTATTTGCTGTGAAGTGATGGGACCGTATGCCATGATATTACTTTTTTGAATGCTGAGTTTTAAGTGAGTAGGGTGTTTATTCTCCTGGCCTCCTCCCAGCAGTGTGGCCTTGAGCTGACTGCACCCCTCCAACAAGTGTCACAGCTCCATGAAAGCAGTCTTCTCCACATGACCCTCTGTGACCAGCCACCTCCAACAACCACTTCTCTCTTTGTCTCTCTTTGGTAACAGCCCTGCTCTAGCATCCCAGGTACTGTGTTAGGCCTTGTTTTTTCCCTATGAATGGCTCATCCTCAGTAAATAGTCCTTTATTAAGTCTTTGCCAAATGATCTTTATTTGAGTGTGTTGTTTTTTCTGCCGGGTCCCTGGCTGATGTTGTGTCGAATCCTGTTGGGGTGGGACAGTATGGTGAACCAGGAAGGGGGCTTCACAAAGGAGGTGACCCTGGGATACAGGTTTAAAAGCTAAATGGAGTTTTGTCTAAAATTAAGTTAGCCTTAATTTCTCACGATCCGAAGGCAATACTAGTTCAGTTGATACATCCCCCAGGCACAATCTCTCCATACTGGAGGTTTTACTTAGTCAGTGGTTCTTCCTTTGGGAAGTATTTTGAACAAACAAAGATGACCCAAGAACACAGGTAGTTACTCTTTTGGTATTTGTTGATTTAAAAAATTTTATAATGAGGAAAACTTACTTTTAAACTGAATTGGTGGGACTTCCCTGGTGGTCCAGTGGTTAAGAATCTGCCTTCCAATGCAGGGACTCAGGTTTTCATCCCCAGTTGAGGGACTAAGTCTCACAGGCTGCAGGGAGACCAGGCTCAGTGCCACAGTTAGAGAAGCCCGAGGGTGGCAACAAAGAGCACTCAGAGTGAAAGATCTCTTGAGTCACAAGGAAGACCTGATGCAGCCAAATAAATAAGTCAAATAAAATAAAGTAGCATTTAATTAATCCTAGTAGAGGGCTTTCCTGGTGGTTCAGATGGTGAAGAATCTGCCTGCAATGCAGGAGACCCTGTCATTCAATCCCTGGGTTGGGAAGATCCCCTGGAGCAGGGAATGGCAACCCACTCCAGTGTTCTTGCCTGGAGAATCCCATGGACGGAGGAGCCTGGTGGGCTACAGTCCAGGGGGTTTCAAAGAGTCGGACACGACTGAGCGACTAAGCACTTTCTCTTTCAATAGCACCTCTGTGAATTTAAAAACAGTACATGTGTATGTGTGACATGATTTTTATTCAGTCTTCAGATGATGTTTGGCTCATGTATGGATTTGAGAACCCCTTGAATGCATTCTGCTGCAGAGGTGGGTGTGACAAGCTCAAGAACCTCATGTCTAGGCTAATTCTTTATATCTCTCCTCTCCACTTCCTCCACTCCTTCCTGAGCACAGGTGTCCACATCATCAAATGTTAGAGCTGGAAGGAAGATACACCAATTACTGGATCCAATCACTCTGCTTTAAGATGAGGAAATGGAGAAGAAGTTACAGTCTCAGAAGTCACATTGTTAGTTAGTAGCTGAATCAACAATAAAACCTGGGTCCCTTGTTTCCCCGTCTGGAGCTTTTTCTAGTATTAAAAATTAAAAATTGTCTTTCTCCTCTGGTAATGTTTTGTGCCAAAAATTTGATCTCTCAGTGTCCTCCAGATTGAGCAGATGGTAAACTTTTCCTTTTTCCCCTTACCCTCCCACTCCCTGTTCATTCTAAAGCAGCAAGTCCTGGGCTGTCAGGGCATCCGTTCCTAGCCACACTGTAAAGAGTGGGCATGAGCAGGCTTAGCCCACTTCAGATCAGGACTGAGAATGGTCATCTGCTCCCCTACCCCAGTCCCGAGGACCAGAGGGAATCAAGTCCGCCTTAAGCAGAACAGACAGACCTGGGACCTAAAAGTAGGGGGAACTCCTGGGCCCGAGGCCAACTCTGAGCTTGAAAAGCTCTAGAAGAGACCTCAGTATTAACAGCCATCTTAGGTCTGCATAGCATTTCACAGATGAGATGTATGTGCTCATCCCCATGTCCATGATCCTATCTGTGCCCTTAAAGTCCACATACTGGGTTCCTGAGTGGCAAGAGAAGTGACCTGACCGATAGCATCTGGCCAGAACTTGGATCTGAGGTCACCTTGTCATTCACAGGTCACCACCCCACCAGAGCCCCCAGGCAACTTAGGAGCTTGAAAGTGGAACTTTGTTTGTCAGATACAAGTACACTTGCTTCTTACGTTTCATTCCTAAGGCCAGAAAACGGAGGTGGGACCCCGTCAGTGGTTGGCGCCCAACCCCAAGAGGGCTTGAGCCAGACAGTGAGCAAATTCATGCTTTTCTCTGCAATCAGAGGCATCTGTATACATGGTGAATGTTATAGCCCATTGAAAAATAAATAACCCTTCCAGGAAATGCCCCCATCTAGAACGTTTAAGTGTGGAAGGAACTTGGTCTTATGCAAGAGGTAGTGGGTGTTGATTGTTGTGTCTGTTAAAGCATGGCAGATTTCTGGCAGTGTTCACATTAGTGGCTTTGTATACAAATATGCTGTGATGGATCTGTATGCTCTAATGTAAAGACCTTGGTAATGTATGTGTGTTTTAGTTACTAAGTCATGTCCAAGTCTTGCAACCCTACAGACTGCAGCCCTCCAGGCTCCTCTGTCCATGGGATTCTCCAGGCAAGAGTACTGGAGTGGGTTGCCATTTCCTTCTCCATGGTACAGTATACATAAGCTTTTGTTTCCTCTTGTTACTGCATTTTGTTTATGATAAATTTTTCACCGTGTGGTATATATTGTTCTAAATCACTCTACAAATCTGATATTAAATACACACTGTGTGTGTGTGTGTGTTAGTCGCTCAGTTGTGTCTGACTCTTTGTGACCCCATAGGCTGTAGCCCACCAGGCTCCTCAGTCCATGGAATTCTCCAGGCAAGGATACTGGAGTGGTTTGCCATTTCCTTCTCCAGGGAATCTTCCTGACCCAGGAAAATACACATTATTACACGATTATTCAATCATGCTATTTATGGCACTGAGATTTTCGATCTTAAGATATATATGGAAAGGAATCCATTTATTGAATTATAACTAATACAGACATGATATCTAAAATTTTTTTAAAAAGAGTTAACTTAGACAAACAATTTGAATGAGATCTACTGTGTTCTAGAGTTCTCAGTCCTCCAGTCACTGGTGAGTGGCCAGAGATAGACGTCTGATCCAAGTTGAGCCAATGATACCACCTAGCCCATCATTATAGCTGATTTTTCTGAGAATGGGAGCTTGACCTAAAGTGGGTCAGCCACAATCCTTTACTGGAATTGTTTTTCCTTGGGTCATGTTGAGTGACAGAGCTGAGTGAGATGAGCCTGGCTGCTATTAGAAGTCATGTTTCCAGTGACATGGAAAAGCCTAAAAGAAGAAAGCTGACACAGACAGAGGCTAAGATGATACTTTAAGGGTTCAGAGGGCTTTCTATTCCTGATTTTAGTTGACTTTCAAGGCTGTAAATTTCCACAATTTCATTATAAAAGTTAAAAAACTTCAATTTGTCATTTGCAACCAGAAGAATTCTGACTGATTCCAATGTGGTATCAAAGTGGTAAATTTCTTGAAAGTAAACCTCACATTTTATTCATCTTATACTTTCTAGTGTACAGTGCCAAGACATGATTTTCTCTGAGGAATGTACTAAAAATGTAAATTACATATCTATTATTCCAGGCCCCAATGTATGTCAAATGTCTAGCTCTAGATCCACACAGGGAAAGCCACATGGTGAAAACTCTTGGAGAACTGAGTATAACTCCAGTGTTTAAGAAATGCCTTCAGACATAGGCAGAACACTCTCCGACATACATCACAGCAGGATCCTCTATGACTCACCTCCCAGAATATTGGAAATAAAAGCAAAAATAAACAAATGGGACCTAATTAAACTTAAAAGCTTCTGCACAACAAAGGAAACTATAAGCAAGGTGAAAAGACAGCCTTCAGAATGGGAGAAAATAATAGCAAATGAAGCAACAGACACACAACTAATCTCAAAAATATACAAGCAACTCCTACAGCTCAATTCCAGAAAAATAAATGACCCAATCAAAAAATGGGCCAAAGAACTAAATAGACATTTCTCCAAAGAAGACATACAGATGGCTAACAAACACATGAAAAGATGCTCAACATCACTCATTATCAGAGAAATGCAAATCAAAACAACTATGAGGTACCATTTCACGCCAGTCAGAATGGCTGTGATCCAAAAGTCTACAAGCAATAAATGCTGGAGAGGGTGTGGAGAAAAGGGAACCCTCTTACACTGTTGGTGGGAATGCAAACTAGTACAGCCACTATGGAGAACAGTGTGGAGATTCCTTAAAAAACTGGAAATAGAACTGCCTTATGACCCAGCAATCCCATTGCTGGGCATATACACCGAGGAAACCAGAATTGAAAGAGACACGTGTATACCCCAATGTTCATCGCAGCACTGTTTATAATAGCCAGGACATGGAAGCAACCTAGATGTCCATCAGCAGATGAATGGATAGGAAAGCTGTGGTACATATACACAATGGAGTATTACTCAGCCATTAAAAAGAATACATTTGAATCAGTTCTAATGAGGTGGATGAAACTGGAGCCTATTATACAGAGTGAAGTAAGCCAGAAAGAAAAACACCAATACAGTATACTAACGCACATATATGGAATTTAGAAAGATGGTAACAATAACCCTGTATACGAGATAGCAAAAGAGACACTGATGTATAGACAGTCCTTTGGACTCTGTGGGAGAGGGAGAGGGTGGGATGATTTGGGAGAATAGCATTGAAATATGTATAATATCATGTATGAAATGAGTTGCCAGTCCAGGTTCAATGCACAAACTGGATGCTTGGGGCTGGTGCACTGGGACGACCCAGAGAGATGGTATGGGGAGGGAGGAGGGAGGAGGGTTCAGGATGGGGAACACATGTATACCTGTGGCAGATTCATTTTGATACATGGCAAAACCAATACAATATTGTAAAGTTAAATTAAAAAAAAAAAAGAAAAGAAATGCCTTGAGAATTCTATATCTGGAAATGCCATTGAGCAGGCAACGTAAACCCTGAGCAAGATCAAAGCCAAGGCAAGAGAACAGTTGAGACCTTATCCCAGAAATGAGGATTCTGAAGTTCTTCCAGGCCCAGGAGGCAAGGAGGCCATGCTGTTTGTAAGGCAACCAAATCCTACAAAGAGAACTCCCAGAGGCCTGAAGGGTTTTCAGCAGAGAAGTTTAGAGGTGGGTGGGGGCAGGGGCGGGAGGGCAGTAGGAGCCATAGGCCAAGTAGACAGCTCTCGAGTTTTGCTTTTTCCTTGGCCTCCCATCACATTCCTTCGTATCGTTCCTTCCTTCAGATGTTCCATGAGTTGCCAGACTCTGTCCCAGGGCTGCTACTCTATCTCCTTGGCTCTACTTTGTGACCCTGTTTCAGGGATGAGGTTTCAGGTGGGAGATCTGAGTGTGGCAAGGGGTCCAGGGAAGTCAGGCAGTGATGGTATAATGAGGGAGGTGAGGGAGTGGGGAAGAGGGGGGTTGTGTGCAAAGGCAGCAGGACCCCAGCCATCAGCCTAGCCCTTAACTAGGCCAGAGGCCCTGGGGAGGCAGACTGGTCAGATCAAGGTAGAGGGTATGAGACGGTATAACATCTTGGAACTTGTAAGAACCTAATAGGGAGGTGGGTGTATTCTACTCAGCCTTTTTCTCTAAGACATCTCTTTCTTTAGGGAGTAGTCTGTGGAAATCTTTCCCTGCATCTTTCAGTTGCCATTTTTGTGAATCTGCTGACTTTCCAGTGGATCCACAATCCCATCAGTTCAGTTCAGTTCAGTTGCTCAGTTGTGTCCGACTCTTTGCAACCCCATGAATCGCAGCATGCCAGGCCTCTCTGTCCATCACCAACTCCCGGAGTTCACTGAGACTCACGTCCGTCGAGTTAGTGATGCAATCCAGCCATCTCATCCTCTGTTATCCCCTTCTCCTCCTGCCCCCAATCCTTCCTAGCATCAGAGTCTTTTCCAATGAATCAACTCTTCGCATGAGGTGGCCAAAGTACTGGAGTTTCAGCTTTAGCATCATTCCTTCCAAAGAAATCCCAGGGCTGATCTCCTTCAGAATGGACTGGTTGGACCTCCTTGCAGTCCAAGGGACTCTCAAGAGTCTTCTCCAACACCACAGTTCAAAAGCATTGATTCTTCAGCATTCAGCCTTCTTTATAGTCCAACTCTCACATCCATACATGACCACAGGAAAAACCATAGCCTTGACTAGATGAACCTTTGTTGGCGAAGTAATGTCTCTGCTTTTGAATATGCTATCTAGGTGGGTCATAACTTGTCTTCCAAAGACTAAGCATCTTTTAATTTCATGGCTGCAGTCACCATCTGCAGTGATTTTGGAGCCCCCCAAAATGAAGTCTGACACTGTTTCCACTGTTTCCCCATCTATTTCCCATGAAGTGATGGGACCAGATGCCATGATCTTCGTTTTCTGAATGTTGAGCTTTAAGCCAACTTTTTCACTCTCCACTTTCACTCTCATCAAGAGGCTTTTTAGTTCCTCTTCACGTTCTGCCATAAGGGTGGTGTCATCTGCATATCTGAGGTTCTCCTGGCAATCTTGATTCCAGCTTGTGCTTCTTCCAGCCCAGCGTTTCTCATGATGCACTCTGCATATAAGTTAAATAACCAGGGTGACAATATACAGCCTTGATGAACTCCTTTCCCTATTTGGAACCAGTCTGTTGTTCCATGTCCAGTTCTAACTGTTGCTTGCTGACCTGCATACAGATTTCTCAAGAGGCAGATCAGGTGGTCTGGTATTCCCATCTCTTTCAGAATTTTCCACAGTTTATTGTGATCCACACAGTCAAAGGCTTTGGCATAGTCAATAAAGCAGAAATAGACGTTTTTCTGGAACTCTCTTGCTTTTTCCATGATCCAGCATGTTGGCAATTTGATCTCTGGTTCCTCTGCCTTTTCTAAAACCAGCTTGAACATCAGGAAGTTCAGAGTTCATGTATTGCTGAAGCCTGGCTTGGAGAATTTTGTGCATTACTTTACTAGCGTGTGAGATGAGTGCAATTGTGCTGTATTTTGAGCATTCTTTGGCATTGCCTTTCTTTGGGATTGGAATGAAAACTGACCTTTTCCAGTCCTGTGGCCACTGCTGAGTTTTCCAAATTTGCTGGCATCTTGAGTGCAGCACTTTCACAGCATCATCTTTCAGGATTTGAAATAGCTCAACTGGAATTCCATCACCTCCACTAGCTTTGTTCTTAGTGATGGTTTCTAAGGCCCACTTGACTTCACATTCCAGGATGTCTGGCTCTAGGTCAGTGATCACACCATCGTGATTATCTGGGTCGTGAAGATCTTTTTTGTACAGTTCTTCTGTGTATTCTTGCCATCTCTTCTTAATATCTTCTGCTTCTGTTAGGTCCATACCATTTCTGTCCTTTATCGAGCCCATCTTTTCATGAAATGTTCCCTTGGTATCTCTAATTTTCTTGAAGAGATCTCTAGTCTTTCCCATTCTGTTGTTTTCCTCTATTTCTTTGCATTGATCGCTGAAAAGGGCTTTCTTATGTCTTCTTGCTATTCTTTGGAACTCTGCATTCAGATGTTTATATCTTTCCTTTTATCCTTTGCTTTTCACTTCTCTTCTTTTCACAGCTATTTGTAAGGCCTCCCCAGACAGCCATTATGCTTTTTTGCATTTCTTTTCCATGTGAATGGTCTTGATCCCTGTCTTCTGTACAATGTCACAAACCTCATTCCATAGTTCATCAGGCACTCTATCTATCAGATCTAGGCCCTTAAATCTATTTATCACTTCCACTGTATAATCATAAGGGATTTGATTTAGGTCATACCTGAATGGTCTAGTGGTTTTCCTTACTTTCTTCAATTTAAGTCTGAATTTGGCAATAAGGAGTTCATGATCTGAGCCACAGTCAGCTCCTGGTCTTGTTTTTGCTGACTGTATAGAGCTTCTCCATCTTTGGCTGCAAAGAATATAATCAATCTGATTTCGGTGTTGACCATCTGGTGATGTCCATGTATAGAGTCTTCTCTTGTGTTGTTGGAAGAGGGTATTTGTTATGACCAGTGCATTTTCTTGGCAAAACTCTATTAGTCTTTGCCCTGCTTCATTCCGTATTCCAAGGCCAAATTTGCCTGTTACTCCAGGTGTTTCTTGACTTCCTACTTTTGCATTCCAGTCCCCTAGCCTAATCCTATTCTGTGATTTCCAAGCATGTAAAGGAGATAGAGACTTGTATGAGTGTATTTTCCACAACAGATCTCTAAAGAGCACATCCAAAAGGAGAGGTCAAATGAGCTTAAAGTGGATTCACTGTGTGTATGCATAAAAGTGACGGAGAAGGCAATGGCACCCCACTCCGGTACTCTTGCCTAGAAAATCCCATGGACGGAGGAGCCTGGTAGGCTGCAGTCCATGGGGTCGCTAAGAGTCAGACACAACTGAGCGACTTCACTTTCCCTTTTCACTTTCATGCATTGGAGAAGGAAATGGCAGCCCACTCCAACGTTCTTGCCTGGAGAATCCCAGGGACGAGGGAGACTGGTGGGCTGCCATCTATGGGGTTGCACAGAGTCGGACATGACTGAAGTGACTTAGCACTTAGCACCATGCATAAAAGTGAAAGTGAAGTCGCTCAGTCATGTCCAACTTTTTGCAACCGCATGGACTGTAGCCTATCAGGCTCCTCCATCCATGGGATTTTCCAGGCAAGAGTGCTGGAGTGGGTTGCCAATTCAAAGGATAGTTTGTTTATAAAGAGAGAGCAATCCTTACATGAACTCCAAAGGAAACACAGGGGCATCATCTACTCACTGTCATGATAGAACTGTGTTGGCTGTCACTGTGTCTGACAGTCCTAAAGAGCAACTTCAGTTTTATAGATGGGTTTCTAAAGTAGTTTAACAGTTCTAGAAATGAGTTTTATTCAAGTGTTAAAGAGGTCTATGCCGTACACACTACCATGTGTAAAACAAATATTAATAGCTGGTGTGAAGCAACTGTATAGCTCAAGGTGCTCAGCTCAGGGCTCTGTGATGACCAAGAGGGCTGGGGTGGAGATCAAGATGGGAGGGAGGCTCAGGAGGGAGGAGATATATGTATAAGTATGACTGACTCACATTGTTGTACAGCAGAAACCAACACAATATTGTAAAGCAATTATCCTCCAATTAAAAATAAAATCAGAGAGGTCTATGCCACTATACAGAGAAGGCAATGGCATCCCACTCCAGTACTCTTGCCTGGAAAATCCCATGGACGGAGGAGCCTGGTGGGCTGCAGTCCAAGGGGTCGCTAAGAGTTGGACACGACTGAGCGACTTCACTTTCACTTTTCACTTTCATGCATTGGAGAAGGAAATGGCAACCCACTCCAGTGTTCTTGCCTGAAGGATCCCAGGGACGGGGGAGCCCCGTCTACGGGGTTACACAGAGTTGGACATGACTGAAGCGACTTAGCAGCAGCATGCCATTATAATAATGGTGTTATTTAATGGTAGAAAAACAAATATTGTAATAGAAAAATATTCACTGGCTTGGAATTGAGTATTTAGACACTAGGCCTACAGCGCCATTTTCTAGGACAAGATCTTGTCAGTGTTGAAGTAAATTAGGTATTTAATACATTCGATACGTAATATAGATAATTAATAAGTTTATTGAATGCAGATTAAGTATCTGTAGATACGCTACAGCAGTGGTTCTTAACTCCTGGGGTTGTGGGTCCTTTTGAAGACATTTACACACATTCACACACTTTACATACAATTTGAAGACTTCCTGGGTCTGTTGAACTCCATCTGCAGTCCTCTATGTCCAGAACCTTTGCTCTACAGAATCCTGCAATGTAAAGCACTTGTGAAATGTAATGTCAAAGACTTAGGAATTCTGCTTCTGGTAATGGTAAGCTGCTGCTGCTGCTGCTGCTAAGTCACTTCAATTGTGACCGATTCTGTGCGACCCCATAGACGGCAGTCCACCAGGCTCCCCCGTCCCTGGGATTTTCTAGGCAAGAACACTGGAGTGGGTTGCCATTTCCTTCTCCAATGCATGAAAGTGAAAAGTGAAAGTGAAGTCACTCAGTCATGTCCGACTCTTCTCAACCCCGTGGACTGTAGCCTATCAGGCTCCTTTGTCCATGGGATTTTCCAGGCAAGAGTACTGGAGTGAGTTGCCATTGCCTTCTCCAATGGTTAGCTATTGTATTGCTAATGGAAAAGAATCAGAGAAAGTGAATTTAAAAAAGAAATATTTGAGAACTTTGGAGAGATATTAAGATAACAAGGGCTGGAGAAAATTCTGAATAGGAAGCACCTCATTGAGGTGAGCCTGATGTTTTAAATTTCTTTTCCCTTCACTTTTCTTCTTGATTTTTAACCAGCAAGGAGGAAGAATTTGAGAAACTAGGTAAAAAGTAACTTATAAGAGGCGGAGAATTTGACCAGAGCTTTCATCCTTTTCTCATGGCTAGGGAAATAAAAAATGGGGTTTAGGGCTACAGAGATAGCAAAAAACTCAAAAGCCCAAAATCCTGCAGAGAAGTGAGACAGTCTGAACCATTATCCTAGAAGCATGCACTGACCAGAAAGAGTAGTCTGCTAACCAAAGCTTTTTTGTGGTGCTGGGGAAATAAAAATTGGATTTCAGTTTCTGCCAAGGAGAAGAGACCCTGATAAAGGCTCCAAGGTGCTTGCTAGTTAGGATCTTCAAGAACTGTATCCACAGAGTAAGAGCAAGCCAGGAATAGGTCAGGCCTCACGAGAGTGAAACAAACTCAGAGATCTGCCTCCAGCCTCTCTGCTAGCCTCTACAGCTTTTAAAAAATAGAAAATATCCAAATTAAATTACAAAGTACCAGACACACCCAGAGATAAGACGAAGAGAAAACAGATAATGAAAACATGCCCATGGGTAATCAAGATAGTGGAATTAGTAGACATCCATGACCATCCATGACCATCCATGACCATGCATGAACCAGTTGACAAAAATCTTCCCAATTACAGGCCAGTCACTGCCATATACTCTAGTGACTAAATTGGCCCATTCAGAGAAACACAAGGCTAACTAAATTAAAATTTGTTAACAGAGTAGAACTTAAGTGTTCTTATTTTTTTTTAGAAAGGTAACTATGTGAGATGAAGGGTGCGCTAATTGCCTTACAGTGGAAGTCATCTCACAATGTGTATATACACCAAATCATCATGTTGCACATTTGAAACATATTACAGGGACGTCCCTGGTGGTCCATAGTTAGGACTCTGTGCCTCCACTGCAGGGGGCATGGGCTCGATCCCTGGTCTGGGAATTAAGATCCCACACGCTGTGTGGCACAGCCAAAAAAAATTAAATATATATATATGTTACAATTTTATTTGCCAATTATACTTAGAAAAGACTATACTAAATATCTTCAGTGTTTGGTATATACCATCTCCTAGTTGAATGTGCCTAAACAAACTTGAAGGATAACTAGCGTTTACTACATTCTTTATTCCCAATATTTCAGCTGTCCTGTTTCACATTGGCCATAGGATTTGGGTCCCATCACTTTTAGTGACTTTAAGAACTGCCGATACATATAAACTATACTTCAATTAAAAATAAATAAAATATTAGGAAGAACTATTTTTAAGACCAGTCAATTAAAGATCAGTCCTGGGTGTTCATTGGTAGGACTGATGTTGAAGCTGAAACTCCAGTACTTTGGCCACCTGATACGAAGAGCTGACTCATTTGAAAAGACTCTGATGCTGGGAAAGGTTGAAAGGAGGAGAAGGGGACGACAGAGGATGAGATGGCTGGATGGCATCACTGACTCAATGGATATGGGTTTGGGTGGACTCCGGGAGTTGGTGATGGACAGGGGGGCCTGGCATGCTGCGGTTCATGGGGTTGCAAAGAGTCGGACATGACTGAGCGACTGAACTGAACTGAACTGAACTGAATTATCACAGAGCTTAATAGTTAATATGTCTGAATCCATACTGGATGCCTATTGGAGCTCATCTTAAACACTGGGTGGTCATGGGCCGGCTACCTCCTGACCTTGGAGTCAGCCTGCCTGCAATGTTTAGGTCTTACAATTTAACTAACCAGTTTAATGTGTATCACATAGAAGTAGAAACAAACCTTAGGAAACAGTCTTTTAGGTAGCTGTCTGCTTAGCTTTACCCATTCTGACTGAGCACCTACAGCTTAACTGTAGGATTTCCTCAGGTTAGGAGCCTCTCCACCTGATGGTACCTGAAGGGGTTCTTTAATTTGTCACTTTATGAAGACCTGAACCTGTGTATTCAAAATGACTCTTTAATTAAAACTTCATAAAGTGTTGATGTATTACAAAGTATACACAATGGATTCTGTTACTAATTTTTAGTAGAATCTCCTTAGGAAACTAGACAGCCCAGTAATGACGGTCTGGATTATTTTTCTTCATGTTTGGGGAATTCTTCTGGGTCCTGCAATAACGTGCCCTATATCATTTTTATGCTGACCACTTGCTGATCTCTTCACTGTCCTTGATATTTAATCCTTAACCCCTTACCTACAATTTGCTGAAAGCACCATTTTTGGGTGCTCCATGAAGTTGCTCCTCCCACTGTCGTCTCCAAGCTGTGTTCTTGGGAACATGCTGCAGACTTCTATTGCCACTAATGGGAATGAAAAGGAGCAGCCTCCTGTTTCACTCCCTCCAGGGAGAGGGTTCAGTGTGTCCCCTTGGACAGCTGCCTTCTCTCTGCAGCGTCAATGCCCTTCTCTCTTCACCATGTCAGTGGAAGGGGCATTCCAAACCTCTCCAGGGGGAAAGAGTCATCTTTCGTTAGGAAATGAAGAGAACACTGATCTTTCACTGCACATTTGCTGTGTGGTATAGTTACACATCCTCCTGGGAGTGGGCGGTGAGGATTAACTTGAAGGCTCACTGCTTAATCGCTTTATGCCTCCACTGAACCAAGAAGCTGGAGTTTCTAACCTGCCTCCTGCTGTTTGCCCTGATTACCCCTAGGGTCCTCTAACGAGTTTGCCTCTTTAGAAACTGGCCTTGTAACTAAAGCCTAAAGTAAGCAATTCTATAATTTGTACCATTTGAAACTTAATTCCACCGCAATGACATCATGAAACTGGGGCATTGTGAAGGATTCCTGACATAAGAAAGAGATTTGACGGGAGCTCCATGGTTTTTGACTCATGCTTGACTCACATCTCCAAGCTCACATCCTCTCAACTCAGCATTATTACGAATTTCAGATCATGGGGAGACTACTGAAAAACTGTAAACATCCTGACTCAAAGCTATTTTCTGTAAGCTCCAGGACCATGGCATCCTGCACTGCCTCATAATCTGTCTTTGTCATTTATCTTGTCAGATGTACCAGTTACATTAGGATGACTTGGTTAGGGACACAGATACCATACACACCCATTCTTCTGTAAGAAAACCAAGTGGGTGGCTCAAGTCATCCCACACAGTGTCTCCTTCATAGAGATTTTATTTCTAATGAGATGGTCAAGAAATACAGAAACCTTCCTTCTGATGACTTGCAAATGGTGTACCCCTCAGCAAAACTGTCCACGGGTCCCTGACAAGGAATCCTCACACCCTGCAGTTGGCAGGAGCCCAGATGATGAAGTGTTAAGTCACTTCAGTTGTGTCTGACTCTGTGACCCCATGGACTGTAACCTGCCAGGCTCCTCTGTCCATGGGATTCTCCAGGCGAGAATGATGAAGTCGCTACCCAAACACCAAGACTCGCACTCTAGAAGCTTCGGGGGAAATGTCTGTAAAAATGTCATTTCTTTTGCAGCCTCTGAAGGCAAGAGGAAAACTGCCAATCTAATGGCTTCTGGTTGGCTAAGTTACTAGTTCTAGAAAGACATAGCAATCACTTGAGATCAGAGAGATTTCCATATCCAGGACATTACTGCAGTTTTCCAGGTAGATTATGATGCTAGAACTTTATATTCCTCTTTTCATGGAAAGACAGTATTCATAAGTGGTATATGTGTGGGAATTTAAAAGAACATTTGCAGCATTTGAAATGCCCAAATGAAGCGCATGTGCGCACACACACACACACACACACATATATATACACAACTCTCTGGGGATTTTGATCCTCTCTGTCTGGAGAAGTAGCAGATACGACAGGACAAGCACAGACTCTGCAGCCAGACACAGCAGCACTGTGGCTCAGTTAATCTCTCAACTTGTGCTGTGTGTGTTCAGTCGCATCCGACTCTTTGTGATCCCATGGACTGTAGCCCATCAGGCTCCTCTGTCCATAGGGTTTTCCAGGCAAAAATAATGGAGCGGGTTGCCATTTCCTTCTCCAAGGATCTTCCTGACCCAGGCATTGAACCCGTCTCTCTTGCATCTTCTGCATTTGCAGGCAGATCCTTTGCCAGAAATCTCTCAACTTAGCAAGTGACTTAACCCTCTCTGAGCCTCTATCCCTCATCTGTCAAATGGGAATAATTAGACCCACCTCACAGGACTGTTCCAAGATTTAAATGTATGAAAGTAGATGGAACAGCTCCTGGCCACAGTAGGAGTTCACTAAATATAGCTGTTATTATGACTTGTCTCCCCACACTTTTGTCTTAGCCCACAGAGTAGGCAGTTTTTGCCAACAGAAACCTTGAGAGACAAAGCATCTGCCTGTCTCTTCCCTCTCTTGGCAGGAAGGACTTACCTGATCAGGGAAACTCACCAAGGAAATGTGTCTTCTGTGTCTTGGCCCCATCTCTGAGTTCCGCCCACGTGGAGGCACACACAGTTTCTTTGTCTGGCTTCAGCTTTCCTTTTGGTAAACACAAATGGGTTAAAGCCCAGCCCCACTGTGTCTCAGTCTTGCCTGCTTGTTGAATTATCTGGGAACTTCAAAGTAAGCACTTGTGCCTGTGCCAGCCTCTAGGATCCTGAGATAATCCCCGCATAGTGAGGCTCAGGCATGAAGGGTTTTAAAGGCACCCAGTAATTCTAAACTGCAGCATGGTCCAACATCACTATTCTCAAGGCAGCCTGTCTTCTCTTCTCTCCTCTGTCTCAGAGTCCTTCCTGCAGTCTGGGGGTGCTGGATGCTCTGTGGTGCTCCACACTATAGGGGGAGTACCTACACTCAGCCCCAGCTGTCCCACCTCAGATCCCCACATGCAGACCTGGAAGTGTGTGGTCAGAAGACTTTCTTTGACGCAGGGGTCAGCATCAGTCTAAAATCCGGCTTGACCGGTACTAAAGCTGAAACTATAGTTTGCAGAGTTTGCTTACTTCTCCATCTTCTGGTGACTGAGCACACACACACCCCACCTTCTCAACAGTTTCTACCAAAGCCTCTGGCATTCTTACCTGGTTCTTCAGACTTCAAGATGTATCACCCGAAGGAAGAATTCCCTGGCTTACCAGACTCATTATGATACCAGATACCAGAGATTCTAAGTTATTTTTGTCCGCAAGTCACTTGCCAGTTGAGCAGACTCAGAGTCTCTGATGATATGATCAAGTATCTTTAACAAGCCAAGCAGGTTATGATGTGACATTTTGAGCGTAGCCTTGATGTCCTATCAAATATCGAAATAAAAGGCTAGGGCTTTTATTCAGCCCTGGACACCTGGATCTCTACTCCATCAGAAACCACTCAGGTATCAGCTTGACATCTTGTCCTTATTTTATCAGGGAGAAGGATAGACTGAAGACCAGATCCAGAACTTCCACGGGATTCACCATCAGTTCAGTTCAGTCACTCAGTCGTGTCCGACTCTTTGCAACCCCATGAATCGCAGCATGCCAGGCCTCTCTGTCCATCACCAACTCCTGGAGTTCATTCAGACTCACGTCCATCGAGTCAGTGATGCCATCCAGCCATTTCATCCTCTGTCATCCCCTTCTCCTCCTGCCCCCAATCCCTCCCAGCATCAGAATCTTTTCCAATGAATCAACTCTTCACATGAGGTGGCCAAAGTACTGGAGTTTCAGCTTTAGCATCATTCCTTCCAAAGAAATCCCAGGGCTGATCTCCTCCAGAATGGACTGGTTGGATCTCCTTGCAGTCCAAGGGACTCTCAAGAGTCTTCTCCAACACCACAGTTCAAAAACATCAATTCTTCGGCGCTCAGCCTTCTTCACAGTCCAACTCTCACATCCATACATGACCACAGGAAAAACCATAGCCTTGACTAGACGGACCTTTGTTGGCAAAGTAATGTCTCTGCTTTTCAATATGCTATCTAGGTTGGTTATAAATTTTCTTCCAAGTAGTAAGCATCTTAATTTCATGGCTGCAGTCACCATCTGCAGTGACTCACCATGGGGGCATTTAAATACCATTCTGTGGATACCATTCTTGAGTCCTGAGTCAGACCTAAGTATTGACCCTTGCTTGGCTGGCCTCTCTGGACAATTATCTTTTCAGCAAGGATTTTGCCTACAAACAGCCTTTCATAGTAATAATTTTGCCTTCTTGTTCCCAGCTCTCTCCTTGGGCCCCTGTGTGCTTGCAAGATGAGCAGTGAGCCAGAACAGCACACTGCTCCTGAGGAAATAGCTGTTGGGGAGGGGGTTAGGAGGAGGAGGGTGCCTGGGAGGTGATGGGGTGTTGGTGGGTGCTGCTGGCAGGGAGCAGGGAGAGACTGTGATGTGGCCTTTGGGCTCTGCCAGTGGGAAATGCTGTTCTGTGGCTGGGCAAGAACTTCTTGGCTTTCTGGGTCCCCAAAGAAGAGAAGAACCCCACTCTGAGAAGGTTGTCATTCCTGTTAGGATGGAGTCATGGCCCTGTACTCTCCTTATCCTGATCTGTTGAATTCCTGACCAGATTCCATTGAGCTGTGAAGGCATAACCTGGATTCATAAAACAATGCTGTATGACTGTGAGTCTGGCATGGAGAAAGGTGCTTTGCCTCCAAGTACCACGGAGTGGCTTTCCTTATTCATGGCTTAATAAGGTAATTCAAAACAATGTGTTCCTTGGACCAGCAGCATCAGTATCACCTAGGAATTTGTTAGACATTAACAGGTGTACCCTGACCTACTGAATTAGAAATTCTGGGGGTGGCACCCAGCGATTGGTGGTTTAACAAGCCCTCCAGGTGATTCTTGGGCTTCCCTGGTGGTTCAGCTGATAAAGAATCCGCCTGCAGTGCAGGAGACCCCAGTTCAATTCCTAGGCCAGGAAGTTGCCCTGAAGGAGGTATAGGCCATCCACTCTAGAATTCTTGGGCTTCCCTGGTGACTCAGACAGAAGTGAATCTGCCTGCAATGTGGGAGACCTGGGTTTGATCCCTGGGTTGGAAAGACGCCCTGGAGGTGGGCATGGCGATGTACTCCACTATTCTGGCCTGGAGAATCCCCGTGGACAGAGGCGCCTGGTGGGCTACAGTCCATGGAGTCGCAAAGAGTCGGGCACAACTGAATGACTAAGCACCAGGTGAATCTGATATACTCTATAGTATGAGAACCACTGACCTACTCTAACAGGCGGAACATGACTACGAGATTCACTGCCCATGTAAGTAATGATTGGTTAATAGCATTGTACAAAAATCCTGTCCTTTAGAACCTCTGAAGAAGGCTTGGAGAACAAAGGTCCCGCTGTGTACTTGGACCTTCCCTTAAGAAGGTCACTGCTGGTCCTGCACTGTCCCAGATCCCTTGAGGATCGAGTCTAAGGAGACTGTACCAATCTCTTTCCTCAGGTGGAAATATCGTGACCTTGTTGAAGCCTGCCTACCCTGGAACATGTCATTTTCTTACCCAGGCCTGCCTATGAAAATTGATTCTCTCCCTGCCTAGTGAAATCACATAGGGGTCAACTCAGACTATCTCAGATCCTGGAGAAGTAGGTTCATCCAGTTTTCCCGGTCAGTTTTGTGTAGTAGGAAGAGCACGGGGTTTGGAGCCAGAACATCTGGATTTATATCTGGGATCTGCCACTACTAGCTGTAGGAACTTGTATTTAATCTATCTGAGTCTCGGCTTTCTTATCTTTCAAGTGATGATAATAGTACCCACTTCCTAAGGTTTTTGTGAGGATTGAGTAAGAAAATAGAAGTAAAAGGGCTGTTTATGAAATGCCTTGCACCAATTTAGGATGCTCAGTAAATGCTAGCTTGCTGGGTTGATAACTCCCTCTGGTCTTCCAGGACTTCACTATGGAGGGAGCCTGGGCAGCCCTGTGAGAAAGAGTCACCAGCAAGACCCAGAAGCCCTCCACCTCTCTATACTCTTTCTTCTGCCTGATTCCTTTTTAAAAAATTTTATGGTATTGAAAGATAGTTGGTTTACAGTGCTGTGTTCATCTCTGTTGTACACAGCAAAGTGATTCAGTTATACATATATATATATTCTTTTTCATATTCTTCTCCATTATGATTTATCATAGGATATCGAATACTGTGCAGTTCCCTGTACTGTATGGTAGGACCTTGTTGTTTATCTATTCTATATATAACAGTTTGCATCTGCTAATCCCGAACTCCCACTCTATCCCTCCCCCAACCCTTTCCTCCTTAGCAACCACAAGCCTGTTCTCCATGTCTGTGAGCCTGTTTCTGTATTGTAGGTAAGCCCATTTGTGTCATATTTTAGATTCCACTTGCAAGCAATATTATGATATTTTTCTTTCTCTTTCTGACTTGCTTCACTTAGTATGATAATCTCTAGTCCATCTGTGTGTGCTCGGTCACTAAGTCATGTTTGACTGTTTGTGACCCCGTGGACTGTAGCTCGCCAGGCTCCTCTGTCCATGGCATTTCACAGGCAAGAGTACTGGAGTGGGCTGCCATTTTCTTTTCCAGGGAATCTTCCCAACCCAGGATCAAACCCACATCTCCTTTGTGGCAGGCAGATTCTTTACCACTGAACCACAGGGAAGCACATATCTTCTACCTGATTATTGGCATGACATGTGGTTTCCCAACTAAGCAGAGCCTATCAGGAGATGTACACAGATTTCTCTATCTTGTTCCTAGAGCAGAGCCTATTTTGTCTAAGGCCGCTGTGATTGTAGACATCAATAATCAAATTAATACTTTGCATAAGAATTTATCTCCCAATAAATGTTTAGAATTGGAAGTGGGGATCATTTAGAATTACCTCCGTTCAGTGTTACTCTTTCTGTCTGTTTCACATCATTCTTAAGTTTTGATGGTTCGAATAGCTTCTTTCTGTAGTTATCTAAAGCAGTGGTTCTCTGCTGGGGGCAATGTCTACAGATGCTTCTGACTGTCAACACTGAGGAGGGGGCTCTACTAGCATCAGATGGGTAGAGGTCAGAGTTGCTAATGAACATTCACAGGCACATGCCTGTCTAAATGCCCGGGTACACTCTTGCCCCACTTAGATGGGAATGAAACCCCGAAGGATGCAGTGACGGACTAAACAATGACCCTACAGACTTCCAAGAACAACCCCACTGCTCTCTGTGAGGCTGGCTCATTGTGAGTTAAATTGTGCCCCTCAGAAAAGATGTCCTAACCCTCCGTCTTTCAGAATGTGACCTTATTTGCAGATAGGGTCTTTATCGAGAAAGTTAAAAGGAGGTCATTAGGGTGGGCCCTCATTCAATATGACTAGTGTCTTCATAAAAGGGGAAATTTTCATCACAGAGATAGATGAGAAGATGAAGGCAGAGATCAGGATGATGTTTCTACGAGCCAAAAATCCCAAAGATTGCCAGCAAACCACTAGGAGCTGGGAGACAGGAATGAAACAGATTTTCCTTCAGAGTCTCAGAAGGAGCAAACACCCTGCTGATATCTTGGTCCTGGACTTTTAGCCTTCAGAACCAGGAAGAAATAAACTGTTGTTTAAGCCATCCAGTTCATGGTGCTTTGTTATGGCAGCCCCAGGAAACAGATACACTTGCGAACTGAATTATGGGGCTTCTGACCGTCACCACCACACCTGCATCCCTGAGTTGTCCTCCCTGTGGACCACGCAGAGAGGACTCATGTCAGTGGTCCTCATCCTTGCTCCTGCAGCAGTCCAGCATCTCCGTGCTGCAGCCGGGGTCCTCTGCAGATGCGTCCGTGCTGAGCCGTCTCTGCAGATGCGTCCGTGCTGAGCCGTCTCAGCAGTGCTGCCTTAGTTGTCAAACAGGCTGCTGCACAACAGCTTTAGAAACACCGGCTGGTGCCTTAGCGATGGCCAATCTGTCCTCCTACAACTCGCGGCTGCCAGAGCCTCCCCTTCAGCTGTTCTCATGCCTCGATGGGGAAGCTGCTGTCAAGGGCTGTCCCTGGCTCAGCAGCCCCTTCTCATCGTGCCAGGCTCTCTGAGGAGCCCGGCTACCACCCGAAGACCCGCAGATTCAGAGTTCACATGACTCCATTCCCCCACCCCCTGCTTCCACCAGAGCCTTCTGTACTTGAGTGGGTTCCAGCCCTCTGTGTCACAGAGGCTGGGCCTTCCACGGCTGCAGCTCTATCTGTGAAATGGCCTAAGCTGTCGTGTTATTCTTGCAGTCAGTATAGTCCTGCAGATTCAGGGAGAACGATTTGTGCTGCCAATTACAGCTACACAGAAATGTTAACAGGCTCAGCTTGCTGGGCAGCGACTGTGTGCTAAGCGCTGAATGTATGTGATCGAGTTTCTTCTTTACCCAAAACCCGCAAGAAGAGAATTATCACTCTCATGTTTGATGAAGAAACAGGAGATCAGAGAACTTCAGAGAGCTCATCTGGAGAAACAGGATGAATCTGCACACTGAGCTCCAGGCCCCACACCCTGCCAGCTGCCTGAAGGAAGTTGACTTCATATCTTGTCAACTGCAAGTAAAAGAGAGAGCACCCTAGAAAAAGAGTGGGGCCGGGGTGGGGCAGAGTGAGCGAGGCCAGGTGGAGAGCTAAAGCCAGGGAACAGAGAGGCACTTGGTTGCTTACTGAATGTGGACCAGCGGCACAGACACCCGCCAGGCATGGGCTCAGAGCAGGTCTGACACAGCCAGAGACAATGAGAGGGTAAGGCCAGCGCCACTGTCCCCGCCCTCTGGGGAATGCGGACCATGGAAGTCAGCCCATATCATCCCAGGTGCATGGAGGCACCAGTGTAAGGGTAGAGAGAGCTGGCAGTGTTTGCTGCACCTGGCTACCTCTCAGGATGATCCGTATGAGAATATGAGAATGGAATTCCCATCAGTACGAAGTGTGGTTCACCCTGCTGGAAACTTTTCGAAGCAGGTTGAGGAGAGGCTCAGGAGGAGAACAGTGGTGAGCACCTAGCCTCAGGGCAGGGGATCTGAGATGAAGGGCTTCTGAGGCCCTCGGCCAGCTGTGTTTTTCCACGCTTGGAGCTCTCTAAAGTCCCACACGTCCCTGCTGGTGGTCGAGGCCATCCCATCATAATCTGCCTTCTCATTCTAGTGCTTGTGCAGTCTAGAGTAACCAACTTCAGGCTAATGTTATTTGCAGATTGTTTTCTCAAATAATTAGGATATAGAAATGAGAAGTGAACATCAAAGAAGAAATTCTGTAGCTGATATGGACACATTAAATATGTGTCACAATTGTCAGGAAAGTCTGGATCCACCTGAGGACCCTTGCAACGTCAAAGGCAGGTGCTGAATAGCAGAGGACTCGAGATGCCCACAAGAAGAACGACCAGATGCGTCTCCTACACGTTGGGAGTAAAGCTTGTGTTTGTGGCTTTCATTCTCCTTTCTTCCTGTGTTCCGTTCTGGTTGAGGAATGGTTGAGGATTACTATGGTTACGCTGGGGGGTTAGACTGCGAGTTTAAAGTGGTCATTACAGGGTTTGTTTTGTTTTGTTTTTTTCTTAATGAGAGGAGGTTGAGCTATAACATGGTGGTGTCGTGTCACAGGAGGATTAACCCGTATCCTTGTCACTTTCGTTTGTTTGAACTGAGTCTGTTACTTGCTCCCATACTGCTGGCAGGCTCTCCTGTTATTTCCTATGATTTTCTAAGCCAGGCAAGTCTCTGCAGTTCTGAGTTTCCCCTTAGTTCCCTTTATCAACTTCCGGTGGAGCTTAATACATTAAGAAACTATCATGAACCCACAGGTCTTTTCAGAATCTGAAATGGATGGTTGTTTTCAGCCCTATCAGAAATGCGCAATGGTTCAGATACCAGGAAGGAGGCCACCTGGTATGCCCTTGATTCCCTGAAAAGGGATTTTTTCAAAAATGTCAAGCACCATTAAATGATCTTTCCAGTCCCTTCTAGCTCTAACATCCTGCCGCACTTCATTGAGGGCTGTGAGGAGAATAATCAGATTTTATCAGGCAAAAGATAAGAGACAATGGGCAAAACTCACCCCTATATATCAGAATTAGTATAAATAATATTTACAATATAAGAAAACTCAATCAGAAGAATAATATAAAAATAAAACTGCGGTTCTGAAATGTAATATGTACCGCATAGAAAAATCAGTCTCTTTCCACATTTTTCACACTTCCATCCCTTTGCCATCTTTTGTTCTAGGAACCCAACTGCTGCATTTAGACAGAAAGGCTCAAATACTCTGCTAAATGAAGCCACAGCTGCTCTGTCAGAAACATCACATTAAAATGTATTCTGAAACCATTTGGCAGTGTTCTGAGGACAACTTTCATTTCATGAGCTACAAAGCCAGCTCTAGGCATCCTGAAGACTTTGAGCAGCCCCTGCAGTTCTTGAAGGAGCCCAAGAAGCCAGAGGGAGGGCAGTGGCAGAGGGCAGCCAGAGCTGAGCCAAGCACAGCAGCCAGAAAAGAATGAGAATCTGTTTTTTAGACCCAGTTTTATTTCTCAATGTTTTTCACACACTTCCACGTTATTCACATGTTTGAAATTCTATAGGTATGAACAGAAATACAGTGAAGTCTCCCTTCCTTCCCAGTCTCTTTACCACCCAGCTTCCCATAAGCAATAGGGTTAGACCTCTCCTGAGTGAAACTGCAGATATATTTCAGAAATGTCTATGCCAGCCCTTGTTGTGCCCTCCCACCTCCCTTTTTCTCTACACAGAGCAGTTCACTACATATCCTATGCGTGATAGCTCAGAATAGTTTAAATTGTATCTCTCTTATTAGGAATGAGGTTGGTTATGTTTTCTGATGTTTTAAGAGACATTTATATGTCCTTTACTGTGGTGTGATCATATATCCTTTATTCTCTTTTTTTCTATTGCATTTTTAGTCTTTTTTTTTTTCCCCCTTACTGACCAGTAGGAGCTCTTTTAAGCTAGGCATTTGACTCTTCCTCTGTGATAAGAGTTGCAAACACTTTTTTCTTGTTTGTTAACTTTGTTCATGCTGGGGTTTGTCATGCAGAAACTTTAAATTTGGAGGGAGGATCAAATTTATCATTTTTTTTTCTTTTATGGCTTCTGAAGTTTTTCTTGTAGTTGGCTCTTTCCTACTTCAAGACTATGAAACAATTCCTCCGCAATTTTTCCCAGTGTTTTTACAATTTCAGTTATTGGACTTAAAACTTTTGTCTGTTAAGAACACTTGGAATATGTTCTGGCATGAGGTGTTAAGAATGGATCCGACCTTGTTTTTGTCTCCATGGCTGGCCAGTGTCCCAATTCTCTATATTGCATGACTCACCTTTTCCCCACTGATCTCAGGTGCCTGTAAATATTGAGTCCATTTCTGAACTTTGTATTCTATCCTATTGATCTGTTGATGTGGTCATGTGCTAGGATTATACAGTTTTAATTACCATAACTTTATAATAAATTTTGGCATCTGATGAGGACCACCCAGCCTTTGTATCATCATTATTTTTGCTTTTTCATCTAAACATTAGAATTATCTTGACTAGTTAAAAAGAAAACCTATCAGTGTTTTTATTTGTATTTCATTAAATAACAAGGAAAACCAACATATTTTTTGAAGCCTTGGTCTATATTTTTAGGAAGGAAGGGTCATAGTATAGCAGGGGAAGAAAATAGATTGTCCTTTGTGCTGAATATATCCATTCATGATCAGTCGCTTCAGTCATGTCTGATTCTTTTGCGACCCTGTGTACCATAGCCCACCAGGCTCCTCCATCCATGGGATTCTTCAGGCAAGAATACTGGAGTGGTTTTCCATTCCCTTCTCTGAATATATCCATAGGAGACATAAAAAGAAACTCAATGGAACTTTGTTCCAGGACAGCCTTTCCAAATGTTTATCAAAGACCCTTCCAATGGTAAGAGAAGAAATTTTTTAAAAAGAGGATTGTATGTTCAAAATATTTGATCAACACTATGCAGTGTGTTGCCCCTTGGATATTGACAGTGAGCAATAGCTGATAAAGACTGTTAAAGTCCTAGAGTGGGGAAGTCTGAGAGACTGGAGAAATCATGGTGTGAAGATGCCTGTGTACTTCTATCTACCATGTTACCTCCCAAACTCATTTCACTGTGGAATCACTTCTACAAACAAGACTTATTTATTTAGTTATTTGGTTGTGCCAGGTCCCAGTTGTGACACCAGGATCTTTAGTTGCAGTGTGCACACTCTTGGTTGCAGCGTGTGAGATCTAGTCCTCTGACCAGGGATCATATCCAGGCCCCCTGCATTGGGAGCTCTGAGTCTTCACCGCTGGACCATCAAGGAAGTCCCCAAACAACACTTAATATTCTATCATATTCTTTTAATATTCTACAATGTTCTCTGAAAAACTCAGTTTGGAGAACTTCAGGGCCAACTGGAGATATTTAAAAGAGAATTTCTGCATGTAAAATCTTTTCCAGTTCTTCGATTCTCAGTATCAATAAGATGAGGATCTAGGATATTTCTTTAGGAAATTAATAATTTCTTTAGAAAATTAGTTTTTCTAATTTTAGAATCCTAATTAGAATTAGGATTCCTATGTAAAAATCACTGAAACAGAATGAAATTGCACATTTTTTCCATTCTGTATTTTTAATTGAGTTATAATGGACATACAGTCTTATGTTAATTGCCAGTAGACGACATAGTGATTCAACATTTTTATACATTATGAAATGATCACCATGGTAAGTCTAGTTACCATCTGTCACCACAAAGTTATCATAATATTATTGATTGTATTCCCTATGCTGTATCTTATACCCCCATGACACCACTCTTCATTTATTTTTTATGTTTAGCCCAGACTGTCTGTTTACCTCTAGATTTTTGTATCCAGCTATTTAAAAAATTTATTTATTTTTAATTGGAGGATAATGGCTTTCAGTATTGTGTTGGTTTCTGCCATACATCAACATTAATCAGCCATAGGTGTATATATGCCCCCTCCCTCTTGAACCTCCCTCCCACCTCCCACCCCATCCTACCCCTCTAGGTTATCCCAGAGCACTGGATTTAAACAAGTTGAGAGAGGATCATTGAAACATACACATTACCATATGTAAAATTAGATAGCAGTGGAAATTTACTGTATTAATGGCACATTTTATGCCACCCGTCTGGTCTTTCATTCATTCAATTGGCACATTGAGTACCTACTATGTGCTAGGTCCAGTCGCCTTCATAGTGAGGAGGGGCTTCTACGGCAGGAAGAGAAGATCTTACAGCTGAGCCTTCAGGCCTCACTCTTGCCTCATCATTGTCTCCTTGGGTTCACTCTGAGGTGTATATTTCTAAAAGCAATTGCACTGAAAATGATCTTGTTTTATACAGGAAAACCATGATGCTGGGCCTCTGGCAGCAGCATCTGCTTTCCTGAAAACAACTGTTCCATGACAGTCTGACTCCAGTCAGGAAGAAGCAGCCGGCAAAAAAGAGAGGAATTCCTGCAAGTGGTAGGGACTCAATTGAAAACACAGATGTTTCAGTGATATCACTTGGAAAGAGAAAAGGCACAAAGGTATCTCAAGAAAAGCACAGAAAAAGAGCAGGGGTTCCTTTTTAAATACCATTTTAACATCATCTTCTTTGGTGGTAGTTTTTGTCTATTATGAACTCTCTCTGAAATAAGCACAGGGAAATGAGCAGAGGCAGCATCACGCAGAGGCAAAGCATCTAACCTGACTGGCTGGTGACTCAGCACCAAGACTGCTCTGGGCCCTGAGATGCTGGAATAACATCCTCTGATAAAGACATCAGATCCTACAGTGGTCAGTACTGACCAGAATAAGAGATCCGTCCCTGGTTTTGCTGTGGTTCCATATTTTTCATGGCGGCGGTGGTGGCGGTGGTTTAGTTGCCAAGTCGTTTCAGACTCTTGCAACTCCATGAACTGTAACCCTCCAGGTTCCCCTGTCCATGGAATTTTCCAGGCAAAAGGACTAGAGTGGGTTGCTATTTTCTTCTCCAAGGGGTCTTCCCGATCCAGGGATTGAACTCCCGTCTCCTGTATTGCAGGCAGTTTCCTGCAGATGGCTTTTAACCACAGGTTTGTGGATGGTTTTTAACCATCTGAGCCACCAAGGAAGCTCTCCATGTTCTTCATATAAATCTACATGAAAAAGTTAAAAGACATTTCAGGAGTCAGGAGTCATAACAGAAGTGCCAGAGAGCATCAGGGATTACTTTCAATCCCTAAAGCATGTCTAGCGGTGTGTATGAGAGCCCACCTCTCCATGGATAAGTGGACCAGGCTTTGCAAAGGACATGGCAGAAGGCAGCAAGCTAGCCAATCAGATTTGGTGGCCAGTGTCATTGTTCATTCTTCTGCTCACATGGGTATCTGACTACATGCCCTGCTTTCCCCACTGAAGGTCCACTGATGCAGTTCTTCCTACAGAAGACATATGGCTTTTAATATAGAATGTATGTATGGTTAACAGCCTGCATATCTAGTAAGCTCAGTCTCAGAGAGTCCAGGATGCCTTAGAATAAATGTCAAATAGGATCAAAAGTGAGCCTTGCCTGTATCCATGGGCATTTTCCTGATACTCTGCAATTTCAGAGAAAACAAAGCATTTTGTATGCTGTGGTGCTATAGCAACAAAAGATGAGGAGCTGAAAGATCTACAGCTTCAGAGGTTCATGTCAGGGGAAGGGACCTGAGAGAACATTTAGTTGTTTTCAAACCATGTTTCACAGAACCTGCAGTTCTGTGTATTTGCCATAATTCTTTCATTCTACAGTGGCATAAAAACTGTTCAAACTGTCTGGGAAAATCTCGGGTTTATATTACCATCAGGCATGCTCGGATCCAGATGCTTAAACAGTGTTCTCAAGTCACTTCCTCCCACTCCCCTTAACTTTGTCTCTTACTTCCTCTTCCCTGTTTTAGAGCTTAATTCTCAGTCAGACTCTCTCCCATAAAGTAGCAAAGACAGCCAGCAGCAGCTCCAGGACAAAGAGCATCCTCCTTCCTCATATTTTCAGGAAAAAAAAAAATCTTACCATTGACCCTGAATGGGTCATGTTCTCATCTCCGAGGCAATCATTGGTGACGCTGCTTCACCAGATCTGGTCACGTTCCCATCTGTAGTGCTGGGGAGTCCCCTGTGAGTCAAACAGACCTGGAGGGAGAGACAGATTGAGAGGGAAAGAGGGAGAGACAGATAAAAAATCTGAGTAATCCCCCCAGAAAAGAGGTAGATTCTGTTTACAGAAGAGATTTTAGAAGATTAAAAATAGCAGATGGCCATCAGCTCCACAACACTGTCTCAGGATCAGCCAAGGCAGTGACAGGGAGGGGAGGGAAGTGGGTAGATCTCTAGTCCTCTTACACCTGCTTCAAAAGAGCATCTTTGTTTATTTCCTCCAGCTCCGAGATATAATTGACGTATGTGTGTGTGTGTGCGCTAAGTCGCTTTAGTCATGTCCGACTCTGCGACCCTATGGACTGTAGCCCGCCAGGTTTCTCTGTCCAGGGGATTATCCAGGCAAGAATACTGGAGTGGGTTGCCATGCCCTCCTTCAGAGGATCTTCCCGATCCAGTGATTGAACCCACGTCTCCTGCATTGGCTGGCACGTTCTTTACCACTTCTGCCAGCTGGGAAGCCCATAATTGACATATGCTGCTGCTGCTGCTGCTAAGTCGCTTCAGTCGTGTCCGACTCTGTGCCACCCCATAGACGGCAGCCCACCAGGCTCCCCGGTCCCTGGGATTCTCCAGGCAAGAACACTGGAGTGGGTTGCCATTTCCTTCTCCAATGCATGAAAGTGAAAAGTGAAAGTGAAGTCGCTCAGTCGTGTCCGACCTTTAGCGACCCCATGGACTGCAGCCCACCAGGCTCCTCCATCCATGGGATTCTCCAGGCAAGAGTACTGGAGTAGGTTGCCAGTGCCTTCTCCGATAATTGACATATAACAATATGTAAATTTAAGGTGATTTGACACACTTATGCATTGCAAAGTGATTACCACCATAGTGTTAGCTAACACCCCCATCACCATCACCTCACAGAACTACCATTTCTTTTCTGTGAGGAGAACATTGAAGATACAATCTCTTATCAACTTTCCAGTATACGGTGCAGTATTATTGACTATAATCAGCATGCTGTACATTATATCCCCAGAACTTATCTTCTAACTGCAAGTTTGTATTCTTTGATTGACATCTCTCCCAGTACTCTCACCCCTAAAGTCCCTGGGAACCATGATTCTAGTCTCTGCTTCTAGGAGTTCAGCTTTTTTAGATCCCATGTATAAATTACATCATATAGTATCTTCGTTCGTCTGACTTATTTTACTTAGCATCATGCCTTCTGGGTCCATCCATATTGCTGCCAGTGGCAGGATATCCTTCTTTCTCACAGCTGAATAACATTCCATTGTAGGTATTTTTCATCCATTCATCCACTGTTGGGCACTTAGATTGTTTCCATTTCTTAGCTTTGTGAAGAATGTGGCGGTAAACACGGAAGTGCATAGTATATATGTCTCTTCAAGATCCTCTTTTCATTTTCTTCAGATACGTAGAAGTGGGATTGTTGGATCATATAGTAATCCTATTTTTTATTTTTTGAATGATATCCATACTGTTTTCTATAGTGGCTCCACAAATTTACATTCTTACCAACAGTGTGCAAATGTTCTCTTTTCTCTATATCTGTGTTTTTTTAGTTTTGTATAGACTAGCATTCTGTGTTAGATGTAATTTGAAGAAAATGATTTATAATTTGCTGCTAAACCAGAATGTTTAGAAACAACAACTTTATTTAAACTTTCCCAGTTTGTAAGCTGAGTCTCAGAGATGTTATGTCATTTGTCTCAGAGTTACACAGCTAGCTGGTGGGAAAATTGTGATACCATTATATCAGAGATAGCATACTAACATATCCAAAAACCTAGTGTGTGGAAGGTCTTGTTCAAGGTACTGCATAAAATTACAAAGATAAGTAGCTCACAGAGCTCACAATAATTTAGGGAAGATATGACAAACACACATAAAGAGAATTCACAGGAAGAAAAACGTATGGCAGTCTGTATTTTCCAAAAATGTTGCAGCAGTATGTCTGGTCTCATATTCTCTTCCAGAATATTTTTTGCTCCTCAAGGAATGGAGTCTATTTCCCATCCCTTTAAACCCAGGGCAGGCTTGTGTGTGTGTGTGTGTGTGTGTGTGTGTGTGTGTGCTCTGCTGCTGCTACTGCTGCTGCTACTGCTGCTAAGTCACTTCAGTCGTGTCCGACTCTGTGTGACCCCATAGACGGCATCCAACTCTTTGTGACCCCATGGACTATTGCCCATAAGGCTGCTCTGTCTATGGGATTCTCCAGGCAAGAATACTGGCCTGGTTAGCCGTGCTCTCCTCCAGGGGATCTTCCCAACCCAGGGATTGAACCCATGTCTCCTGGGTCTCTGGCATTGCAGGCAGATTCTTTACCACTAGTCCTACCTGGGAAGCCCCAGGCAGGCTTGTGAGGCTCCAACAAATTGAATGCAGCAGAAATTTTGAAGTTATGTTAAAAAGCCAATATATGTCCCACCTGACTGGCTCTGTATGTTCAGATGGGGACATCAGCTAGGTTGTGGTGAGAAAGCCCCAACCATCTTGCACAGAGAGCCCACATGGAGAGGCCAAGACAAGAGAACTGAGCTCCCGTGCTGATGGGACGGGAATCAACTGCCAGACGTGAGAGTGAGTGAACCCAGACCCTGGTGTAGAGTCTTTGATCTCAGGCCCCAGACAGTGTGGAGCAGAGCAAAGCCTTCCCCACTGTGTCCCTCCACATGCCTGACCCACAGATCCGAGAGTGAGATAAATGGTTGATCTGTGCCAGAGAAACTGGCACAGCCTGACTTTGTCCAAATCTTCATAAATGGTGTGATGAGTAGTAGGAACTATTGCTGTGAATTGCTCAAATGTTTTTCTCCCACCCCCTTCCTTAGGTTACAAACCAGACTCCTTGGTCTGGTGGATCACCATACTCAATTCCTTTAGACTCTGAGATTAAGGCAAGGATAAGCACAAGGACCAAGATGGGCCAATCAAGGCCTTTCTGGGTTGATAAATGAGAGACAGAAGCATTTCAGATGGCTGAGGTTTGGGGTTGGAGGAGTAGTGGGGGATGCAAGATAAAATATCGAGGTAGAGAATTCCAGCTGCATTGAGTCCCTTATTAGGCCCTAGTTTCTGGGCAATCAATCCCTTCAAACGTGGGCCACCCCAGCGTTCTTCCCAACCACTCAAACCTCTTTTGTATTGTAATTTTCCTCTTTTGTATAGTCGTATTGGATTTCTATCTCTTTCCTCCAAGAGCTCTGCCTAATTTAAAATGCTCTGTGGAGGATATAGCATTGGAACTGCATCTTGGAAAGTGGTAGGAACTGAAATCCTGAGATGGAGAGGGCCTTTAGAATGGGGGGACAGTGTCCACAGAGGCGAGAAGCCCAGCAGCTGAAAGTACTGGCCTTTAGTCACCCAGTCCTGGGTCCAAACCCCACGCAACGCCGTCCGCACTTAGAGAACTTAGGCTTGACCTCATTTAGCCGCAGTTTCCTCCTCTGTGGAGTCAAGACAGTAGCGCCTAGGACGTGGCGTTGTTGTTAGGACTGAGTGACACTCATAACCCACAGTAGCCCAGGGCCTGGTGCGTGTTAAGGTCTAGTTGGTGGCAGCTCTGACGGGACAGCGTGGACTGTGGATGAGAAGCAGCACACAGCAGGAGTGTGGCTCAGATGAGTTGGAGCGCGCTGCTGGAGCCCGATTGTGGAGGCTGGGCAAGGAGGAGCAAGGGCTGTTTTGAATGGTCACGGATATGACTATGTGCATCTCCTGTAAATAGACCACATGTTGATAACAGGAATTCCATTTCATTATGGCATTAGCAGTGTAACTTCATGCATATACATATTTGGATTTGACTGTGAGTTGGGTTCTAAGCGCACGTGGACTCATACGTCAGGTGTTCCCTCACCCTCTGCACCCACAAGCACAGTCTCTGCTCTTACTCCCTGGGGTCTGGCCTGGATGCATGTGTCGGTTCCACTTTCATTGCTGTGAAGAGTTGACTCATGCACAAACATTAGTGAGCAAGCATAGAGTTTATCAAGATTTTTGTGGTGGACAATGTCCATGCTCTGTCAGATCTCCTCAGATTCCCCTTGCACCATCTTGTCCATCCCCGCTTGCCCCTTCAGCTTCTGACACTCAGCACTTGTTCTTCAGAGAATGCTGCGGGGACTCAGGTAGACTGTCCTTGGGCTTCAGGCACCACTTTCCCTCCAAAATAGATCCCAGAGCATTTGGGGCTTGATTCCCTTGCCCCATCCTACCCTTGACCGTGACTGACAGGTGCAGGAGTGTGGAAGCCCAGCTCCCTGCCTCTGGTGGGACGACCCTGAGCTGTACTTTCACTCCAGGGTTCCCGTGTGGGCTTAGGCTGATGGACCTCACCCGGCTCACACTATAGTTTGACATTTCCCCTCTCATTTCCCTGCTTCCTTACTGGTTCCTTAACAAAACCCTGTACACCAATCTAGTCTCAGGGTCTGCTTCGGGGAAGTAGTTTTCTAGGGTAGTTGAAAGGAATTTACTGTCATCTCCTAAGCAAATAACTTTAAAATCCCCCATAGACATTGCAGCTCTCCTCTGCTAAGAAATGAGTGTTTTCCTCTTTCCTTTCTCGCATACAAAGCCTTGTGCTATTCATTCATTCCTCTCTCCCAGAATCCTCCATCCCCAGTTTCAAATTCTCACCTCTGAATTGCAGAACCAGTCTACCTCAGCAACCGCCCGAAGTTATTTACCAAACCATCAGGGTGCAACCATATTAAAACCCTGAAATCAGCAAACTCGTCTCTTCTTAGAAAGCAATTTAGGGAACTTTTTTTTTTTTTTTTAACCTTAAGAGCCTGCCGCGGAGGACCTCACCTTTACTCCAGTTGACCTGTCAGTATATCAAATACTATGCTCCCTCTGAGAGGAACCAACTTGCTGCTGGGCTAGTATTTTTCCCCACTCACTTTCTACATCTATCTGTATTGTACATACATATGGATGGATGAACATGTATGTATATATGTATGTGTCTGTCTTGGAGCTTCCCTGGTGGCTCAGCAGTAAAGAATAAACCCCACAGTGCAAGAGACAAAGGTTCGACCCCTGGGTCAGGAAGATCCCCTGGTGAAGGAAATGGCAACTCACTCCAGTATTCTTGCCTGGGAAATCCCGTGGACAGAGGAACCTGGAGGACCACAGTCCATGGGGTTGCAAAAGAGTCAGACATGACTGGGCGACTGAACACCACCACCACCACCAATTGACCAACAATTGACATGGACTGAAGCCCTCCAGGCTCCTCTGTCCATGGGATTCTTTACCACTGAGCCAGCAGGGAAGACCATCTATCTAGATTGAATGGTATAAATAAAGACGTAGACATAGAGAACGGACTTGTGGGTGCAGGCAGGGGGAAGGAGAGGCTGGACAAACTGAGAGAGGATCACTGACATATACATATCCTACCATGTGTAAAATAGATAGCTAGTGGGAAGCTCCTGTAGAGCACAGGGAGCTCAGCCTGGTGTTCAATGGTGACCTAGACCGGTGCGGATCGGGGTAGGGGATGGGAGGGATGCTCAAGAGGGGAAATATCTACACTTACAGTTGATTCATGCTGTTATACAGTAAAAACCAACACAACACTGTAAAGCAATTATACTCCAATTAAAAAAAATCACCTTTCCTTACTAGTCTAGGACAAGTATTTCCAAACATTTGATTTCTTCACACTTAAGAAAAAAAGGCAGTGGGAAGATTTAAAAGCTAAAAAGCCCTTTCTGGGGGTGCGGGGCAGAGAAGAACTTTAGGAGCAGGAAAGTGAGGACTGGGCAGAAGGGGCTGGTGTGGAGTTCAGAAAGTTCCTTTGTCTCCAGGCACCAAAGCTCGGATGCGCCTGGCTTCCCTTGCCGTCTAGGCCTGGTTTGTTTTTACTGCCCTGGAAGTTTGCTGTGAGCAACCTGACCTACACCAGTGCCGCACGTTTCTAAGCCCTTTCAGGGGAAGCCGCTGGCTGCTGGCGCAAATTAATGAGTATTTTCCAACACAAAGCCTCCAATTGAGATTATGAAGTAATTTATGAGGTTCCTACTGCAGTGAGCACATGCAGTTCCTGCTCAGAACAAACTAATTAAAAACTTCCCTACCATACAATTTCAATTGTGATAAAGAAAAAAAAAAAAAGAAGAACGATGCCTCCATGGTAATTTTTCACAGAAAAAGGAAATGACAATGATTTCTTAAAAAAAAAAAAAAAAACCACAAAAAAAAACAACTGTGGAGGCCTTGCGTTGCTTAAATAGACAAAACCAACATCTGTTTTGGTTTTGTCTCTTTGGTGTGTAACTCGGAGAATGATTTGCTTTATGGAAAATAGATAAAATTTCCCACCTCTAACTCTGGTGTGATGTTTTCCCTGAGTTCAATTGAGGAGAGTAAGAATCAGTATTACCAGTTGTAGGGAGGAACTGGATTTAAAACTATTTTTATTTTGGGGATGGTGTGCCATATACAACCCCGAGGGCCCTAGCTGTTCCAAGTTCAGGAGTCTTTCTCCTTTAAAAGCCAAATATCCATTGTCTAAGTCCCTAATAGTCTATCACGTGAACCTCTCCAGGGTGCCCCTGGATCCTCTCAGAAACACCCACACATTTCAAATTGTACCCTGGTTGTTTCTTCTCACCCTGGCCTGATGTCTGGCCTCAAACTATGGCCACTTTCTGTGTCAAAACTCAGACAGTTATAAGCTACCTGTTTACTGTTTTTTAGCTGCTAAGTCATGTCTGACTGTTTGTGACCCAGGGACTGTAGCCTGCCAGGTTCCTCTGTTTATGGGATTCTTCAGGCAAGAATACTGGAATGGGTTGCCATTTCCTCCTCCAGGGGATCTTCCCAACCCAGGGATCAAACCCACATCTACTGTGTTTTCTGCATTGGCAGATGGGTTCTTTACCACTGGGGCACTTCCCTAGTGGCTCAGATGGTTTACTGTTACTCCAAGAAAAATATTGAAGAAAAATATTTCCAAGCCTTGAGCATGCCCATTCAAGTGACACAGAGTGATGCTGAAACCCCTAGAGCCTTGCACAGCCCTTCTGGACCTGTTTGAGAACTGCACCTGTGCCTCAAGGGAGACTTTAGAATCCCCCCCCTTTTTTTTAACCCTTCCCTAGACCATTTGATGTCCTATATATTTCTTTTTGTTTGTTTGTGATTTTTTAAGATTTATTTTAAGTGGAGGATAATTACTTCACAATATTGTGATGGTTTTTGCCATACATCAACATGAATGTGTGGCAAAGGCATACATATGTAGGCATATATGTGTCCTCTCCCTCATGAACCCCCTTCCCACTCTCTCTCCACCCCATCACTCCAGGTTGTCACAGAGCACCGGTTTTGGGGGTCTGGCATTGTACATTACAATCCACTTTTGAACCAACCAGAAATTTGGAAAAACTTCCCCTTTTCCATATTTTATCAGTCCATTTCACTTTCAGCTTTGGGAAGACCCACGGACTTTTCTGGCTTCCCTGGTGGCTCAGTCAGTAAAGAATTTGCCTGCAATGCTGGAGACTTGGGTTTGATCCCTGGGTTGAAAAGATCGCCTGGAGGAGGGCATGGCAACCCACTCCAGTATTCTGGCCTGGAAAATCCCCATGGACAGAAGAGCCTGGTGGGCTGCAATCCATGGGGTCACAAAGAATCAGACATGACTGAGCGACTAAGCACGGCATACTGACTTTTCTTAAGGAACATGAATCTCCTTTGCTTGCTTGGTAACAAATTATTGCCTTTATTTTAGACTATTTTGATGGTCTTTGAGTTGGTTGTGTGACAGTGGACACTGGCTGCTCTGTTAATTTCCCCAAATTTCAACTAAGATGGAGCTGTGAAATTTTATAAAGCTTTACTGAAGAGTAGGGTCATGGAAGGAATGACACAGGGAGTCCGGGTTCCTTAAAACTGGATACCATGTGTCTTTTCTTAGGTCCTTTGGCTGTGCTTTTTCATGGGGATCCCCTCCCAGTTGTCCCTCCTTTTTCTCCCCACCCTTGGCCTTGCTGCTGGGCTGGTTTGCATCCCTATACAATGTGCACTCTTGCCAGGTTCCTGCCTGTCTGCTGCAGACCTCCTCCTCTTCACTACTCCCATGCCCCCCTTACTCTTAGTCCATGCCAGTCTTTCAGCTGTAAGCATCTCAGGATGCCTCTCCATCATCAAGAAAGACTACTCTTTACATTTTCATGTGGAGGAGTGTAGCTTCTCATCATCTCTAGAAGATCTCCATCACAATTGAGGATCATAGCTTCACTTTTGCATAAAGGATCATTAAAGTTTTACAGCAACAAAGGAACAGTGTGCCCTCAGAGGTGAATACAAACCCCCATCTTTAAAGGACAAGACAATTTACTGATGGTTTAAAAAAGATCTCTCCCCTCCCCTGACTTCCCTCTTCTTGGGAATCCAGTTGAGAGCATCTTCTTTACGCTTTCTAAGTCATTTACTTCTATGGTGCGTGAGGCACAGTACCCAGAGCTGAGGGGATAAAGAAACAAAGACATAATCCCTCTCTTAAGAAGCTCATGGCTTCCTAGGGGGTCCCCCGTGACAACAATGGGATAATAATAGCAGATGCGGGTGTAAGAGGCAGACACAAAACAGAGCGAGAGAGTCAGGAAAGACTTCCAGGAAGAGGCGGTACAACCAGTGGGTTTTCAAGCATCAGCGAGGATTTACAAGATGGATGAAATGGAAAATGCTTTCAGGCAGAGGAAATAAGGGCAGCAATATGGTGGGCAGGACTACACTGGCCATGTGGGGATTATTAAAGATGGGTAGACCAGAAACACAGATTAAGTACAGGTGAAGTGGGAGAAAATACAGGGATCAGATCCCTCCTGGATTTTACTGCACAGGTGGTGAGGAAAGTTTGAGCATTGTGGGCAGACGATGGTGGGAGATGGGGTGGGGCCAGGCAGAGGGTAACACGATCAGAATGGCATTTTAGGAAGATCACCGAGGTTTTTGTTTTTTTGATGTTTATTTGTTTGGCTGTGTCAGGTTGGCTGTGGCACGTGGGGTATTCGTTGCTGCGTGTGGATTTCTCTCTAGCTGTGGTGCACCGGCTCCAGTGGGCTCAGTAGTGGCGGCAAAAGTGGGCTTAGTCGCCCTGTGACATATGGGATCTTAGTTCCCCAACAAGCTCGAACCCCAGTCCCCTGCATTGCAAGGTGGATTCTTAACCACTGGACAACCAAGGAATTCCTCCACCGAGGTTTTTAGCCAAAGAGACCAGAGAAATAGTCCAAGTGAGAGGTACTGAGACTTCAGTGATAGCTGTGGAATGAAAGGGAAAAAGAGCTGTGAAGACTGCCTGGAAGGTTTCCTCAGCAGTACTCGTTGTTTGATTTGCTGTGGAGGCTGAAGGACAAGCGGTCTAGTGGGACAGCAGTATTTTCGATGTCTGGATGGTGGCACCTCCAGCTAAGACCTGCAGTCCAAGGAGGGAAACTGGTTTGTTGGCAGGGAAGGGATGCAGGATGCAGTGAAGGTGAGGAGGAGGAGCCGGGGGTTGTCAGATAGTGAATTCTGGTTTGGGAACATCATGAATCTGGTTTCTTGCCAGACTTCTGAAGATGACTGGTTAGTTGGACATACAGATTTGAATTTTAGCACTGATATATGGACAGGTGATATAGACTTTAGACAGTAATTATAACCATGAAAGGACATTTTATGCTCCAGGGAGAAGTGGAGTGAGAAGGGAAAGGAAAAAGGGTCGACTATGGAATCCTGGGATGTGTCACTTCCATCTTTATAATTTTCATGAACCCTCCACCTTACATTTATTTGGAACATTTGGTAACTAATATAATAGAAAGGTAATCCATCTGCAAGCAAGAATTTTTCAGATAAGTGAAATCAGCTTGAGATACCAAGTAAGCACATATTGATGCACAGTATTTCTTGAATGCTGAGGGCAAATATTCATTTTGCTCAGTTTTATAGTAAGCTTCGAGAATAGCACAAATACATGTTGACGATCGTACTGCAGCAGCAGGTTAGAAACAGAAGGGCAGCGTATGCTCTAACCATAGCAACAAGGTTGGGGATAGCATCGTCTAGAAGGCTAGAGATCTATTAAGAAGAGCGTTTGCTCCCATGAGCCCTTGCAACTAAGCAGCAGTGACACCACTTCATTCTGATCGTGGAAAAATAAAACGACCTTGCTGACGTGAAGCAAGGGACAGTGAGCGCAGCAAGGCATGCGTTTCTAAAGAATAAGCCATAGACCATGGCTATGGTCTCTTGACAAAGACCAAGTCCCATTGTTCACATTTCTGTACATTGATCCCAACAATCTCTGATCTACCTGGTGTTCCATGGAAACATCCATTTTTGCATTTTTTTCATTGAAAGGAGAACTTTATTATTTTTAAATTTTATTTTTAATTAGAGGATAATTGGTTTACAACATTGTGTTGATTTCTGCCATACAAAAATGTGAATCAGCCATAAGTATACATATATCCCCTCCCTCTTGAACCTCCCTCCCACTCCCCATTCTGTCCCACCCCTCTAGGTTGTCACAGAGCACACGGTTGAACTCCCTGTGTTATATAGCAACTTCCAACTAGCTATCTATTTTACTTATGGTGATGTATTAATATATGTCTCAATGCTATTCTCTCAATTTGTCCCACCTTCTCCCTCCCTGCTGTGTCCACAGTCCATTCTCTATGTCTGCATCTTTATTCAGCTCAGTTCAGTTGCTCATTTGTGTCCGACTCTTTGCGACCCCATGGACTGCAGCACGCCAGGCTTTCCTGTCCATCACCAACTCCTGGAGCTTACTCAAGCTCATGTCCATCGAGTCGATGATGCCATCCAACCATCTCATTCTCTGTCATCCCCTTCTTCTCCCACTGTCAATCTTTCCCAGCATCAGGGACTTTTCAAATGAGTCAGTTCTTCGAATCAGGTGGCCAAAGAATTGCAGTTTCAGCTTCAGCATCAGTCCTTCCAATGAATATTCAGGACTGATTTCCTTTAGGATACACTGGTTTGATCTCCTTGCAGTCCAAGGGACGCTGAAGAGTCTCCTCCAACACCGCAGTTCAAAAGCATCAATTCTTCGGTACTCAGCTTTCTTATTAGTCCAACTCTTACATCCATAATGACTACTGGAAAAACCATAGCCTTGACTAGACAGAACTTTGTTGGCCAAGTAATGTCTCTGCTTTTCAATTATTCCTGCCCTGCAGATGATTTCATCAGTACCATTTTTCTAGATTCCATATATATGTGTGTTAATATACAATATTTGTTTTTCTCTTTCTGATGTACTTTACTCTGTATAATAGCCTCTAGGTTCATCTATCTCAGTTCAACTGACTCAAATTCATTCCTTCTTATGGCTGAGTGATTTTCCGTTTATATAGTACCACAACTTCTCGATCCATTCATCTGTAGATGGACATCTAGGTTGCTTCTATGTCTTGGCTATTGTAAATTGTGCTGAAATGGACGTTGGGATACATGCATCTTTTTGAATTACGGTTGGTTTTCTCAGAGTATATGCCCAATAGTGGGATTGCTGTGTCATATGGTAGTTTGGGGCTTCCCTGGTGGCTCAGATGGTAAAGAATCTGCCTGCAATGCAGGAGACCTGGGTTTGATCCCTGGGTTGGGAAGATCCCCTGGAGAAGGGAATAGCTACCCTCTCCAGTATTCTTGCCTGGAGAATTCCATGGACAGAGGAACCTGGTGGGCCACAGTCCACTGAGTCACGAACAGTCAGATATGACTAAATGATGAATACTCTCATTGTTTCACTTCATGGTAGTTTTATTCCTAGCTTGTTAAAGAATCTCCATACTGTTCTCTATAGTAGGTGTATCAATTTACATTCCCACTGGCAGTGTAGTAAGGCTCCTTTTTCTCCACATCCTCTCCAGCATTTATTGTTTGTAGATTTTTTTTGATGATGATCATTCTGATCAGTGGCATTTTTGCATTTTAACCAAAGCTGCTGCTGCTGCTAAATTGCTTCAGTCATGTCCAACCCTGTGCGACCCCATAGATGGCAGCCCACCAGGCTCCCCCGTCCCTGGGATTCTCCAGGCAAGAACACTGGAGTGGGCCGCCATTTCCTTCTCCAATGCATGAAAGTGAAAAGTGAAAGTGAAGTCGCTCAGTCGTGTCCGACTCTTTGCGACCCCATGGACTGCAGCCCAAAGCAGAGACCTCAAATTCATGCCAAATCTTAGAGGATGAAATAGAAACAACGTTTCCACTTGAAGTCACAAAAATATGCAATGTCCACCTAGCTTGGCTCCTGGCTTTGAAGATCAAAGTTTGGAGAGGTCCTTGTGAGGGCATTTCCAGGCAATGTGGGAGTTTTCCAGTCTCTGTAGTACCTGATCTATGGTCCCACAATCTCACAGCATTTCTGCTTTAAAATGGCTTCATTGCTAGAGGCAAATGTCTTTTCCATCTCAGAGTTCAGCTAACAGAAAGAGATGACCCCTTACACAAAGAGCTGTCTAAACCTGTACTTATTCAGACAAGGGAGTGACATAGTGAGGTCACAACTGCTTTGTAAAACTTGTCACTACTTCCCCAAGCAGTTCTAGTGTGATGTGTAAAGTACATTTCGTTTTAACCTTTGGACACCTATGGGCCTCTGACTGCCTGTGAGATAGTCAGGAGCACAAGAGTGCATGCCGTACTCGCCAGACTTCCTGTGGTTAGATTACTAAACACCCTCCTTGCTAAACTCAAGCCCATGATGTAGGTTTAGACTCAGTCTTGGTTGGACAAATCTTAAAGGTCACCTAGTTCAGCCCCTTAGGCCAGCAGTTCTTTACCAAGTTGTTACTTCTAAGGTCCTTGTTTTCACAAAAGTGTTGCATTATCAATAAAGTATGAAAGTTTCTTAAAGATTTCCTTTTTTACCTTGTAAATTAGAACAGATTCAAGATTATCCTACAATAATGTGTCTCACACTTATGTTCTGATAGGCTTTTTGGGTGGAGGGGGACCTTGCAGTTATTTTTTTTAATTTATTTATTATTATTTTTTTGGTCTATTATCGGAATTTTTGATCCTCGATCTTCATTGCGGTCTGAAGGATCTTTAGTTATTGTGGCATACAAACTTTTAGTTGCTGCATGTAGGATCTAGTTCCCTCACCAGGGATCAAACCTGGTCCCCCCTGAATTGGGAGCATGGAGTTTTAGCCTCTGGACTGCCACGGAAGTCCCCCCTGCGTTATTCTAATAGAAACCGAGCATGACTTACAACCCTCTGTTCTATGTATTCTCTCTTAGCCCTGTATGGGGCACTAAAACTCCATCCAGTTTGTGTTGCTTCGGAACGTTTGTGAGACTAAGCTTCAAACCCACTGCCGCCGCTCAGGAGTTCTTGGATACCTCCAGCAACAGAGAACTTACTGCCTTTCCAGACGGCTTCCTTTGTGAGCAGGCACCCCTGATTGTTCAAGTGTTGTCTGTGCCTCCCTTCACCTGGTTCTGCCCATCCTCGCTACAGAGAGTCATTCCAAGTCTCCTCCTGGATGGCTGTGTCCTCAGTATCTTAGAAGGCCAGTTTCCTGTCTCATTTTGAGTATTTCTCAGGTAGAGCTTGGTCTGTTCTGTTAGAGGCTCTTCGTGTGATGGGCTGCTTTCGAACTCCCCCCATCCCACCTCTCAGTTGGCCCATGTCTCTCTTAGCGAGTTCTGTCCAGAATCGAACACTCTACCTCTCACTCAAGTAAGAGGATAATGCTGTCTTTCCAAAGAAACAGCTTGACTGCTGCCTATAAAATGTGTTAATTCTGCAAATTTGGTCTCTGAAAAGGAGGAGCATGAATAGGAAACCGAGGGAGTTCCCTGCTCGCTCAGTGGCTGCACTCCCAATACAGGGGACTGGGTTCAATCTGTGGTCTGGGGTTTAGATCCCACATGCCCCAACTAAGAGTTCACATGTGGCAACTAAGACCCGGTGCAGCCAAATAAATATTAGGTTGGTGCACACGTAATTGTAGGTTTGGACCACGAATTTTAAATCATTATATCTAGGCTCAAACTCATGTTATTCATCAAAACAGGAACCATTACGATCAACACACTTTTGCCAATGAGAAGCAAGTTTATTCCTGTAGCATAAAAAAATTCGTGCTTTGGGATTCGACGAACTCTTGGAAAGCATTTTCTGCTTCCTGCTGTGGTGGAAGCATTTTCCCTGCAAAAAGTTGTTGAGATGCTCGAAGAAGTGATAGTCGGTTGGTGAGGGGTCAGGTGAATATGGTGGATGAAACAAAACGTTGTAGCCCAATTGGTTCAACTTTTGAAGTGTTGGTTGTGCAACATGCTTTTGGGTGTTGTTTTGGAGGATTGGGCCCTTTCTGTTGACCCGTGCTGGCTGCGGGCATTGCAGTTTTCAGTGCCTCTCATTGATTTGCCGAGGGTACTTCTCAGATGTAATTGTTTCACCAGGATTTAGAAAGCTGTAATGGATCAGAGCATCAGCAAACCACCAGTGACCATGATCTTTTCTTTGGCTCAAGTTTGGCTTTTGGAGGTGCTTTGGAACTTCCAGTGACCAGCCGCTACACTCCTCATCTTCAAGGATGTTGTCTGCTTTTGCAAAACTTCTTGAACCACCAGTGCACTGTACGCTCATTAGCGGTTCCCTGGCCAAATGCGTTGCTGATATTGCGAGTTGTCTCCCATGCTTTATAATGCATTTTGAACTCGAATAAGAAAATCCCTTGAACTTGCTTTTTGTCTAGCATAATCTCCATAGTCTAAAATAAACACCAAGAAATAAGTCATTAGCAAAAAAGTAAGAAAGTGAGAAATGTGCATTAAAATGATGTATAAACATAACCACATTTAATAATGTATTTCAATATCAAATGGCAAATTTCAACAATATAAAACTGCAATTACTTTTGCACCAACCTAATATATATATATATATATATATATATATATATATTTTTTTTTTTTTTTTTTTTAAATAGGAAACTCAGACCTACCCCCTCCAGCCCTTTACATGCACTTCTAGGAATATATTCCCAGCTATCCTCTTCCTTTTCCTCCTCCCCATCCTTCTCCAGGCCAGAACTGCTGGCCTGAAGGGTTGGACCAGATGATCTCTAGGTGTCCAGCCAAGAGTTCAGACTACCTCTGAAGACTAATGTGAGAGCTTATGTTTGGGAACCCTGAGAAGTATGAAACTCCTAACAGTAGAGTTCACATGGGTAACATTTTCTTTCAGATGAGGGAGGTGCTGCTGTCCATGTGGACCTTTACAGTGTGTGTGAGCAGTTTATTTGCCACAGTCTGGGGAGGCAGGTGTCACTTTAAGTCCATGGGGTCACAAAAGAGTTGGACACAACTTAGCAACTGAACAACAGCAAGATGTTAGCGTAGTATAAAGAAGCAATGTTCCCCCCCTCCAAATATTTGATGCATGAGTGAAATGAAATCAAAAGGTTATATGTGGGGATCTCCCTGGTGGGCTAGGGATTGAGAATTCGCCTTGCAATACAGGAGACGCAGGTTCAATTCCTGATCAGGGAACTAAGATCCCATAGGCTGAGGAGCAACTAAGCCCACATGTTGCATCTTCTGAAGTTCATGTGCCACAACTAGAGACTCCATGTGCCAAAAGGAAAGATCCTGTATGCTGTGACTAAATAAATCACTGATAAATAAATAAATAATGGTACGTGTGAAATAGTTTTGTTGACTTTCAAGGCTGTTTCAAGTGAACCGCATATTATACATATCAAAATTCTCATGAAGGTTTCCTTCTTAACCTTTGTCTAGTGAGATGTTCTAGAGCAACAGGGTTAGTATGCAAGCAATGGTATTTCTCACTCAGTCTGTTTCCACACTTATCTCTGTTTCAGCATTGTCCTGAGCAATCTGTTCTCTCTACTGTGCCCCTAACAGTCTCCCTCACTAGACCGCTAGGCTGGGCTTCTCGAGTGCATGGAGGTTCTGTGCTTCCTGTTTGTGTCTTCAGTGCGTGTGGGTGGTGCTCAGTTATCTGGAGTGCTCCTCCCTGTCCTCAGCTCTCTCACTACATGGGCTTCTGAGGTCTCAGGAAAGTGCTCCCCTGTGGCCTACTGGTATCCAGGAGGACTCGTGGCCTGGTCTTAGCTTTCATTCACCCAGAGGACGTTCATGCGCTGGGCATGGTCCCTGGGGATTCATGCTCCTGTGGCTCTCCCAGACAGGTACATAAGCAATTACCATGTGGTCTGGTAAGTACCAGGATGGAGAAAGTGTGGAGATTATAGGAGTAAACAGGAAGTTCTTAGACAGACAGGAATCGGGGAAACACGCCTGGAAGAAGTGGTGTCGGAGCTGAGCCCTAAAGGGTGAGAAGAAATTAGCCAAATGGTGAGCCTCCTGGTCAAAGGGACCTGAGGGTCAGTGGGCAGGGCAGAAGGTGTGTCCAGGGAACTGGGCGTGGTGCAGACTGGCTGCGGTGCATGTCTAGGTGTGATGTGCCTTCAAGGGCTTGGCTTCTGTTTCCTCTGGGTCAGGGTCCCTTGTCCACAGCCCAACCAGGCCACACTTTTCTTTGCCTTCTTTGGTGTTTTTCTTGCTATATCTGTGAACTTCAAATGATGCTAGGATACCAGGTGATGTTTTGTCCAGTTCAGGCTGGCAGACTGGCTGGAATTCTTCCTTTTGTCTTCAGAATTCAGTGATTAACTTTGCCAGAGAAATTCAAGCCTCGAAGTATATGCTGGCCTGCCTAGCTCAGAATTAGGCCCCTGATGTTTGCAACCACCTCAAAGGTAATTCTGGGTGTTTTTATGAAAAAGATACCCAGGACTGAGGGGAAGTAAGAGAGAAGAAGTGGTGCTTGAGGGAGGATGGGCTTGCTTGTGACTCATTCCGTGCCGGCATCTTATTCACACACTGGATGGCGTCAGAAACTTCCTGAGGTCAGCAATCCAGTGGATTTGAATGGTTTATATTCTGGTAGAGGTGAACATTCAAATAAACTGTGGAAAATTCTGAAAGAGATGGGAATACCAGACCACCTGATCTGCCTCTTGAGAAATCTGTATACAGGTCAGGAAGCAACAGTTAGAACTGGACATGGAACAACAGACTGGTTCCAAATAGGAAAAGGAGTACATCAAGCTGTATATTGTCACCCTGCTCATTTAACTTATATGCAGAGTACATCATGAGAAACGCTGGGCTGGAAGAAGCACAAGCTGGAATCAAGATTGCCGGGAGAAATATCAATAACCTCAGATATGCAGACGACACCACCCTTATGGCAGAAAGCAAAGAGGAACTAAAGAGTCTCTTGATGAAAGTGAAAGAGGAGAGTGAAAAAAATTGGCTTAAAGCTCAACATTCAGAAAACTAAGACCATGACATTCGGCCCCATCACTTCATGGCAAATAGATGGGGAAACTGGAAACAGTGTCAGACTTTATTTTGGGGGGCTCCAAAATCACTGCAGCTGGTGACTGCAGCCATGAAATTAAGACGCTTACTCCTTGGCAGTAAAGTTATGATCAACGCACACAGCATTTTAAAAATCATAGACATTACTTTGCCAACAAAGGTCCATCGAGTCAAGACTATGGTCTTTCCAGTAGTCATGTATGGATGTGAGAGTTGGCCTATAAGGAAAGCTGAGAGCCGAAGAATTGATGCTTTTGAACTGTGGTGTTGGAGAAGACTCTTGCGAGTCCCTTGGACTGCAAGGAGATCCAACCAGTCCATCCTAAAAGAGGTCAGTCCTGAGTGTTCATTGGAAGGACTGATGCTGAAGCTGAAACTCCAGTACTTTGGCCACCTCATGCAAAGAGCTGACTCATTGGAAAAGACTCTGATGCTGGGAAAGATTGAAGGCGGGAGAAGAAGGGGATAACAGAGGATGAGACGGTTGGATGGCATAACCGACTCAATGGACGTGAGTTTGGGTAAACTCTGGGAGTTGATGATGGACAGGGAGGCCTGGCGTGCTGCAGTCCATGGGATCACAAAGAGTCGGACACGACTGAGCGACTGAACTGAGCTCAACTGAGAGGTGAACGTTAAAATTGAGACAGCAAAATACAATCCCTGCTCTGCTGTCTGATAGTAAGCCATTCCTCCACCTTCCACGCGGGGGCGCCATTTCAGAGTGCTCCCGGGGCTTATGGCTCTCGTTTTTATTTTTTATTACTAATTTTTACTGGAGTATACTTGCTTTACAATGTTGTGCTAGTTTCTGCTATACAACAAAGTGAATCAGTTATACATATACGTACCTCCACTCTTTTAGATTTTCTTCCCATTTAGAGTATCACAGATCACTGAGTAGGGATCCCTGTGGTATATAATAGGTTCTCCTTAGTTATTTCTTTTATACATAGTAGTGTATACATGTCATTCCCAATGGCTCTGCTTTTAGGAATGTGTTGAGGGTCCCAAGAGTCTGGGGGGTCAAAGCCCAAATAGCTTGCCACAGGAGTAAACCTCTTGAAGACTTTTTTCTTTAAATTTTCTGCAAATTCAAATTCCTCCTTCCTAATGAATGCATGTTTTCTTTATGTTTGAAAAGATTTTAAAAGTCTGTTGAATTTATTACATCACTGCTTCTGTTTTATGTTTTGGTTTTTTGGTCCCAAGTCATGTAGGATCTTAGCTCCCCAACTAGGGATCAACCAGTACCTCCTGCTTTGGAAGGCCAAGTCTTAACCACTGAACTGTCAGGGAAGTGCCACACGTTTTCTTCAATATAAACAGTTTTAAATTATTTAGCATTGGATAAAATCAGCACTTCAGAGAATGTGCTGTGTTTAAGTGGCTTCTCGTGACTCTGGGCTGTAATATGATGCCCACTTTGAGAAACAGGCTTTTAGGTTATCATGGATCTGGGTGACTAGACATGTAACCTTGGGCAAATCACTTTGCCTTTCCAAGCCTCAGTTTTTGTTTTTTTTGTTTTTGTTGTCATGTAAAATGAAAGAGCAGTGAAACTTACATGTCAGGGTTAGGTGAAGATTCAACAAAATAAAATATATGAAGTCCTGGCCCATAGTAGACACTCAAGAAGTGTTAACAGTCCTTCTGTCAGGAAACTCTGTCAGCTTCGCATTTCCAGAATTCTGTGATTCTGACTCAATGGACTGAGAAAGTGACCTCATGGGACGTTTGCTACCAGAGGGATTCTGGGGAGGAACAGTATATGTCACTGCTGAATGATGCAGTTATTGAAAATAAACTGTATGGGAAGAGGGGATGTGATATGGTTTTATGGCTCATCATAGTCTCTTTTTCCATTTCTAGTTCTTGCTGAAATGGGAAAACTGGCAACTGGGTGACAGTTACAGCCCCCTCCACTGCCTGGGCCCGCCCTCACGTGCAGCTGCAGGTGAGCCATTGGCCCCTTGAGAAAGTCAGCGTCTGGCGGCTCTTCCATCCCCTGGGCTCGTGTTTTGGTCCTGCTGCTGGAAAAGATTTAGGCCATGGTCACTGCCTAAACTAATGAGTCTATCTCCAAGTATAGAACTGCAGTCTTAGGAAGCTTGCTCCTAAATTCTGAAATGACAATGGAATGCCTGGATCCCAGTTAAGAAAAAAATATCACTTATGATTCCAGTCATTAGGGTAAAAACTTTAATTTTGAGTATCCAACCTAGTTTCTGGAAAAAGCCACCTGGTTGTACAATAGATATTTCTCAAACTCACCAGGCAGTGTCCAGTGGGAGATGGAGGGCAGGTGGACATAAAAAGGAGGGTAAAATCCAGCAAGGAAGTAGGTAGAGACATGCAGGTGAGGGAGATATGTTGTCTGGAGGCTTCAGGAAAGCTTAGCAGTAGAGGTGATGTCTGAGCTTGAGATTCAGATTCACAAGACTGGTTAGGGCTTAGGCATCACTTTTTAAATAATGTCTCCAGGGGTTCGGAGGCACTGTCAGGGTGAATCTTCTGGCAGGCTTCTGTACAACAATTTTAGAGTGTTTCGCCTCCTGGGTTGTGAGCCCCTTGATGATAGGGTCCTACTCTCTCTTTCTGCTTAGCATCAGCACTGCAGGCATCTGGAGCCTGGCCCCAAGTCCAGGGCTGAGATTTCTCCAAGGGGCCCCGCATGCCATGATGAGAACCCAACACTTCAGAATTCAAAATGAGCCATGCTCCATGCCATATGTTCTAATGGTTCACTGAATATAGATATATGTTTTACTGCCTCAGTGCCATATCTCTGTCCTTCTTCTGAAACAACTCTCTGACTGCCTTTCATTCCAAATATGTATCTGAATCTCTCTTCAGATTTACATTTTATCTTTATTTATTGTTGTTTTCTTGATTTTCAAAAGGTACCCTTGAGTCACTTTTCAAATGCAACAACACAAGTTTCTTTAGTTGTGAATACAAAGGGCCTCTCTCCCTGTAGATTCCCCGAACAACTTCTGGAAAGAAGAAAGGGGGTGGATTTGGGGGTGATGCTCAATATAAAAAGAGAACCCAGGACAGTGGTGAGTTCAGAACTGAACTGAGATGAAGCAGCCACTGGGTTTCAGGCTGGGGCGAGGTCTACTCACTTCCTCCAGCACACAGTTTGAATGAGTGAAAAGGTTAGCTGTCCAAAATTTCTGAAACTGTCATCTTATTTCTACCATGACTGCTCCGGTTCTAAGTAGGAATCCCACAACACTTGATGAACAAATGAGTGCAGGAATCAGCGAAGTGTAACATAACCTTGTCTATGCTCAGATCCCTTTTGTCTGAGCCAGGAAAGTCCTAAGCCTGCCTGGGAATGGAAGAACCTGGTGTGGGGAGCTGAGGACATTGGGGTGGGGGGCTTCTGCAGTGGCTCAGCGATAAAGAATCTGCCACAATACAGGACCCGCAGGAGACACAGGTTCAATCCTTAGGTCAGGAAGATCCCCTGGAGGAGGACATAGCAACCCACTTCAGTATTCTTGCCTGGAGAATCCCATGGACAGATGAGCCTGGTGGGCTACAGTCCATAGGGTGGCAAAGAGTCAGACACAACTGAAGCAAGTTAGCACTCACACACATCAGCAGAGGGTGCTCTTCCTTGGCCTCTGAGGAAAGGTGCTGAGGGTGGAGAACACCCTGGGCATTCTAGGGGGCACATGTTCCCCAAGATGAGGGTGTGCTCTATGCCAGCTGACTTTGGGGGAACAGCAGACAAAATACCCCATGGAGGACGAGAATCCAAGCATTGTTGAGAAGGACTCAGGCTGGAGCAGTTGGCAGAGCTCTTGGGAGGCTGGAGAGCTGGGTGCCTGAGTCCCTCACTGACAAAGCCCAGGAAGGCACCCTCCCTTCTTGGGGGCCGGGAAGTGGCTGAAGCAGCCCAGCAGGAACCCAGTTTCTCCATGCCATCTACTGTGCGTGTGTCTGCAAGGGCTGTGTAGTCTAAAGCCCCCTTTTTGGTGATTGTTTTTAAGCCTGTGCTGCAGTTTCAAAAAAAAGGAAAGTAGAAGAGTTGGGCCTTACTGCAGAAGGATGGCTGGTCACCTCATATCTACCCGCAGGGAAGCATGTGCTACCTGGGAGCATCCATGGTGGTCCAGGGACTGACCTTCCACCAAGGATGGATGCCTCCTCGGTGAGAAACTCACTGCCCAGTGCATGGAGCCTGAAAAAGAGTCTAAACACCCAATGGTTAATCCACAGGAACAACTGTACTAGAACAAGTCACTCCCATAGAGAGCAAAGTTGTGTTCTTTTTACAAGTCCCCATGCCCTGCCCAGAGTTGTGAGATACTCACTCTGGAATCACAGAATCACTGGATGGATGCGTTGACTCCCAAGACTTATAAAGTATTGACTAGAAATCATTGTGTTTTCACTGCAGCGCTATTTTTAATAGCCAGGACATGGAAGCAACCTAACAACAAAGAAATGGATAAAGAAGATGTGGTACATACATACAAAGGAATATTACTCAGCCATGAAAAGGAACAAAATTGGGTCATTTGAAGAAATGTGGATTGACCTAGAGACTCTCATACAGAGTGAAGTAAGTCAGAAAGAGAAAAATATCATATGTTAATGCATACATATGGAATCTAGAAAAATGGTACAGATAATCTTATTTGCAAAGCAGAAATAGAGACACACACACACAGAGAACAAACATATGGATACTAAGCAGGGAAGAGGGCTGGGATGAATGGGGAGGTTGGAATTGACATACATATACTACTATGTATAGAATGGATAACTAACAAGAACCTACTGTGTAGCTCAGGAAACTCTACTCAGTGCTCTATGGTGACCTGAATGGGAAAGAAATCCATAAAACAGGGGATCTATGTATGTGTATACATATAGCTGATTCACTTTGCTGTACAATAGAAACCAACACTGTACACAGTCCATTGTCAAACTCAAAGGGCATGAATTTGAGCAAAATCAGGGAGATGGTGAAGGACAGAGAGGCCTGGCGTGCTGCAGTCCGCAGGACTGCAAAGAGTCCAAGATGACTTAGAGACTGAAAAACAACAAGAAACCAACATAACAGTGTAAAGAAGGAACAGCTGCTGCTGCTAAGTCACTTCAGTCGTGTCCGACTCTGTGGGACCCCATAGACGGCAGCCCGCCAGGCTCCCCCATCCCTGGGATTCTCCAGGCAAGAACACTGGAGTGGGTTGCCATTTCCTTCTCCAATGCATGAAAGTGAAAAGTGAAAGTGAAGTTGCTCAGTTGTGTCCAACTCTTAGCGACCCCATGGACTACAGCCTACCAGGCTCCTCCATCCATGGGATTTTCCAGGCAGGAGTACTGGAATGGGGCGCCATTTCCTTCTCCGGTAAAGCAGCTAGACTCCAATAAAAATTAATCAAAAAATATAGAACTCAAGATGCACGATTTGTGAAGGTAGAGATGCTCTGGTGCCATTATGAGACAAATATGCCAATACAGAGCCACACGGAACTCCCTGGGGAAGGAGGCCCCACACGAAGATGAACGACTGCTGCCCGGCTTCTTCTCTGCGTTGAGGCTTGGGCTGCCTCAGTCCCTGAGTGATTCCTATCAGAGGAAATGTGGAACAGGCTAAATGAGGTTAGCCTATGAAGATGAATCCAAGTTTAAGTGGGAGGTCTGCCACGCTGGTCGTGTGTCCCCCACCGTAATCTGGGGGTAATTTCTTATTTCAGAAATAGACAGCAGCTCCCTGCTAGTGTCTTTATCTTGGCTTTTATGAATACTTCCTTCTCACTTCCTAAAGCAAATTCATTGGAAGGGCAGATGCTGAAGGTGAAGCTCCAATACTTTGGGCACCTGATGTGAAGAACTGACCTCCCTGGAAGATGTTGTCAAGGATGAAACTGTGACAGTGCTCCTGGATGAAGGCAGGGGTCCCAGCTTGTGACTAGGGACTGACCTAGCCATAGTCACCTTCTGACTCCTCAGGGTGTCTCTTCAAGCAGGAGTTCTCAGGCCACCCAGGCTGGGGGGAGCCAGCGCCACGCCAGCTGCAGCCCCAGGTCAGGACAGGGGATTCAAGGCCCAAGTGTTTCCACAGCCAGCAGCCTCGTGTGCAGAAACGGACACCCTGCTGCTCTTCTCCGTTGCAGTGACTGGAGGGCCTCATTAGCCTGTGCGCACTAACAGCTTTCTTTCGGGACAGTGAGGTCCGTGGGGATGCGGAGGCTGGAGGGAAGCTGGAGAAGTGATGGAGTTTTCCAGCTTTCATGCAGCGCAACTTGACTTTATCCCTCCCTCCCGCTGCAAATCCAGCTGCCTTCCCCTCTGCTTTGTAGTCATTTGGGCTTTTTTTCCCCTTCTGGAAGCCCCGACAACAGGACTTCATTATTGAGAACGTAGACCCAGACAGAAGCGCGTGAGAGGGAGGAAAGTGCTGTGGGAGAGACGGGAAAGGATAACTCGACTCCCACAGCAAGGCAGCCAACAGCGTGTGCTATCCTCGAAAGGTATGGTCAGCAGTTTCTAGCCCTGAAATACATCAAGCTGTCAAGGACGCAGGCTGGCAAGTCCCTCGGGCCCTCTCCATCTCAGTCTCCCCTGGCCACCCCTTTTCCCTTTCCACCAGCCCCAGGAAGTTCTTAAAGGGCCACCCTTTTAAAAATACTATTCCCCCCCCCCCCCCCGCCGCCCCAGGATTCTTTTATTATGGCGGGTGGAGTTCTTCATCTCTTTCTCTTAAAAAAAAAAAAAAAGAATTGTAATTGCACTGTCTTTTAGAGTCACTAAAAGACTCTGATTGTAATTCAAACAATTATCCTGTCTCAGTGAAATAGTTTAAACATATGAAGCAGTAATAGCAAGTGCTTTTACACTGCATACTGTGTGCTAGGCGCAAGGTGCCGCTTATGTAACAACTCATGTATTTCTTAGGCATCTTATTTATTCCTCAGATATGATATTACTATTAATCTTCCTTTGACCAATGAGGAAACTGAGGCAAAAAGAGCTTAAACAATTTATTTGAAATCTGTGAGACCAAATATGTAGCAGGTGTTGGAATTAGGAGACCAGTCCGGGCGTTCTGTGCTGTTACCCCTTACTGGCTTCATACACGAATAGTAGTTCAGTCTCCCTTCAGGCTAGGCCTGGGGTTGCTTCCCCTTCTGCAGTGCCCTGGAGACTGGGGCAGAAAGAGAATGATACCATTTCCATTGAAAACTTAGGCTTGCTAATTTCCCATGGTTCCTCCCCTTTCCACATTCGCAAACAGCTTGGTGCCATGTCCTCAGTTACAGAGTCTCCACCTGCAATGGGTTTATAATCACTTGGGCAATCTGTTAAAAAAATGAAGAATGAGACAATGCGCATGTGTATGTGTGTGTTATGGTGTGTGTGTGTATGTGGTGGGGAGTTCTAGGCAGATAAGTCCCACTGTTGAGATCCACAGGAAGTGTCTATTTCATGAATATTGCATTCTACATAATACACTGAACACATTGTGGTAGCTCAATGATGCAAACTAAAGTTGGCAGTTTTGCTCTTTAAAAAAAGTAAACATGAACAAAAGCACTGTCAAAATCTTTTCTCTGTACCTATCAGCATTTATAGAAGGTGAGCACCCACAATGACTGTACGTGACACGTCTCTTGTACAAGTTCATCCTCTGCTTTCTCTCCAGGGACCCAACAAAAGTCTCTTTTTTTCATAGTATTTAAAAATAAGGAAATTGGTGGTGACATTTTGCAATATGGTATGACAACTGGTGAATTTGGAAAATGATGATGTAATGGAATTAGGTGAAACTGCTGAAATTCTTATTTTTCCCCATGGAATTCAGCCAACATTTTGTTTTCTATGATTCTGCAGAAATAACATGAAACAAAATTGAACTTTCTCATCAGCTGGAGAAACTGCAACTTCTGTTTATCTAGTTGTTATCACATACAAAATATTTTCTCATGGCTTGGAATTAGAAGGGAATCTGAACTTTTGCCTACTTATTGGAATTCTTGAAAAAGCCCTTGAATGGTAGGGAAATACAAGTAGTACATGAACAGCCACTAGGAAATCCTGTAGTGGGAAGTTCCCAGAAACTGAAGGATTCAGGGAACTGGAGGGGATATTATTAACAAAGAGATTGAAGCCCACATGGCAACGGTAGTAATAAAGCAGCAGGAGTAATGCACCCCAAACATTCTCCCAAGTTTTCAGAGAGGGATGATCTGAGCAGAGAACATGTAAGTGTGAAAAGCACATTAACCAGAGTGCTGACCCCCTAGTGCAAACTCCAGTTCTGCATGTCCTGCTCAGCCCAACTGCCAGCACCTTCAAAACCCTTAAAAGCTTTGTCTTAACAGCATCACTTATCTCCTTCTCTAGGGCCCCATCCCAGTGGCTAAGCCAGACCTATTTTTTTCTTGTCTCTTCATAAAAGGAGCAGCTGGAACTTTCCTATCCTCCTCCATCCCATTTCTCACCCAGCTTCTAAACCTGGGCTCACTTTAACAATACCCTCAGGATCCAGATGGAGAGGAAGATTCCTCCAGAGAGCTGGGATCTGGCTGGTCCTTCCTGGTGAGGCTGATTCCGCAGCCGTGGGCATAGCAACAGGAGGAGAATCAAGTCCTGCCAAGGCTTTTGTCCAAGACCCATCGGTTTAACGAAGGAACCATCTTCTTGTCTAGCTGAGAACTAAGCACCCCAGGAAAGTCCACTGCAAAATCCTCAAGAAATGGAAAGAGAACAGGTTTGAGAAGCTGGGTGATAACTGAGGAGGTTCTCAATGGGAATCTTTTGTCTGATTATAAAAAAGTTTCAGTCACATTCAAATCCATGCCTAATCAGTGCCCATCTCAATGGGAATCTTTTGTCTGATTATAAAAAAGTTTCAGTCACATTCAAATCCATGCCTAATCAGTGCCCAGATACAGACAGACAGTCTTAAACTGGGATACATGAAACCTCTAAAATTGTACATAAAGTTGTGCATGTGTGTGTGTAAGCGTTTTCCAGAAAAGAGAAACAGTATCTTCCATTGTATTCTCAAAGGAGTCTGCTCCCCCATGCCCACTGTCACCAAAGTTAAAAACCAGTGACTTCTGCATCCCTTCTGGTTGAGTGACTTAGAGACCATAGAATTTTTTTTTCTCAAGTTTAATCTTACAGATTTTTAAACTTACTGTGTAATTGGCATATTTTAATATTAATTAATATAGTTGCTTTGATAGTAATTTAACATTCATTTAATATAGTTGCTTTATAATATTGCAAAGCAAAGCAACTATATTAAGTAAATATTAAATTACTATCAAAGCAATATAGTTGCTTTATAATTTGGGGGCTTCCCTGGTGGCTCAGTTGGTAAAGAATCTGCCAGCAATGCAGAAGACCCAGGTTCAATCCCTGGGTTGGGAAGATCCCCTGGAGAAGGGAATGGAAACACACTTCAGTATACTTGCCTGGAGAATTCCATGGACAGAAGAGCCTGGAGTGCTGCAGTCCATGAAGTTGCTAAGAGTCAGACACAACTGAGCGACCAAGCACACTTACAATGTGCTAGTTTCTGCTGTACAACAAAGTGAATCAATGATATATACACGTATATCCCCTCCCTCTTGGACCCCCACCCCTACCCCTCGAGGTCATCACAGAACACTGAGCTGGGCTCCCTGTGCTATTCAGCAGCTTCCTGCTAGCTGCCTATCTTACACAGGGTGGTATATATATGTAATTGACTTATATTAACAGAATTTTGAGCTGAAAGGAGTCTTGAGGGTGATACTTAGTTCATTTTTGTTTCTTTGAATTTTTTTCTGTATAAAAACTTGTCTGATTAACATGAAATGTTTCATAAATATGGAAGTCCTGTTGGCCTTTCTCTTCCAAAACACCTTCCAAATGGGTCTAGGGAACTGCGTCATGGTGACCTACAGCAGAGCTGTGAGTAGCGGAACGATCGTTCACCCATATGTGCCAGAAGGATGGATGAGGGGGTGGCAGGAACATTCCTGTCCTGTCTTCTGGTTTATTTTCACATCCTACTTGGAGCACAAAGATGGGACTTCATGGTTTAGAACCCCAAGCTCCTCCATTTCCGAAGGAACTGATAAGATTCATTCTTACTAGAATTACCAGGCATAGTCCCACCAAAAGACTTCACGATTTTCATGTCCCAGTCCTCTCCAGAACACTCACACATTTATTTCTTTTACTTTTCTGGTTAAAGCAGCTCAAAGATACATAATTTAAGATGATCATCATTTGAAAAAAGTTTCATTTGTCCAACACAAATATTGAAGAGAGAAATCACCTTGACACTTGGCACCCTTCACTGCAGCTGGGTTCACTCTTCCCAAGTCCAGGGTTTTCATCTGGTAAATGGAAGTTATTTTAACATTTCATTTATTTTTGGCTGCACTGGGTCTTCGTTGCTTTGCCAGGGCTTTCTCTAGTTGCAGCAAGAAGGGGCTGCTCTTCATTGCAGTGTGTGGGCTTCTCAGTGCGGTGGCTCCTCTTGCGGAGCACAGGCTCTAGGGTTCACGGGCTTCAGGAGTTGCAGCACACGGGCTCAGTAGTTGGCAGTCCGCAGGCTCTAGAACTCAGGCTCAACCGTTGTGGACCATGGGCTTCGTTGCTCTGCAGCATGTGGAATCTTCCTGGACCAGGGATTGAACCCGTGTCCCCTACGTTGGCAGGTGAATTCTTATCCACTGCGCCTCCAGGAAGTCCTGGACATTCTTTATGAAGAGCAGGGTAAGGAAACCTCAGGACTCTAATTTTTACATAAGATTCCTCTAAGGTGAGACGGAAAGCAGGAGAACAGTCAGCTGATTCTTTTAGTAGATAGGTCAGAAAGGAAGCCTTCCTGTTAAGAAGTAGAGTAGAAAGAAGTTGGCCACCACTGGCTGTTAGGGCAGGGGTGGGGGAGAAGTTAAGGATGACTCCCAGGCTTCTGACTTGGCAACTGGGGCACACAGAAAGGAGAGTGGAGAGGAGAAATAAATGAGACCTATGTTGGATATGTTGCTTTGGATCCAGGTGGAGAATTTGGTGTGCAGCTTGATATGAGGATCTGAAGCTCTAAGGAGAGCACTGGGCTGGAGATACGATTTGAAAGGCATTAGGATACCAGTAGCCTACACACCTACAGCAAGTTAGAGAAGAGGATCTCAAAAAAGGAAAGCAGACAATGATGTCAAATATCTTAGAGAAGTCAAGCAAGAAAGAACCAACTGTCCACTGGCTTTAACAGTGAGGAAGTCATTGATGGCTTTAGGATAAGCAGTTTCTGTGGATTTGTATGACAGAAGCCAAGTTGTATCTGTTGGAAGACTGGATGGACAGCAAAAAGTGTCAAAACGGAATGGAGGTGACTCCAGAAGTCCGCATAAAAAAAGAAAAAACATACAGTGATAGATGGAGGAGGCATGGAGGATGGTGGAAGTTTTATTAGTTTTTAGGTTTGAGAAAACTTGAACCAAGTGATAATGAAAAGAATCCAGAAGGAGGGAAAACTTGAACCAGAAGGAGAACAAATGAATCATTGATCAAACACATTTCTGGATGGCAAAGAGTCAATTCAGGAGCATCATGGTGATACTGGCCATGAAGCAACCATCCTCAAAGACCTCAGGGAGGGAAGGATACGGGTACAGATAAACCTGTGAGTCAGGGGCAGGGTTCTGAGGGAGTCCATGCTGGGTCATCTCATTTTATCAGTTAAAGAGAGTGGGATACTTGAGGTGAGCTAGGCAGCATAAGGAAAGTGGCAAAACTTTGACCCTACCATGGAGAAGAGAGGAAAAGGAAAACTGACCAGTGAAATAGACAAGATTGGCTTGAGGCACTGGGCATCCAGTTGAGACGGGATATCCTAAGTGTATATCCTAATGTATGCACCATCCTACCCAGCTGTGTGTGTGTCTCTAATGCTTGGCTACCAGTGTGTAGAGCTGGAGAAGGCAGATCCATCTGGGTTAGTTCAGGGTTGAAGATTTATAAGACAGGAGAAACAGCAGAACAAAGGGATGGGGAATCTGGGTTTTTCTGGGCAGAAAGTTGTTGAAGTGATGGATCATGGGATCTGGGCAAGAGAGGGAAAAGATGAAGCAGGAAAGAACTGATGCAAAGTGAAGGACTGAGACAAAAGGGAGCACTCAAGTTGATGAAGAGCTTGTGAAGACAAAGAACAGGTTCTTCAGAGGACAGCTAGAAAGCAGGTCGGGAAAGATAAGGAAGTGTGATCAGAGAATGCCTACACTAAAATATGTTTTCCAAAACACTCTACCTCTATTTCCACATTGTACTGTGAAATCTAAAAGTGTGTCACAAATGAAAAGATAAATGTCTGGTAAATTGTTATTTTGTATCATGTGCCTTTGGCTCTCTTTCGCATGATAATTCAGTTCTCTTTTCATTGATGGAGAAAAATGTGGACCAAGTCTTATTTCTCTGATGCTTTGACCATTTTATATCATTATTATATTTGTATTTTAAATGTATAATCTTGGGAAAGAAGCCAGTGTTTTCCATTTCACCCAGCAGCTGTTATAAGGATAAGCAAGACTTCAATACATCTGCTATCTCTGGCTTTGTCATTTCCCTAAATTTAAGTTGATTATAAGAAAATTTTAACTTACAGATCTCAAGATCACATCAATAGAGGCCACATGACAAGTGACTGATGGTAACAAACTGGACCCGTGGGATGACGGAAAATGTCAGAAAGGCTGTGCACATCATTGTGACCTATTTTGGAGCTGAGCCAGAAACCTAGTTGGATATACACAGGCTAGCCGGGCATCTCAGGTTGATAAGTTACAGGTTGCCTCCGTTCCATTAAGGTTGCTTCCTTTATGCTTCTGGAAGAGATGTTTAGAATTAAGTGTGTACATAATTTAAACAAGTTCAATAGGAACATAAATATTTCCTTTGTTATGCCTCATTTTGCTAAAATATGTACGTAGCAAGTATGCAGATTAGGTTGAAAAAGCAAACAGAATTTCGGGTAATGAATTAGACTTCCATTTGCAGAGCAAATTAACCTAATTGTGTTAGTTAGTAGGACTAAGGTACGTTTCAAGAATCCTGTTCCACACAACTATATGTAAAATGGATAACTAATAAGAGCCTACTGCATAGGACAAGGAACTCTACTCAGTGCTCTGTGGTGACCTAAATGGGAAGGAAATCCATAAAATAGTGGAGATATATATATATGTATAGAACTGATTCACTTTGCCATATAGCAAGAAGCTAGCACGCCCTTGTAAAGCAACTATACTGCAATAAAAATTAATTTAAAAAGGCTTACAAAGGCATATCAAAATGTATATAAACAGATAATTGAAATCATAAGCACTATATAGTTTTGTGTTGCAATGATTTTCTTATTATTGAGTCAAGGTCATGTGGATGTAATATATAGCGTGGTGACTATACTTAACACTATATCGAAAATCTGAAAGTTGCCAAGAAAATAGACCTTAAAGGTTCTCATCACAAGGAAAAAAATTGTAATTAAGTGTGGTGATGGATGCTAACTAGATTTATTGTAGTGGTCATTTCACAATATATACAAATCAAATTATTATGTTGAACACCTGAAACTAATATTATTGGCAGAAGATAATGGTATATGTGAATTATATCTCAATTTTAAAAAAGAATCCTGTTCGGTTGCTTTATAGCTGGACAGAATAAAGGTGGAGTTGACACATGTAAGGGCCACCAGGGTCTATGAAAAAGATAGCAAAAGTAAAAAGGCAAGCAAGGATTTATCTTTGGGTCACCACACTCAGAGTGCTCAGACAGCTAGCAGTAAGGTTGTGGTTCCTTTGCCAAGCTTATCCCTGCAAGTTTAAAAATAGGGACAGTGTCTGGTCCATAATAGGTGCTTAGTTAGATGGCAGGTGGTTCAGACAGTAAAGAATTTGCCTTCAATGAGGGAGACCCAGGTTCGATCCCTGAGTTAGGAAGATCCCCTGGAGAAAGAAATGGCAACCCACTCCAGTATTCTTGCCTGGGAAATCCAATGGACAGAGGAGCCTGATGGGCTACAGTCCATGGGGTCACAAAAAGTCAGACAGGACTGAGTGACTAACACTTTCACTTCCTGTTCTCACCCCCCTGTCTTCGGTAGAGGTGGTGTTGCTGGTCCCTACGTCTCAAGGCGTTGCTGCTGCTGCTGCTGCTAAGTCGCTTCAGTCGTGTCCGACTCTGTGCGACCCCATAGATGGCAGCCCACCAGGCTTCCCCGTCCCTGGGATTCTCCAGGCAAGAACACTGGAGTGGGTTGCCATTTCCTTCTCCAATGCATGAAAGTAAAAAGTGAAAGTGAAGTCACTCAGTCGTGTCCGACTCTAGCGACCCCATGGACTGCAGCCCACCAGGCTCCTCCGTCCATGGGATTGTCTAGGCAAAAGTACTGGAATGGGGTGCCATTGCCTTCTCCGTCTCAAGGCGTTAACACCATCTAATTCCCATGCTCTTAGTCCGTGCTCATCAAACCACCTGCTAATGGTAATTTGCCTTCCTACGTAGACTTTTCTGAAAAAGATCAACTGCCTGGAATGCTGACATGAATATTCTAGTTTGCTTAGCAGTTTTGTCTTTCCTTGTAATTAATGGAATAATATTCTAGCTGTATTTACCAGTCTCTTGTGAGATGGCTAATTAGAGTGAGTTGCTGCCCCTGGTTCCAATGAATTTGGGGGAAAAAAATGTAAAATTCTCCACCTTTAAAGATGATAAACAGGCCCAGATTCTACAAAGCACTGGCACTCAGAAACCCCAGGTGATCTACTGTGAACTTCTCTCTTTGACATTTTTTCTGTTTCAACAAATGCTATGCATGCCTTCTCAAATCATACACTGATAGGTTTCAGTGCCTAGAATTCCAATAAATTGCCTGTAACTCAGTTAATCTTGACCATGATGAGGAGCCTTGTGGTGAGGCCATGGGGCTCAAACTCCAGTCTTAGCTGAATGCTTGTAAAAATTCATATTCCTGGCTCTCCCCATAGAGATCCTACCTCTGTAGATACAGGTAGAAACAGAGTCTGCATTTTTAAGCACAACTGAGTCTGATACACATAGTCAATGGACTACACTTTGAAACAAATGGCTTTAGATCACGGTTCTAGCTCATTTGTGACTATGCACCGTAGCAAGGGATATTTTCTGTTCCGAGTGCCATGAGTTCTTCCCCCACAGAGTGAAGCTTGATGCACCCAGAGGAAGGCAAGTGGGAGGAAAAGAAGCCAGTGTAGAGTAACAACAGGGAGAAAGAAATGGTGGCAACCTGGCAAAGGAGCTGGGAGACTTTCTACTGGAACTCAAGCTGTTTGCCTGTGCCCAGTCCCCATCATGGAGTGAGACAATTTGTCTGCCTGACAGATTGGTCCTGTTGCCACACCCCCTCACTCAGAAGCATATTTCAGGTTTAAAGGGATGTTTCCTTTAATTTGGCAAAGGGCAGATAATAATGGTGGCAGCATGCTGTGTTGTAAGTGTGTAATTGGCACTCTAAGAAGCTTCTTTCTCTTTGTTCTAGAGGTCAACAGCACTGGAACTCTCCTCCAAATTTAGTGCTGGAAATCTTTATTTATTGGCATTTGGCAGTCTCAGCCAGAGAACCACAGGATGCTAGTGTTAGTTGCTCAGTCATGTCTGACTCTTTGCAACTCTATGGGCCATAGTCCACCAGGCTCTTCTTTCCATGGAATTCTCCAGGCAAGAATACAGGAGTGGGTAGCCATCCCATCTCCAGGAGATCTTCCCAATCCGGGGATTGAATCCTGGTCTTCTGCACTGTAGGCAGATTCTTCACTGTCTGAACCACCAGTGAAGCCCCATAGGATGCTAGCTGCTGCTGCTGCTAAGTCACTTCAGTTGTGTGACCCCATAGACGGCAGCCCACCAGGCTCCCCTGTCCCTGGGATTCTCCAGGCAAGAACACTGGAGTGGGTTGCCATTTCCTTCTCCAATGCGTGAAAGTGAAGTCGCTCAGTCGTGTCTGACTCGTAGGGACCCCATGGACTGCAGCCTAACAGGGTCCTCCACCCATGGGATTTTCCAGGCAAGAGTACTGGAGTGGGGTGCCATTGCCTTCTCCAGCAGAGGCTAATTCAGAGAGTATGGTTGAGCCCCTCCCTATTTAGAAGATGGTGAAACCAAGACAGAGGGAAGGTAGACGATTCACCAAGTCCCAGGGCCTCATGGAGGAAGAAGTGGAACTAGAAGTAGGTCTCCTGACCTTGTCGCAGAACACGCTGCTGCTTGCTCCAGAACCAGCTAACAGAAAGGTTCCTGCTGAGTCAGCACAGATGAGCTAGCGATAGACTGGCCCTGTAGCCGTTTAAGCGTATTTTATCATACAGGAAGCAGACACTACCAGATGCTTCGCATTTCGACTTCCTCCGTCTGAGTCTACATAATTCCCTGCTACTTTAAGCAACTCACTTTTTTGGGTCATCTTTTTTTTTTTTTAAACCAGTAATCTAAGTCAGCGTTCCTCCTAAACTAAGTGTAGTCGCCACCTAGCGGCTTGAGGATCACAATAAAGTTTCCTGTTGGGACTTCCCTGGTGATCCAGTGGTTAAGAATCTGCCTTGCAATGCAGAGCACATGAGTTCGATCCCTGGTCAGGGAACTAGTTCCCACGTGCCTTAGAGCAACTACGCTTATACGACACAATGAAAAAATCACACAATTAAAGATCCTGTGTGCTGCAACTAAGACCCTAACACAGCCAAATGAATAAATAAAGAACTTTGAAAGAAAACTTCCTGTAGAAGCTCTGTAGGTAGGCCAGTGGAACCAAAGAATTTTTACCACCTGGAAGAGAACCTGCTGGATCCACACGTTGGATGAGAAAAGCGAGGCAGCAGAGAAGGAAGCAACTTGCTGAAGGCCTCACAGGTTAGTGGAATCACATGGAAAAAGTCGACAACGTGAGCTTTGTCTGGTCCCACCCTCTTGCAGAGCTTCCCAGGCGGCGCTACCGGGAAAGAACCTGCCTGTCAGTGCAGGAGATGGAAAAGATGAGGTTCAGTCCCTGGGTCAGGAAGATCTCCTAGGGGAGGAAATGGCAACCCACTCAAGTATTCTTGCCTAGGAAATCCCATGGACAAAGAGGCCTGGCAGGCTAGAGTCCATGGGGTCGAAAAGGGTTGGACACAGCTAAAGTGACTTAGCATACCCTCTTGCAGAAGGGCAAGGACTTCTGGGGGAAGGGGAGGTGTTGGGCTCACCTGAGACTCCAGAAAGTCTGGCCGTGTGCCTGACACACTGCACTCTGTGCGTGTGTCATGGATGAGTGGTTCCTGCATACTCGTGTCACCAGCCTCCATTGTTTTTCCCCACAGTGCCATCAAGCCAAAGCACTTCTCCACACATAGAGGCTCCATCAATGTGGTCGGTGGCAGGACAAGCGCCTGCTTTAGTCGAACCCACTGAACGGTGTGCTTGGCTTGCGGTTGGCGGGGTGAGCTGGCTGCCCCTCCTCCTGCACACTTCTGCATCCCTTCTGGTTGAGCGTCTCTTTTCCAGGACTCTTTTGTGTTCAGAGTGAGCTTCCGGACAGACAGCAAATCTAAGCATCTGCTTCCAGAAGTAAGGTGACTGCTCGGGCCTCATCCCCATCTATTTATACTGGGTGTCTGCTTCAGGCAGTCCCAAAGAGGGTGCTTAGGGCAGAGTGCAGAGCACAGCAGACCCGCAGGAAGAGGCCTGGGCCGAATAGCTCCACGGGGGGTGGGAGTGGGCAAGGGCTTGGAAGGCTGCAGACGGCGAGGGTGCCAGGGTGGCAGACTGTGGGTGGCAGTTTTTTTTTTTTTTCTCTGTGTACTCCAAATAAGCTGAGGACTTTCTTTTTCTCGCTGAAATTCCCTGGGAGAAAATGGGGACAGGAAGAGTGGCAGGCAGAGGCAGCCCCCATAGCGAAGGTTTCTTATCCTGGGATTCCCCAGAGGGCTTCCAAGTGGGATGCGTTCTGAAGCCTCTAGAATTATACACACAGATTTTGTTTCTGTGTATGTTTTCTGGGACAAAGAGTTTCTCTCTTTTATCAGCTCCTCAGAGGAGTTCATGACCCAAACATGTCAAGAACCCCTGGTGTAAATATCAAATCCATCTCCAAACTCTTCAGAATGATCCAATTTTTCATCCCATTCTGGAATATTCAGCCACGAGTGTTGCTTTCTCTTACCACCCTTCTCACTCAGACCTGCTGTCATTTTTAAAAGGATGTGTACACATCAAAAACAAGTCTGTAAGTGAAATCTTTTATTCTTTTACAATGGGTACATATCCAAGTCCCAAACTGAGGCAGGCAGAAAATATACATTTCTTTCACTTTTCTAAAATGGAAATTAACTTCTGTCATGAGCCCTCATTCCGTCCTTGTGTCAGAGACTTAATCTGTATGTTTGAGATTTTCTGT